>NC_133419.1:3037500-3660000 GCF_049350105.2 Macaca mulatta | reverse complement strand
GCCTGGAGACCCTGGCCTCCAGCCTGCACCTCTGAGCTCCCTCACTGTCCTCTGACTCTGGCAGGGCTCAGCCAAGAGAAGAGAGGCAGGCGTTCCTTCCCTGAGTCCTTCCTGACATGGGCCTGGGGGCTCCCTCCCGCCTCAGCCCTGGCTCTCCTGCTCCCGGGAGCACCATCTCCTCTCCCTGCCCGTCAGCTCACAGGTGCTGATGGCTCCCCAAGACTGCTCTTCTATGGGGGCCTCAGCCTTTAACCCCGTCCATACCCCTATCTGATCAGGTAAAGACTTTTCACTGCAGATAACAGGTAAAAGTCTGTTTCTTGCCAAGACCACGGGTGACCTATCTCCTAATCCAACTGTTGCAAGGTGGGGCCTGAAAAACATGCCCCTTGTGCATGCAAATCAGGCCTTCCTGGGGTTCACCTGTACTCAGGAAACACTGGTGCTAAAACACCAGTGCTTTCTGGTATCCTGCCCTGTCAGGACAGTGGGAACCTGGAAAGCGCAGGGCTTCTAGGAAGGCGGCGTCTACCCCATAACTGCCGGGCACTCGTGCTGTGCAGAAACTCAGCAGCCTTGCCTAATCTCCCAGTTTCTCCAGAGAAGTCAGAAATGTCTATTTCTATGCAAATGTGTCTGTTTTCAAATACTGGTATTCACATTTTAAAATAATTTTCAATTCACGTATTTTTAGGAACTCTGGGCAAACTAAACAAAATACCCGAAGGTAGGATCTAACCTTCGGGCTGCCCTGATCATCTGGGGGATCGGAGGAGAAGGGAAGGTCGGTTCGTGGGTACGACAGAGTGGAGGAGCAGGCCCACGTACCTGGTGGATCTCGTGCCAGCCGTTCTCATCTTTGCAGCACACGGTGGCATGTTCATGCAGGAGAAGCTCGCAGCAGTAGGGATCACCTCCGACGATGGCCGTGTGATACAGGGGGGTGAGGCCGTAACTGTCTTTATAATCCGGGGATGCACCAAGCTCTAAAAGAGTCTAGGGAAAAAAAAATCAAAATCTGTTGTTATTGGTCTCATGACCCCTTTTGCAGAGTGAGGCAATCAGGAAAGAAACACCAGGACCACCCTCCCACAGGCCAAAGCAACCCACACCCTGAGTACCCAGTGCTTCTCCTGGGCTCCCCAGAATTAAGAAGAGTATAACTTGGCTGGGTGTGGGGGCTCACACCTGTAATCCCAGCACTTTGGGAGGCTGAGGCAGGCGGATCACCCGAGGTCAGGAGTTCAAGACCAGCCTGGCCAACATGGCAAAACCCCATCTCTACGAAAAATACAAAAAAAACAGCTGGCATGGTGGCAGGCGTCTGTAATCCCAGCTACTTGGGAGGCTAAGGCAGGAGAAACGCTTGAACCTGGGAGGTGGAGGTTGCAGTGAGCCTAGATTGCACCACGGCACTCCAGCCTAGGCAACAAGAGCGAAGCTCAGTCTCAAAAAAAAAAAAGTGGGGGGGTATAACTTTAGACAGTAACATTTCTAGTTCTGAAATAGCAAACAGTGCCCAGAAATGCAGGGCAGACTGTTGTTCAGATGAGGAGACCTGCAGCACTCGGACCCATCCTCGGCCTGGCCAACATTCTGTGCCGTGGTATGGCATGGGCAGCAATACAGTGACGGCAGCATGTGCCGAAGAGAGAAAAGGTACATGGTTTAACCTACGTGCCCAGTGGAAAACCACCTCAATCTGCACGCGACGGTGGCAAACCTAGCAAGCATCGCATCTTCAAGAACTCTCCTGATTTCCGAGGAAGCCAACGGGTACGGTGTGGCTCTGCGTCCCCACCCAAATCTCAGTTTAAATCGTAACCCTCAGTGCTGGAGGTGGGGCCTGGTGGGAGGTGATGGCTCATGGGGGCGGATTCTCAGGAATGGCTTAACACCACCCGCTTGGTGCTGCTCTCATGATCATGAGTCTCCCTGTGGATGGGGCTGGGGTTCAGCACTGGCCTTATGGGTCGAAAACACAAGTCCCTTGACTGAATAGAAGGTGAAAGATGACTTCTTGGGAACCACGAATTCTCAAAGCATCGACACCCAGGAGAGAGAACAGGAAAACCTGAAACCTGGCTTCACTTCCAAGCTCCGGCCGAAACACTGCGCACGGACCCCCTAGGGTGGGCCAAACACTGTGCACGGACCCCCTAGGGTGGGCACTGCAGGGATGAGATGGGGCAGCTGCCGGGGATCAGACAGAGCAGGGGGCGGCACCCACGTAAGATGGGCCCGGGTTTACCTTCAGGGCAACCTGGTTCCTCGCTCGCGCAGCTTTGTGCAGGGCGGTCATCCCATCTTTGGCACGGAAGTCCAGGTGAGCCCCGCCATTTCTGAGAGCTTTGATGACCTCCACAGCGTTGTCCAGCTGAGCGGCTAAGGTCAGGGGGGTCTCTGAGGAACCCAAACACACACACTTTAGAACCAACATTTGTCACACCGCTCACACAGCCATATTCAGATGCCCAAAACTAAGCTGAAAGAACTGCCCCCCGCCCCCCACCACCTCCAGGCTGTTTACAGCTCCCACCACCCGGGAACCCCAAGAGTCCAGGCACACTGCCTAGTGTGGCTCAGGCACCCCGTGCGATGCAGTGACACACAGGGTCACGCGCGGATCACAGGAGTGGCAGAGGCAGGGATTCAACGGGACTGCTGTGTGGGCCACAGTCCAAGAGGCTGCCCCGGTGCCCTTCCCTCTGAGTACGCAGAATCCTGTTGTGCCATCTGGGTGCTTCCCATACAGGAGGAGTGAAGGACTAAAGCCCTCGTTAGAGATGGGAAAGGCATACAGCCACCCTTCCTCATTCAATGTCACATTTACGGGCATCTTAGGAGATGCCAGCCATGGGCTGCAGGGGCACACACACAGATAAGACACGGAGTCCGTGCCCCCTGGAGCTCCCGATCTGGGTAAGTGGAAACTTTCCTTCATCAACGCGGTGCAGGATGACCCAGGAGGGAGGGCAGGGGCCCAGCAGACAGAAGGATGCCGCCTGCCTTTGTAGGGACAAGGGTCCCGTGCAGATGACCCTGAACCAGTCTGCAGCTGAGCGCGGCTAAGGACATCAGTATCTATGACAACAAATCTTTCCATCCATCTTCATCTTCCTAATGGGCTCACCATGGCCACTGCTAAGCATGAGGAACTATTTTGCTGTGGTTCATATGAGAGGCTCTTAATGTTCCAGAAAAGTGCACAGAGTACCAGGACAACACGCAAGTTCCCATGACCCAGAAACACCAACAGTGAATATTCACTCGGTCTCGAAGCACATTCCAGTGACGGAAGACTTCGGATGCCTTCCACGGGGGGTGTGCCTTGCTGACCCCTCACCCCATCCCACCACCCTCCATCCCAGAAAGGGCACCTGCCTCGCGAGTGTGCACTGACTATTCCCATCTATTTTTAATTCTGATGTTTACTTATCCACAAATGGGTACCATCCTGAGGACTTTTAAAATTCACCCTAGGAACCACTCTGCAGCTTGCCACTTCGTGGTGAGATGCACGGGCTTAACCCCTCCACGTCAGGAGTGTGCCGTGTATAGACACGACAGCATCTTCATTCATCCCCTCTCCATGTGAAAAGCAGGCTTCCTGTCTTCCCCAGCTAGGAAGACTGGAAGCTCAACAAGCATAACCTCAGAAGTGGCCCCAGTCTCCCTCAACGTGAACAATGGGTGGGAGTAAAAACACCTGTAATATTTTGAGATAACCTCAGAGACATGCAGACCCTCCAACTAGAGGCTGCCCAGCAGCCAGGTGGCTCCAGGGATGAGCAGATGTGCTTCGAAAAGTTGAGAAGTGGGGGCTCCTGGAAGCGCAGCAGGAGGGCACTAGCCACAGCTCTTTGTCCTGACACTGGGAGGTAGCACAGCAATGGGGGGTGGGGGGGTAGGAGGCAGGAGGAGTGTAAGTGTTTAAGACAGCTGCTGCTACCCAGCGGGCACAGGGCAGTGCAGGCTGGAGCATGTGTATGCTGGTGTATATGTGCATACCTGTGTGCATGCCTGTGTGCGTGTGTGCATGCCTGTGTGTGTGGGCATGCCTGTGTGTATGTACGCCTGTGTGTGCATGTGCATGCCTGTATGTGTGTGCATGCCTGTGTATGCATGTGCATGCCTCTGTGTGTGTGTGCATGACTACGTGTATGTGTGCATGCCTGTGTGTGCCTGTGTGCATGCCTGTGTGTGCATGCCTGTGTGTGCCTGCCTTTATGTATGCACAACTGTGTGTGTGTGCACATGCCTGTGTGTGCATGCCTGTGTGTGTATATGCATGCCTCTGTGTGTGCATGCCTGTATGTGTGCATGCTTGTGTGTGTGCGCGCATGCCTCTGTGTGTGTGCATGTCTGTGTGCCTGTCTGTGTGTGTACATGCCTGTGTGCATGCCTGGGTGTATGTGTGCATGCTTGTGTGTGTGCATGCCTGTATGTGTGTGTGCATGCCTCTGTGTGTGCATGGCTGTATGTGCGCATGCTTGTGTGTGTGTGCATGCCTGTGTGTGCATGCCTGTGTGTGCATGCCTGTGTGTGCGTGCATGCCTGTGTGTGTGCATGCCTCTGTGTGTGCATGCCTCTATGTGTCTGCATGCCTCTGTGTGTGCATGCCTCTATGTGTCTGCATGCCTGTGTGCATGTTTGCGTGTGCATGCCTCTGTGTGTGTGCATGCTTGTGTGCTCCTGGGTGCATCCTAGTGTCCAAGATCAATGGGGCTGCAAAAATCAAATGACTGGGCACTGGTGTCAACAAAACCCAGCTCTTTCCCCAAAGGGCTGGGGGGCCTCCAGCAGGTTTTTTAGAAGATGATAGTTCAGGAGGCTGGGGATGCTCAGAAGGAAACCATCACGTGAAAGAAGACCACAGACGTATCACAGGTGTAGGAAACAACCTCACTGAAACGGATGGGGAAAGAACTGCTGACCTCGGTAGCTCCAGACATGAATGGAGTCTGTAAGACTAAAGGCAAAAGGAACAGAATAGATAAAGCTGGGTTATAAGTCAACCAGAAAGTGAGTGCAGCCACATCGATAGAAGTAAGCAAGGGATTCAAAAGTGAATGGGAGGAAGGGGCCGATCTTGCAATGCAGACAAATTCCAAGCAATTCGCATCACTTCTCTGTCCTCAGGCGGTGGCGTGTAGCCCCCATTCCCCCGACCCCTTATGCGTGGGCTGTGTACAGTGGCTTCCTTCTGAGAGCACAGTGTGGAAAAGGGAAAAATGGGAGCATCTCTCCGTGGGGAAACCTGATGCACACAAGCTCAGCCAGGAGATGGGGGCAGCATCGCCCACGATGAGCCATGCCAACAGGACAGGCCCTCGGCACCGGGCGATGAGAAAGGCATTTCCCTCTGTGCTCCTCCTCCCCACACCCACAGCCCTGTCTAACTGTGAAAACACCAGATGGATCCCAATAAGGGGCACCCTACAGACACCTGACCAGTCCTCCTCTGAAACTGTCCAGGTCATCACCAACAGGGAGAGCCTGGGAAACGGTCACCGCCCAGAGAAGCCCAGGGAGACGAACGAGGGAACGTTGTGTGGGAACCGGGGTGGGGCCTGGGGACAGAAAAGGACCAGCAGATAAATGCTAATGAGAGAAGAAAAAAAATGTGGACTTCAGTTAATAATAATGCATCAATATTCGTTCTCTAATTGTGAGAAGCGTACCAAACTGGAGTAAGATGCTGATAAGGGGGGAACCTGGGTGTAGGATATACGGAAATTCTCTGTACTATCTTTGCACTTATTCTGTAAGTCCAGAACTGTTCTAAAATGAAAAGTTTGTTTAAAAATGCCTGCTGGCTGGGCGTGGTGGCTCAAGCCTGTAATCCCAGCACTTTGGGAGGCCGAGACGGGCGGATCACGAGGTCAGGAGATCGAGACCATCCTGGCTAACACGGTGAAACCCCATCTCTACTGAAAAAATACAAAAAACTAGCCGGGCGAGGTGGCGGGCGCCTGTAGTCCCAGCTACTCAGGAGGCTGAGGCAGGAGAATGGCGTAAACCCGGGAGGCGGAGCTTGCAGTGAACCGAGATAGTGCCACTGCACTCCAGCCTGGGTGACAGAGCGAGACACCGTCTCGGAAAAAAAAAAAATTGCCTCCTGGCCATTGTGCGGGTTAATAGATTTAATGTAAAAAATGCTGCTGCTCAGACTGGCAGAAAATGTTTGTGAAAAGCATATAAAATACTTGTAGCCAAAATATACAGAGAACCCTTAAAACTCACCAACAAGCAAGCAAACCACCCAACTAAAAGAAGGATAAAATATTTAAATGGATACCTCACAACAGAAGATATTCAGATGGCAAACTCAGACATGAGAAGATGCTGCACACTGTATGTCATTAGGAAACTGCAAATTAAAGCAACAATTAGAGGCTGTGTTCAGTGGCTCATGTCTGCAATCGCAGCACTTTGGGAGCCAAGGCAGGAGGATCATTTGAGCCCAGGAGTTCAAGACCTGCCTGGGCAACATAAGGCCTCGCCTCTACTAAAAATTTTAAAATGTACCAGGCATAGTGGCACACGCCTGTAGTCCCAGTTACTCAGGAGGCTGAAGTAGGAGGATCACTTGAGCTGAGATCAAGTTTGCAGTGAACCATGATCACACCACTGCACTCCAGCCTGGGAGACAGAGTAAGTCCCTGTCTTGGAAAAAAAAAAAAAAAAATACCTCGACGCAATTGTCAGAATGATGAAAATCTAGAACACTGACATCAAATGCTGGTGAGGATGTGGAGCAACAGGAACTCTCAACATTGCTGGCAGGAGTGCCAAATGGTGCAGTCACTTTGGAAGACAGTGTGACGAGTTCACACACAAGTAAACATGCACATACTCCACGATCCAGCAACTCAGCTCCTAGGTGTCTCCCTGAATGAGCTGAAAACTTACACCCACACAGAAATCTCAGTGTTAGTGTTGACAGCAGCTTTATTCACCATTGCCCAAAACGGCAAACAATCCAGAGGTCCTTCAGTAGCTGAGTGGATAAATTATCCGTGACACATGCAGACAGCAAGATGCTGTTCAACACTAAAGAGAGACGAGCTGTCAAGCCACGACACAACACGAAGGAAGCTTAAATGCATATTGCCAAATGAATGAAACTGATCTGAAAAGGCTGCATGCTGTGTGATTCCAACTTGATGACATTCTAGAAAAGGCAAAACTACACAGCCAGTGGTTGGTCAGGCGCGGTGGCTCATGCCTGTAATCCCAGTACACTGGGAGGCCGAGGCGGGCAGATCTTGAGGACAGGAGATCGAGACTATCCCGGTTAACACGGTGAAATCCCGTCTCTACTAAAAATACAAAAATTAGCTGAGCGTGGTAGCACACGCCTTCGTCCCAGCTACTCAGGAGGGTGAGGCAGGGGAATCGCTTGAACCCGGGAGGCAGAGGTTGCAGTGAGCTGAAATCATGCTACTGCACTCCAGCCTGGGTGACACAGCAAGACTCCGTCTCAAAAAAAAAAAAAAAAAAAAAAAAATCAGTGGTTGTGAGGGGTTAGACGGCAAGGGAGGGATGGATAGGTGGAGCACAGAGCAGTTTTAGGGCAAGGAAGCTGGGCTGTGTGATTCTATAACGATGGGTACAGGACAGGATGCATCTGTCCAAACCCACAACATGAGCAGCACCAAGCACGGACCCTCATGTAAACTATGGACTTCAGTTATTGTAACAAATGCCCTAAACCAGTGCAAGCTGTCAACAACAGGGGAGCTGGAAGTGAAAGTGCACAGGGGAAAACTCTGTACCTTCTGCCTGATTTTTCTGCCAACCTAAAACTGGGCTCTGTCCCCGACCCCAAGAGGGGCTCCTGAGGACCCTGGCCCCTGCCTCCGTGTCACCCCCACCCTCGCCACTCCCTCTGCCACATTTTCCTTACTGAAGGCACGGCACCTTGCTCCATTTAAGAGCATGGCAGGGTGTGTGTAAGAAAAACCCTGAAATAATGAGACACTGTATTTGAAATAATTGGACCCTTAAAAACAGGTCTCTTTTTATAAGGAATTGTACCGAACAAACCAAAGGCACCCAAATATATTCACCAGTAGCAAAGGGAGTTATTTACTCGACGTCTTCCAGCTCCTTCATTGGCACTGGGTAATTTCTGCACCTCTCACCCTCTGCAGACAGAGGTTGACGAGCTTCCAGAACCATATTCTCTTGAATTGCCTCACCTTCCCGGGTGCTGTTAGTTCTGGGGAATCGCACTGGGTGATTCACTCAGGGGCCAAGGTGAGACTGCGGAGCATGAACTGTCAGTCATTGCACGCATCAAACAAGCCCCTTCCGCTCTTCACGACGATGCCCTGAAGGTAGTCGGTGCACCAGGACCCAGAATGTCCTTGAGGCCTCCTAACTGGGTGGTGCGGGAGGTGGGAAGGGGCTCCCCGGCGACAAAGCCCCACAGCAGCAAGAAGGGGGAGCCGGGGATGGGGGGTGGCCGAACTGGAGGAGCTCAGCCTCATAGGCAATGAGTGCACCACGGCCCTGGAAACAGATTCAGTAACTGGATTTCATCAGTGAGGTCCACACGCATCACAGGTGCTCTGCGGAATCGGGCTTCACAAAGGAACCCTCTCTTTCTGACTTCTCATCCAGATACTTAAAGAGTCGAAAGGCATTTCTAGCTTTATTAACCAGACCTCTGTTGCGGTTCCTAAGGCTTCTCTCAAATTTGGAGACAACGGTGCAAGATAAAAGGGCCAACCTAAGTTTTGTTCAAATTGTCAGGTTCACTTTCTGTTCGGGGCTTGGAAACACGACTGGTCTCATCTCAGAGGTTCCAACCAAAGCAGGAGACGAGCCCTGAGACTCTGGTGGGGGAAGTCTTTGTTTTTTTTTTTAACACTACTTTCATCACCGTTACTTAATAAAATTTACATTTAGAACAGGTACCAGATGGTCGCCTGCAATCACACAGGCTGTTATGTTTTCACTGACAGGTCATTCCACTGGGATTTAATTATCTCAGTCTAGAGGGCTGCTTCTCTCTGCTCCCGCCCCATGTCCAGTCCCAAAACAGGGACATGGGCCCAGGTCTGCAGGGCCTGGGACTGAGCAAGGCGGCATTTCCTGAGCTTAGCAAAAAGGCTGCTTTCAACTCTAAGCACAGACTCTGCTGCTCCTCAGGTGGCTTTGAGAAGTCACCAAACTCACTGTGGAGAGGCTAAAATATGGGATGGGAACATGCCCAGGCTGTGGCCGACAACCAGGAGGAAAGTGGGAATGTGAACAGCTTGTCCCCTACCTGGGCCTGCCTGGGTCATCCATGTCTAGCCAGGCCGGCTAATGCTAAGAGACCCCTGTTTGTCCCACTGTCTTTTCCCCCAGGAGTTGAGAGCAGGGACCTCCAAGGGCAAGCGGAGCCCAGGCTCTGCCTCTGCCCTCCGCAGTGACTCAGCGACTGCTAGACTGGGCTGTGGTAACAAGATGCCAGACGCTAGGTGGCTTAGAAGTGACAGACACGTATTGCTCACGGTTTTGGAGGCTGGAAGTCCAAGATCAAGGTGCTGGCAGATTTGGCGTGTGTCTACCTGGCTCACAGAGGCCACCTTCTTGCTGCGGCCTCACAGGGTGGAAGGGGCGAGGGAGCTCTCTCGGCCTCTTTTGTAAGGGCACTAATCCCATTCATAAGGGCCCCACCCTCTTAATACCATCACCTAGGGGGTTAGGGTTCAACAGTATGGGGGATGCAGACATCAGCCCTGGCGGCCGCTCAGCTGGGCTCTCAGAGCTTCAGATTCCTCCCAAGACAGTGGTGCCTGCAGGGGACCCCCCCCTTGATTACAGAGCCAAGGCCTGGCAAGGCCCTGTTTGCTGCTGGAGCACAGCAGGTCACCAACAGACTGCAGCTATCACTCTCAAGTGCCCTTATTACTGGTAGGGTGGGTGACAGTGCCAGTCTCCCTGGGACCACCAGGCTTCCCAGGATATGGGGCATTCGGCACTAAAACCAGGGCAGTCCCAGGAAAACCGGACACATTGGTCACCCTGCCTGTTTCCTGGAGGCAGCCTGCCAGAGCCAACCCTATATTTCTCCCTCTGCGTCCAAAACCAGGAGAAAACAACATTGATTGAGCTGCTGTAGTTGATGCCGATGACAGGAACATTCTGGAAACTCTATTAAGGGTGGCACATGTCCCACAGGCTTAACCACTGATACGGTTTGGATGGGTGTCCTGCCCAAATCTCATGTGGAAATGTAATCTCCAGGGTTGGAGGTGGGGCCTGGTGGGAAGTGACTGGATCCTGGGGATGGATTTGTCATGGTTTAGCACCATCCCCTTCCTTGGTGCTGTCCTGGCAAAAGTGAGTGAACTCTTACAAGATCTGATTGTTTAAAAGTGTGGCACCTCTCTCTCTCTCCCTCTCTCCCCTTCTCACTCTCTCTCCTCCTCTGCCCGTCTCTCTCTCTCTCTCGCCCTCTCCCCTTCTCTCTCTCTCCCCCCCTCTCCCCTTCTCTCTCTCCCCCTCCCCACCTCTCTCTCTCTCTCCCTCTCTCCCCTTCTCACTCTCTCTCCTCCTCTGCCCGTCTCTCTCTCTCTCTCGCCCTCTCCCCTTCTCTCTCTCTCCCCCCCTCTCCCCTTCTCTCTCTCCCCCTCCCCACCTCCCTCTCTCTCTCCTGCTTTCGCCATGCGATGCGCCTGCTCTTCCTCTGCCTTCCGCCATGAGTAAAAGCTCCCAGAGGCCTCCCCAGAAGCAGATGCCACCAGTTTCCTGTACAGCCTGAAGAACCTAGAGCCAATTAAATCTCTTTTCTTTATAAACTACCCAGCCTCAGGTATTTCTTTACAGCAATGTGAAAATAGCCTGATAGCACCACACTGCTCATCTAATGCTCACCTTTTCCTGCCCTGTTATCATATCAGTTTAGGAGACAAGAGGATGGAAGCTGAGAGAGGTTCTTTAACCTGGTCTTCACACAGCCGGCTGCAGAGAAGCGGGGGTTAAAGTCTCCTCTCTGGGGCTCTCCATGGCCTGGCATTGAGCTGGGCATTGGAAGGGTCACCTCTGCAGTTCCAACATAGGGCTCCCTGGTCCTGCACCTCTGAAGCCCAGCGTCTCTAACAGTGGTGTCATCCGTGTGGCCAGGGAGTGTCGGCGTTTCAGTCAGGAGGATGCATATCCGTCCTTCCCACTCTGCCTTCTCCTACTCTGCCTTGATAGAAACAAAGTGAAGGTGGTGTCCTCCCTGGCAACATGGGGCTCTGGCTTCTCACCGGAGCTTGTGTTTAGCTTGTCTCCCCTGATACTCGCTCTGTGTGTGCCTGAGGGTTGCTATAAGCCATTGCTCTGGAATTACCCACAGCTACCTTTGTTTCTGAGAGCACCCACCCCGGCTTACTTTTCTCTTTTCCCTCGTCACCCTGGGTCCCCACTTCGCTGCCCCTCCGTCAGCACTGCTGGTTTCTCTCCTGATTTGAGAAAACAAGTGAGAATTCTTGAGACACTGGTGGCAGGCGCAGAAGTTGGGAAGCGGGGTGGTGTGAGGCCAGGGCCACCTGCGCTGTCTGCAGCCGACCCGTGGGTCTGCACTTGGCCTTCAGTTTCGGAACTTTCTCCCTTAGTTACCCCTTTTCCCTTTTTATTTGCCATACATAATGTTTTTGGCCTTACAAAAATATGTCAGTGTATATGATCACTGTTAGTTTTACCTGTACAAAAACCCACACACAGGTGTTTATGGCAGCTTGACCCACAATTGCCAAAAGCTGGAAGCAGCCCAGACGTCCTTTAGAAGGCGAGTGGATAAGCAAACCGCGGTACGTCGGAAAATGGAACATTGTCCAGCGCAAACAGGAAACATGCTTCCGAGCTGTGAAAGGCCTGGAGGCACCTTCCGCACGTGCTGCCAAGTGAAAGAAGCTGATCTGAAGCACACTGTGTGATAAGATTCCAGCTCTAGAACATTCTGGAAAAGGAGAACGTGAAAGGGTCAGCAAGGCTGGGTGTGGGGGCTCATGCCTGTAATCCCAGCACTTTGGGAGGCCGAGGTGCGCAGATCACCTGAGGTCAGGAATGTGAGCCCAGCCTGGCCAATGTAGTGAAACCCCATCTATAATACAAATAAAAAAATTAGTTGAGCATGGTAGCACATGTCTGTAATCCCAGTTACTGGGAGGCTGAGGCAGGAGAATCGCTGGAACACGGGAGGCGGAGGTTGCAGTGAGGCAAGATCGTGCCACCGCACTGCAGCCTGGGCGACAGAGAGAGACTCAGTCTCAAAAAAAACCAAAACAAAACAAAACAAAAAGGGTCAGCAGCTGCCAGGGACTCAAGGATGAACAGGGGCACAGAAGAGCTCTCAGGCCGTGAAGCTAATCTTTATGATACTGTGATGGTGGATACAGGACATCTGGCAAAAGTGACAGAATGTACAACACCAAGCTTGAACCCTCATATAAGCTCTGGACTTTGGGATCACTCGTGGGTACAACTCCAGGCATAAATCCTCGTGTAAGCTCGACTTTAGGATCACTAGTGGGTGCTACACCAAGCACGAACCGTCGTGTAAGCTCTGACTTTAGGATCACTATTGGTTCACTGATTGTAACACATGTGCCACACTAAAGCAAGATATTACTAACACGGGAAACTGGGGGAGGGGACAATATGGGAACTCACATGCAATTTTCTGTCAGCCTAAAACTGCTCTAAAAAATCCGCTCTGCTCATTTCACAAAAGGGAGGCAGGAGAAGAGGAAGTTCTGCTTTATAGAGAAATATGAGCCACTACGAGAAGAAAAACTGATTCATAAAATTGCCGTTTGGCAACAACCAGGGGAGAACTGATTCCATAATTCTGCTTTAAATTTTAAAATTGAAAGTAAGAGGCTGGGCTCAGTGGCTCACGCCTGTAATCCAAACACTTCAGGAGGCCGAGGCAGGACGACTGCTTGAGCCCAGGAGGTTTAAGACCAGCTTGGGTCACATAGGGAGACCCTCATCTCTACAAAAAAATATAAAAATTAGCCCAGAGGCTTGTCATCGTGAGAATATTTCAGAACATTCATAAGGTAACTCTGTGCTACTGTCTCCACGGATCAGGCTCCCAAGCCGTTTCTACTCAGTTCTGGGAAACACGGTCAGGTCTTTCTCCTTTAATTCTGCTGCTTCGCAGTGGTTCACAACAACTATGGACTTTCTGCATTGGCACCGGCCTAATCCAGAATTCCAGCGGCAGAATTTCGAGTATGGTGGCATGTACCTGTAGTCCCAGCTATTCAAGAGGCTGAGGCGGGAGGATCAACTGAGTTCAGGAGGTCAAGGCTGCAGTGAGCTGTGATCGTGCCAGCCTGGGTGACAGAAGGAGACCCTGTCCCAAGAAGAAGGAAGGGGAGGGAAGAGGAGGGGAGAGGCCAGGCGCGGTAGCTCACACCTGTAATCCCAGCACTTTGGGAGGCCGAGGCCGGTGATCACCTGAGCTCAGGAGTTTGAGACCAGCCTGGGTAACATAGCAAAACCCCGTCTCTACAAAGAATAGCTTGGCGTGGTGGCACATGCCTGCAGTCCCAGCTACTTGGGAGGCTGAGGTGGGAGAATCACCTGAACCTGGGAGGTCAAGGCTGCAGGGAGCTGAGATTGCACCACTACACTCCAGCCTGGGTAACAGAGGGAGACCCTGTCTCAAAAAAAAAAAAAAAAAAAAAAAAAAAAAAAAAAAGGAAAGAGGAGGGGAGGGGTAATGATTTCTGTCGAGGCCAAAACCAAAACAAAATAAACCCCCAACCTCTGTGTGTGCTCATCGTCTCCCTGGGTGATGCAGGGAAGTGTCCTGTAAGGAAGCACGCACGCATTCTGTCTTTGAGCACCAGACCCACCGGGGCCCTGTCCCAGGCCCCGGCCCCACGGGTCTCTGCCTTTGCTGGAGACCCTAGAACGCCTGTCCTTAAGTGAGTGATCTTTCCCAGGAGCCACTTGTCAGGGACCTGATGACAGCAGGAGTTCCTGTGTCTTCTCTGGGTTTGGTCTTTGTCATCAGTAAACCAGCCCGGAGGCTTGTCATCATGAGAATATTTCAGAACTTTCGAAAGGTAACTCCGTGCTACCATCTCCACGGAACAGGCTCCCGAGCCGTCTCTCCTGAGTTCTGGGGAACGTGGTCAGGTCTTTCTCCCTCTTTAATTACGCACCTCCACAATGGCTCTAACAACTATGAACTTGATGTTTGGCACCGGCCTAATCCAGGATTCGAGTGGCAGCAGCTTTAACTCCAGGCAGGGCCCAGAGAAATCGCTGCTTACCTGTTCAGAGTCTGCACTGATGCGTTTTTAGCAGCAAATTGAGGGTCTATTCTGGAATAACAGTCATTTCAGAACTCTTAAAGTCAAGACACCAACAACAGTCTGGTGAAGGAAGCCGGGGGAGGCCTGGCTTGGGACGGGGGCCAATTAGAGCGGGCACATGAGGAAGAGAGGAGCACAGCAGCTCAGAAGGGACTCCCAGCCTCCTTCTACTGCCGGCCAGGCCAAGGCGAGACAGAGGGCCACGCTGCCTGGTTACCCCACAGCAGCATTAGAAACAGCCCTGGATGAGGCCAGGATGAAGACCTAAGTGGCTCTGCCAGGGTGGTGGGAGCCACGGCCAAAGGCTGTCTCCAGGGAGAGTCCGGGTCAGCAGCTCAGGATGAAGGCTGCCCGTGGAGGTGCTCCGAGGCTCAAGGTCAAGCTCAGGAGCCCCTGGGTCCATTTACTTTCACAGCCTCAGATGGAAAGGGCTCAAGTCCTCACAGAGCCAGGAGCTGGTGCAGAGGCCATCGCCAGAGAGAAACTGCCACGTCAGCGCAGCACAGAATGCGTCCACATCGGGGAAGGCCGACTGGCCAGGGCTCTCCCGAGCTGCCTGCAGACCTGCACGCTCTCCGTCACACCACCATGCCCGGGTCAGGCCTCTCTGCTTCCCACCTCAGCTCCTCTCCTCCTCCCACTGCCGGCCCCACGGCTGAGGGCCACCACTCACATAAGATGAAGCCCTGCAGCTGCCCACCACCCTCCAGATGCCCTGCAGGCCTAGACTCTACTACTCCTGCCTGCCACATGCCCTTGTCCCCATCACTGCCTTTCCGCTCTCCTCCTCTCCAGATGTCCCCAGCAACACAAGCCCCACTCAGCCTCCTGCTTCATGCCATCAGCTGGGACTGCCCAGACCTCCAGCGAAAGCTCGGCCTTGTCCACGTCACTGCCCTGCACACAGACCCTCAGGCTTCCCTGACTCATGGAGGATCGGCGCAGGGCCTGGGGCCTGCTCAGCTGTAGACAGGCACTCACCTTCCTATCCTTTCCCTACCCGCTGGGTGCACTCTGCCCCTCCGAGCCACGCTCATGCAGTCCTGCCTCCTGATGTCACAGGCATCAAAGCTCCTGTGCCAGCTCCTCCTGCCGCTCACAGTGAAGCCTAAGAGACACAGACAACTGCAAAGAGGCAAGGACAGTCCTCCAGCAGTGCTCAGGCAGAGCTGTGCAGGCTGGATCCACACCCAGCAGGGTCTCCCCCGGCGTTCAGAGGTCTGAGGGGTTCCCACAAATGATGAGAAAGTGGCATCCTTCAGTTGACAAACACATTTGTTGTGTATTTTATATTTTGGAGGTGTGACACCAGTACGTGACGACGGCACACCATGCAGGGGCCAGAAGCAGGGCTGGCACACTCAAGACAAGAGGGGAGGGAGGTGCCCACTGCCCTGAGCCCAGGAGGAGTGTTCCCAGCCCAGGATAGCCCACCTGAGGGGGCATACTCTGAGTTGCTATGGAGACCCTCAGCTCCGCCTCTCTTGGTTCTCCATAAGACCTAACCTCTGCCTGCCAACTCCAGCTGGTGCCCTGCTGGCAAGGGACTGTCACCTGGGGTGACAGTGCTCACACCCAGGGACAGTGGGTGATGTCTGGAGACACTGTTGGTTGTCACAACTAGGTGTTGCTATTGACGCTGAGTGGAGGCGGGGGCTGGCACTGAACCCTTTGGTGCACAGGACGGTCACGCTGCAAAGACACACTCGTGGAACCACCAAGGGCCTGGGCCGTCTTTCCCGACCGATGCTTAGAGGCCCACACTGGTTAGGAATGCGGTTTCCAGCAGGGGAATAAGAAGATGCGTGTGTGCAGATGCCTGTCTGCTGGGCTGCCCGTGCCCAGCGGAAGGCAGAAACACACATCCTCCGCCTTTACAAACATATGTGTCTCCAAAGATCCAAGGCTGGCACACTGGGGCACAACACATGCGTGTCATCTGCTCATTCATTCACTTCCTCAACAATTCTGCACCGAGCACCTGCCGTGCTCCAGGCCCCGTGCAAGACGCTGGGGATGCCCCATGGACAAGACGGACTCAGCCCCTGCTGACTGAGAAGCCAGGAGAGTGAGAATGCACCTGTAAACACCAAGCAAAACCAAGTAAAACGTAACGGCCGCGTCATTCACGGGTAGCCTGAGCAGCGGGCTGGCCTTTTCTATGCTTCTGTAAAGCCTGGTAAGGTCCCCTCTAGCGAGTGCCCACCTCCGGTCTCGAGGTCGTGGAAATTGGGATCCAGGCCTCGGTCCAGCATCTTGGCGATCTTCTCCACCGAGCGATGCTGAATGTGATCCATGCATTTCTTCAGATTGGTCTAGAAGGAAAAACAATACAATTCAAACATCTTTATAAGAAATGTCCCAACCTGAGCAACGAAGTAAGACCCCATCTCTACAAAAAAATCAAAAAATTATGGCCGGGCGCGGTGGCTCAAGCCTGTAATCCCAGCACTTTGGGAGGCCGAGACGGGCGGATCACGAGGTCAGGAGATTGAGACCATCCTGGCTAAGACGGTGAAACCCCGTCTCTACTAAAAAATACAAAAAACTAGCCGGGCGAGGTGGCGGGCGCCTGTAGTCCCAGCTGCTCGGGAGGCTGAGGCAGGAGAATGGCGTAAACCAGGGAGGCAGAGCTTGCAGTGAGCCGAGATCACGTCACTGCACTCCAGCCTGGGCGACAGAGCGAGACTCCGTCTCAAAATAAATAAATAAATAAATAAATAAATAAATAAATAAATAAAAATTAAAATTAAAAATTAGCCAGATGTGGTGGAACACGTGATTCCAGCTACTCGGGAGGCTGAGGCAAGAGGATCACCTGAGCCAAGGCTGCAGTGAGCTGTGTTCATGCCACTGCACTCCAGCCTGGGCAACAGAGCAAGACCTGTCTCAAGAAAGAAAAACAAATGTCTTTCCAGGGTCTCGGAAAGTTCCTGACTGGTACACTCGGGAGACCCACTCTCGCCAGGGCGCACTGCAAGCCCTGAGGCGCCTGGAGCTGAGGCTTTTGGAACCACAGGCTGAGCACAGTGTCTGGCACAAGGCAAGTCCTGGATGAATGTTTAAATCATCAGCCTGTCCTGGATGAATGTTTAAAATCCCCTCACTCTTCACCATCCTGGTGCTACGGACTTACTGTGTGCATCCCCCAAAAATTCCTAAGTTGAATAATCTCCGATGTAATAGCATTGAGAGGTAAGGCCTTTGGGAGGTGACAAAGTCAGGAGGGTGAAGCCCTCGTGAATGGGAGTAGTGTCACTACAGAAGAGGTCCCAGAAAGCTCCCTTGCCCCTTCCTCCGCATGAAGGCAGAGCAAGACGATGGCCATCCCAACCAGGAACTAGGCCTTCGCCAGATGCTGAACCTGCCGATGCCATGATCTCAGACTTCCAGCCTCCAAAATGGTGAGAGACACACTTTTGTGGTTTATAAGTTACCCAAGGTATTTCGTAAAAGCAGCACAAATGGCCTTAGATACTTTGCTGAGAGCTACGGATGTTCCTCTGCTTTCGGAAGAGACAGCCGGGCTGCTGGAGCACTTTTCAAATCTCCAGTTTCCAGGGCCAGCCTCCTGCCTCCATCGCCACAGAGTGAGGCCTGCGGATTGGTACTTAACCCACTTTGTGGTGAACCCCGTGGCCACACAGGCAGAAAACAGCGAAGCCTGGTCCCCGAGTGGCTCAAGGTGAAGGGCGGGGCTCATTTGCTGTGAGGTCATGATGGTCCGCAGCTCAACCTGACGGGGTGGGAACTTCCCTACCCTCCCAGCCTCGCTGTAAGAAAAGTCATGATCCTCTGCCCATCCAGAGCCAGCCTGGGCTGTCTGAGCAGGACTGTGGGACTTGGCACCCCTCTGCCTGCTGCGTCTAACACTCCTCACCAGCCTAATTCTTTGTCCCTACTCTGTACCTCTCTCAAAATAAAGAAAGGGGACAAAGGTGGCTTCTGACACAGCAGGTTCCTGGGCCTCTCAGCCTCCTGGCACAGGTGGGATTTCCACCTGACCGTTTTCTGTAGAGTCCAGAACCAGACCTGATCCAATGCCCCAAAACGCACGACCTACACATGATGTCACTGAAACCCTGCATTGTTATTTACAAATCAGCATTTTTAAAATTCACAAATACGTTTTTATCTGCACATCAGAGGGTGATTAAAAAAAAAAAAACCCAGAAGCACCCAGACCTTGCTGTCTGAATGCCGCTTTCCAGGCAAACTCCAGGGCAGAGGCAGGGGAAGGATAGGAAGAGCCCAGAGCATCTTGTGCCAGAAAGTGGCCGGTGCGTTCAGGATGCTGGGGACGAGCCACAGGGCAGAGCACCAGAGGAAGGGCAACTGCCGGCCACATCTGGACAACCTGAGCACAAAAATCAATAATGATAATGACAGATTAGAACCCAGTGAGTACAGTAAGAATCCCGCCGGGCACAGTGGCTCACGCCTGTAATCCCAGCACTTTGGGAGGCTGAGGTGGATGGATCACCTGAGGTCAGGAGTTTGAGACCAACCTGGCCAACATGGCAAAACCCCATCACTACTAAAAATACAAAATCGCCAGGCATGGTGGTGCGTGCCTGTAATCCCAGCCACTCGGGAGGCTGAGGCAGAAGGATCGCTGGAACCCGGGAGGCAGAGGTTGCAGTGAGCCAAGATTATGCCACTGCACTGAAGCCTGGGCAACACAGCAAAACTCTGTCTCAAACAAACCAACCAAACGGAATCCTTGCATCCATCTGATATAAGTGGGGGCAGCCAAACAAAACCCGAGAGGATCCTGCTGGCTGAGAAAGCCATTGGTGAGCTCGCAGCTGCAGGGAAGCTCACCTGGAGAGCACCAGGGCCCTCAAAGGGAAGCGCTTCAGGCAGCTGTACCGACTCTCCACCCCATGCTCTGCAGGGAATGCTCTTGGGCTCTCCTTAGGAACAGCACCAGGGGCCGGGACAAAAGCCTCCTGGGTATTACAGATTCCTCCTCCTGTCAGTTAAGCAAACTGCTCGGCCCACATACCCTATGCCTCAGACCCCTCTCCATGCCTCCTCCTCAACTCACACAGCACCCTGAGAAACAGCAGGGTGTCCGTGGCGTGGATGTCTTATGTGGGACTCTGAGCTCAAGGCATAGTGCATTCTGCCAGGTTGTGAACACCGTGTGCAATGCCCTTGCTGCTCACCTGCAGTCTAACTTCAGTGCAGTTTACGTCAACAGCACTTTCACAAGGTTTTTCCTGAAGCAACAACAGCAGAACACTAATACGGGACTCGGCATGGACCCTCTTCCCTCCACCACGCCGTGCGTCTAGATCCCACTCTCTTCGGAGCTACCGCTTTTGATCCTCCCTGTAGCAGCCAGTGGGATCTGCCCCCCCTTCCCCAAGCCCCCACGGCCACACCAAGCAGCCCCTGCTGCTTCCCGGGTGGGTCTCCGCAGTGTGCACCATGGCGGCCGGTCTGCCTGTACATCCCAGACTGGCCACATGCCACACCAGGTACACAGCAGGTGCCCCTGGAAGCGGAGTGTCTAAAGATAACACAACAAGATAACAACGAGGACGCCGTACGTGTAAATAACAGCCCGTTCCCTGCATACCTTTGTGTGGAGCTTGGCCAACTGTTTCTCATCGAGACTGGCTTGTTTATACACCCGCTTCTTGTATCGAAACTGGCACAGGGGAAAAAAAAAAAAAAGAGAGAAAGAAAACAGGTCAATGCTTCACACAGCTGTTCAGAGGGAAAATGGGCCTGTTCCTTGGCTATGTCCTAGAAGACAGGGAACCCCACAGCAAACTCTTCCAGTTTTAAATAAATGACTGGTATTTGCACCCCAGAGCCTACAACATCCTAAGCGTCACGTTTGCCAAGATTCTGCAGCAGTTTAGCCAAAAAACCATAAAAAGAAACAGGAGCAAGGGGAAGGGAAGATCCTGCAGGTGAGGAGCTGGGAGGTCTCCCACCCGGTGATGGGCTCCCCAGCTAACGGGATGATGACGGTTCCTCCCGGGGGAATCGATCAGCTCTCGACAAGGCATTTTTGGTAAACAAGGATGCTGCTCCAAACACCAGGTTTTTCTCCTACATCGTCCACCTTAGTTAAAAGACACCTTAGAAGCCCCACCTGGGAAAGGCCCCACCTCCTGTACTCCCGCAACCTCCACCCAGAACGCTGGAGCTACTGTTTTTCCCTGCAAACAGCAGCGCCTCCTTTGAACTGGAAATTACATCATTGCATGGACCGAGGGGCATGTCTTCCTCGGATGTAGGGAGTAAGCAACACTGTCGGAGCGGGCTTGGTGGGTCTCTAAAACACCTCCTCCCTCCCCCAGCGCCCCGCTGGGCTGGAGATGCTGCAGAAGGTCTGGGAAGGACACTGAGCATTTAGGAGTCACAGCAGTTTGGAGTCGGGACCTCTGCTTCAATCCCAGCCCTAACGCTCTCAACTCACAGGGTAACTCAGGGCTGGGCACTTTCCTGTCTCACCTCAGTTTCCTCATCTGCCCCATGGGGATAACAGCACCACCTCCCAGAGTGGCCTGAGCATTGAATGCAAGCCTCCTGGCACAGACCTGCCACTAGACAAGTCCACTTTCTCTCTCCCTCCTTACTGCCCTTGATGCCGTCACCCTGCACGGTTACACGTGTGCTCAGGGCCAGCAAAAACTGCCCCTGGGTAAAATGACAGTGCGGAGTAGTGGGTGGGTGAGCTCATCCTGAAACCGAAAGCCGCATCTCATGGAACGCTTCCAAATAAACAACCCTATTCTCCTTTTTCCACCATGCCAGACAAAACGGCTATTTGACAAAAGACAAAATTCTTGTGCACAGACTGATACTTGTAGGGTTTTGTTTTCAAGTGCCAAAATAAACCAGCTGTGAAATCAGAAAGTTCTGTGAAATGCAGGCTGCACAGAGTTTGGGGAGACAGTGTGCTGGTCAGAAGGGCACCCATTCATTTCCCAGAACAGAGCAGGTAGGAAGAGCTACAGGCCCATTTTAGAATTTCCACCTCTGATTCTAGATTCCAGGACAGCAGGTTCTGTGTGTCCATGCCCTGGAACCAATCACGCCTCTGGTCCAGATTTCAGAAGCCACTGAGAATGATGCCAGGTGCCTTCTCAGGCTCACAATCATGTGGCTAAGCCTAAAAGTCTCAGGGAATTCAATTCCACGGGTCCCCTTTCCAGATATAAAATAATCCGCTCGGGCCTATAGCATCTCTGGGCAGGAGGGTAAAGTATTCAAGCGGGGAGTGTTTATTCCAGAGTCATAAACATTTATAGCCCGTGACTACAGAGGACACCGGCTCAGAACCACAAATCCTTTTTCTTGCTATTTCTCCAACGTTTCATAAGCAGCCCACCCTATTATGCTGAAATTATCTGAAGCAAAGAGCCCAGACTGATGCCTGCCCCTAATGTGTCAATTCCTGGGTCAATCTCAGCCTTTGCAGTGGGTCACCTGGTGGGACAGTGGCCTGGGGAGATGAATAAACCTAAGTACCAGCAACAATTTTGGCCAGGCATGGTGGCTCACACCTGTAATCCCAGCACTTTGGGAGGCCAAGGCAGGTGGATCACCTGAGGCCAGAAATTTAAGACCAGCCTGGCCAACATGGTGAAACCCGTCTCTACTAAAAATACAAAAATTAGCTGGGCATGGCATGGTGGTGGGCACCTGTAATCCCAGCTACTCAGGAGGCTGAGGCATGAGAATCACTTGAACCCAGCAGGCGGAGGCTGCAGTGAGCCGAGATCACACCACTGCAATCCAGCCTGGGTGACAGAGTGAGACTCGGTCTCAAAAGCAAAACAAAACAAAAACCAAACAGAAAGTATCAGCAACAATTTCATGACAATGAAATCAGAGCAGCAGCTGCAACGTCAATCTGGGGACTTGTGGATGGCCAGACTCACAACACACACACTGTTCCATGAATACCTTCTCTGGCCCTCACCACCACTCCCGGATGTCACCACTAACATTCACTCGATGACCGGGAATCTGGGGCTGAGAGAGCGTGGGTGGCTGGCTCAAGGTTGCACAGCTACAGGTACTGGGGCCAGATGCAGAGGAGGCTCCCAGATTCTCTGGTCTTCTCGCCCAGTTTTCCTGCTGTTATGGATATGATCAGCCCCTGAAATGAACTGCGTGGATTTATTCTTCCTGATCCATCACCTCCCACTGGAGTGTAAGGTCTGTGGGATCAGCACCTTGACTTTACTGTGCCTGAAGTATCTGATCCTTAGTTGGACCTCAATGACAATTTTTTTCCCAATGGATACCCATTTTACAGATAAGCAAACTGAGGCCAGGACCCGTGAGTGATTTGCTCTAAACCACCCAACTTCCAAGTGGCATCTCATCTTTTTCTCCACCGAAACCCCTCCCCGAATCTGACACATGGTCCACACTGGGGATCCCAACAACCTCAGCCTCAACGTCACAACGGAACCGAGAAACATGCAGACGCAGCATCGCCTTAGTCCTGGGTGGGCGTCCATGACATCTCGGGCTTCAGGGGAATCTCTAGTCACCGAGTGGAGAACCCACTGAGGCTGCTCAAGAGTCAGCTGCAATTACACACATGCAGCCTCTCGCTGTTGACTAAGCTAAAGTGAGCGCAATCACTGAACGATGCCAACATGCTGTGCAGGAGTAGAAATGACCCGTTTCCAGCTTCTCTTAACTGACATAACCCAACACATATACACTACAGGAAACGCTGCCTGTAAACTTGGGGCACAGCAAGCCCAGGTCAGAAAGGAAAGACAAGGGTCATGCATCGCGTGGAAACGTGTCAGGGCTGCCCCATCTTATGGATCGGCCACTTCTGAAGGGAGGCCCAGGCGCTTGTGGCTGCTGACGGCAGCACAAAGAGCCCTGATCACCTGGACAGGAAGCGGAAGCAAAGCTGTGCTGTTGAGAACAGCTGGATGGCCACAGCCACCCTGTTACCCAAGGACTCAGAGATGAATTGGGGAATGGCATGGTTTGAATGTATGTCCCCTCCAAACCTCATGTTCAAATGTGATCCCTGGTGTTGGAGGTGGGGCCCGGTGGGAGGTCTTTGGGTCCTGGGGCGGATCCCTCCTGAAGGGCCTGGTGCACTCCCCAAGGTAGTAAATCAGTTCTCATTCTGTTAGTTCATGGGGGAGCCAGGAACTACTCCTCCCCTGCTCGCTCCTGCACCCGCTCTGGCCACCTAACACCTGCTCCTGCTTCACCTTCTGTCACGAGAACAAGCTCCCTGAGGCCTCGACGCCGAGCCGATGCTGGCACCACATTTTCTGTACAGCCTGCAGAACCGTGGGCCAATTAAACCTCTTTTCTCTCAGCCAGTCTCAGGTTTTTTTGCTGTTGTTTGTTTTTGTTTTTCAGACAGTTTCACTCTTTCAGACAGTTTACACAGAGTTTCAGGTTGGAGCGCAACGGTGCCATCTTGGCTCACTGCAACCTCCACCTCCAGAATTCCAGTGATTCTCCTGCCTCAGCCTCCCAAGTAGCTGGGATTACAGGTGCACATGACCACATCCAGCTAATTTCTGTATTTTTAGTAGAGATGGGGTTTCACCGTGTTGGCCAGGCTAATCTCAAACTCCTGACCTCAGGTGATCCACCCACCTTGGCTTCCCAAAGTACTGGGATTACAGGCGTGAGCCACCTCACCCAGACAGTTATTTCTTTATAGCAATGAAAGAAGACTACCGTGAGGAACACGATATAATTTAAAAATTCCTTCTGTGTCCCTGATTCCTGGCAGAGTTCCTAAAACCCTTGGAATGTCCTCGGTGATAAGAGTATCTCTGGAGCACTAATGAAATGACTCTCAACTCCCAGGCAGCTTCCAGGATGGGGACTGGTGGCCGGAAGGATCAGACCATGACTTGAGGGTCAGGATTCCCAGCCTCCCTGCTGACCAGCAGGATGGAATCGGATCACCATGGTCAGTGATTTCATCCTATGTAATGAAACTTCCATAAAAGTCCCTCAACAACGGGGCCAGGAGGCTTCCGAGCTGACAAGCACATCCACGTGCTGGGAGGGTGGCGCCCCCCCAACTCCACAGGGACGGAAGCTCCTGCAGGCTGGGCCCTCCCGACCTCGCCCAGTGCACCTCTTCATCAGCTGTGCGTTTGTACACTTTGTAATAAGCCAGGGGTAGTAGTTAAAATGCCTTCTTAGGTTCTCTGAGCTACTCTAGCAAGTGATCGAACCCGAAAAGGGGGTGGTGGGAACCCCTAGTTCACAGCCAAATGGGACAGAAGTGTGGGTGGCCTGGGGACTTGACGTTTATGGAGGGCCGTCTTGTGGGACTGAGCCCTTAAACTTGTAGCAGTGTCAGAACTGAATTAATTCTTGACATCCAGCTGCTGTCTGGATAGGTGGAGAAGGAGAACACACCATCCATTAGGCACTGGGAGGGAAAAACGTAAAACCCCTCAGAGAAGCATGGGGAGCCCCGTTCTGCATGCTCAGGACCCACGGTCCTGGTTATGAAAGCCTGAATCAGACCTATGGTTTATTATTCACAGCAAGATTTCTCTCCACGGATTCTTTGAATCTGCATTGAAAAAAAATTTATAAAAGTTGTATAACAGTGTGAGATTCACGGCAAAATCAGATGGAACCTTTTATTAGTCCATTTTCACACTGCTATAAAGAAATACCTGAGACTGGGTAATTTATGAAGCAAAGAGGTTTAATTGACTCACAGTTCCATAGGGCTGCGGAGGCCCCAGGAACATTATAGTCACGGCAGAAGGTGAAGAGAAAGTAAGCACCTTCTTCACAAGGCAGCAGGAGAGAGACGAGCAAAGGAGGAACTTCCAGACACTTAGAATAAAACCATCAGATCTCGTGAGAACTCACACTCACCATCATGAGAACAGCATGGGAAGCTGCTATGATCCAACCACCTCCCTCCCTCAATACATGGGGATTACAGGTTCCTCCCTCAACACGTGGGGATGACAATTAGAGGTGAGATTTCGGTGGGGAACACAAGCCAAATGATGTCAAACCTCAAGACCCCAGATTGATTTTTAAATGTGAGGATAATTTCCCAACGCAAATGGAATTTGTCTCCCCCCACCACCGTGTCTCCCCCACCCACCACGGCATCCAGGCTGTGACACAAACACGGTCCATGCACCGTGGGCTGAAATATACCTCCAGGGAAGGAACGCCCTCGCCCACAGGCTGTGGGTACTCCCGCAGGAGCCGCTCCTCGTCCAGGAACTTGCCGTCGCGCCCGTTGCTGGCCGGCTGGAAAAGGCCGTAGTTCAGGACATCTTTCAAACTCTGGGTTAATGTACACAGGATCCGCTGCTTTGCAATCCACACCGTGGCGTCCGGGTTAAATCGAATGCATTTCTGCCAGGAAGGACAAAGACAGGTGGTGAGTGACGGAGGACGCTACCTGAGTCACCCACGTGGGGCACATGGTCACAGACGACAAAGCTGCTTCAACCCCTTCCCAACACTCCCTCTGAACAGTGAACCCACGACTTTTCACGTGGAAAAATAAAGCCTACTGGTTGCTGGGACAGAGACATTTGGTAAATATAGAAGGGAAAAAGGAAGGAACGAGACATTGGTCTCTTTGGCCTTGGTCTCACCACAGACTCAAATCTCCAGCACTGGCCGGGTGCAGTGGCTCACGCCTGTCATCCCAGTACTTCGGGAGGCCGAGGTGAGCAGATCACGAGGTCAGGAGTTCGAGACCATCCTGGCCAACATGGTGAAACCCCATCTCTGCTAAAAAAAAACAAAAATTTGCTGGGCATGGTGGCACGTGCCTGTAATCCCAGCCACTCGAGAGGCTGAGGCAGGAGAATCACTTGAATCAGGGAATCGGAGGTTACCGTGAGCCAAGATTGCGCTACTGCACTCCAGCCTGGCAACAAGACAAGACTCTGTCTCAAAAACAAAAAACAAAACAAAACAAACAAACAAAAAAATCTCTAGCCCTCACAGTGTCTTTTTTTTTTTTTTTTTTTTTTTTTGAGACAGAGTCTCACTATGTCGCCCAGGCTGCAGTGCAGTGGCGCTATCTCAGTTCACTGCAAGCTCCGCCTCCCGGGTTCATGCCATTCTCCTGCCTCAGCCTTCCAGTAGCTGGGACTACAGGCGCCTGCCACCATGCCCGGCTAATTTTTTGTATTTTTAGTAGAGACGGGGTTTCACCGTGTTAGCCAGGATGGTCTCGATCTCCTGACCTTGTGATCTGCCTGCTGGGCCTCCCAGAGTGCTGGGATTACAGGTGTGAGCCACCACGCCCGGCCCTCACAGTGTCTTTTTGGTCATCGATGACCACCTGTCGCCTCAGGGCACTCTCTCACTTGCATGGCACTTCTCAAACTCCAGCAGTTTGAAAAACACAGGTTACAGACCCCACTTATCTCTCCCTAACAGAATGTCTAATTCCGCAGGTCTGGGTGGGGCCCGAGAACCTACATCTCAGACAAATCCCAAGGCACTACTGCTGTGCCGTCCTGGGGAACACACATTCAGAACCACAGCCCGCGCATATTACAACGTGACTTAATTTTGACATGGATTGTTCTTTAGCATTTCAGATTCGGTGGGAGCCTTGTCTTAGAACTGCGCTGACGAGAAAGTTTTCATACTACCCACGCTGACTCTGAACAGAAAAGCTTTAAAAACACAGTCATCACCTCTCCCAAAGGACACAGGAAAGCAATTACGGAAAAACGATTTGACGGAAAATCAAATCAGTTGCCACGAGAGTTCATTTTTGCAAAGTTAAATAGTGTCAACAGGGCCTGCAAACCAATCACAACACTTCAAACACACAATGGCACCTCTGAGAACTGAAATAACAGCAACTCGGTCACGTTCCCAGGTCCCCTCTGTGAGGTTCACCAGTGAGCCAGGAAAAGCAAAGGCCAGGCAAATCCACTTCTAACCATGACTTCTAATTTCTGTTGAATTAAAATTATATTCTACTGAATAGCTGTCAGCAGGGGCTCAGTAATTCCCTTTGTCACTGTCAACATGTTCAGAACGAAAGGAGGTTTGATCGACTATGAGGCTCAAACCAATTCTCTATCTGGGGATTTGTGGGTTTGTGCTCAAGAAAGCAAAAGGCCCTACCATCTTCCCAAGACAGCCCGAGGGTAAGTTCCTCATTGCTGGGAAAATGATCCTGGGACTGCCAACAGGAGCCTGGGGTCAGTGGGCGGCCAGAGTCCTCCCTGCCAGGAAACCTGACACCCTCTGCACAAAAGCTCCTGTTTCTCCCTTCCAAGGTCAAAGGCTGAGCTCACATGTGGCTCTCAAAGCTCCCCCCACCACCCCCACCGAGGGCTGTGAGGCTGGATGGGGGCAGCTGTTTATTCCAGAAAGATTTCCAGACCCACACCCTCCCCTATCCTTGGCTGAGCAAGGACTCTCTGGAAACTCCTGGCACAAGAAACAAACTGTATCAGGTGTGACCAGGCCGGGCCGCTCACTACTCACCCTTCCGTCTCAGGAATCATTCTGGGCCCCTCTAATTCAAGCTCCAACGTCCACAGAGCCCATGGCTACCACGTCCATAGAGCCCATGGCTCCTTCCCTGACACCTGCAGAGAAGATTCAGCCAAGGGGCAACTCCTTGGAGGAGCACAGGGCTCCAAATTGCCTCTCAGGGGACTTCTGTGCCACTGCAGGTGATTGCAAAGATAGGTATCCACCATCATTTGTGGACAGGGCAGGGACGCTGTGTCTGTGCAGCATGGGGGCCAACCCCACAAAACAAGAACCATCTGCTCCAGAAAATGCTAAGAGCACTGCCTTGAGAATCATCTAGAAGGAGCAAGAGCTCAAAGGTCGGAAAGCCTGGGTTTGCAACCCAGTGGCGCACACCGACCTTGATTCCTAGGGAAACCCACCCACCCAGCAGTCCTCCAATTCCCCCATGAAAATCAAAGCCACTACTTAACTTCAGGGCTGCTGTGAGGATCAAACGGAATATAAAAAAGACATGTTGTTATGGGCTGAACTGTGCCCCTCTAAATAAATGTTGAGGTCCTAACACCCATACCCTATGAATGTGATTTATTTGGGAATAGGATCTTTGCAGATGTAATCGAGTTAAGATAAGGTCATACAGGAGCAGGGTGGGCCCTATTGCAATAACTGTGTCCTTAAAAAGCAAGAAAATCTGGATATTAGTCCTCTGTCAGATGAGTAGATTGCAAAAATTTTCTCCCATTCTGTAGGTTGCTTGTTCACTCTGATGGTAGTTTCTTTTGCTGTGCAGAAGCTCTTTAATTAGATCCCATTTGTCTATTTTAGCTTTTGTTGCCATTGCTTTTGGTGTTTTAGTCATGAAGTTCTTGCCCATGACTATGTCCTGAATAGTATTGTCTAGGTTTTTTTCTAGGGTTTTTATGGTTTTAGGTCTAACATTTAAGTCTTTAATCCATCTTGAATTAATTTTTATATAAGGTGTAAGGAAGGGATCCAGTTTCTTCTACAAAGAACTTAAACAAATTTACAAGAAAAAATCAAACACTACCATCAAAAAGTAGGCAAGGGATATGAACAGACACTTTTCAAAAGATGACATTTTTGCAACCAACAGACACATGAAAAAATGCTCATCATCACTGGTCATCAGAGAAATGCAAATCAAAACTACAATGAGATACCATCTCAACCAGTGAGAACAGTGATCATTAAAAAGTCAGGAAACAACAGTTGCTGGAGAGGATATGGAGAAATAGGAACACTTTTACACATTGGTGGGAGTGTAAACTAGTTCAACCATTGTGGAAGACAGTGTGGCAATTCCTCAAGGATCTAGAATTAGAAATACCATTTGACCCAGCCATCCCATTACTGGGGATATACCCAAAGGATTATAAATCATGCCACTATAAAGACACATGCACACATATGTTTATTGCGGCACTATTCACAATAGCAAACACTTGGAACCAACCCAAATGTCCGTCAATGATAGACTGGATTAAGAAAATGTGGCATGCATACACCATGGAATACTATGCAGCCATAAAAAAGATGAGTTCATGTCCTTTGTAGGGACATGGATGAAGCTGGAAACCATCATTCTGAGCAAACTATTGCAAGGACAGAAAACCAAACACCACATGTTCTCACTCATAGGTGGGAATTGAACAATGAGATCACTTGGACACAGGGCGGGGAACATCACACACGAGGGCCTGGCATGGGGTGGGAGACTGGGGGAGGGATAGCATTAAGAGAAATACCTAATGTAAATGACGAATTAATGGGTGCAGCAAACCAACAGGGCACATGTATACACATGTAACAAACCTGCACATTGTGCACATGTACCCTAGAACTTAAAGTGTAATAAAAAGAAAAGTGAGAAAATCTGGACACAGCATCACGCACACAGGGAGATGACCATGTGAATGGGAAGGCAGAGACCGGTGTGTTGCATCTGCAAACCCAGCAATGCTGATTGCTGGTAAGCCCCCAGCAGCCAGGGTAGAGGTAGAGAATCTGGGACAGATTCTCCCTCAAGCCTCAGAAGGAACCAACCCTGCCTATCCCTTAACCTTGGCCTTCCAGCCTCCAGAATGTGAGACAACACATGTCTGTTATTTAAGCCACCAGTCTGTGGTTGGTTATGGCAGGCATGGGAACTCATAAACGTGTGAATCACCTGCCACTAATTGTGGCAGCAAAAAACAAAACAAAACAAAACAAAACAACAGCAGCACCATCATCTCTGAGAGCGGAACTCAGCAGGTCAAGCCTTCCCAGCTCCCAGGGAACTCTCCTCCCTCCATATGTGATGGGAGCTGCCCGCATGTTCACACCAGCTCCGGGCAAGCCCACAAGGTCAGAATACACTTTGGATGAATCCTGCTTCAACTCTTCACTTACCCGTCATTGACTCACTGCCTAATCAGGCAAACCCCAGGTCTGAGAGCAGGCCTGACACAGTACAGGTGACTGACACTGGCTGAATGGATGATATGGGAGCCACGAAGACAATAAATAAGAAGCAAACCAGCCTGAAGCCACCATCTGTAGCAGGGAAAGACACCCACTCAACTGTCATACGATATGGAAAAGGTAAAAATTCATGCTAACACAAGCTCCCTTGAGGACCCAGAGGAAGGAGTAAGTGACGCTGCTTGGTAAGGAGTGCACATCCTAGGCTGCTGCCCAGGAACACAGAGGGATATGCGAGTGTGGGGTAGGACTTACAGGTTGAGAGCCCAGCATAAGAAGAGGGAGGGAAGCAAAGGTGGAACAGTGATGTGTCTGGCAGGCAGATGGCATAAGACAGTTTCTGCCTTAAGTGACCCTTCCTGATCCCACTGTTACCAATGTGAGCCTTGGTCATGTCAAGTTCTCCTTGAGGAGAACAGTATCTGATTCCGGTCTCCCACAGCCCTGTGAGTGGCTATTCCTTTATAATTTGTTAGAGACATTCTGAGCGAGTGAGTGATTTGTCAGATGACTCACAGATAGTACAGAAAGGAAGGCAAAGACAACAGTGTGTAAGGAGTCCCAACCCTGGCCAACTCCTCTAAAGGATTGCTGGAGGAAACGCCTATCTTCTCCTTGAGCTTCTATCTTCTGTGCGCAGGGTCCTATACCAGCACCAGGACAGCAGTGGGTGAGAGAACATGAAGATGACCAAGATGGGCTCTTGCCCCTTAAAGAGTTCAGTGTCTACAGGGAGGGGATGATGATGATGGTGATGATGAGGGTTGCTGTAATGGTGATGATGGTGGTGGTGATAATGATGGTGGTGGTAGTGGTGACAGTGATGGTGATGAGGGTGATGGGGGGATGATGGTGATGGTGGTGATAATGGTGATGACGGAGATAATTGGTGATGGCAATAGTGATCATGATGGTGATGGTGATGATGGTGATAATGGTTATAATGATGGTATGATAGCGATGATGGTGATGATGGTGACGGTGATGATGGTGGTGGTGATGATAGTGATGGTGATAATGGTGATAATGATGGTATGATGATAGTGATAATGGTGATGATGTTGGTGATGGAGATGGTAGTGGTGATGATGGTGATGGTAATGATGGTGGTGATGATGGTGATGGTGATAACGATGGCGGTGATGATAATGGTGATGGTAGTGGTGATGAGGATGGTGGTGATGATGGTGATGGTGACAATAAGGGTGATAACGATGGTATTATGATAGTGATGGTGATGGTGATGGTGATGGTGATGATAATGGTGATAATGATGGTACAATGATAGTGATAACGGTGATGATGTTGGGGATGGGGATGGTAGTGGTGATGATGATGATGATGATGGTGATGATGGTGATAATGGTGATAATGATGGTGGTAATAATTGTGATGGTGGTGATTATGAGGATGGTGGTGATGGTGATGGTGATAATAATGGTGATAATGATGGTATTATGATAGTGATGATGGTGATGGAGGTGATGGTAATGATGATGGTGATGGTGATGATAATGGTGATAATGATGGTATGATGATAGTGATAATGGTGATTATGTTGGTGATGGGGATGGTAGTGATGATGGTGATGGTGACAATGATGATGACAGTGGTGATTATGATGATGATGGTAGTAGTGGTGATAATGAAGATGATGGTGATGACAGTTATAATGATGATAACCACGACACAGTGATGATTACCATGTATTGACTCCTAATAAGCCAGAAATTCTGCTAACCGTATTCACCTTCACCACAACCCTAAGTGGATATTATCATTACTGTTTGTATAATATTATTATTATTACTGTTTATATAATAATAATATTATTATTCTCACTTTATATAACAATAATATTATTCTTCTCATTCTCTAGATAAAGAAGCTGAGCCTTAGAGACTTCAAGTAACTACACTTTGCAAGGTCATACTCCTAGAAAGCAGTAGAGGTTTGATTTAAACCCAAGTCAAATCTCCCCATCTCCCAAGTGCTTGCTGTTCAAGTGATAGATTATGTTCCTCTCTATACACACCCACTGCCAATCTTAGTGCAGGCAAAACATAAATTAGAGCCATATCCTGTTCTATTTCACTTTGCTTTATTAAGCTTCACAGAGAACGTGTTTTTGCAAATTGGAGGTTTGTGGCAACTCTGCAACGAGAAAATCTATCGGCGTGATTTCTCCAATAGCACGTGCTCCCTTCATATCTCTGTGTCACATTTGGGTAATTCTTGCACTATGTCAAATTTTTCATAATTAATATATCTGTTAGGATGATCTGTGGTCAGTGATCTTTGATGTTACTACTGTCATTGTTCTGGGGTTTCATGAACCACACCCATATAAGATAGGAAACTTAATAAAAGTTCTGTGTGTTCTGACTGTTCCAACGACCAGCTATTTTCTCACCTCTCTCCCTCTCCTTGGGCCTCCCTATGCCCCGAGACAGAATAGTATTGAAATTAGGTCAAGTAATAACCCTACAGTGGCCCCTACGTGTCCGAGTGAAAGGAAGAGTCACACATCTCTCATTTTAAATCAAAAGCGAGAAATGACTAAGCTTCACAAGGAAGGCATGTTGAAAGCTGAGTCAGGCCAAAAGTGAGGCCTCCTGCACCAAAGAGTAAGCCAACATGTGAATGCAAACAAAATGTTCCTGAAGGAAATGAGGAGGGCCACTCCGGTGAGCACGCAAATGGTAAGTGAAACAGGTCTTAGTGCTGAAAGGGAGAAGGTTGGAGTTGTCAAACTTTGATGATCAAGATAGTCACGATATTCATTTAAACCAAAGCCTAATCCAGAGCAAGGCCCTGACTCTCTTCAATTCTATGAAGGTTGAGAACGGTGAGGAAGCTGCAGGAGAAAGGCTGGAAACCAGAAGAGGTTTATTCACGAGGTTTAAGGAAAGACGCCATCTCCATAACAGAAAGTGCAAGGTGAAGCAGCAAGTGCTGATGGAGAAGCTGCGGCAAGTTCTCCAGAAGATCTCGCTGAGATCATTGATGAAGGTGGCTACACTAAAGAGATTTTCTTTTTTTTTTTTTTTTTTTTTTTTTTTTTTTGAGACGGAGTCTCACGCTGTTGCCCAGGCTGGAGTGCAGTGGCGCGATCTCGGCTCACTGCAAGCTCCGCCTCCTGGGTTCACGCCATTCTCCTGCCTCAGCCTCCTGAGTAGCTGGGACTACAGGCGCCCGCCACCGCGCCCGGCTAATTTTTTGTATTTTTAGTAGAGACGGGGTTTCACTGTGGTCTCGATCTCCTGACCTTGTGATCCGCCCGCCTCGGCCTCCCAAAGTGCTGGGATTACAGGCTTGAGCCACCGCGCCCGGCCTAAGAGATTTTCAATGTAGACAAGAAAGTCTTCTATTGAAAGAAGATGGCATCTAGGACTTTCATAGCTAGAGACAAGAAGTCAATGTCTGGCTTAAAAGCTTCAAAGGACAAGCTGTCTTGTTAGGGGCTAATGCAGCTGGTGACTTTAAGTTGAAGCCTATGCTAACATATCCTTCAAAAAAACCTAGGGCCCTTAAGAATGATGCTAAATCAATCGACCGAGAGTGGCGGCTCACATCTGTAATCCCAGCACTTTGGGAGGCTGAGGTGGGCAGATCATGAGGTCAAGAGATAGAGACCAGCATGGCCAACGTGGTGGAACCCCGTCTCTACTAAAAATACAAAAATTAGCTGGGTATAGTGGCAGGCGCCTGTAGCCCCAGCTACTCAGGAGGCTGAGGCAGGAGAATCGCTTGAACCCAGGAGCCAGAGGTTCCAGTGAGCCGAGATCACGCCACTGCGCTCCAGCCTGGCGACAGAGAGAGACTCCATCTCAAAGAAAAAAAAAAAAAGAATTATGCTAAATCAACTCTATCTGTGCTCTATAAATGGAACAACAAAGCCTGGATGACAGCACATCTGTTTACAGCACGTTACTGAATATTGTAAGCCCACTGTTGGGACCTAATGCTCAGAAAAAGAGATTGTTTTCCAAATATTACCGCTCCTTGACAATGCACCTGGTCACTCAAGAGCTCTGATGGAGACGCACAAGGAGATAAATGTTTTCATGCCTGCATACACAATATCAACTCTGCAGTCCATGGATTAAGGAGTAATTTCGACTTTCAAGTCTTATTATTTAACAATATATCTTGTAAGACTATAGCTGCCATAGATTCCTCAGATGGAGCATTCCAGATGCCATTAAGAATATTCATATGTGTCATAAGACGAGGTGAAAATGTCAACATTAAGTTGGGAAGAAGTTGATTCCAACTCTCACAAATGGTTTTTTTTTTTTTTTTTTTTTTTTTTTTTTTGAGATGGAGTCTCACTCTGTCGCCCAGGCTGGAGTGCAGTGGCGTGATCTCGGCTCACCACAACCTCTGCCTCCCAGGTTCAACTGATTCTCCTGCCTCAGCCTCCTGAGTAGCTAGCTGGGACTATAGGTGCCCGCCACCACACCTGACCAATTTTTTGTATTTTTAGTAGAGACAGGGTTTCACCATTAGCCAGGATGGTCTCGATCTCCTGACCTCATGATCCACCCGCCTCAGCCTCCCAAAGTGCTGGGATTACAGGCGTGAGCCACCGCTCTCAGCAAAGAATATTCATGATTCATAAAAGGAGGTGAAAATATCAACATTAAGTTTGGAAGAAGTTGATTCCAATCCTCATGGATGACTTTGAGGGGTTCAAGCCTTCAGTGGAGGAAGGAACTACTGCAGGTGTGGTGGCAACAGCAGGAGAACTGGAGTTAGAAGTCGGGCTGAAGATGAGACTGAATTGCTGCAGTCTCATGATAAAACTTGAATGGATGAGGAGCTGCCTCTTTGGGATGAGCAAAGGAAGTGGTTTCTCGAGATGGAATCTACTCCTGGTGAAGATGCTGTGAACACTGTTGAAATGACCACACACGATCTAGAATATTCCATGAACTCAGTGGACAAAGCAGTGCAGGGTTTGAGAAGATTTCACCCAATTTTGAAATAAGTTTTACTGTGGGTAAAATGCTATCAAACAGCATTGCATGCTACAGAGAAGTCTTTCGTGAGTCAATTAATGCAGCAAACTTCTTTGCTGTCTTATTTTACGGAATTACCACAGCCACCCCAACCTTCAGCAACCACCACTCTGATCAGTCGGCAGCCATCAACAGGAGGCAAGACATTCCACCAGCAAAAAGATTACAGGCCACTGAAGATGCAGGTGACTCTAAGTATTTTTAACAATAAAGTATTTTTTAATTAAGGCATATACATTGCTTTTTTAGACATGATGCTATTACACACTTAATAAACTAGAGTGTAGATAAAACTTTTACATGCACTGGGAAACCAACAAATGTGTGTGCCTCATTTTATTGCAAGATTCATTTTATTGCAGTGGTCCGGAACCAGACTCATTATCTCTAAGATATGCCTGTTATGTGAGTCATTGAGAATACTGAAGAGGATGTTGATGTTCAGGTCATTTCTGGATCCGAAGAAATACTCCTTTTGTTCAGACTTACCAGGCTGCATACAACCCCACGCCCCAGCCTCTGGTGGACCAGCCATCCTCTCTGTGTCTGCCGGCTGGAGCCGCACTCATCCTTTCCACCGGGGCCGAGGTCTCACGGTGCCATCTCCCTGGCCTCCTGCAGGCTGAGTTGACCACTGGGCATCCTGGGTGGGAACACAGGGAGCTGCTCCAACTGCCCGTGGCCCTCAGGCCAGCTGACCGATCCTGCTCCCTTTCCTGTCCAGCCCGTGAGTCTCGGCCTCTTCACCCTGCATTTCCTGCCTCCCAGGAAGGGGGGAGCAGTGCTGAGTTTCATATTTTGCCTTAGGATGTTTCTCTTCGCTCTCTCCTAACCGGCAGGCAGGAGTCGGTCCCTCTGTCACTCAATCTCCTGAAGGCTGTGATGTCCAGATCCTTCTGAAACCTGCCGCGTGCCTGGCCCAAGCGGCTCAAGACACAGAAAGCCCGCAAGTGGATGGAACGAGATCTCCGAGACCCAAATCAGGCTTCTCCTTTATCTCCAGAAAGGCAGTGCATACAGCGTGAGACCCGGGCGCTGATGGAGTGGAACAGGGCTGACACGGTCAGGAGCTGTAGAGGAGGAGTCTGTGGCTGACACCAGTCTTGCGACGACGTACACACCGATCCTCGGAAGTTCTCGGGGCTTCTTCGAGCCAGCCTCAGTTCTCCCTAAGTTCCCTTCATACCGCAAAGGCCCTCAGCCACAAAAGGGAGCTATGTTCTAGCACAGATGAACCACCTACATCTTCCTGTCCCTCCTACTCCTCCCCATCTCTCTCCCCCACAACATCTGTCTCAGCACCACTCCAACATCCAGCCAGTTAAGTGCTCCTCCCTGCCCTAGCCCAAGCTGCCTGAGGACAGGGGTTTCTGGTTTTTTTTTTTTTTTGAGATGGAGTCTGACTCTTTCACCAGGCTGAAGTGTAGTAGCGCAATCTCAGCTCACTGCAACCTCCGTCTCCTGGGTTCAAGCAATTCTCCTGCCTCAGCTTCCGGAGTAGCTGGGACTATGGGCACCTGCCACCACGCCCAGCTAATTTTTGTATTTTTAGTAGAGACAGGGTTTCACCAAGTTGGTCAAGATGGTCTCGATCTCTTAACCTCATGATCCATCCGCCTCGGCCTCCCAAAGTGCCGGGATTATAGGCATGAGCCACTGTGCCCGGCCATTTCTGTCTTTTTCTTTGCATAACCAAACCACAGCTTGTAAACGTGGATGGCATTGAATGGCACTGGATCAACATTCCAGACATGGAATACTCCTGGGTGATATCATCCAACAGTCAAGAAAGGTCTGGACTTCACATCGGGACTGATGGAAGTTTCTGCCTACTGAGCCTTGCTTGTACTCAGTGGACTGTGCAGACTGTTAACTACAGCCATGACCCTGCAAGTGGAGGCTACGACACCGAGGTCTGCAGAACTATATGTCACAGAGCTAGGGTTGGCCATGCTGTTGAACAGAATGACACACCTACACCCCTCTTAGTACAGTTCATGGTCAAGCTCCAATCAAAACCAAAGAGCAGGCTAGGCAACATAGAGAAACAGTCTCTACCAAAAAATAAAAAGTTTAAAAAATGAGCCAGGCATGGTGGTACGTGTCTGTAGCCCCAGCTACTCTGGAGGCTGAGATAGAAAGGTCCCTTGAGCTGGGAGGTTGAGTCTGCAGTGAACTATGATTGCATCGCTGCATTCCAGCCTGGGTGACAGAGCAAGACCCTGACTCAAAACAAAATAAAAGAAAAAAACGGAGAAAGTGAGGGAAAGCCACTCACACTTGGTTCACATGAGTTACAAGTATTCTGCAAGGTGAGAGACTAAGAACTGAGACTACACAACTGTGGGCAGAATGCCGTCACTGGAGACAGGCAGAGGCAGCTGTGTTTGGCCTGAGTCTGCCACTTATGCTGAGTTATGAGTCACTTGGGCTGCCATGGCAAAAAGTACCACAGACCAGGCTGCTTAAACCACAGACATTTATTGTCTCCCATTCTGGAAGCTGTAAGTCTGAGATCAAGATGTCTGCAGGGCTGGTTCCTCCGGAGGCCTCTCTTCCTGGCTTGCAGACGGCCGCCTTCTCTCTGTGTCCTCAGGTGGTTGTCCCTCTGTGTGTGTCTCTGTCCCCACCTCCTCTTCTCATAAGGACTCCACTCCGATGGGATCAGGGCCCACTCTTAACAACTTCATTTAACTTGATTGCCTCCGTAAAGACCCAATCTCCAAATAAAGTCTCATTCTGAGGTCCTGGGTTACGACTTCATTCGATACAGGAATTTTGGTGGGGGACAGACTTAGCCCACAGCACTGAACGACCATGGGCGAGTCTCTGCAACCCACTGAGGGCCACCACCTGCCTGTGGGGGGACACATCTGCACTGATGAGTAAGACACGTAAACAATGGTGGATCAGCAAACCCGCGCCGAAAAGTGTCTGGCCTGCAGGGGTCAGAGGAGCTTCCTGGGCCAGGCTGTTTTGATTTATAGCAACGTAGCAAGAGAGTTTCCTGTGAGAGACTAAATTGCTTTCCAAATCTGTTTTGGGTCCTGTAAAATGGCGACGATGACAGCTGATTTTGGAAGACAGTAGTGAGGGCGAGAGAGTGTCTTGACAAAGCTTGAGAAAATGGTAAATATTATACCATATAAAATAGGTCTTACTGCCGTGGGTTATCTGAAGGCTGTGGAAAGGGCCATCTACAACACGAGGCTCGGATTACACAGATGGATTCAGGGACCTCCACCTCTACGGCATCTGCTAATTCACCTTTCTCAGGTGAGACTTACATCCACCTTCCTCTTGACTTCTACCCAACCAGCCCAGGAAAAGCCAAGAGAATAAGGGGGAGGAAATGCCAGGGCATCTCAGGTCGTGGCCCCACGGGGACATTCCCTATTCAGGATCTGGAGCTAGAAACACAGACACCCGGAACAGTCAAGATGCCAGCTCTGCAAACGCATGTAAGCAGCGTTCGGCAAGAACTCAGGAAAGCCAGAAAGAAATCCAAGTTTCTGAGCACACCGTTCATTACGAGGAAGCGCATTTCACATTCAGACGTTCCTCTGCCGTGATGCTTTCTGTCATCATCAATTTCTGCATGATGCATTTTCAAGGGCCCATGATAAACACAAGCTTGGCAGGAGCCATAGAAAGGTGCACGCAGCGTCTTCGGGCCTTTGATAGCTGTCCACGTGCAGTCTGTGTACCTGCACGCCTCTGACAAACAACCAACGTCATGGTCACCCCAAACTCCAATTGGTTTATTCCCAAATGCAATTATCCAAATGAGATAATACTTCTTACTGTGGACAGAGGCCCACTGGGCTGGTACTCGTGGTGGCAAACACTAAGACCCTCGCACGGGTAACACACGAAGCTGAAATCAGAGATGTCAATGGAACAGGGAAATACGGGGTGACCTTGACTCAGAAAGACGGCCTGGTCAGGGGGTGCTGAGGTCCAAGGGTCAGGCTTAGTGTTTCTGCATGTTTAAATGCCAATAAAGGGTAACGCAGCTGTGGATTCGTTTTTCCAATTAGAACATTTTTCACAGTGAAAGCTTCATGGCAGCCGCTGGATGCTGTGGCGAAGTGGCGGGCACACTATATCTCTGGGTGATTAGTAAAGAGATTGCCTGTCTGTCTCTGCTATTGTCAAGGGGATGCTAAACTGGGAGACACTGCTTGGTTCTGCCAGCAGTCCATGGACTCCTTGGGGGTGACTTAATCTTCCTCTTTCCATAGCCATGATTTCAGGCAGAGCCATCGTAAAGCAGAGACCAGATGCTGGCCAGAGAAATCCCATTAGGAACAGTAAATTGAAGTGAAGTAACAGGCAGCCATGGAGGGGAGTTATAATTAAAAAGTCCTGACTGCAGACACAAAACACTTACTATGCACCCACAGCCTGGCTCGTCGGTGCGTTAAACACATCATCTCTTCCTTATGTTCTCCAGGAGGCGGCATTAGCACCCCCATGCCCAAAGAGGAATGCTCCAAAATGCCAGATCGTTCCCAGAACCACACAGCTGCAAGAGGAGGAGCGGGGATTAAGGGGGTCCCCGAGGCTGAGCTAATGAGTTCAACTCGATCCCGGCAGCACACAGACGAAGCTGTGAGTCAGGAAGATTAAGCCAGCAGGAGGTCAGAAAGTAGATTAAAGACGAGGCCACAGAGGCTGCTGCGGCTGCTGCTGGGATGCAGATGCTGCTCAGAAGCTGTGATGTGGGAGGTCTCGTCTGCCCAGAAGGGAGGGCAGCGAGGGAAGGGTGGAGGCTGGCAGGGAGGCAGAGTCAGAGCCAGGCTGGAGGAATCGCCCAGGTCCAACCTCAGAGCAAAGATGCTGGAAAAAAGCCCCACCCTTGGATTTAACACAGAAAAGTAAAAACTGATGATCTGCGGCCCTGGTATTGCCACCCTCTGGATAAGCCTTACCAGATTGGGATGGCAGCAAAGAGAGGATGGCTACTCCTCACCAGCACGGCCTCAAACTACAATACTCCCCCCACAGTGTGGGATTTACAGAGCTTTGCTACAGAACGTGTAGTAATTCCAGACCAAAGCCACTTTTCCCATACATTATTTTCTCCATGAGATTTAAGTAGGTATTAATTCTAAGCTGAGGCAGAAGAGCACCTCAAGTCAGACGTTTTCCGTGCAGGCTACGGAGACCCCTGCAAACTGGGGCAATCTCTCCCACATACAAAGCACGAACCCAATACGTAACAGAGGAAAGGTCCACATACAGTCCTTACAATATTTGCTTTAAATGATGTGTAAGAAAATAAAGTCTTTCTCTGTCTTTATCGAGGGTGCCCTGTGACATGAATGATAACCAATATAATCAAGGCTTGACTTTCCATGGTAACTTCCATTGGAGAGCCCCAGGGCCTTTTGTTTTAAACAATTTGTAACACACCAATTTCTTGATTAAAATAGTCAAGTGTAAACCACTCCTCTTAAGGACACGGAGGCTAGTTTTCATTGCTGTATTACAGAGACAGTGGAGGCAGAGGGAAGGCTGAGGGGCTGGGGAGCGGCACTCTCTTTGGTCTTAGCAACCAGTTAATGAAACCACAAAGGAAATCAGATTCCATGCCTTCCACCTCCCCAAGAGGTAATCCAAATGCATACTACAAAGGACATGGCAGGGCTACTCAAAGAGGAGACCAAAGATCCTAACCGTTTATTTCTATAATCAAGATAATGGACAGCCGGGTGAATGAGTGGATGGAGGGAGTGAGGGAGGGGTGAGGTGGGTAGGAGGATGAGTGGATGGGTGGCTGGGTAGGTGGGTGGCTGGGTGGATGCATGGATGCATGGATGCATGGATGGATGGATGGATGGATGGATGAATGGGTGGGTGGGTGGATGGGTGGGTGGATGGGTGGATGGATGGCTGGCTGGCTGGCTGGGTAGGTGGGTGGCTGGGTAGGTGCACGGATGGATGGATGGACGGACGGACGGACGGACACGGACGGACGGACGGTCGGTCGGACGGACAGACGGTCGGACGGTCGGACGGACGGACACGGACGGACACGGACGGACGGACGGATGGATGGATGGATGGGTGGGTAGGTGGGTGGATGGATGGGTAGGTGGGTAAGTGGGTAGGTGGGTGGCTGGGTAGGTGCACGGATGGATGGATGGATGGATGGATGGATGGATGGATGGATGGATGGATGGATAGATGGATGGGTGGGTGGGTGGGTGGATGGATGGATGGGTGGGTGGGTGGGTGGATGGATGGGTAGGTGGGTAGGTGGGTAGGTGCACGGATGGATGGATGGATGGGTGGATGGATGGGTGGGTGGATGGATGGGTGGATGGATGGGTGGGTGGGTGGAGGCCAAGGAGCCCTCCTGCCACCTACTCCCCAGCAGGTTCAGGTGTTGAATAGAACACAGCAGAAGGTAAATCTGACCAGAACCGGCTTTCTACCTGGAAAAATCCACCTGAAGGAGTCAAGAACAAACCTTCCTGAAGTGGAATTAAGAGGCTACCATTCAGGATCACGGCCACCCAAGCCGCCAATCTCCCAGACACACGGACTCCATCAACTCCTAGTAGACGACACCCAGCTCTCACCTCGCAGGGGCCAGGAACAAGGAGTCAGACACACACACAGCAAAGCATCCAAACACGGCTTCTGATGCTAACGAACCACACCCCTGCACCAGCCGTCCAGAGCCCCCTCTCACAATGGGCAGGCGCCTCATGGTCTCTGAGGATGAGGAGCCAGCCCCAGGTACAGGAGGGGAAGATAGGCTCAGACGTTGCCAGGACAGGTAGAGTCCTGCCAATATTCAAAAGCAGAGGAATCCTCAAATACAAGATGCAAATGCAGTAATTATGTGCCTGTGACCAAAAAGAAGGGATTAAATCCTGAAGGAGGAGGTGGTGAAACCTCCTTGCTCCTGGGGTTCTATTTTAATCCACAATAATAAGCAGGCAGGCCAAGGTCACTTTGGAATCAAGCATATCCACCTGGGCGTGGTGGTTCATGCCTGTAATCCCAGCACTTTGGGAGGCTGAGATGGGAGGATCACTTGAGCCCAGGAGTTCGAAACCTCTCTGGACAATATAGTGAGACCCTGTCTCTACTAAAAAGAAAAAAAAAAATTCCCAGTGTGGTGGTGTGCACCTGAGAAGCTGAGGCAGGAGGATCCCTTGAGCCAAGGGTGCAGTGAGTCATGACTGCACCACTGAACTCCAGCCTGAGTGACAGAGCAAGACCCTATCTCAAAAAGAAGAAAGAAAAGAAAAGAAAAGAAAAGAAAGAGAAAAATCTGAGAGTCCATTTGGAAGCAGCAGATAGACGAGAGGACATCCCTGTCAGCAGGTGTGTGCCACAGGGTGAGGCAGCACAAGGGGAATGAGAGGGCAAGGGCCTCCCAGCATGGCAAAGGTATGAATGAGCATTGAGTGACTGTACGGGTGGGGAGAGAGGGAGGACGGGTGAGTGACAATGTGTGGTCTTTGAGGGGGTCAGGATGGCAGTGCAAATGCTTTTTCCTAAATGAAGTACCCCACTTGAAGATGCATGTGCTTTATAAATGGAAGCACTGACTCAAGCACAGAACGGGACACTCGTTTTCCCAAAGCGTCTGCCGGGAGGTGGGCCAGGTCACAGAGCTCGGCCCTCAGAGTGACAGCTGAGCTACTCGGTGCCAGTCCTTGGGGAGAGGCAGATGTGGGGCCGATGTACACACCCCAGGAGAGCCCGAGAAAGGCCACTGCAGCCCCATTCTATTTTCTTCTCTGCTGTCCTTGCAACATGGCATTCACTGTGGATTAAAAGAGAAACCGCTTCGGGCCATAGGGCCAGTTTTCTTCCCTCTTCCTCATTCACGCTCCCCCAGAAATAACAGAGCTCACCGTAGTTTGTATTGATTTTGGCACATGCTACTTGTGTAAAAGGCCACGCTGAATGTCCGGTGCCAGCACTCCACTACAGCGCATTTCAGAGGATGCAGAGATGCTGCTGTCCCTGTGCCCAGAGCCCACCCCACCACTCCCTGCGTGGCCTGGGAAGTCTGCCCACACAAGACTATTCAAGTGAGGGCTCCGGTTGTGCCTGAAGCGTCATGGGCACTGCTAGAGGCTCTCACTCAATGACTTAAAGCTTCAGTCCCACTGGAGGGTGAGGCTCAGAAACAGCACTCACTCAGCCAGCAGCAGTGGGCCCGGACAGCAGGGGAGGAGGGGCAGCATCTGGGGAGAAAAGGGGCCGCCCAGATGCTTCTCCAGGACCAACTCCCAGCTGGCGGGCACTGGGGCCTCGGTGCAGACTCACTCGGCAGCTCCTGGCTGGCTCCTCCCGGCAGGGTTCCAGGAACTGTCTCGTGTCCCTGGCTACACAGAGGACTCAGCCCCACAAGGGATTTCACACGGGAACAAAGTCTGCTTTGTTGCTGAGAGCTCACACCCAGAGGATTTCTGGTTTTGGCCTCCAGGGGCTTTGTTTGCCTTGAACAGAGTGAAGCAAAGTGGTCTTCAGAAGGTTCCAGAAACAACCAAGCTCCCACAAGTGGAGACTAAACCCTGAGGAGGCCCTGGCTTTCACGAGGAGGTGCTGTACATTAAATCTGGGCTGTAGCAGAGCTGTGGCTCCATCCGTCACTCCAACAGGTCTCCAGTGCCTCTAGCAAAGTGGGCAGAACACCTGCTGGGAAAACAACCCCTGCCCTGCAAGGGGAAGATTACCCCATCAAGGACAGCGTCAGACAGGCAGGGAGGCAGGGTCCGGCCGGGTGTAGGAGGCCCCTGATCTCCCGACACCCTTGCCCCACTGCCGATGGAGGACCTCGATGGCTGCGATGACCAGGGCCTCCCTCCTGTGTGGCTGATGAGAGCCTCCAGGAGGGTGGACTCAGGAGAATGGAAACAGTAATGGGCCCCTTGTGAGTGCTCCCCAGGCTGGACGCCAACCCGCAATGGCTTACTTCACAAGTGGTGTTTGTGTCCCGACAAGTGGAACCCTAAGGCTCAGACCTTCAGACCCTCGCCCAAAAGCACAGTGAATGGCGAGTGGGACGTGAGTCTGACTCACGCTGGGACGACTGGGGCCGGGGCTGCTTCGCACACAGCGCTGCCTGCTGGCCGCCTTCCTGCTGGGAATTCGACTTGCAGGTGCAAATCAGCCCGGCACCAAGCAGTTGGTGGCGCAGCCAACGCCAGTATCCCAGGGCTTCCACCCAGCAGGTTTCAAGGCCCAAGGCTGGGAACTCCCAGGACACCAGCTCTGCCCAGCACCAAGCAGTTGGTGGCGCACCCAACACCAGCATCCCAGGGCTTCCACCCAGCAGGTTTCAAGGCCCAAGGCTGGGAACCCCCAGGACACTGGCTCTGCCCCTCACTGGCTCTGCCCAGCACCAAGCAGTTGGTGGCACACCCAATGCCAGCATCCCAGGGCTTCCATCCAGCAGGTTTCAAGGCCCAAGACTGGATACCCCCAGGGCAATGGCTCTGCCCCTCACTGGCTCTGGAGTCTGATCCTCCTGTTCCCATCTGTAAACTGGGATTAAACATAAACCCTCCCCATGACTAGGAGGGGGCAGTGGGGCTCCCGGGGCTGGCTGGTGTCCTACGCCTTCCTCCGCCTGCAGGTTACACGCTGTGCTCCATCTGAGTGCATGGGACACACGCCCTCTGGACAGGTGTTATCCTTCAACAAAGATGCTCACAGTGCTGTCTACCTCAAGGCCGACAGCACTTTGGGAGGCTGAGGTGGGCAAATCACTTGAGGTCAGGAGTTCGAGACCAGCCTGGCCAACATGGTGAAACCCCCTCTCTACTAAAAATTAAAAAAAAAAAAAATTATCCGGGTGTGGTGGTAGGTGGCTGTAATCCCAGCTACTGAGGAGGCTGAGGCAGGAGAATCGCTTGAATCTGGGAAGCAGGAGACAGAGGTTGCCGTGAGCTGAGATCGCGCCATTGCACTCCAGGCTGGGCAACAGAACGAGACTCCTTCTCAAACAAACAAACCACAACAAAAAGATGTGACTTTGCTCCTCCTCCACCTTCCACCATAATTGTGAGGCCTTCCCAGCCATGTGGAACTGTGAGTCCATTAAACCTGTTTTTCATTATAAATTACTCCTTCTCGGGTAGTTAGCAGCGTCGTTATTAGCAGCATGAGAATGGGCTAATACAGCGTTTCAGGAAAGACAGGGATTCCAGGCCCTGCACGTGGACGCCACTCTCCCAGCCCTGGGCCTGCTCATCTGCAAAGGCAAACAGACAGCCAAATCTAACCTCGTAATGGAGCCGAACGGAACTCACCCATGCACTATGCGAACCAACAGAAAGCCTGAGCTGCCGACAGCCAACCGGGACGAGACGGGGAGAAACGTCAGGGAAGCCACAGGGACCTCACACAGATGCAAAATGAACCAGACCAAGAAAGGCGGCACGCAAACCTCCGACAGTCTCCGAGCTGCATGAAAACTCAGCATAGTCAGAAGACGAAAAGCCCCCAAGAATGCTTTCTGCCAGAGAGGACAAAAATAAGACAGAAAACCTACCAAACAAATAACTCAGGAGAGTACTCTCAAAAAGAGAGCGTGCAGGGCTATGGAAACAAACAAAAAGTCAAAGGAGCATGACTACAATAAATCAGAAATTATAAAAAATAGAACGGGTCTAACTGAGAACACAACAATTAAAGGCTCAAGAAAATCACGGCAGGCCGGGCACAGTGGCTCAGGCCTGTAATACCAGCACTGTGGGAGGCCGAGACGGGCAGATCACCTGAGGTCAGGAGTTGGAGGTCAGTCTGACCAACATGGCAAAACCCTGTCTCCACTAAAAATACAAAAATTAGCCAGGCTTGGTGGTAGGTGCCTGTAATCCCAGCTACTCGGGAGGCTGAGGCAGGAGAATCGCTTGAACCTGGGAGGCAGAGGTTGTGGTGAGCCGAGATCACGCCACTGTACTCCAGCCTGGGCGACAGAACGAGACTCTCTTTCATTTAAAAAAAAAAAAAAAAAAAAAAGAACAGCAAACAAACAGAAAAATGCCAAGCAATTAAAGCAATTAGAGAAAAAGATAACAGATATGAACAAGGAAAATCCAATACAGGGATAATTACTATCCCTGAAATAAAGGATCCAACCGATAACACAGAAAAAGTAACAAAATACAGGAAAACATCATTAAAATGAAAACGTCCTTAAACAGAATCTGCAGAGAGAAAGTTTTTCTAGGAAAAACCAAGAATGTCCAACACCAGACACTTCGTGGTCTAGCAATGGAAGCTACTTCTTTAGGAATCTAGTTCAAAAAAAAAAGTCACCTATGAGATGGAAAAAATAAATCTGTTGGCCTCAAATGTATTCAAAGCAATGTTCAGGGCAAGAAAACAATCACAGACGGGAAATTGTGACTCAAAAATACAGAGGAGGTCAGGTATGGTGGCTCACGCCTGCAATCCCAGCACTTTGGGAGACTGAGGCAGGTGGATCACCTGAGGTCAGGAGTTCAAGACCAGCCTGGGCAACATGGTGAAATCCCGTCTCTACTAAAAAATACAAAAAAATTAGCTGGGCGTGGCGGCAGGCACCTATAATCACAGTTACTTGAGAGGCTGAGACAGGAGAATCGCTTGATCCCGGGAGGCGGAGGTTGCAGTGAGTGGAGATCGCGCCACTGCACACCAGCCTGGGTGACAGAGTGAGACTCTGTCTCAAAAAACAAACAAACAAAAAACCCACAGAAGAAAAGAGTTTTCAAGCCAGAGGGAACGCGTTGACATTTTCAAAACACAGCCAATCCTCACTATGCATGAATTTTGGATTGGGGGTGTGCCTACTTGCTAAAATTTATTTGTAACCCCAGAAGCAATGCTTTTCGCACAAAACAGCCAAAGGTTTCAGTTGCCCGATGCGCGGGTTCCCACGGGAGGGTGAACAAGGTGGTGGTCCGACTTCCTGTCTCAGCTCTCACCTTGCAAACAAGCATCTGACTGCAGCCCACAGAGTGTCATGATTCTCACATTGTTTGTGCTTTTTCTTGGTGATTTTGCCATTTAAGAGGGCTCTAGCGAAGGGCTGAAGTGCTGTCTACTTGTCCCTAAGGCAAGAAGGTTGTCATGAGCTTCACACCGAAAACGTGCCAGAGAAGCTTCACTGAGGCCTGCGTGAGAGCACTGTTGGCTGAGTTCCGTGTTAATGAATCACCATTACATATTAAATAAGGCATCTTTAAACAGCAACGCACATAAAGCAAGATTGCGTACTGACCTATGGTCAAACATGCGACCAGGGGCTTGTAGGAATCAAACACTGCACTTCCCCTGGGAGCAATGGCCAAGGCGTCACTCATTCAGCATCTGTGGCAGCTTTTTAGAACACAGGTACCACAGATAATGAGCATCGACCGTCCATTCGCTGAGAAAGCACTGCTCTCAGGAACTCTTCCTAAAAAAACCCACTGAACAATGAATTCCCTCCCATTAAAGGCAAAACAACAACCAGAAAAGGATCTGGCAAAAGAAAAGGCCATTGCAAAGGCAAGTGACCCCCTCAAGAGAGACAGAGTGGCTGCGCGCCCTGGAGGCATGGTGGATAGTAAGTGGGAGGGAGAGTGACAGTGTGTGAAAAGTCACTGTCCACACCCAACAAGGCTCAGGAGGTGGGGGAGGAGAAGTGTGTGTGTGCGCGTGGGCTAGCTACTCATTCACCAAACTGATGCCTTCTTCTTCCTGGGCTCAGACCTCCACTGCATTTCCCAGCCTACTCTGCAGTCAGGTGCAACCTCCTCATGAAACCAGGGAAGATGATGCACTTTACAAGTTCTGTCTCTTCCTCTTATCTTCTGGGCAGATACAGAAGACCCCATGGAAGATTCCGGAGCTCCAGGGAATGGTCCAGCTATCGAACGGAAAGAGTCTGGGTCCCTGAATGTCAGTATGGATCAGAACTTCCCACCTGTCCCTCCTGCCAAACCAGGTGGACTAAGAAAAGAGAAAAAAGTAAAGCATTGATACGTTAAGTGCCTGACATTTGGAGGCCTTTTATTACAGCAATGAGCTTAATTTACCCCTAAACCATATAGGAAGAGGACACAGTGAGAAGGGAAAAAACTGTAACAAAAAACAAAACAAATTCCAGCCTTCCAGTGTTTCATAATCACTTCTTTTAACTTCACAGATTTAGCTGGAAAAAAGTCTCTTGTGACAAAAAAAATAAATAAAAGCAGCATTTCCTTCACCATCTTTTTCTCCTCTTATACTCAAATAAAATAACATTGATGAAGTTCATTTCTTAAGAGCATGTGTGGTTTGAGCCCACATTTACCAAGGTATTTCTATCCATATACACATCCACCCATTGCCTGTAATCCCGCAGAGGGGCATGTCGGAATGGGGGTCTGCGAGTGTCGATGTGACCTCCATTGCTGAGTCTGGCATTTGTGCTTCCCTGCATTACTTGATCTTTACATAACAATCATTTATAGCTTTTATAAGAGGCATTAAATAACACAGAAGAAGGAACTCCAAAAGACCACGCCTATCCTCCTGAACAGCCTTTGTACTACCAGGGCAGCCCCTGGGCCCCGTGGCATGGCCAGATTAGCTCTGGGGCATCAGGCCACCCTAAGCTTCCCCCACTATGGGTCTCTAATCTTTTGGCTTCCCTGGGCCACATGGGAAGAAGAATTGTCTTAGGCTACACATAAAATACACTAACACTAGAGAGAGGTGATAAGCTAAAAAGAAAAAAAAAAGTTGCAAAAAAAAAAAAAAACTCTCAGAATATTTTAAGAGAGTTTATGCATTTGTGTTGAGTCACTTTCAAAGCCGTCCTGGGCTGCATGTGGCCCACGGGCCTTGGTTTGGACAAGCTTGTCCTAGACAGTGAAGCCACTTGGCTGAGCGCATCCCTAGAGGGTACGTGTTAGCCCCCTCAGCCCAGCTAGCATCTCTCCCAGAAGGAGCAGGGCTGGGGGTGGGCTGAGCAGAGGGTCCCTGCTGGACCGCAAGCTGCTGGCACTGGGGGAAGAGGAGACACACATTTAGCCCTCGCTGGGGACCAAGCCCTGAGAGGTGCCAACCCCAGAGCATCTCTTAGCTCCTCCACAGCACCAGGAGCTGGCACCCTGGATGGGCACCAAGTGAGGCACCAGCAACACTCAGCCAGTGGGCAGCACAACGCTTCCCTGATTTCCAGCACCTGGGCCTCTCTTCCCCATCGTGGCTGGGGACAGGAGACTGTACTCAGAGGTCGGGGTGGATACGGAGCACTGGGCTCGCCTCCTCAAGCACCTGCAGCAGCCTACACCGCCAGCCCACCTCTCCCCGTTCCTTTCACCCAAAGCTAAAATGAGAAGGGTCCTCCCAGCCCACTGAGGCCCCGGGAGACCCTTCTAGAAAGCACAGGTGGAGACTGTCAGGAGCCTCACCCAGATGCCCCTCTGAGTCCTAACGCTTAGATGTCCACCATGTTCTACTCCACAGCAAAAGGGCTTCGTATCAACTGCCCCTACTACTGTCACTCCCACCCGCCTTCCCCAGGTGGACAGCGTGTGAAATGCTCACAGGCCAACCCCACTAGGCGCCTGTCCGCAACTATGATGTTTGCTCCATGCTTCCAGCTCTGTCCCACACCTCCGATTGAGACCACATGCGGCACAGTCCCTGCTGTGACGAAGAGGGAACGCGGCTGGGCGACCGGCCCCCAGCTTGCTCAGGTGGATTCAGGCAGAGGATGAAGCCACACCCCTTCCTCTGCACACGAAGGTCCCCTTTACAGACAGCCCCAGTTCCCAGGGGCCATCGTCCTCCTCGGGGAGGCAAATCCAACAACGGGGACCCCCAGGCATAAGGACAGACGTCCAGGGCCCAGCCAGCGTGGGCCAGGGCAGCCTGAGGGCTCTGGGGGGCACAGGAATGACACTGGGCCCAGGGCTGGAGGGACAGGAGGAGGCAGGACAATAGCCATGTGGGGAGAAGTGCTCAGAGCTGTATCCCCTGGAAGTGGGGGAGCATGGGACGCTGCTCCTCGGGCACGGTGGAGTCCGGCACCAGAAAGAGGCAGGGCCAGGCCTCAGAGCCTCCTGCACTTGGCGCTAGAAGCCAGTTGCAGGTGCGCCTGCTGCCTGGGTTTCCTCTGTGAGGCTGTGAAATGCTCCTCTCCATCTCTGGGCCCCTTGCCTCAGGTCTGGTACACAGCAGATGCTCAGAAAATGTTTGTGGATGGAGGCGGGGACAGTGGAGGCGGGGACAGTGACCGCGACAGCATGATGTGAGGCCAGTGGTAGCAGGGAGGGGAGGCGGGCACAGGAGGGAGCCTGCGGGGAGTGGGGTAGAAGTATGGAGCAAGGAAAGAGCACGGTGTGCCTGGAGCAGTCGGGACCGCGGGTCCGGGGAGGACCAGAGCAGCCCTCTGGTGTTCAAGCCACAGGTGACATCATCCAGATGGGAACCAAAGGGCAGACCACAAGGCTCACCGTCTGCTGCAGGTCATGGATGACGACGCGGATCACCAGCGTGTTGCCCTGGCTCTCCTCGGTCCTGGCACCGCCCGGCTTCTCCGCAGTGGCCCGGATCGTGTCATAGATGGTCTCTTCTTTGGAGCTGTCTGACTCCGACCCCACGGAGTAGTCGGAGAAGCTCTGGGCCATCTCGTCCTCACTGGATGTTGGGCTGCGCGGCATGGCTGCCTGTGTCTTCAAAGTGGGAAGAAGGAAGACAAAGAACAGGAAATGTGAAAATGAAAGAAAACCCAGGGGCAAGGTGGACGCTGGCACTGGAACACACGCGGTGGACTCGCTTTCACGGTCGTGTTTGCTGGTGTGACTGCCAGCTGAGGGCCCCGTGTGTGCACACGTACAAATCCCAAAGGGCGGACACGAGTCAGCACTGCCTGCTCCCCCTGGAGCCTGAGCAAGAGGCAGCAGCCAGGATCCAGAAAAACCCCTGCAAACTCTGGTACCAGAGCCATGAAACCCCAGCACTCAAAAGGAGCCTAGGCTAGCCATGGGGATGACCACAGCTTACAAAGATGAAGCAGAGGGCCACTGAGGCCGTCTGAGCTGCCCAAGGTAATAAAAAAGGCTGCCTTTTGTTTTCCTTGGAGGACAGAGCTGCAGGAGAGGAAGAAACACAGGTCAGAACGGCAGCAAGTTCATGCTATAATAACCCCCTCTGCTTCAAACACAGGGCAATGATAGGTACCACGTAAAAACAGAACAAAAAGCCAGGGCCAGGCTCACAGATGAGAGAACCTCCCAGACCAGGACTGGAGAGGAACCCGAGTCATGAGCAGACTGCAGCCATCAGACTCGGGGGTCCCCAAGAGGCAGGGGCAGCTGAGAGCGCAACTTCCTCAAGGTCAAGTGCAATAAAAATCCTGAACTTAGAGTTTTCACAGAACATCTGGATTTCAGTCGTCTCTAGAAAAATCACAGGCTCCTGCCTCCTGGGCCCACTCCACCCACCTGGCAGCCATGTGGACACTGGGCCATGCGGCCCTCTCGATGGGGCAGGAGCAACATGATTCACCCAGCCCCACCTCGTCATGCCCTCTGCACAACAGGAGCTGCCGCCCCTCCCCATCAAGGTACAGTGAGGCTCACCCTGCACCCAGCTCACCTCACCTGCCCCATCAGCCCTGGACCCTGGCAGCAGAAGTGTAGGTTCACAGACCCTGTGCTAGCGTTTTATAACTGGGCAACCCTGTGAGTGTTCAGGGATGCCCCGGGGAGGCCACGGGCAGTTCACCAGGAACCAACGCTCTATGTCCAATTAGGAGAAATCTGATACCTGCTGCTGGCTCCCAGCACTCCTCCAGCATGGGAAGAGCCTGCCGGGTAGCGGAGGGCGCTGGAACTATGTCCTCAGCAGGCACTCCGGCCTCGCCCTCAGCTTTGCTGCCCAGAAACCTGACAGCAGCCACTCCTCATCAGGTATCAACCTCCATCCGTGGGTGCGATGCCACCCCATTCCACCTGTTTTTATTCTGCGTCCTCATTCTCCTGGGCCCTGCTGGGTTAGAAAGCAGTGCAGGCATGAGGGTGAAGGAGAAAGGAGCCCTTCTTAAGTGGAGTCAAAGCTACACAGAGCTCATGTCACCCATTAATGCAGAAAGAAGCCTAGTGTGGTAGCGGGGCCAGCCTCAGCGTCAACATCTGAAAAATGGCAGGGTGGGAGCCCTGAGCTCAGAGCCCTGGCATAGAGCAGACACGGCCCACATTGGTTCTGTCCCTGCTCAGGTCAGATAATGTCTGACTGGCAAGAGCAGGCGAAAGACTGTCCAGGCTCCAAGCTGCTTCCAGGGGGGGCATGTGTAGGAAGCCTCCCTCAGTGGAGAGTGGGCACCCAGTGAACACACGCTGGGTGGGAGGCCAGGGCTCCGGATCACAGATGCCCAGGAGAGCAGTCAGGGGGCACGAAGGGGGCGACGCTGGCAGAACATGGTCCCCAAATCAGCCAGGCGGCAGCATTCCCACTCCAGCCACAGCTGGTAGGTGGGAATGCAGATCTGGTGTTGCCAGGCCTGCAGGTATCTTTTAGATATGGCAGATTTGATGCAAGAATGTGAAATGTATAAACGTTGGAAATTCACTTTGTTTGTTTTTTACTGAGACAGAGTCTCACTCTGTCACCCAGGCTAGAGTGCAGTGGTGCAATCTCAGCCCACTGCAACCTCCACCTCCTGGGTTCAAGCCATTCTCCTGCCTCAGCCTCCCAAGTAGCTGGGGTTACAAATACCTGCCACCACGCCTGGCTAATTTTTTGTATTTTTAGTAGAGACGGGATTTCACCATGTTGGCCAGGCTGGTCTCAAACACCTGACCTCAAGTGATCCACCTGTCTCTACCTCCCAAGGTGCTAGAATTACAGGCGTGAGCCACCGCGTCTGGCTGGAAATTCACTGTTTTTAACAGATTACTTTGCAGGCCACATAGTATACATCTATAGCGGGACCCGAGTCCAGGAACAAAAACAACGGCCCACAACAGGAAAGACAGCAAAGAGGGGCTCCTGGGGCTGTAGCCCCCACTGCTGCCGGCGGACATCATCGCCCACTAGGACCATGTCCCCCGGCACTGGCTCCAGGGGTGATGGTCACAAACAAGCACGTCTGCTCCCAAACCACGGTGCAGAAGAGCCCCGGTGCTGGGTCCGAAGAGGAACCAGGATTTCGTGCAGAAGCAGGGGGAGCAGAGAAGAGAAGGCTGGGTCACACCGCCCAGGCTCTTTGCAGAATCGTCCTGGGAGCGCATGGCCAGAGATCTGACCGAGAGGGTCTTGACCTTCGTAAGGGGCTTGAGTAACCTGATTAGCAGCTCCCTGGGAACAGCAGACACCTGATCACTGCCTGGGAAAACATTTAATTATTAACTCCCGGGGAGAACCACCGGGCAAGGCAGACGGCGCAAGTCCCATCTACATTTCAGACAAACCACAAAGACACTTGACTGCATGTCCCAAATAATTGCACGGGACATACTTATACTAAAAAACTCTCTGTTGTTCATCTGAAATTCAGGCAGAACTGGGTGCGCTGTATTTTATCTGGCAACACCATGGGAGAGCTGGGGTGGGCTGTGCTGAGTTCTCTAACCCCGTGAAGACCAGCATGCCGGAAGGCTCCGCAGAGAGAATGAAAGCAAAGACCAAGACACAATCTGAAATCCTGGCTTCCCCAGGAAATGCCAGTCCCAGCTCAGGGGAGGGGAAGATTACTCCCCACCCCGGGCAACCGTTCTCTGTGTAACTAATCTCTCGGGCTGGTCAGGAGAGAGGCTATAAAACCCCAGGTCCGTGAACTTCAATGACTCTTAGTGTGTGTTTCTCTCATTGGCCCTGCTAGGGTAGACTAATGAGGAGACAAGAAAATCATCACAATCAAAGCAAGTTCAACGGAGCCTCGGCATTTTGCTGCTAACTTGCTCCAAGAAAACCTAAAATCCTCAACCAGCTCATGCGTCCTCCAGTACCTCTGATGAAAAGGTAAACAGACTTTTTCCACTAATTATTTCAGCCACTGTGAAAATATGAAAGCTGACCTGGGAGAGAAGATACGTAATAAAAACAAACAAAAAACCTCACGGCCAGAGCTGACTTTGTCAAGGTTAGAGTTACAAAACCTTCGTAAACACCTTTAAAAGTGCAAGGGTTCAGCTGGGCACAGTGGCTCACACCTGTAAACAGGATCCTGCCTCTGAGTTTCCGCCCTCCACTGGTGTCACCGTCTTCTACCCTGAGTTTCTCTCCCCATTCAGCCAAGTCCTTCCCTTTCAGCCTGGCTTGCTCTACCCCAGGTGAGAACCAACTGCTACGGTACACAAGCTCCCCTTCCTCTCACCTCGGAGGGCCTGCAGTCCACGCCTAATTCCACATCTAACTCCTTCCTCAGCTGCGCCTCCTGACTACAGCTCTGAGAACTAATTCCATTACACACACACCCTCCAATCCTCCTCTGGACACACACATTTGGGAAACGTAACTGGATAGAACAAAAATACACAGGTCACTTTGCTGCTGAATTTTTAAGAGGGCTTTATATGGCAGTGTCCCAGAGAGAGGGGTAAAGGCAGCATTTCCCAAGTGCACCTGCCCCAGACATGCTTTTCCCCTGGGACTGATAAGCAATCTCCCACAACAGGAAGAGAAGCTGTGGTCTGAATTGCCAATGGGCCCTTCCTTGCTAGACTCAAGATCTTAGAAGCAAAAGCCAATCACACCCCTAGAGTGCGTGGCTCGCTGAGGCCGGCACCCTGCCAACCATTATTGCCTGAAAGAGACTGACAGTAGGAACTCTGCAATGGTTCTCTATCTAAAAGAAAGGGGCTCTAGGGATAAAACAGCCACTCCATACCTTCCTCTTAATGCCCAAACCGATATCCCCAAATCAGAAAACGAGCTACTAATAAATCAGATACCTGAATTAAAATGATACGTCACTTAAAAGCACTCCCTTAGATGAATTGCAATGCCTCACTGTTGTGTTCTGTTAAGATATTGGGGTGTCCAGGTCTTGAGAAGGACTGGTGAGATGGTACATTCATTAGGTAAGTCTATTTCTCTTCCACGCCTCAGCATTCATGTGGGAGTGTGCCGTTTTCTCGGTGGCACCGGTAATCACACCACAAATGTGGTCTGCACCGTCTTTCTCTGGCCAGACTCAACACAGACTCCAACAGTCTCTCAGTTTCTGCTAGAAAAGCCAGAGAGAATAGTCTGTCTGGCGTTCTAATTGGGCCTCAGTGGGTTTCTGTCCAGGCTGCTGTAAAGAGCACATGATTTCTAAAGAAGTCTTCATTGTATGACAGGTTTCCATTTCAGTTTTCTTAGAGCAGAATTTAAGGGGTTCTGGCCAGCCAGCATGAACCCACTCTCAGCCTGTGTGTGATACGCTGGCCTACCCATCTCACAATTCTGCAGAAACCACTCACCGTGACCAAGAAGGGAACGACTTGCCCAAGGTAAAAGGCTTCCTGGGAGACAACCTACACAGAAGGAAACCAATCAAGACAACAGGTCAACAAGTCCCTCCTGGGACACTGCCCCTGTGCGCAACTCTTAAGCATGGGTCCAACAAGGCCCTGTGTCCAGCAGGAACAAGAGGCCCAGCCACGGACAGCCTGGGGTGGGGACACAAACCACCCCCAGTCATGATCAAACTCTTGGAAAACTGGGAATAGAAGATAATTTCCCGAACTCGAACAGAGCATCTACTCAAATCCTGTAGCAAACATCAAAAACAAATAAGCAAACAGATAAGTGAATACATTGTTTACGGATTAAAAGGAGGGAAATCATTATTCTCAGATAATATGCTTCTGTGAATAGAAAATCCAAGAAAATCTAGGGACAAATTAAATAATGTGTAAGTGTAAAACTAGTTTAAAAAAAAAAAAAAAGTCCAGCAAAATGCCAGATAAGAAGTTAATATACAAAAGTTAACTGAATTGTTACATTATCAATAAACAATTGAAAAACATTCAAAAACACTATAATACCATGAACAATAACCAAAGTTAACTTGAAAAAAAAAAAAACACAATATGTGTGAGGCCTTTATGGAGAAAAGTAATACTATATAGCATTATCTTTTTGAAATAAAGAAAAAAATGAAGGAAGACCCAAATAAATGAAGAGCTATACAATAATCATGGACACTAGGCTTTAACATTTTCAAGATGAAAATTCTCCACAAAATATAAACTTGATGTAACTTTTTTTTTTTTTTTTGAGACGCAGTCTTGCTCTGTCGCCCAGGCTGGAGTGCAGTGGCCGGATCTCAGCTCACTGCAAGCTCCGCCTCCTGGGTTCACACCATTCTGCTGCCTCAGCCTCCCGAGCAGCTGGGACTACAGGCGCCCACCACCTCGCCCGGCTAGTTTTTTTGTATTTTTTTAGTAGAGACGGGGTTTCACCGGGTTAGCCAGGATGGTCTCGATCTCCTGACCTCGTGATCCTCCCGTCTTGGCCTCCCAAAGTGCTGGGATTACAGTAACTTCTAATAAAAACCTGATAGGACTGTTCGTAGAACTTAACACTCTGATCTTAAAGCTCAAAGAAGAGAGGGAGCCAGCTAAAACCAAGATAACTCTGGAGACTAAGAGGAGACTCATTCTACCAGATGCTGAGGCTTACCAGAAAAAGTTATAGTATGAAAACAGTATGGTATTAGACAAAGACAAATAGATGGATTTAAAAAGCACAGAACCTTAGTCTGGGCTTGTAAATATCAGAGTCCCATATGCGTCGGGGGAAAGGGATGAATTAAGAAACCTATGAGGTTGACACTTGCAGGTATTCATATGGAAAAGATGAGCCCCACGCCACTCCAGACACACAAATCCATTCCAGATGCACTGACTACTGTAACATGAAAAGCAACACAACAAACCTCTAGAAGAAAAAGTAAGAGGCAACGCCTTCATGTAAGGTCCCTTAGACAGGGGATTCTGGCTGCTCAATAAATGCTGCTTTGTTGCTGTGTAAGACAATAGCACAGACTTAGTGGGTTAGAGCAACAGAAATGTGCGGCAGTGTACCCTCATCATGCTGAGGTCAGAAATCCTAAATGAGTTTCACCGGGCTAAAGCCAAGGTGTTGTCAGAGCTGGTTCCTCCTTAAGATTCTGAGGAACAATCCACTTCCTTGCCTTCCTCAGACGGTGGTGGTGACCTGTATTCCGCCACTCATGGCCCCTTCCTCCAGTTTCAAAGTGGGTCACTCCCACCTTGGCTTCCATCTTCACATCACCACCTCCTCTTCTGCAGTCAAATCTCCCTCTTAAAAATAATGACCCTTGTGATGACATTCAGGACCTACCTGGATAACCCAAGATAATTGCTCGCATCTCATCCTTAACTTCATCACCTCTGCAAAGCTCCTTTTGCCGTATGAGGTCACATATTCAGAGGTGCCAGAGACTAGGACCTGGATATCTTTGGGGGCCATTAATTAGCCACAAATATGTTCAATTGTTATTTGCTGAATAAATCAAGGGGAGAAAAAAGTGTTTCTTTCTACAAGGCATTGGGTACAAAGCATGAAGGGACAGACAAATATGACAATGTAAAAGTTAAGACTTCATCAGACACAACAGCAAGAAGACACCTCAGGCTGGGCACGGTGGTTCATGCCTGTAATCCCGACACTTTGGGAGACTGAGGCTGGTGGATCACTTGAGGTCAGGAGTTCAAGACCAGCCTGGCCAACATGGCAAAACCCTGTCTCTACTGAAAATACAAAAAACATAGCTAGGCGTGGTGGTGCACACCTGTAGTCCCAGCGACTTGGGAGGCTGAGGCAGGAGAATCGCAGGAACCCAGGAGGCGAAGGTTGCAGTGAGCCTAGATCGTGCCATTGCACTCCAGTCTGGGTGACAGGAAAAAAAAAAGAAAGAAAGAAAACACCCGAAAGGGACCTTTACAACATAGGACCAAGTGCTGTGGAAAATCTGGGAAGAATTCCTACAGGGCAAAAAAAGAAACAACTCCAGATGCAAACGGGTACAGTTCATCGCAGGGGACACCTGAAGGGCTAGTTGGCATGGGAGAACATATCCCAAAGGTACCAGGAAAACAAGCAATGCCAAGGCCCACAATGAAAATGCAGTCCCAGGATGGAGAAGGCAATGCAAAGTGGGACTGTTCCGGAGGCTCCTGGGGACTCTGTCATCCCCACTTAAAGCAGCCCTGAAATTCTCGCTGCTATGAACTGAACTGTCTCCCTCTAAAATTCATATGCTAAGGCCCTAACCCCCCAGTGTGATGGTATCTGGAGGTAGCACCTTTAAGAGGTAGTTGAGGTTATGAGATTACAAGGGTGGGGTCCTGATCCCATAGGATTAGCATCCCTATAAGGAAAGGAAGAAATATCGGAGAGCTAGCATGGGTGCCCACGTGTGGTCATGCATTCCTATCTCCCTGCAACCAACCATGTGAGGACACAGCCAGAAAGTAACCCTCTGCAAGCCAGGTAGCAGTCCCTCACCAGGAGCTGAATCAGCCAGCTCTTCAGCTCCTTGATCTCAGACGTCCAGCCTCCAGAAAGGTGAGAAAATAAATTTCTGCCAAGTCACTCTATCTATTCTGTTATAGCCTGAGCTGCCCAAGACACCCACCTTCTACAAAATCATGTGTAAAACATAACAGAGTTGATGGGGAAAACAGTTGAGGAGGCCACTCCAACATATGCCTTTTTGTCCCCAGAGCCCTGCAGAAGCCAGGAAAATCCCTGCTGTGTTATTTCGGCTCCAGCAATGACACCTTAAATCATGGTCCATGTTGGCAGCCTTCAACCCTGGGCTGCTGAGTCTCCCAAGAGATGTCTGTCTCCAAAGAAGATGGCTTCCAATAGAAACCAGTTGCTTCAACACTGAAACTAAGTTTGTAGATAGCCTTCTTTAAGAAGTTTACTTTTGCTAACCAGAAATAAAATTCTAAGTCCACCACCAACTGAATGGATCCCCCAGCCACTCCTGGCCAAGGGCATTCCAAAGTAAAACCGAAAAACGAGTTCAAAGCATGATGGGAAGCGGGGATCGAACATGCCTCATTATATCTGCCTCCCTTTGGAATTCAGGCACAACTGACCAGCATTAACATTAAAACAAGAGATCTCAAGATGGACCAAATGGACTCTTTGTAGCAAATTCCAATCTGACTCTAGTATAGCATCACATAATAGATAGCAGGTCCTGAAAGAAAACAAAGTATTTTTTACCGAACTATATTTCTTTGACATATTTTGAAATGACCCTGCAAAGCTGTCTCTTGTGGGGAAAATTTACACTCTATAGAGAATCCCCTTCCATTTCCAGGTCTCTTCCTGATCCAGGAGAGATTAACTAAGAGCCTGGCATCTTTTTAGGTAAGTTAAGAGACATTTACCCTCCGTTCTCCCTGAAGTCTGCTATCTGGAAGCTTCTTGCACATATTAAGAACCTTGGTCTCCACAACCCCTGATCTTAAGCCAGACATTCCTTTCTATTGATTCCAGGTCTTTACATAATAACAACTCTTTCAACCAATTGCCAATCAGAAAATCTCTGAATCTACCTATGACCTGGAAACCCTCCCCTGACTCCACTTAAAGCTGTCCCACCTTTTTGGACTGAACCAATGTACACCTTACATGTACGCACTGTTGTCTGCCTGTAACTTCTACCTCCTAAAATGTATAAATCCAAGCTGTAACCCAACTACCTTGGGCACATGTTCTCAGACCTCTTGGGGCTATAAAATGGGCCTTGGTCACTTGTATTTGGCTCAGAATAAACCTCTTTAAATATTTTACAGAGTTGACTATTTTTCATTGGCATTTTCTTAGATACAGGAGGAAATGTCTTCATAGTCTGTCCATAGGCAGGGCAGCATCCTCAAATCTGGTGGACAGTGTGGAGGCTCCCTAAGCCATTGCAGCAGCCTCTCCTTACACTGAATGAGACACCCCTGTAGCATTTCCTGCTTTTTGTTCTGAAGCATCACATGATCTCAATGTATACTTGGTGAATTAACCAATGAACTGGAAACAGCTTAAATGCCACTGTCTTATTCCACTTTTTGTTGCTATAACAAGATACCATAGGCTGGGTAATTTATAAAGAAAATAAGTGTATTTCTTAGGGCTCTGGATGCTGAGAAGTCCAAGAGTATGGTGTGGCATCTGGTGAGGACTTTCTTGCTGCATCATGACATGGCAGGGGGCATCACATGGCGAGAGGGTGAGATCATGCATGTCAGCTCTGGTCTGTCTTCCTATTGAAGCCATAAGTCCCATCATGGGGACTCCACGCTGATGACCTTATTTAATCTCAATGACCTCCCAAAGGCCCCAACTCCAATCAACATACAAATTTGGGGATGAAGCTTGCAACATAAGAACTTTGAGGAACATGTTGAAACCATAGCAGCCACCAACAGGAAACTAAGTAAATGATTGTGTAGTAATATCAGGTAAAATTATAGAACAGTGAAGACAAGTCAAGTAACATACATTGACATGCGACAGTGAAATGCGGGAAATGTCAACTTTCAAAAGAACAGATACATTTATCTAAACATTTTCATACACAAATTAAAAATATAGATGGTGATGGCTGTCTTCACCTATCTATAGCCCTGCTTCAAAACAGGGAAAACTGATGAGAACAAGTGGGAGTTATCTCAAAACAAATAAATAAATAAATGCAAATAGGCAAATAGGGCAAAATCTTAAAATGTTTAGTTCTGATGATGGGTATAGAGTCATTATTGTGTTTTTCTACTTTTCTATGTTTATCATGTCTTTCATTAAAAATAAAAACTTTAGCAATTACATGACCATGGCACAGGGTCTGCCTGTAATGGTCTTTCCAGTGCAAGCCCTTGATAAATCAAATTTATTCATTTTAGAAGCCGGACAGATGTGCTTGTGGGGGATCCCAGTGGAAGAGAACACAGAAGGCCATGCTGCTACAGGAAGGCAGAGCTGATGCTTCTTCAGGGCTTCCAGCAAGTCGGCCTACCAGCTAGGCCTGTATTTGAGTGTCTCTTGTCAGTCCTGGGAGAATGTGATAGGAGGACTTCGTGACTTCCCCTTATCTGATAGATAAGGAACCTCAGAAGATAAACTCCTGGTGCGTCACAGCCAGGAAGGGAGGCAGCTCACCCTCAATCCAAATTCAAGATTCTCCAGACAATTTCCAAAAGACAGTCTGCTTGTGCAAAAAGGAGCTCAGTGGAAACTGCCCCAAAAGATTGCAGTGTGAGGTCTTAGAGAAGTGAAATTCGGATCAATTCACTCCCCATCCTTTCACGTAAATCACACACCCTCAGCAACAGGGAGGCTGCAGGAGGACAGAAGGCAGAATGCAAAATATTTATATATCCGTGCTTTTTATTGTGCACTTCTAAATTAATAGGCTTTATTCTTCTAGAGCAGGTTTAGGTTTATATGAAACAGCTGATACAGAGAGTTCCCGCTGATCTAGTTCCTAGTTTGTAGTCTGTCTGCTCTAACAAACCTGTTGCACTTAGGATCCAAAAGGAGATGTAAAATCAAAATACAACCCTCCCAGATGCCAGTGGTCTCTAAATTTTCAGGTGCCCTCCGTTTGTTCCTGAGGCTCCCCGCGGTTGACTTGGGTCCATCTGGACAGTTCTGGATCCTGCGTTGTGAGTGCAAGGGAGGGGTGTGGCAGTCAAGACTAGCCACCAAAATCATCCCCAGGTACAAGTCAGGTTCTTAAAATCCCAGTACCTGGCAGTGGAGGGCTGGGGGATTAACCTTCCTTTGAAGATTAAATATCACAGTACATTGCATCTCAGCAGTGTCTGTCTGGGCAGAAGGGCTTTGGCATTAAACAGACTCAGCAACCTAGGCCACTACAGAGAAGACAGAAGCATGACCAGGTTCTATTCCAGCTCCAGACTCAACACCAGAGCAGCCACAGAATAACCCAGTGGGACCCAGTGTCCCCAGTGAGGGGTTGACCACAGGGTGACCCACCTAAGGCATCTCTGATTCACAGAGGGGCCTCACGACAGCTGCCGCACCTTCTAAACTATGGGTTACCAGAAAGTAAGTTAAATTACCATGTCTGGGAACTGGGAACATCACACAACAAACTTACACGCTCTGAGAGCTCTATGGAGATGAAATGTCACTGGTGAACTAAGATGTGCCTGTTACTAAACATATTTAGTGTACAGATGTGCCTGTATACTAAACAGATTTCAAATCAAGGGTAAGAACTCTCAACAGCTTTCTGTGCTGTACCCAATTCCATCAAAAACCGGCCTCAGGTATCTGTTGGGGGCCCAGGAGAGATGCCAAGTGCTTGAGTCTGAAGGGGGCTTCCCAGTCACCTGCTTGGGGACGCCCTTGACTCCACCATGAGTGGGGCTGTGGCTACTCCATCCTGCCATTGTCTGTAATGACAGTATTTAAGCTGGGGGTGGGTTCCCTTAATTCCTATTATTCCAATGTTTGTGGGAACCCAGATGTCCTTTGCTATCTTAACTTTAATTTTCTTGTCTTCTGTTTTTTTTGAGACGGAGTCTCACTGTGTCGCCCAGGCTGGAGTACAGTGGCACGATCTCGGTTCACTGCAACCTCCGCCTCCCGGGTTCAAGTGATTCTCTTGTCTCAGCCTCCCAAGTAGCTGGGATGACAGGCATGTGCCACCACACCCAGCTAGTTTTGTATTTTTAGTAGAGACAGGGGTCTCACCATGTTGGTCAGGCTGGTCTCAAAATCCTCATCTCAAGCCATCCACCCGTCTTGGCCTCCCAAAGTGCTGGGATTACAGGTGTGAGCCACCACTCCCAGCCTCGTCTTGTTTTTTTGTTTTTTTTTTTTTCTTTTTTTTTTGAGACGGAGTCTCGCTTTGTCACCCAGGCTGGAGTGCAGTGGCGCGATCTCGGCTCACTGCAAGCTCCGCCTCCCGGGTTCACGCCATTCTCCTGCCTCAGCCTCCCGAGTAGCTGGGACTACAGGCGCCCGCCACCACACCCGGCTAATTTTTTGTATTTTTAGTAGAGACGGGGTTTCACCGTGTTAGCCAGGATGGTCTCAATCTCCTGACCTCATGATCCGCCCGCCTCAGCCTCCCAAAGTGCTGGGATTACAGGCGTGAGCCACTGCACCCAGCCATCGTCTTGTTTTCTTAAGAAGAAATATTGTTCCCGTCTGGGGCGTTTTAAACTATTGCACTAACCCAATGGTTGAGAGAACCTCATGGTGAGAGAACCTCTTGCAGTCCTCTGTGGGAGGTGCCCCCAGGTGTGTGTGCCGGTCCTCAGTGTGTCCTGCTCCTAGGATGTTATGCTGTGCAGCAGTCCCACAGCCGTAATGCCCCCACAGCATGAAGAATGAAGCCCGAACACCAGGCGGGAAGGCTGTTCTCGCTTTTCTCTGTGAAGCCTGGACAAACCCTACAGCGAGATCATTCATCCCAGAAATCTTCCTCCTCGGAACTTCTCAGCCCTTGAGATTCGGATGCCAGAGGCTGCCTGGGGACCTGAGAATCATTCACCTTGAAATGCCCCCAAGTGAAACGGGCCCAGCCAAGGCTGAGAACTGGCAACATCTTTTACACTGCGTTGTCAGGTACCTTTTTCTCAGGAGCAGAGACACGTCTCATTCTCGGGCCTCCGTCCTGGAATGCTTCCCGGCTGATCTCATGGTCCAGCCCCACCCACTTGTCAGGACCCAGTGCAGAGCACCCGCCGTGAGCACTGTTGGGAAGCCGTCTCCTCTGTCCTCTGCTGAGCGTTGAGTGGAAGACAAGTCTCCAGCCTCCCGCATGCTGCACAGATGGACGAATGTGAGTTTCCACATCCCCCCCAGCCCGGACCAACACTGACAAGCATACACGACAGCCTGGTGTCAGCCCTTCCCTTGAAGGAGGCTCCTGCCAAGAAGCCAGGGATGATAGGACAGACGGGGGGGTTCCACAAATCAAAACTGCACAGGCCAAGCACCAAAGCAGGTGCCGCCCAGGCACTGGGTCACCTCGCTTCACCCTCTCACAGACGTCCTGAAACAAAAGGTCTGCACCAGACAGTCCGGGGGCTGTATCACGAAGACGCTAGAGACAGGCAGATAGGACCTCTGAATCTGAAGAGAATTTGAGCATTGGAAGGATCTAGGTAAGGACAAACCAAGGAATTAACTGGACAGCTACTTCTTTACAGACAGCAAAAACTAGCCAGGTGTGGTGGCGGCACCTGTAGTCCCAGCTACTCGGGAGGCTGAGGCAGGAGAATGGCGTGAACCTGGGAGGCAGAGGTTGCAGTGAGCTGAGATTGCACCACTGCACCCCAGCCTGGGCGACAGAACGAGACTCCATCTCAAAAAAAAAAAAAAAAAAGAATTCTTGCACACCCATGCAGCACTCCCCAGTATTACAAGACATGACTTTTCTTGGTTTACCTGCCAATCCACACTTTTTTTTTTTTTTTTGAGATGGAGTTTCACTCTTATCACCCAGGCTGGAGTGCAATGGCATGATCTCGGCTCACTGCAACCTCCGCCTCCCGGCTTCAAGTGATTCTCCTGCCTCAGCCTTCCGAGTAACTGGGATTATAGGCGCCCACCACCTCACCCGGCTAATTTTTGTATTTTTTAGTAGAGACGGGATTTCACCATGTTGGCCAGGCTGGTTACAAACTCCTGACCTCAAGTGATCTGCCGTCCTCAGTCTCCCAAAGTGCTGGAATTACAGGTGTGAGCCACCACGCTTGGCCCACACTTCTGAAAGTAATCAATATTCACAACAGCGGCAAGTAGCATCTAGGGACCATTTGACAACACTGATAAAAGGTCAACTGAGGCACAATAAGATGCATAAAGAGTTAGTTTGAGCAAACAGTGATTTATGAAATCAGGAAGCACCAAACTGAAGGTATTTGGTTGGTGCAAAAGGAACTGTTGGTTTTGCCGTTTCTTTTAAATGGCACAAACTGCAATTATTTTTGCAGCAACCTAATAGTTTTAGGCTCCACTACAGGGATGGAAGGGGAAAGCTTTATAGGGTGAACGCAGATGCAAGGCAAAGGAGACACCTGGTTGGTTACAATGATGTGGTCGCCTTACTGGCTTATCTTGTCGGAAAGTCCCTAGCTGAAGTTAATTGATGGCTTCTGATCAGCTAAGCTTGAGCTTCATTTTTCTTTGATGTAGGCATTTATAAGAAATAGCTCAAGTTAGGTTTCACTCAGGTGTCGTACATCAAGCAAGGCTGAGGTCACTTATGAGTTCTGACAGGCTCTGCTTAGGATTCTTTAGGCCTGGTTTCCTTTTTAATCTGACAACATAAAACAATTCATGTGACTCCAAAATATGTATGCACATAAGTCTACACAGAATGTGTGTAAAACCAGGCTCACGCCTGTAATCCTAGCACTTTGGGAGGCCGAGGTAGGTGAATCACCTGAAGTCAGGAGTTCAAGATCAGCCTGGCCAACGTGGTGAAACCCCATCTCTACTAAAAATACAAAAATTAGCTGGGCATGGTGGCGGGCGCCTATAATACCAGCTACTCAGGAGGCTGAGGCAGGAGAATCACTTGAACCTGGGGGCGGAGGCTGCAGTGAGCCGAGATGGTACCACTGCACTCCAGCCTGGGTGAAGGAGGGAAACTTCATCTCAAAAAATAAAAGAAGAAGAATGTGTGTAAAACCAGATACTGATTTTTGCACATCTCAGCAGTATAACTGTGATTTATGTTCATAAAAATATTTAATGAAAGTAAATTTTCAGAAAACTAAATTAAAATGTTTCCATTTCATAGAAATCATTTTGATTAAAATTTTGAGGCCAGGAGATCAAGGCTGCAGTGCTCTGGGACCCCACCTGTGACTGCATTCCAGCCTGGGCACAATAGCAAGACCTCATCTCTTTTTTTAAAAATATATAATACTCATTAATTTTAACTTGTATTTTGCCCTTGAGCAGTTAATTTGGAATATTTTAGTAGATATCATTTTTGGAATCATGAAAAATGTTTAATGCTAAATTTAATTTATACCTTTATCAAAATACATTCAATTTTCTTTTCTGTATTAGCCCATTTTCATAGACACCCAAATTTTGTATACACTGAATATATTAAATTTCTAATCATTTAGAATATGAAACACAGATTGTGCAAAATGCTAGACCAGAACAACATAGTGGTAATTTTGCTGAACAGAAGGCAAGACAAATATATTTTCTGGCATATATAATAATGAATGAATGGCATTTATATTTATTACTTATCCAAATGTCACTGTGCATCAGTGAGATGCCCAAGTGTGCAACAGAACAACTAAACTCAGCCGTGTTTGGTGTATCAGCAGCTTTCAATCGCATGCAACAGCCAATTCCCACATGGTTTACATTTTGCCATCACAAAGGGACGTCTGTGAAAGCAGAAGAAACTATGATCTAACCGCGTGCTAGCTGGGTGTGGACCTAACTTTCAAATAGGAAACATGTCATGTGGGCTTCTGCTGGTGCTCCCTGCATGGACCCCAAATAGTAGGGGCTGGCTGGTGAGACGTGGCACTGAGGCACATGTTGCTTGTTCCCGACCTCCAAGACCACAGCAGAGCCCATGCTCAAAGGGGTCTCCAAAGAGGCAAGCAGCTGGGACGCTCCCAGGTGCCAGGAGGAAGCAGCTATTTCTCCCAGGACAAGGGTCAGGCCTTCATACCTATCAAATCGCAAGAGCTTTAGGAAATATGATGGCCCTAGTCCTCCTGGGTTCCTGCTGTCGCTGGCAAGGGGTGCAGTAGTCAGTTTGCTGCCATCACAGAACACCACAGCTGGGGCTATGACAGCAGAAATGCATGTGCTCACATTTCTCCCAGTGAGGGTTCTTCCTGGCTTGCAGACAGCCAAATTCTGGCTGTTTTCAGCACGGCCTCCTCTTTTGGCACCCGCGGGGAGAGAGTGAGCCTTCTGTTTTCTCTTCTTCTAGGTGCACTGTATTGGTCCGGGTTCTCCCGGGAGGCAGCATCAACAGGAAATGTATACAGACACATGCGGGTGGGCTTGTCAGGGGGCTGACAGAGTCTCCACGATGACAAAGGCTGAAAAGTCCTGGGACAAAGCGTCTGCAGGTTGGAGCCCCTGGGGGCTGGGAGCAAGACTCAGTCCAGGTCCGAAGGCTCAGAACCGGGGAAGGCGATGGCGTAACTCAGTCCGAGGTCGGAGGACAGAGAACCCGAGGGGAAGGGGGTGGCCGCTGGTGCAAGTCCTGAAGTCCGAAGGCTTTCGAGTTGCCCAAAGACAGGAGAGGATGAGAGTGTCCAGCCCAGCGGCTCTATGCCCTTGCCCCTTCTCTGCAGTTGTTCTCTCTGGACCCCCAGCAGGTTGGACGGTGCCCACTCACACCCAGGGCAAATCCCTGCCTCCAGTCCTCTCAGACTTATGTGCTAATCCCCTCCAGAAACCCCACACAGACACGCCCACCATCACACTTTGCCGGGTTCCCAGGTGTTCCTTAGTGCAGTCGAAAGGATACTGAAGATCACCCCTCAGGCCTCTAATCCCATCAGATTAATCAGATTAATCCCTGTAACCTCGTTTAACCAGGATCACTGCCTGAGAGGCCCCAGCCTCAAAGTCACGATGGGGGTTATGGTTTCCACAGAGGAATCTTGAGGGGACACAATCTAGTCCACAACACCTGGGAAGGCGCAGCTCTGATCCTGAGACCCTGGGCCTGGGAGGCCTCCTTGGGGCAGCAGCAGTGGGGTGATGGGACTGTCCCCCATGGCTGCCCGAGGGTTGAACAATGTGGCAGACCTCACCACTCCACTCAGCCCCATCCGTGGCACACTGACCACGTAACCAAAAGGAGCAAACAACTGCTAGGATTTCCAACACAATGATTCCCATCTGGCGCAAGGGAAGCCCTCAAAATATGCCACCGTCCTGCCAGCTCAATCCCTGACCTCACACAAGGAGAAGGAGCGCCCAAGGAAGGCATCCACCTCAAGAACGCAGGGCCACAGTGGGCCACGTGCTTTCTCTTGTTACTTTATTTACTTAAAACAAACAGCTGCCAGGCGCGGTGGCTCACGCCTGTAATCCCAGCACTTTGGGAGGCCGAGGTGGGCAGATCACAAGGTCAGGAGTTTGAGACCAGCCTGGCCAATATGGTGAAACCCCATCTCTCCTAAAAATATAAAAATTAGCCAGGCACGGTGGTGAGCACCTGTAGTCCTAGCTAACCTGGAGGCTGAAGCAGAAGAATTGCTTGAACCCAGGAGGCAGAGGTTGCAGTGAGCCAAGATCACACCACTGCACTTTAGCCTGGGAGACACAGGGAGACTCTGCCTCAAAAAAAAAAAAAGCCGGGCGCGGTGGCTCAAGCCTGTAATCCCAGCACTTTGGGAGGCCGAGACGGGCGGATCACGAGGTCAGGAGATCGAGACCATCCTGGCGAACATGGTGAAACCCCGTCTCTACTAAAAATATAAAAAACTAGCGGGGCGCGGTGGCGGGCGCCTGTAGTCCCAGCTACTCGGGAGGCTGAGGCAGGAGAATGGCGTAAACCCGGGAGGCGGAGCTTGCAGTGAGCTGAGATCTGGCCACTGCACTCCAGCCTGGGCGACAGAGCGAGACTCCGTCTCAAAAAAAAAAAAAAAAAAAAAAAAAAAAGAAGGAAGGGAGGGAGGGAGGGAGGGAGGGAGGAAGGAAGGGAGGAAGGATGGACCTGAGGAGCAGCACCTTCCCTTATTTCCAATGGCCTCTTGGGAAATGCTCCTGAGAGAGGAATAACCCTCAGGGCACATGCACCCCTTAAAGGCACTCCCCCACCAGAGAACCGTCAGACTGCCACCCAGAAAGCCTACACAGTTAACGCCAGGGCAATGCCTGCCTCCTGCAGGTGCACGGTCTAGCCCGGCACGCTAGAGCAGGCAACAGCAGGTACACACACAGTGATCGAGTCCCGTGTGAGAACAGGATAAAAAATGCACAAGCACAGCAAATTCGCACTCCTTCAAAGACACTCCCGAGGGCTGCATTTCAAAGTGCTCTGGCCTCCGGGGCCATCGGGCTGGTGGAGGCTGAGAAGTGGGCATCCCAGCCAGCACCCAACCCTGTCACTGTGCCCTGTCCTCTCTGAGCAGGGACAGGCAGAATGCCTTGTTTGATGAAGTGTCTTATAAATCTATTACATTTATTTTTTCCAGCTACTGGTCTTTTGTAGACTATAAAATACTGGACTATTGGAGTCAATAACCATAAAAGGAAAATCTATCTCACCCCTCATGGAGGACAAGATGAACTGGAAGAGAGAAACTGATTCCAGTACAGGTTTCTCCTTCTGGCTGGGATCACTGCTGGAAAAAGTCTGCTGTTACCCTGCCTGCTTTTGGAGCAGATGTAAAGGATGAAGCTCCCGGGTGCCTCCAGGCAGGGTGGCTGCAGGGCTGGCCTCAGGATTGGCACCACTGCACGTGGTCCGGGTGTGAGTTCACCCTGCTGGAAATACCCTGACTGTCCAGCACACAAAGCTAATACTGTTTTCAACCCTCTTCTTTGATGAACCAGGCAAATGTCCCCCTAGGAAACATTCTTTCATATCCACAAGCTAGGGGGACTTCCACTACAACAATTTTAACTTCTGCCCAAAGAGTCGACTATTCCAGAACACGCTGAAACCTACCCAAGCACACTGGCGTGAAGAGTGTCCTCTCAAAATTCATCCTCACCCAAACCTCAGCATGAGATCTTCTTTGGGAACAGGAGGGTCTTTGCTGATGTAATTAGTCAAGATGAGATCATATAAGGAGGAGTGTAGGCCCTACATCCAATGCCAGGTGCCTTTATAAGGAGGGGAAATGATACAGAGGGAAAGACAGGGAAGTGACCAGGTGAAGACTGAGGCAGAGACTGGAGTGATGTGGCCACAAGCCAAGGAATAGCTGAGGCTTCAAGAGGGGGGGAAGGATCCTCCTCTAGAGCCTTTGAAGTGAGCACGGCCCTGCCGATGCCTTGATTTCAGACTTCTGACCTCCAGAACTATGGAAGCTGAGGAGGGTGGATCATGAGGTCAGGAGTTCGAGACCAGCCTGACCAACATGGTGAAACCTCATCTCTACTAAAAAATACAAAAATTAGCTGGGTGTGGTGGCGCATGCCTGTAATCCCAGCTACTCAGGAGGCTGAGCCACGATAATCACCTGAACCCAGGAGGCAGAGGTTGCCATGAGCCAACACTGCACCACTGGACTCCAGCCTGGTGACAGAATGAGACTCCATCTCCAAAAAAAAAAAAAAAAAAAAAAAAAAATCAAAAGTTAGCTGAGTGTGGCGATGTGTGCCTGTGGTCCCAGCTATTGGGAGGCTGAGGCAGGAGAACTGCTTGAACCTAGGAGGTCGAGGCTGCGGTGAGCTGTGACTGCACCACTGCACTCAGCTTGGGCGACAGAGGGTGACCCAGTCTCAAGAGAAAAAAAAGAACACAGGCTTTGAGGGGGGCCACACAGGATTAGATTCCAATGCTGGGGCTCCCTGGGGAAGTAGCTTGGACACAGAGAACACACCCAGCTTTGTGCTCACCATTTCTTCTGCCTGGAATTCTCTCCTTGTCTCCCCCTCCTCCTCTCCCAGTTTACATGTCATGCTCTCAGATAAGGCTTTCCCAGGTACCTTTCTCCAGCTACAAAACACACACACAGTCACTTATCTGCATTTACCAGAGCAAGGGATTTTGTTAAATCTGTGTCTTATTTATTTTGCGTGTCGCTCGCAGGAGGGCAAGAGACAAAACCCATCATCTTCGCCAGTGCTTCCTTGGCACCTAGTCCAACTCAGCACAAGTGTGAAGAATGAAGAAATGAGCAGCGGCAGGTTCTTGGATGGGCACGGGAACAACACAGCTGAGCATGACAGGTCTCCTCAGGAAATGCAAAGCAGATAGATGATGCCTGAACTACAGAGCTGGTGTCGATGGGAAACCGTGGCTGCTGCTGGGTGGTCCTGTGTACACCGAAGCAGGAAAGCGAGTCTGTCAAGAGAGCAGGAGGAAGGGAAGAAAAAGAGAGGGAGAGGAGGAGGAGAAACAGACCAAAGCTGGAGAATGTGGGGACAAAAAAGGCAGAGGGACAGACACAGAGATGGCAAGAGAGACAGAAACATTGCTTCCAGCCAAGATGGAGGAAGGGGTGCTGGATTTAGCCTCCTACCTGAAACCACCCCCAAAATATTCAAAATATGAAAAAAAAAACATATATTTTCAAAGTACAGGATAGGATGCATGGGAGACAGGAAATAACGAGGTGAGCCCTATGATGACTCCCAGCTTTCTGCCTCTCCAGAGTTTCCAGGCCATGCTGCAAGCAAGGACCACCAAGGTGAACTCCCAGGGTGGAGGCGATGGGGCTGAGAACACAGGAAGGTCAAGGTAGCTCCAGTTTGCAGGACAAAAAAACAGGAGGGGACAGAATGAAACAGAGCCTAGCAGGGACGTGTTCCCTTATTCAGAATATGATGGATGCAAGCACGTAACAAACCACCTTAGGCCGGAGAAAGAACCACCCAAAAGAATTGGCAGAAACAATTCATATCAATCACACAGGCCAGGAACGGTGTCTGTTTCCATCTCACCACTCGCAGGGCAGTGTACATACAGAAGGGTTTTGCCTCACGGGGCAGTGTACATACAGAAGGGTTTTGCCTCACGTAGTGGGAAATAATCAGACATTGGCTGAGCACTGCGATCATCCCGCCAAACGAATATTTAAATCAAGACCCAAAAGGATTACGCTGTTTCTAAGTAACTTCACTAAATCCCAGAAACAAAAGCTCAAGAATATGTACAGAAATCCAAAACACACAGGTCCAACAAGATTAAATTCATATTTTACAACGTTTAGTGATAGAAAATTCAATTAATAAAACAATGAAAAACTATCACACATGCAAAGTAAGAACATATGACCCATAATGAGGAAAATAATCAATAAAAACTAAGCAAAAATACCAACGTTAGAATTAGCAGACAAAGCATTCGAATCATATTAACAGTATTCTGTATGTTCAAAAAGATAAGTAGCAACATGGAAAAAAATTAAACTTCCAAAGATAAAAACGACAATATCTGAAGTGAAAAATACCCTGAAAAGAATTAATGGCAAATTACACATCACACAAAAAGATTTGTGAACTTGAAGCTAGAACAGTAGAAACTGTCTAAAATGAAACACACAAAGAAAATAATACCACCAACAAATTATAACAACAGAACAGAGTATCAGTGAGCCATGAAACAATGTCAAGCAGCCTAATATGTACATAGTTGGAGTTTCTAAAAAGAAAAGGTGGAGGGGGAACAAACAAATATTTCTATTTAGGGCCAAAAGTTATTCACATTTGATGAAAACTATAAACTCACAGTTTCATGAAACTCAGTGTAACCTAAGCACAAGAATCGTTAAGAAAATTACACCAAGGCACAACATAACAAAATGGCTCAAAACCAAAGATAAAGAAAAAAGCTTAAAAGCAGACTAGGGAAGGGAGACACGTTACATTCAGAAAACAAACTTAAGAACGACAGCAGATTTCTTGATGGAAATGATTCAAGTGAACCGACAGTGGATTGGCATCTTTAAATGAAAAAAGTCAAACTAGAATTATACGAGCAGTGAATATATCTTTCAGAAATGAAGACTTTTCTGACATACAGTAGCTGAAAGAATTCATGAACAGGAGATCTGTCCTACAAGTAATGTCAATGGAAAGTCTTGAGGCAGAAGAAAACGACACCAGATAAAAATATGAATTACACAAAAGAGTGAAGACAATCAGAACTGGTAACCCCAAGGCTAAATATACAATTTTTTTCTTAGTTAAACCCCTTTAAGACAAGTGACTAAGCAGAAAAAAAAATGTATCATGGGGTTTACAAGACATATAGAAGAAAAATGTATAACAACAACACAAAGGTTGGGATGGGAACATGGAAGCGTATTATTTTAAAGTTCTTATACTTACATGAACTGGTATAACACTACTTGATGATCGAGTATAGTAAGATAAAGATTTATACAATAAACCCTAAACCAACCATTGAAAGAACAAAACAAAGAGTAATCACAGATAAACCAATAAAGATAAATGGAAAAAAATCTATTAATCTAAAAGAAGACAGAAAAAAGAAAAGGAGAACAAAGAACAGATGTAACAAAAAGAAAATAGTAAGATGACAGATTTAAATCAAACCATTATCAATTTTCCCATTAAATGTGACCCAACTCTAAGCTTTCTATAAGAAATACACTTTAAACCCATAAGCCAATTCAAAAATAGGCAAAGAATCTAAATAGACATTTCTCCAAATAAAATATGCAAATCGCCAATAAGCACATGAAAAAAAATCCAACAACATTAGGCATTTGGGGAATGCAGGTCAAAACAACAACGAGATACCACTGTATATCTACTAAGAGGGCAATAACAATAGTAATAAGTGGAAAATGACACATTTGGTGAGGATGTAGAGAAACTGGAACCCTCATGCACTGCTGATAGAAATGTAAATCGCGTGGCCACTATGGAAAACAGGATAGCACTTTTCCAGAAGTTTAAATAGAGAGTAACACCTGATCCAACAGTTCCACTCCTAGTTATAAATCCAAAAAAATTGAGAGTAGGGACTTAAACAGAGCTTTGTACATGAATGTTCATGGCAACAGTATTCACAAGCACCAAAAGATGGAAATAACCCTTTCACCTGTCCATCAACTGATGAATGAATGAATACATAGAATGTGGCCTATCCATACAGTGGAATACTACTCAGTCATAAAAAGGAAGGAAATTCTGACACATCCTACAACATGCACAAGCTTTGAAAACACTATGTTCAATAAGCCAGACACAGTAGAAGACATCTTATATGATTCTACTTATATGAGGTACTTAGAATAGCCAAATTCATAAAGCCAGAAAGTAGACTGGTGGTTACCAGAGGCCAGAAAGAGAGGGGAGAGGGAACTATTATTTAATGAGCACAGAGATTTTGTGAAGGATGACAAAAAAAGGTTTAGTATAGACAGAGTGGTGGTAACACAATGTTATGAATGTATCTAATACCACTGAATCATACAGTCATGAATGGTTAAGATGATAGATATTATGCTAGGCATATTTTATCACAATTTTAAAAGTCTTTAAAAAGAACTGTGCTTTAAAAATAAAGACAAATACAGGTAAAAAGTAACTGAATAGGAAAAAGCATACTAAGTTAGTATTAATCTGGCCAAGCGCGGTGACTCACACCTGTAATCCCAGCACTTTGGGAGGCTGAGGTGGGTGGATCACTTGAGCCCAGGAGTTCAAGACAAGCCTGGCCAACATGGTGAAACACTGTCTCTACTATAAATACAAAAATTGTTGGGAGTGGTGGTGCACCTCTGTAATCCCAGCTACTCAGGAGGCTGAGGCATGAGAGTCACTTGAATCTGGGAGGCAGGGGTTGCAGTGAGCTGAGGTTGCGCCACTGCACTCCAGCCTGGATGACAGAATGAGACTTCGTCTAAAACGAATGAATGAATGAATGAATGAATGAATGGATGAATGAATGAAATAAAAGACCAACTTAATAGTAATCAAAAGAAAGTTGGAGGATTATATTATTTTTCCAGAAAGGTGGATAAAAGGAAACATCCCAATGCCTTCTGGGGCCAATATTGCCCTGATACGAATAAGAAAACACAGACCAACATTCTTCATGAACACAGATGCAAAAAGTCAAAATAAAACAGCAAATCAAATCCAACAATATGTAAAAAGGATATTTCATAACCAAGTGTGATTTTGATCAGGAACTGATCAAATTTAACATTTGGTTCAACATTTGAAATCAACAGTTAACATTTGAGAATCAAAACATACCAACAAACCATGTTAACAAAAGCTAAACACTCTATGAGCAGCTCAATAGTTGCAAAAAAAGCATTTCATAAAATCTAACACAGACTTGGGATAAAATCCCTCAACAAAGCAGAACTGGAAGGGAATCTCCTTAGCCTGAGAAAAGGCATCTCTGAAAAACCCACAGCGTCCACCGTATTTACATGGGAACACTGACAAATTCCTAAGATCGAGGACAAGACTGAGGCATCCACTCTCACACTTCTCCTCAGCAAGACAAGAAAAATAAATAAAATGCACCCAGAGTGAGATGAAAGAAATAAAACCATCCTTGTTTGCAGAAGACATGATTGTCCCTGTAGAAAATCCATTGGAATCCTTGAAAAAGCTACTAGAACAAGCGATTTTTAGCAAGACTGAAGAAGGCAATAGGAATATAAAGCAATCAATTATATTTCTATATCATTCCAATGAATGATTAGAAGTTGAAATGTTAAAACAACTCTATTTACACATACCAACAGAAAATAAGACATGCTGAGGAGAAAATCTCGGCGAAAGATGTGAAAGATTTATACACTGAGAACAACAAAACCCTGCTGCAAGAAACTAAAGATGACTGGATAACCGAGATGCCACCTTGTGATGCGAGTCTCAAAGTCCACGCTCATGCAAACCTCTGCTGACCAATTAAGGTTACAGGACTTCCAGGCACAGGACATCCGGGGAGCTGACAACCAGCCTTCACGCTGTAACCTGCCTGCCACTTGGGAATGACAAGCATCTTGCTGAATTTCCCAGGGACAAATGTCATTATCTTCACTTTGCACTTGCAGAAAAACGTGACTCAGAAGCAAATAGCTCTGGGCATCCTTATTCCAGGTGTACCCACAACTACATCTTACTCCAGATGTGCCCAGCAACACCTTGGTATTTATCAGAACAAACACACCATGGGGCACAGAATATGTGCTTTTCTTTGAACGAAGTCGACCTGCTGGCGTTCTTTATCAAGGGTACAGGATAGAAGGAAAGAGAACAGAGGAAGTAGTTTCCAAAGAAAAACGTGGAGGAGGTGACAAGCTTTGTTAATTTATGGTCTGGGCAGTTAAAATAGCTTTTCCTACCAGGGTAGGAGCAGAAGGAAAGCAAGAAAACACAAAGTCCCTTACCCCATGCCCATCTAACAACGCTTTGTACAAAGAAGTCGACAGTGGAAGTCTAGGTTGCAAAAAAAAAAAAAAAAAAGAAAAGAAAACAACCTCCCCATACAAAGTTCAATTTCTAAAGGAAATAGATACAGGCTTCTAGAAAACATCTACAGATGACTTTTTTTTGGGGGGAGGGGGTGGTGGGGACGGCATGTTTGAACAAACCTGTCAATCCAGGTAAACCACACCACACTAGCCCACACGCCAATGTGGATCAAATGAATTTCAGCTCAGGAACTAAAACTTTTAGGAAGCGCTGAAGCTACAAGCCAAGAAGGATGGTATTGTCACCAGCTACCACTCTTAAATACACCACTGGAGAGGAAGTAAAAATTCCCGGGGCAAGGTCAGACCATCAGACAGTCCCTCCCCTCCACCAACGCCTACGAGGCACAGCCCCGTCCGGCTGTCTAGTGTATTTCTGGCCATAAAGCAACCTTCCAGTTCCATGTGGCAAATCAGCCTCATTCCTGCTGCCTCTCGAAATCACACACAAAAAATAGCAGCAAAGGGATTTGATGTTTAACGCATATAAACGCAAGGACAAACAGGAAAGGGGAAGCTGGGAAAGAAACCAGAGACGGCAGAAGATCCGTGAGTGCAACTGCTGCCGAGGGGAGGCCTGGAGAAGCCGACCAGCTTGCAGCACGGAACTGCAGGAAGGCCCAGGAACTGACTTTCAGGTTCCTCCAGCTGAGCTGAAGGCAGGAAGCCCGATTCAGAGTTTGTTAATAAGGTAGCAGCTGAATCCCCTCAGCACAGCTTCTCTCCCTCCATTACCTCACTCTCACGTGCAAAGAAGCCACTGGGTAGCAAGTGGCACATGGCCTTTAAGAATGGCTATGACAGGCCGGGCGCGGTGGCTCACACCTGTAATCCCAGCACTTTGGGAGACCGAGGCGGGCGGATTACGAGGTCAGGAGATCGAGATCATCCTGGCTAACACAGTGAAACCCCATCTCTACTAAAAATACAAAAAAATTAGCCGGGTGTGGTGGCGGGCCCCTATAGTCCCAGCTACTTGGGAGGCTGAGGCAGAAGAACGGCGAGAACCCGGGAGGCAGAGCTTGCAGTGAGCCGAGATCGCGCCACTGCACTTCTGTTGCCACTGGGCAACAGAGCAAGACTCCGTCTCAAAAACAAAACAAAAACAAAAGAATGACAATGACAGCTGGGCATGGTGACGTGTGTCTGCAGACCCAGCTGCTTGGGAGAGCAAGACGGGAGAACCGCTGGAGCCCAGGAGTTCAGGGCCAATTTGGGCAACATAATGAGGCTCAAAAATAAAAAAAAAAGGCAATGGTCAAATGACAAGTCAGGATCTCAGAAGAATGAAGCCAAGGTCAGAGTCTCATCTTGACAACGAGATGACCCCAGTGTCAGAGAAAACCAATCGGAGTGGCTGCCGGCAAGAGGAAAGGGCAGGTGCTACAGGCAGGAAATGAAGCGCATAGGCCTCCAAGCAAGGCAACCGCTCGTGGTGAAACATGGGGATCCCCTACATCCAAGGCAACCGGGACACCGCGTGCACAACAGAACCAGTGCAACAAAAAGCCGCAGGTGTGGGGACATGCCCAGGAATCCTCAGCCTTGGACGCTGTCAGAGCCACCTGGGGAGCAGTAAGATGTTCAGGTTCCCAGCCCCACCCAACCCAGATCTACTGAATTCGAATCTCCAGTGGGACAAGGGTCCATCACGTGAAACAATGTCGCTGGCTTCATGGGGCCTTCGATTCAGAGTTTGCCCCTGAATGTCAGGGCTGGGTTCACTGATGGTTCAACTATACTGAAGCCCAACGATACCCACTGGGCCGCAGCAGCTGCTCAGCCTCAGGGCTGGCTCTGTAGAACAAACAGTGCACAGAGCCACGCCACTCCGCGGGCAGGACTGAGGGCCCTTCTCATACCTGTGGCCAACTCTCCCCTTGATGAACTTGGTTATGTTTTCACTGACTCATGGGCAACTGCTGGCAGCAACCTCACTGTCTGGTCTGCCAGTTGGAACAGTCAGATTAAAGACATCCGTCTTCAGGGCTGCACATTGTGGCAAGCCACGGCGGCTGATTGAACATTCTGGGTCATCATGTAGATGCCTGTGCTAAGAGTCCATTTGTTCTTTGATGACACTGAATAAGACCAAGCTGTTGACTGAGCCCGCACTGCCCAGAGGCCACCACTACTACCCATCATACCAGACAGCACCACATCCACTATTGCCTGGGCACAAAATTTAACACTCTGTTCCTGATGCAGAGGCCATCTCTGCATGCCAGACTTGTGACTCCTGCCCACGGCTGTCCCATCTGTCCCCCATGAGGGTGGGCCCATTGCTCCTGCCTCCTCTCAGCAGATCAACCATCTCAAAATGTGGTGCTCTCCCGACCGACCCAGGGTACCGGTGGGGGCCTCACCAACACTGAGCCCATTATAGGCTACCATGATGCTGTCCTAATACAATCAGCCAGCACTGGCCACACTGTTAACGGTTGTTGAAACTCATCTGTAGCACGTCTTCGACTTTTCAGACCATCCACGCTCAAAGATGGTGCACCTTGTATCACAAAAGCCACTTGCCAGCAGGCAGAGGGTTGAGACACTTGATGGACTGTCTACCTTCCCTACTCTCCACCCTTGCTACCCTCACCTCCTTCTGGTCCTTAGCAAAAAAGTCTCATCACTATATATGGCTAATCCAGGAAGGAATCATCTCCCCTTGGCCGCATCTTGAGTAACGGCCAGGAAGAGAAGGATGGGGATCATACAGACCAACTGTGAAAACTCAAGGTTCCACCCTGACCATTCCTGGGCATGACGCTTCTTTCTTCCCTCCAGCAGCGAGCCCAGGCTGGTCTGGTTGGTGTAGCCTCCAGGTGACTACCCAGCCAAACGGAGGCCTGGAGGGTTCAAATCTCATTCCAGTTCAGCCACTGGGATTCTCCTGTTGACTGACATGGTCCTGGGCTGCAAGGACAACACACACTTGGGAGAGTGTACTGCTGATCATGTCCTTCCACAGTGACCCATATGGGACAAAGTGGATACAATGGATTCTCCTATGGGACAAAGCAGACACAATGGGTCCTCCAGTTTTATAAAAAGCCTCTTGCACTTGACCCTTCAAGTCTGGGTGCGAGGAGGGGACACTCGAGGAAGAAAGTGAAGTTGCAGCTATTGTAATGAGACACCAATTTGGGGGGTGGGTGGGGAAAGAACAGCAACCCCAGAGCCTGGGGAGGGAGGGGGACATTAACAGTCTCGCCTTTCTGAGTCTCCCATGGCGCATTCCCCACAATGGAAAATACACTGGTACGGTGACAGCCCCATAGTGTGGTACATTTCACTTGGCTGCCGGGTCTAGCATTCTCTGCCTTTCTGAGTCACCCATGGCTCATTCCCCACAATAGAAAACACATTGGTACAGTGACGCCCCAAAAGTGTGATAAATTTCACTGACTTCTGGGTCTAGCACTCTCTAAACCCAATTTGACGCCCATTCGCCTTACTCTTACTGAGAAATCTATCAGAACGTGCATGGGAGAACTTCAGTCCTGCACATCCCAGACAAAACACAAGTCAACACCTGCTGATGTTCCCCCCCAGCCCCATCCCCACTCCTGGAACCACTAGCCAGTCATTCTGTGGGGTGGACAAATGCCATCTGGCGTGGACACATTGAACAGGCTGGACCCGCAGACTGAACTGAATTATTCCAACTGAACCAGGTGCCTTAAGGTCTATCAGTCATCCAGGAGGCCATGATGGAGACACCGACAACCTCTATCCCCCAACCTATGGAGGTCCCTCTTGCGGGGGCTCCAGCAATTGTAAGCAACCCTCACTTTCCGGGGCACCATGTACCCACAGCTCTCTACTTCCTGTGTGGAAGCCAAGTGTCACCTTGCTTCCCTCCTGAGAACACGGACACTTGTACCTTAGAAGCGTTGTAAGAGACCTTCGGGTATATAAGCAGAAGCACTCCCTGTATGTCACATAGCCCTGCATCACTGAGAAGTTCCCTCCAAAGTGGAGCTACCCTCAGTGACTTGGTAAATTTTTGGGTTAGTGGCACATTATTTATGTGAATGCTGCAGACAGCTATCCATAGGATACATCTGACTACAAAAGGTTGTAGGAAAAACGTCCCGGGATTTAGGGAAGGTGATCAATGCCACTACCTTGGCCCTTGGCATTCAGTCCAGCCTCAACTCACCATCTAGGAGCGTCACAGATGACAAGATTGCCCTTGACTTCTTGTGGTTCAAGGCGAAGTCTGTGCAATTGCCGACTCCTCCTGCCGTAGCTGGAGTGCAGTAGCACAATCACGGCTCACTGCAGCCTCAACCTTCCAGGCTCAAGCAATCCTCCCATCTCAGCCTCCTGAATAGCTGGGACTATAGGAGCGCACCCCCACACCCAGCTAAGTATTTTTATTTTTTGTAGACTCAGGGTTTCTCCATGTTGCCCAGGCTGGTCTCAAACTCCTGGGCTCAAGCAATTTGTCCGTGTTGGCCTCCCAAAGTACTGGGTGTGAGCCACTGTGCCTGGCCATGGTCCCAACTTTACACACGAGCCCACCAACACTCAGAGAGGACGAGCTCTGTATCCGAGGCCAGCAGGTCTCAGGGACAAACTCCATGTCCACAGCGTCCCTCCCGAAGCCTGCACTGCTACCCTTGGGGGTGAATGAACATGGGAAAGGCCGCAGCTGAGGCCTGGGGAAGCTCTTCTGCCAGCCTGGCTTCAAAGCCCCAGCACCTGGGGGAGGGTTCACCCTGATTGCTAGGACAAGAGGGGCACAGTAAGGGAGCTGAGCACTCCGAGCATGAGGGCCCAGTCCACGCGACCAGTAGCACCGCGAAGAGCACAGCCAACTTGCTCCCGCAGCCCAGCCCTTATCTGCGAGGAAGTCCCAAGTCATCCCAGCGTAGGTCGATCAACAGCAGAGACGTCCACCTGCAGGGCCCCAAGCCCACGACTGAAAAAGAAACCAGCCAAGCACAGGCACTGCTGCCCGAGCTGCCCAATGGCTACAGCTGCCATTGTTCCCATCCCCGCTCTTATCCAAGCTGGCCTTGGACAAGAAGATGGCCTTGCCCCTTTGGAGCAGAGGGGAAATGCTTTGACAGCTGCAAAGGTGGGCATTGTTGGTGGCAGCTTCAGAAGGCTTTCGCTTGTGTTCTCCTTCCACATAATCAATAACCAGGCCCTAGAGGCAGCGGTGCTAAGTACTTAGCAAGGGGACAGCATGAGGCTCCATCCAGACCCTTACGCATCTCGGCACCCATCTGCCGCACTCCTGAACTAACCCCTGCAATGCCCGCGGGGAGAAAGGGACGTCTATGCCACTTCTCAAAGGAAGAGACAGTGTGGCTCACCAGTGTCTGGAAAATGAGACCTTGGAACCAACAGATGGTTGATGGGGAACAAGAGGAAGTGTGTCACCATCCACCAAGGCACGAGGCCTCCGCAGGGAACCAGACTCTTAAGGCCTCTCCCCTTTCTGACAACGTCTGTGCAGAGGTGTGTGACGTCCTGCAGGCCGTGACAGAATGTCAAGACATGGGAACAAGGGCTGTGCACACGTTGGGCGGAGGCCTCTGCAGGTCAGGCAGAGCCGAGTCCCAATTCCACGGCTCCACCCTGGGCTGCGTGGCCTGCATGAACCCGTCATTTCTGTCTCGGCCTCACTTTCCCCATGTGGAAGGTGGACGTCCAGCCCCTGCGGTGCTGGAGAAGACCACTGTGAAGCTTAAATGAGAAATGTGCCAGGCACAGTGGCTCACGCCTGTAATCCCAAGACTTTAGGAGGTTGAGGCAGGAGGATCACTTAAGCTCAGGAGGTAGAGGCTGCAATAAGCCATGATTTCACCAGTGCACTCCAGCCTGGGCAACAGGGGAAGACCTTGTCTCAAGAAAAAAGAAAAAAACAATACAAAAACGCATGCAGCACACTCAGCTCAGCTGTATCCCCATCCACACTATGTCCTCATTCACAATTTAGTACTGATACAACTGTGTGTTATGAGGGAGACAGGACACTGCATATCACCTCAGATGTCTTCGCTCAGGCTGCCGCACAAAGCCCCACAGACGGCAGCTTACACAACAGACATTCATTACCTCACATCCTGAGGCTGGAGTCTGCACAGGGCTGGGTCCTCCTGAGGCCTATCTGCTTGGCTTGTAGACAGCACCTTCTCACTGTGTCCTCACAGGGTCATCCCTCCATGCAGGTCTGTTTCCTCAGCTCCTCTTTTGTTTTTTGTTTTGTTTGGAGACAGGGTCTCACTCTGTCTGTCGCCCAGACTGGAGTGCAGTGGCGTGATCTCGGCTCACTGTAACCTCTGCCTCCCAGGTTCAAGGGATTCTCCTGCCTTAGCCTCCCAGTAGCTGTGATGACAAGCATCACCACCAGGCCTGGCTAGTTTTTGTATTTGTAATAGAGACGGGGTTTCACCATGTTGGCCAGGCTGGTCTTGAACTCCTGGCCTCAAGTGCCCGCCTCAGCCTTCCAAAGTGCTGGGATTACAGGTGTGAGCCACTCTGCCCAGCCCTTAGCTTTATTATTGACTTTTTTAAAGACAGAGTCTCGCTCTGTTGCCCAGGCTGGAGTGCAGTGGCGTGATCTTGGCTCACTGTAACCTCCGCCTCTCAGGTTCAAGGGATTCTCCTGCCTTAGCCTCCCAGTAGCTGTGATTACAGGCATGCACCACCACGACTGGCTAGTTTTTGAATTTGTAATAGAGACGGGGTTTCACCATGTTGGCCAGGCTGGTCTTGAACTCCTGCCCTCAAGTGCCACCTCAGCCTCCAAAGTGCTGGGATTACAGGTGTGGGCCACTTTGCCAAGCCCTTAGCTTTATTTTTTATTTTTTTTAAGACGGAGTCTCGCTCTGTCGCCCAGGCTGGAGTGCAGTGACGTGATCTCAATTCAGTGTAGCCTCCGCCTCCCATGTTCAAGTGATTCTCCTGCCTCAGCCTCCTGAATAGCTGGGACTACAGGTGCACATTACCACACCTGGCTAATTTTTGTATTTTTAGTAGACATGAGGTTTCACCGTGTTGACCAGGCTGGTCTCAAACTCCCGGTCTCAAGTGATCCACCCACCTCAGCCTCCTAAAGTGCTGGGATTACAGGAGCCACCGTGCCCGGCCTTCATCTCATCTTCTTATAAGGACACCAGTCCTTTGGATTAGGGTCCATCCATATGACCCCAACTTAACTTGATGACTTGTCTCCAAACATAGTTACATTCTGCGGTACTGGGGGTTAGAGGTTCAACTTAGGAATTCCAGGAGGGGGACACAGTGCAGCCCATGACAACTCTCCACTCTGCTCTTCATGACCTGTGGTGACGGGGCTCCTTGCAGACTGTTGGGCTGTGACTATGAAAGCCCAATGACCAACATGTCGAACAAAACCGCTACTTCATATCAGAATCCACATTTGTGGTGCTTGTATCTCAGTCACTACCTGGAACCCTGTTTCCTGAATGGGACCGGATGACGCTGGAAGGTCCCCGGCTGTCCCCACTGTAATTAGAAAGACCAGAACCTGAGCCTTTATGAAGATATTTTAAATGAAAAGAAACATGAGGTCTGGGTGAAAGGAACAACATGCCCCGCCCTGGGTGGAAAAGCCTCACTTTTACCAAAAAAAATGACCTAATCAATCCAGTTTCATACTCTCTGTCTTCAGTCATTACTGGAATATTCACTTACAAATGCAAATTGCAAAGAGATCTATATTCATCAAGGCTTTCTTTTTCCTAGAGATCTTATCAAGCTATCGGAGGCTATCAGCTCATAAAGGTGACAGGAAAAGGCGAGACCCAGAGAATGCAATCATGCCTGCTTAATTACATCGCAGGCAGGGTGCTCGAGGAAAAGATGAAACGCCTCGTATAAAACACTGCATCTTTAATGGGGGAACCTTCCTTGTCAAAGGCAAACATCCAATTCAAACAAGAGCTGGTACCGCTTACTCTTCCTCCTTTAAAGAAGTCTGCAAAACCAAACCTGGCTGTCTGGAAAGTACTAGAAAAAGAGAGAAATTAAAACCCTTCCTCTCTTTATTGCCATGTTAGATACACAGAGACAAATGGCCTCCAGGCAATGCAGAGACACAACTCTGCTAAAGCCAGATTCCTCCACCAAATTATACTAATAAATCAACTCAAACCACAGGCACGGGCCCCAGGTGATGGTCGCACTCACCAGAACCGGCTGAGAGGGCTTCTGTGGCCGGTCTGGAATCCCAGCCCATGGGTTCTGGGGCCATCTCATCAGAGTCTTGCAGCAATTCCAAGAGGAGTATGTGTGAGAGACAGAGTGTGTGTGTGTGTGTGCGTGCACATGCGTGCATGTATATGTGTGCACAAACACACCAGAGATACCTCATTTCCTGGACTCCCCTATAATCAGCAGAGCTGTTCCATATCCCAGGGCTTGACCTTGAGCTGGATGTCCAACATCTCATGACCCCATTCAGAGGAGGGGTTGAGGTCTCATAACATGAGATAACAGGCTAGAAAGAGCCACAATTTCTGAGGTCAAAGGGCACTGGCATGACTGCTAGGAACAGAGTCCCCAACCCACATGCCTCCGGTCACTGCCTGCTCACCATCCAGAGCTCTCCAGCCTGCTCCGGCCCTGGGCACCCGCACGAGTCACAGCCAGCGCTGCTGTGGAAAAGTGCGCAGACCAGGCAGCTGAAACCACAGAAACACACTATCCCACGCCCCCGGAGGCCAGGAGTCCTAGGTCCAGGCAGGGTCGGTTCCCTCTGCAGGAACAGATTGTTCCAGGCCCCTCTCCTTCACCTGGGCACTGCCATTTTCCCTGTGTCTTTATACAGCTGTCTTCTTCTAAGGACGCCAATCATGATGGATCAGGGCCCACCCTACTGGCCTCATTTAACTTGATTACTTCTTTGAAGACCCTCACTCCAAATAAGGTCACATTCTGAGTACTGGAGGTCAGAGCCTCAACCTGCGAACTTGCAGGGACATAGTTCAGCCCACAACAGTGCCGCTGGCGGGAAGGGCTGGGCCAAGAGCAAGATCGTTCCCATTTTCCATGGAAATCAAGGCACAGAGAGACCCCCAAGCTTTATCAACACCAAACACATCACCACCCACTCCAGGATGGGATGGACAACAGGTATTTGGGTAACCCAGGAAAAGTTTTGTGTTCAAAGTGGCTACTGAGGCCACATCTGGGGATGCTGGTCTGGAAGTGGCTGTTCTGATGGGACCACAGTTACTCTCGGGGACAACTAAGCAGTGGGTGCTCGATGGAGCTGATGTCATCAACAGACCCCAGCATCAGTGCCGGGCGTGAGGGCTGAGACCCGGGGACCTGGGAGTGGGAGCTGCAGGAAGTCAGGGCAGGCTGCCGCTGCCTCAGCCCTGCTCTCTCTGTGGCCTCAAATCTCAACACTTGGACACAGGAAGGGGAACATCACACACCGGGGCCTGTTGTGGGGTCGGCGGAGGGGGGAGCGATAGCATTAGGAGATGTACCTAATGTAAATGACGAGTTAATGGGTGCAGCACACCAACATGGCACATGTATACATATATAACAAACCTGCACGTTGCGCACATGTACCCTAGAACATAAAGTATAACAATAAATAAATAAATAAAAGAACTAACATAAAAAAAAAATCTCAACACCACTCACACTTCTCTAAATCACCTCACTTTGTGTTAACTGAGAATTAAGCCATGAAGCAGGATGTTAACGGCTGGATCCAAAGAGCAGGTGCCGATGGGAGAGGGGCAGGTCCAGACAGACAGACACAGAGAACAGAGTACCAGTGACCAAGGAAGCGGACGCTAAGTGACACACGGGTGTGAAGGGGCTGCTGGAACAGCCACGTGTCTTCAGAGCCAATCTGGAAGTAATTAAAACATCTAAAGACCGCAAAGAAACACAAAAGAGAACCAGACCACTAAAGGGAGCTCCAAACCTCCCGGCAAAGTATGCTTGCAGAGAATAATCCAGGCTTCCGCAACTCGAGCAGGGGCTGATGGACAGCAGGACCCGGCCCTCTGCAAATCACAGAAGACCTGCTATGGCTGCAAAGAGCAAGGACCATGAGGAAGAAGCAAATCCTGGGTCCCAGCGCTACACCCACCCCTGTCAAAGGTCAATTCCAGCTACTTAGACAGAAGGTCCAGTCTGCTTCCTTCATGGGTCAATGGTTTACAATCCCAGGAAGGCTTAAACCTGAGGACAGACATGAAGAAAGAAACCAAAGCCACCTGACACGTATTGCATGTACAACCCAGAAATAGGCCTCACGTTTTACGTAGGGCACCTGTTTATATTTAGTATTAAAAAGTGCCTAACCAATTAATCCTGTCATCACAGCCAAAACATGCAGGTGAATGATTGATGGAGACGTGAAATTTTATACTGAAAGCATAATTTTAAGAAAAGTGAAAACATTTCTTAAATGTCTCAGAGAATGTAGGATTCCCCCTATTTTCAGTATATTGAGATTAATAAGGATTACTTACATACCCAAAACAGAGTTTTTTGATAGAATTTCAGGAATTCAGGTTTGTAAATGAGACTACAGTGTAATCAGAGACCCACTGTTAAAGGATCATAAAATCAACTAGACATAAATAGAGAAATCCTTGTAAAATTAAACTCACAAACTTTAAGAAAAACAAGTTTTTGAATGTATCACTCTAATAAGTTAAAAGTTTAATGCTAAAATCACACATAACAAAAATACTCTTTTCTGAGGGGAAATCTCCCCTTGAGGAACAAGAAAGAACCTGCCTGCCATAGAGGAGAGTCAGCCATAAAAATAAATGTGATGGGCCGGGTGCAGCGGCTCACGCCTAAAATCCCAGCACTTTGGGAGGGTGAGGCAGGAGGATATTTTGGGCCTAGGAGTTCAAGACCAGCCTGGGCAACATAGTGAGACCCTGTCTCTACAAAAATATTTAAAAATTAGCCAAGCATGTTGGTGCGCGTCTGGGGTTGCAGCTACTCGGGAAGCTAAGGCGGGAGGATTCCTTGAGCCCAGGAGTTTGAGTCTGCGGCTGCAGTGAGCCATGATCACGCCACTGCACTCCAGCCTGGGCGATAGGGCAAGACCTTGTCTAAAGAATAAGTTAATATGTATGTAAACAAATAGATGGTTCTTAAATTCTAGCTACATGCTTTAATCTACCTAAGGCTCTCAGCCCGCCTCTGGTTTTTTTGTTTTTCTTGTTTTTTCTTTTTCCTGAGACAGAGTCTTGCCCTGTTGCCCAGGCCGGAATGCAGTGGCATGATCTTGGCTCACTGCAACCTCCACCTCCCGGGCTCAAGCAATTCTCCTGCCTCAGACTCCCAAGTAGCTGGGATTACAGGCACACACCACCACGTCTGGCTAATTTTTGTATTTTTGGTGGAGGCGAGGTTTCACCATGTTGGCCAAGCTGGTCTCGAATTCTAGACCTCGTGATCTGCCCATCTTGGCCTCCCAAAATGCTGGGATTACAGGTGCGAGCCACTGCACACGGCCCCGCCTCTGGTTCTTTCTGCTAAAGAGAGAGAGACTACCAAGGTCCTAGAAATGTCAAAGGCTCTCTAGCACAGCAAACCAGGGGTTTCCCCACACCCCCTCCCCCCGATGGCTCACAAAGACCCATCCCTGCCCAACGTGGTGACTCACGCCTGTAATTCCAGCACTTTGGGAGGCCGAGGCAGGCGGATCACCCAAGGTCAGGAGTTTGAGACCAGCCTGGTCAACATAGTGAAACCTCGTCTCTACTAAAGATACAAAAGTTAGCTGGGCATGGTGGCAGGCGTCTATCATCCCAGCTACTCAGGAGGCCGAGGCACAAGAATCACTTGAACCCAGGAGGCAGAGGTTGCAGCGAGCCGAGATGGCACTGCACTTCAGCCTTGGTGACAGAGTGAGACTCTGTCTCAAAAAAAAAAAGATCCATCCCTGCTCTCAGCATTTATTGGATGAATGCCCTCACGTGCCTAGCTCTCCCTAAGGGCTTGAGACCTCACACTGAACAAAATCAACAGAAATCCCTGCCCTGGGAGACCGTCTGTTGTACTGGGAGTCACAACAGAACTGCAGGTAGAAGAACTTAGTTCCGTGACTCAGTGTGACCCAACGTGTTTGTATCCGCGAAACCATTGCTTCATTTCCTTCTCCACAGTGTCCGGCCTGAGCACATGGCTGGGCCTTCCCAGGTGGGGTGGAGGAGGGTGTGGGCAGGTTCAAAGACGCTACCATTCCAAGCACGTGATGCAGCCTGCGCCAACCTCAGCACGCAACCCTGCTCAGACCCGTCTCAAAAACAGATTAAAAATAAGCAAGTGTATGTGATGGTTCTTAAGTTCTAGCTCAGTTCTTTCATCTAGGGTTAGGCCTCCCTGTCGCCAGGTAAGCTGAGGTCGCAAACACCCTGCCCCATGAGGCCATCTTCTTCTCCGTCTCTCCATCTGGGCAAACCCCACCGGCTCCATCAGACGGTGAATCCTGTGGAGATGGACCCCATCGGTCTCAGATTTCAGATTTTGTCTGCGTCTTCTGAAGAGAACCTGGCAGGCGTTTTATTTTATTTTTTTTTGGGGGGGGGACATGGTCTCGCTCTTTCACCCAGGCTGGAGTGCAGTGCTGCAATCTCAGCTCACTGCAAGCTCCCCTCCCGGGTTCATGCCATTCTCCTGCCTCAGCCTCCCAAGTAGCTGGGACTACACCGGGAGGCGTTTCAGAAATCACTGTGGATTAACCGAAAGGCCATTCCTGAGCCACATCGCCTAACCATGCTCAGCCCCAAGGAAAGGGCGTTTAAAGCAAAGAGCCTTAATCACCAACCCCAGCCAGGGAAGGAGGAGTCGGGCACCCTGGCCACAAACTCCGACGTCAGAGAATTCCAAGTTCAAACACAGGGCAGTCACTGCTAAGGATGGTGAAAGAGCTACAGCTACCGAAGCTTCACTCTGTGTACCGTTTCGGGTCAGCTCCACACCCAGCCTTCAAGGACAGCAGCTTGGGTTTGCATTTTTGCCTTGCTTTTAATTTTTTTTTAGAGATGGGGTCTCACTATGTTGCCCAAGTTGGTCTCAAATTCCTGCGCTCAAGAGACTCTCGCCTCTGCCTTCCAAAGTGCTGGGATTGCAGTCATGAGCCACTGCACCCAGCCATTTTTGCCTTTGTATGTTATGAATTTTGTGGCTGGTGCCGGGGCCTCCTGCCGAGCCTCTGTCCCAACAGGACCATGACCCCAGTTGGGATCTCCCCCTGCGGGGAGTTTGGAGGGGCTGGCAGCTCTCAGGTTAAACAATCCCGTTTTCTCAGCCAGAGACCGGCTGAGGAAGGCTCGTGCCATATGAGGAGAGGTCTCTAGAGGGGCCTCCAAGAGGGGTTTCGGTACCCTTGAGAGACAGTGCCACAGGAAACAGGTCTTCTCTTCCCCAGGACCCTGTCAGGAACATCCCACTACCACACTGTGAGTCCACGAGCTGTGAGGGGCGAGACCATGGCTGTCCCCGCAAACGCCGTCCCCGCCGACCCCCATCCATGGCTGACTCCACGCCACACTGGGGATGGGCCGAGACCAGACTCCCTTCCACATCAGTCCCACCAGGGCCCCCTCCCGTCCGGCAGATGTCCAGGAATTTCAAAATCCAGAAGGTAGCAGTGAGCCTTTGAGGCAGATGCCTCGTGTCTGTGGGCGAGTGAGGTCGCGAGGCGGCAGAGTCTTCGAAGGCAGAGTTGGTTCTGGATCCCGCACTGGCAGCTGTGGCTCATGGAGGCCCAAGCATCCCGTGGCAGCTTCCTTACGCTGCAGCTTTGAGAGTTGCCTGTGATGCTCAGCCCAGCATCGACGGTCATGACCAGGCCCATTTCTCGAATTCCATTCCGTTCTGCTCAGTCACCTGCCACCATGCCACAGTGGACACGGGGCAGGCAGAGGCACATTCAATGATGTGGCCTGGAGCCCACGAGTGAGGCACTCCAGGCCAAGGGGCGTGAGGGATCCCCCAAGAAGGTCCAGAAACCAGAGACAGTCTCAGGGGCTACCAGTCACTTCCCTTACTCACAGAGCTGAGAACACAGCGTTCTCAGCTCTGCCACTTGCTGTGTGACGTTGAGAAAATCACCAGACCTCTCTGAACCTTAGCCCCTCCACCTGTAAAATGGAAGCTTTACTTCCCACCTCACAGGGCAAATCCACAGAAGTCGGCCTCTGCAGATGTGAACAAGCCGCATATTAAAATAGAAGACTCGGCCGGGCGCGGTGGCTCACGCCTGTAATCCCAGCACTTTGGGAGGCCGAGGCGGGCGGATCACGAGGTCAGGAGATCGAGACCATCCTGGCTAACACGGTGAAACTCCGTCTCTACTAAAAATGCAAAAAATTAGCTGGGCGAGGCGGCAGGCGCCTATAGTCCCAGCTACTCGGGAGGCTGAGGCAGGAGAATGGCGTGAACCCGGGAGGCGGAGCTTGCAGTGAGCCGAGATCGCGCCACTGCACTCCAGCCCGGGCAACAGAGCGAGACTCCGTCTCAAAAAAAAAAATAAATAAAAAATAAAAAAATAAAATAAAATAGAAGACTCAGTCACAAACTGTGTCACCACCTGGAGGCAGCCGGGGTTTGCTCCAGGCAAATGGGCAGGCAGGGGCCATACCCGAATGAAATGTGACCTGCCGTAGAGGCAATACCCACAGCTACAGGTGACCACTCAGTCGAAATGAAGGTTGCAGTCACGCCTCAGGAAGAGGCACTTCATGGATAGGAGGAAGACACAGAAGCAAAGTGCTTTGGCTCTCGAAGCCTTCGCTAAAATGTGCACACTCCCCAAGCAGCAGCCCACACAAAGCAGCTGCAGCCTCGAAGGCAGCATGCAGGAAAGATGTGACAAGCCAGCCACTGCCCCTAGGACCTGCGCCCAGTGGATGTCCTTGAAGCAGCAGGGTTGCCAGGAACCGTGGAAGGAAAGCTGGCAGCAAGGACACCTCTCCCTGCCATGGGGAATCCTAATCCCCTGCGCTGGAACGACGGAGAACAACCTTGGCCAGATGCGCAGATCCTGTATCTGTGGGCTGCCGGGGACAGAGTCGGGGGTATTAAGAATACAAGGGAACAGCAAAATGCCAGGCGGGAATCCCCTCTGGCAAAGAGAAAGATGCTTCATTTCCAAAGAGATTAATCTCTCAAAGGCAGACATGGTTTTGTCTTTTAGGGTGTGTTTCCTTAGCAATTTTTTAGACAGATAAAATTCACATAACATAGAATTTACCACTGTAAAGTATTTAATGGTTTTTAGCCATGTTGTGTGACCATCACCACTATCTAATGCCAGGACATTGTCAGCACCCCACATGGAAACCCCAAACCCATTAGCAGCCACCTCCCAGCCTCTGGCAACTGCTAGTCTATTTTCTGCCTCTATGGATTTGCCCATTCTGGACACTGCGGATAAATGGAGTCACATCACACGTGGCCCTCTACATCTGGCTCCTTTCACCACACGTCATGTCCTCAAGGTGTATCCATGCAGTAGTCCTCATCCGTAATCCATTCCTTTTCAGGCCGAGTCACATCCCATCACATGGGTACACCACCCTGTTTATTCATTACTCAGCTGACGGACATCTGATTGATTCCAGTTGAGGGCTATTGTAAATAATGCTGCCGGGAGCATGTATGTAAATGTTTTCACGCCTACCCAGATTCCTTCTCTCCTGGGGACACACCCAGGAGTGGAACTGCTGGCTCATGTGCTAACTCTACATTTAACTTCACTCTACATTTGACTTAACTCTACATTTAACGTAACTCTACATTTGACCTCACTCTACATTTGACCTCACTCTACATTTCACCTCACTCTACATTTGACTTAACTCGACATCTGACTTAACTCGACATTTAACGTATCTCTACGTTTTACTTCACTCTACATTTAACTTTTTTAGGACTTGCCAGACCGTTTTCCTCAGCGGCAGCCACATGTTAACCAACACCATGGGTATGACTCAGACAGTAATTCCCTTCCCACTGCTGTCATTTTGTCTTCAAGCCTTTATCTGCATGCTCAGTCAGAGCTTCACACCGTGGTGAGATGTATTTGTCCTCAGTCACCAGACCAGAGAGAGGTATCAAGTCTCAATTAATACACACACACACACACACACACACACACACACACACTTACACACTTCAGATCTTTATTTTAGTGACTGTCATATGGGGAAAACCCTACTTGTAAATAAAGGTGTGTGCTCAAAGCTTTGTTCAGTGGTGCATTCAACCAATACTGGGCACCTGCAGTGGCAGGGCCCTCCACGGGCCCCGAGGATGCATCAGTGAACAACATAAAGCCTCCCCCATCGACCTCCCCAGAGCCATCAAAGAGACAGATACGATAGTGACAGTTTAAGATAATTAGCAGTGCCCGAAAGTTCCTCCCAAGATGGAAAATTAATCTTCCAATCAGGCCATGTGGAGCCCCTGCCGATGACACACATTCATCTCCCTCAACCATTCCTTCTCCACAGCAACCACGTGCCCTCCTCTGTATTCCAACTCCACAAAGCCGTGGAAATCTGAGGCACTGCAAAGAGAGAGGCCTCGGCTACGAGAAGCACCTCTGCTCTCACGGATACGTGAGATCCTGGATACACGAGATGCATCATGATCCCAGGGACAAGCACATCTTTCCACGCCTTGGGGGAGCTGTGCCGCCTGTCGCTGCCCGCCCGGAGACTGCGCCGAGCTGGCGTGTGCCACAAAGGATGATCACCACGCTGTGTCCACTGCACTCCAATGCCACGATGGTCAGAGCTGCTGCTGCTGCCACTCACTTGGCCACAGACGGCGGTCACTGACAGCGGTCACCTGCACAGCAGGGGCTCATGAGTGAGGGTCCCCATGAGCCGGTTGTCTTTCAAGCCCAGACACCAATGACCTCGGCTTTAAGATAAATCCAGTGACTGTTCCCATTTTACAGATAAGAAAAGCAAGGCTGAGAAGTATAGTTCACAGGTTCACGGCCACAGAGTGGGTACAAAGCAGAGACTCGTCCACGCCCAGCACGCAGACTCTGATGATAGTGGGGCTGGCTTTGAAATCCAGAAGGAGCACGTCGTCTCCCGCCGGGGGGCAGGGGCTGAATCTGTGGGAAGGAGGCAGGGACGAGGCACCTACTCCAGTTCCTCCAGTCGCCCTGACCCGAGGAACAAACCTGCCTCCTGGAACCTGCCCAGTGGCTTCTGTCAATGCCGAATTTCAGGGGCACAGCCAGGAGCCCTCCAAATGGATTAGGGTTCCCTGTTCTACAGGATGCTGACCAATTATTGTTATTTGTCCAAGTCCTGGTTTATCTGATTCTCTGATTCTTCACAGCTGTGTGGAGGAGGGGTGTGCCCATATGGCTCACGGGTACACAGTAGGTGCTTAATCACTGTGTGCCAAGTGAATGAATGGCTGCTTGACGATGAGGGTGCAAGTTGCACAAATAACTCCCTGCCTTTAAGGCATCTGCATGGGCCTGGTGGCCTCATCCTTCTGCCTCTTGGCAGCCCAGATCAGGACCTCACCCCAGAGGCCACTGGTTCCCCAGCCCCACCCCCTCCTCATTCCTCCCCTCAGGGCCCAGACAGGTCACGGGACCACATCTCAGAATGTGCACAGAAGCACAGTGGACGCACAACCGGCCACTCACTGCAGCTCAGGTCCTTGTACCTTAAGAACAGCCTACCTGGTGGGTGGGCAGATGACTGAACCCATTTCAGAGGTCCACAGACTGAGGTCAGAGAGGTGAGGGTACTCCCAGTCCGTCAGCCAGACAAGGCAGAGCTAGGACCCGGGTCTTCCAACTCCATGCTCAGCATCATACCCACATCTCAGGCTACCCCTCCTCAGGAGCTGGCTGCCGGGTGGCTCTGCCCAGGTGTCAAAAGGGGCCGATGTTGGCCAGAATGACCCACCGGGAAAGCAGCCAGCACACAGACCTTTGGGAAGTCTCTGAGTCACAGGCCAGCCAGAGCACACCATGGACAATCCTCTTGTCCATGTGGGATTCCTGACCAAGTACCACCCAAAGGGCACAGCAAGGCTGTCTCCATGCACCTGGCCGGCTCCACTGCCCGCGGTGTCAAAGTCACCTGCCCTGGTTAAGTCAATGGGCACGCAAGGGGCAACAATGAGCATGGCACTGACCCAGGGCCAAAGCCGTGGGAAACTGCCTCAGAAGAAACGGAGCCAGATGCCACCAGGCTAGTTGGCACTGGGGCTGGGTGACTTCGACCCTTTTTCTCTGTTTTCCAAATTTTCTGTGGGGCAGCAAAATAAGAAGTAAATTGAGATCTGGAAAACACCGTGTGTCCACAGGACTGCACACACAGGCATGCTCACGGAGCAGGTGGCCCTGTGGGGTTCCAGTGATCTCAGGTACCACCTGCAAGGGTGGGGTCAGCTTTTAGAATCAAGGGTCACACCAACGTAATGACCATCTGTGAGGAGGCGGCGCAGGGTCTAGGGAGATGTGCCCCAACTGTCTGCTGGAGATGGTGAGGAGGCAGCGAACCTTTGCGAAGACCTCAGTGCTCAGCATTTGCCAACAAGTCAATCTCCCACATGCCTAAGACGTAGGTGCTATGATACCCCCTATTTCAACAGCAAGAAAACAAAGAGATACAAAAAGTATCTAAATCAGAGAGCTAATAAGTGGTCAAACCAAGATTTGATCCTGTGCAGCTTGGACCAGATGCCCGACATTTAAATACTACAGTGCAATAAAGGGTTAACTCAGCAGGCCTGGGTTGTCCAAACCCCACACATTCCAAAGAAAGACGGGATCCCCAGGAGAATTGCTTGAACCGGGGAGGCGGAGGTTGCAGTGAGCTGAGATCGTGCCACTGCACTCCAGGCGACAGACCAAGACTCCATCTCAAAAGGAAAAAAAGAAAGACGAGGTCTTTACCCAGCTCATGGGAGATCCCCTCTGAGCCCTGGGAATATCCTGTGCAGTAAGAGTGCCCGAGTTCACCTGGGGTCTTGAGCGGCATCATGTGGCCTGTGCTGACAACACGCATTACAGTGGGGACCCCAGGCCACATGGTAGCAGCGTGACCTCTGGGGGGCCTGGGGACTAAGGCCAGTCATACGTATGTGAAAAACCCCCAGGAAAAGCCTGGCTCTGAGGGTCTGGAGCATAGTGCAGAGGGCTGGACTCCTTGTGTGCTGTCAACATCTTCGCTGGGAACCGTCCACATGCCGCCCTGGGAGAAGACAGGGGAAGCGGGCGCCTGGTCTCTCCTGGACTCTGCCCCACCTGCCTTTTGCCTTTGCTGATTCCACCCTTCGCTGTGATGAACCCTGCCTGTCACCAAAACAGCTTCACTAAGGACTCTGTGAGTCCCTCTCACGAATCAGTGAACCTGGTAGTGGGGGCGACCTTGGGGAGCCCCGAACACAGCTGTCCTGTTCTGAGGAGAACTGAAGGCCAGGGGTGGGGAAACCGAGGTCTGGCTGGATTTTCAAGAACATAAGTTACTTTTATAAAAGTCAAAGATGTAAATCCAAAAAAAAAACCCCATAAACTCCACTGGAATGATCTGGAAGGGGTGTGCTCACATGGTAACCGCGGCACCAGGCTCCCAGCTCAGGGCGTAGGCAGAGGGCCCCTGCTGGGCTGATGATGCGGCTTGGCAGGAGCGTCCCCTGGGCAGGTAACAGGACCCGGCACACCTCCCAGCTGCACTGCCTCTGTAAAGTGAGCCTGTGCCAGGAAGGGACCCCATGGACAAGTTCTCAGGCGACAGGCTCCGACGGGAAGAGGCACCACAGGGTGCTGCTTGCTCACCTCCTCCCCCAGGGTGAAGACCGCAGCAAGGGACTCCCGAGGCAGGTACACTTCACCCCGAGACCCTGACGCCTGTTCCCTGCCAGCCACACCCTTGCACTTTAGGGGAAAATAGGGCTTCTGAGAACAGGGTCCCGCTGAGGTTTCAGTTGGGGCCACTGTCACCTTCCAAGACGGCCCCAGTCTAAGCCTGAGCAGAGACACAGAAAATAAGACCAAGAATGCACTTCCCGCTACTACAAACTCATTCTCTTTCTCAGGACTGCTAAGTGATGAGGGCCACCCTGGAGCCACACAGAACAAGTCCCGGGAAGGAGGCAGGAGGCAGGGGCTCGGAGCACTCCACCTCCCCCAACGGCCCATTCACGGGATGCTGACCAGGGCCGGGCAGGGAAGGGACACCTCAGTAAACAGTTGATAATTTCTAATATAATAAAAATGTCAAGGCTGGGTGTAGTGGCTCAAGTCTGCAACCCCAGCACTTTGCAAGGCCGAGGCAGGAGGGTCACTTGAGGGCAGGCGTTCGAGACCACTTAGGCAACATAGCAAGACGCAGCAACTACAAAAAATAAAAGTAAAAAAACTAGATGGGCATGGTGGCACACACCTGTAGTCCTAGTTACTCAGAAGGCTGAGGTGGGAGGATCACTTGAGGCCAGGAGTTTGAAACCACCCTGGGCAACACAGCAAGACCCTGGTCTCTACAAAAAGTAAAAGTAAAAAAAAAGATTAGCTGGGCATGGTGGTGCATGCCTGTAGTCCCAGCTCCTCAAGAAGCTGAGGAGTGAGGATCGCTTGAGCCCAGGAGGTTGAGGGTGCGGTAAGCTATGACTGAACCACTTTACTCCAGCCTCGGTGACAGAGTGAGGCCCTGCCTCAAGAAAGAAAAAAAAGAAAGAAAAGAAAGAATCATGGAAGGAAAGGAAAAAAAAAAACAAAACAGGAACATTTGGATTCAACCAACACTATAAATTCTTTTTTTTTTTTGGAGACCAAGTCTTACTCTGTCAACCAGGCTGGGGTGCAATGGCGGGATCTTGGCTCACCACAACCTCTGCCTCCTGGATTCAAGTGATTCTACTGCCTCAGCCTCCCAAGTAGCTGGGATCATAGGCTTCTACCACCATGCCCAGCTAATTTTTGTATTTTTAGTAGAGATGAGGTTTCACGATGTTGGCCAGGCTGGTCTTGAACTCCTGATGTCAGGTGATCCACCCACCTTGGCCTCCCAAAGTGCTGGGATTACAGGTGTGAGCCACCATGCCCGGCCCATTTTAAATTTCATTTCCAGCAGTCTCAGGCCAAGCCTCCTACATTAGGTTTGTTTGCTTGTTTACTTGTTTTGGTTGAATGACATTCTCTCTGATTTTTCCCTTCTTCTTTCCAAGAAAAGGGGAAATTAGCAAGTTTCTAACCTATTTTCAGTGCTTTGCTGAGATGCAGGTAAAGTTTAACCAAGAAGCAAAAGCAAATCGACAGAGCGGGACAGCACGGACGCCAGGGCCAGCTGCCCCATGTGACCCCATGTCTCTCCCTCAGCCAGGTCTTCCGGTCCCCATTTCCAGAATCTGAACAGCTCTAACTAGTCCTCAGCATGACACCGTTGCTGGAGGCTGACCCTGCACCAGGCATCTCTGGAAGGTGGCACACTCGGGGTCACTCTCGCCTCTCCAGGCTGGAGAGTGAAATGCCGAGAAAGGAATTCCTCTGCATTCCTGCCTGCTTCCGAGGCAGGCTTACCTAACTTTCAATGAATTCCACTGGGAAAAAAAAAAAAAAAAGAATGATTGGCATCCAAGGGGTACACTGGGTTTGGCAGTCTGAGGGCTCCCAAGAAAAGCTTTTAAGGGCCTTAAGACACCTAAAACGCACACATGAAGAAATCTACAGCTGCCCTGAACATCCAACTGTTCCAGCATCCCTGTATTTAAACCCGGTGGGGGGTGGGGGGCGGGGGGACACGGCACAGAAAGCCATGCAGTGGTGTTCCCAGGGGCCCCACTGTGTACTCGGTGTGGCAGAAGGGTGCCCTGGAGGGGCATGAGCTTGAAGTGGGCATCGTTGGTTGAGTGGGATGTGCCAGGGCAGGGAGAAGCTGTCCTGGGAAGGAGGGCAGCCCGAGCAGAAGTGTCAGGGGAGATGGGGAAGTACGGGGGAGAAGGGACACGCCCCAGAGCCCAGCATGCGAAGAGGACTCCAAGGATGGACTGAGTGAGGCTATAGAACAAGGGGAGAAAGAATTCCAACCCCATAAACCCTAGCCCGATGCTGTTTTCCAAATCTCGGATAGCTCCAGGGAATGTTACGTTGCCAGGACAGGGCTGTGCACCCAAGTGTCCCTCCCCACCCTCCCTTCCTGAGTCCTAGGCAGGTGCCGTGGACATTACAGATGGGTATAAAACAGCCCTGCCTCAAGGGAGCTCCCAGGATAGAGTGGCTGGCATAGCAAAGGGGACCAATGGGCAGTCTCTGGGATACGAAATATTGGCTTGGAATCCTGATTCTAATTCCCTTAGGTGTGATCCTTGATGAGTTACTGAATCTCCAGCCTCAGTTTCCTTATCTGTCAAAGGCAGGTTGGAGGCTTAAGATAGTCTAAGAAGACCAGACTATTTATTGAGAGAGAAGTGCTCCATAAATTGCATCTAAGGCATACACACACCCTCTGACTTACAGCAGAGGTTACTAAACTCTGGGAGATCACAGGCCAGGAAATGGAAGAAAAAGAAATTTCATGATCCTGTTGGAATGCCCGACATTATATGTCTCCAGGAAAAGGCGTTTGCAGAAGTGAGATGCACCGTCAGCCACTGTTCCTCACCAGCGAGGACGCTCGGCCCCACTGTCAGGGGAAAGGTCAGAGCAGAATAAAGCCCAGTCCTCTGACTCAAAGCCACTGTGCTTCCAAAGCAGAATGCCCTCTCAGGCCCTGGCTCTCCTCATCTCACCACAGATGGAAGGAGCTGGTCAGCAACTAGTCAGGCTGAATCAGGAAGCAGGAGGCTCTGCCAGCCCCATGTCCAGGCCAGGACAAATGTCGCTATGGGTAAGGACTTGAGGAAAAGCACAGGGCCTTGCAAGGACTGCCACGATTGTTCTCATCAAGAAATCTGCTACACAATTTGTAGTGAGCCACTCTCGAGGCAGGCCAATCAGACACACCCCACCACGCCATGCCTCAAGAAAACCCATGTGCAGCGATGACACAGGAGGGACCTTCAGGAGCTTCAGTTCATAGGAGCCCAGCCAAGTATGGTGTGGAGGGTGTCAGGCTTCCCTGTCCAGGGACACACCTAGGTGCTCACCCTTGCATAAGTTGTGCCTCCTCTCAGAATCAGGAACAGCCGTGGCGCCCTCCCACCAGCACACACGTCGTCATACACAGACCCAGCTCCTCAATCTTGACTCAGTGAACTTCTGAGAGAGCTGCAAAGCCAGGCAGCAGCCATCCCTTGTGGCACAACACAAAGCAGACAGGAACACTGCGTTGGTGTCAACGTGTGGGTGCTCCTGCAGGAGACCCTCCGTGCTGTGTGTGTCCCTGGACTACCAAACAGTGCATCTGCTCTAGAGGTGAAGGTCTTCATCTGGTCCCCTCAACAGAGCACCTGCCGTGAGCTGCCTAGAGAGATATACTGGGGGGGTCTCTGCCAGACTAGATCCCAGGGGACTGCCTGGCGCCTGGTGGGGGCTCGCTGGGAGAGCAGGACATGTCCATTCTTCATAAGAATCATCAGATGCCTGGCGCCCGGTGGGGACTCTCTGGGAGTGGCAATAAACCGCCGAGGATTCAACGCAGGACGTGGGTGTGTGCTGAGGCGTCCATTCTTCACAAGACTCAACAGACGCTCAAACAAGTCCGTAACCCCAGAATGTGAAGAACAGCAGTTTTCCATCATCTGCAAGGGAACTTCCAAAGGCAGCCTCAGTCCCAGGTGGTCTCCAGGGGCTGCAAAACCATCCCAGTACTTAGTGGTGCATACTTGGTCTCAGCACCTGGTCTCAGCCCTTGCCACCTTATCCTCTTCATTGGAAATCCACAGGCTTATTTATTTATTTATTTATTGAGATGGAGTCTCACTCTGTCGCCCAGGCTGGAGTGCAGTGGCGCGATCTCGGCTCACTGTGAGGTCCGCCTCCCAGGTTCACGCCATTCTCCTGCCTCAGCCTCCCGAGTAGCTGGGACCACAGGTGCCGCCACCACGCCCGGCTAATGTTTTTATATTTTTAGTAGAGACGGGCTTTCACCGTGTTAGCCAGGATGGTCTCCATCTCTTGACCTCGTGATCCGCCTGCCTTGGCCTCCCACAGTGCTGGGATTACAGGCGTGAGCCACCGCGCCCGGCCCAGGTATATATTTATATTCATGTAACGTGCTTCTGTTTCTGTTCACACTCATCTCACTTCTTCCCTACCGGCAGACTGTTCTGCAAGTGTCAGGAAATCCACTGCAGCTGGAGACCAGCTCACTCCATCCACCCACTTCCCTCTACTTGGCCTGGGGCTCAGTGGATGCCAAGAGACTCAGGCGTCTGCTGAAGGAACTGGGGACACAGCACAATCCGTCTTAAAACACACACACACACACACACACACACTCTCCACACGTGGACAGCACTCTCCCTGCTCCAAGAATGAGCCCGGCAGCCCCAGGGCTGAAGAGAAAAACGTCTTGGGGGGGCAATGAAGACAGCGTGATGCGGTGCCAGCACTTCCCTCATCCTCACGGACTTGGGGAAACATGACAGTGTCCGAGACAGACGCAGGAGGAGAGGGCAGCGGGGTATTCCAGCTCGGTCCATCTGTACTGCTGACAGGATCCTGCCATTTGACTCCTTGGGGTCCTGCTTCGGGGGGTTCCCCAAGGCTGCTGCAGCCCTAATTGTTCCCCTTACCAAGTTCACGATGACAGCTCCCTGAGACACCCACAGGCGTGGTGGCAGGTGCCTATAATCCCAGCTACTTGAGAGGCTGAGGCAGGAGAAATGCTTGAGACCAGGAAGCGGAGGCTGCAGTGAGCCGAGATCGCTCCACTACACTCCAGCCTGGGCAACAGAGCGAGACTCTGTCTCAGAAAAAGAAAAAAAAAATGAAGATGGTAACTTCTGTATTATGTGTATCTTGCTAAGACTTTTAAAATAAAAACAAAATTTCATTTATAAAAATTAGCAATGAGCAGGATTGGACCCTTGCACCACAGTCTGCCAGTTTCTGGTTGGGCACAAGGCAGTGGGTGCCCAGCAGGAGACGGTGGCCAGAGAAGTTGCAGAGGACAGGGTCCTCGCCCCAATCCTGCCCTGGCAAATGCCGCTTGATACCCTGTTTCCCCACCCAGGAGGGTCCCCTGGAGCATATCCTCTCGGGTCACGTCATTAATCATTAGGGGTCTGATTACACCAACAAGTGAAAAATATAATTTGAGACAATAGCAAAGAACACCTCAGGAAAAGCCAAATCTTCAAATTCATCTAATCTAGCCTCTTCAACAGTCAATGAGAATTGCAACATTGTCAGTTAATTCCATTACTGCTAAGTGGAACCCTTCTGCCACTAATTACATGATATCCTGGCTGCTCACTCAATTACCCCTCCAGGGTAATTTTCCGGTTTTTTTTCTGAGCAGCAAGGGGAGGTGATCAGTAGACAAGGCTAGAAACCCAGGATGTACGCAGGCGCTTAGGCGCTGGGAGTCTCCACTGTAAAATGACACTGCAGCCATGGCATGGGGGCGTGAGGTGGCCACACAACAATGTTCGTGACGAATGGGGGTCTGAGGACATCAGGAGAGCCATTGAGGAGCAGGGTCCCTTGGTGGCTCCTGTTAGGGTGGAACTGGGACACCTGAGGAAGCAGGAGAAGCTGCTGGAGGGAGAAGCGCCCAGGTGAGCGTGGCCAAGTCAGTGATTCTGCCCCACCCTTCCCTGCACCAGGACCAGGACCACCTGGGCCTCCCAGAGCACTGACATCCCCAAAAGGAAAGCCCCACCTACCCCACCACCCTGCCTCCAGCCGAGGGGACTGATCTTCCCAGAAAGCAGCACGGCTCCCCTGTCCCGAGGTCACCAACTGTGTGGGCTGAAAGTACCCTGGCCAGAAAAACAGAACTAAAAGAAATTCACTCCCGGCCTTCATGAGTTGCCCAGGCCAGCTTTTCATTCTCTCCTTCCCTTTAATCACAGTCGCCAGGGTTGCAGGGCTGCTGCTCCGGAAGCAAGCGCTCCCCAACACTTGAGAGCCAACGACAGCTCCCGAGAGACAGGCTCCCAGTGAGAAGCAAAAGCTCAACCCAACCGCCCAAGTGTTCCTTCCTCACGAAGCTCCCGGAGGAGCTAAGAAGGGAGTTGCAGGGAGACAGGTCCCAGCTGCAAACCGAGGCCCAGCTGGCCGGACGCAGGCACCTTCTAAAGGCAGAAGTGCATGCACACCATGGGTTTTAGCTCTGCCCCAGCCCCGGGAGAGAGAATGAATAACTGGCAAGTACCAAGTCCAAGCTCCGAGGAAGCCAAAGGCAGCTGACTGCTGACAGCATCTTAGTGGCTCAACCCCGGGCCTGCAGGGACACATGCTCCTTCCCAGGCGGACAGGAACTAATGTCCTTCCCTCTCTGCTCCTGCCCTAGGATAAAGGGGTGGACCACCTTCTCCAGCAGGGTCACACGTTCTCATATGCATCCTTGTGACGGCTTTCGATCAGGAACCATGTACCAGACCAGTGCTTCTGCGCAAGGGACAAGTATGCAGCATCGGCCAGAGACAAGGGGGACTGTGGAGGATGCAGACCCAGCCCTCGGCCAAGACAGCCAGGGAAGGCAGAAGCACCCTCCACCCGGGAGGACACCTGTCCACACCTGGGAGCGAATGACAGCAGAGGCTGAGAGGGAACTCAGAGACTTGGAGGTACGTGCGGGTGCAGAGAAGGGCCCGAACACGGGGAGAGCGGGACTCCGACTGGATTTCAGACGGGATTGGTGAGTTGTGGAGCTGGAGACAGGAAAACCAGGCAGGTGAGGCCGCCCAACTGCGATGGTGACCAGGACAAGGGTAGTCCTGCATGGGGCTGTGACTCCGACATTCCGCTCCTGCCTGCCGTGTTTAGGACCCCAGCGTGTGCATTCTCGTGGGGTGGTGGAGGGTGAAGCAGAGATACACAATCGGCACCTAAACAGCCTTCCATGTGCACGGCTTCTGTTTCGCTGCACTCAACCAACCACACACACATTGGAAATACTTTTTAGTTGCATCTGTACCGAACACGTACGGACTTTTTTTCTCATCATTGTTCCCTAAACAACACAGTATAGCAACCATTTACATATCATTTACATCATTTAGGTATCATACATGATCTAGAGATGTTTTAAAGTGTATGAGAGAAAGTGCTTCGGTTATATGCAAATACTGCACCGTATGAAATCAGGGACTTGAGCATCCATGGACTTTGGTATTCACGGGAGATCCGGGAACCAGTCCCCTTTGGGTGCCGAGGGATGACTGTACAGCACTTCCACAGTATTAAGATCTCATGGTGTACACAACTAGGAAAGCATATCTGACACAGCTTCTTGGGCAGGCCCATGCAGCTCAGAGGCCCTTCCCTGCATGTGGGTACCACCAGGCACACCCCCCGTCCACATGAAAATGACGGAGAAGAGCTGGAAGCGCCTGCACCACTCATCTGTCCGCAGCCACATCGACTGGGTCTGGCATGGGCACACTGGTGAGAACAGCTCAGAAGGACTGAGAAATTGCCCATGGGGCTCTGGACCATACAGATTTGTCTTTACGGCCCCTGGTATACAAGGCCATGCCAGGAGGCAGGGTCCTGTACCAGCAGGAGCCCAGTGTGCGGTCAGCCAAGCTGGATTCAGCCACTCGATACCCACATGACCATGACCAAGTATCTAACTGCTGAGAGCCTGTGTCCTCGCTGAAAATGGTGGTGATGCCATTTTCTGCATGGAGTTGGTGGTAGTCAGGGTCAACGTTGATAAGATATTCAGCAGACGGGGCCTTTAAGCACATTACAGGTGAGGTGATACCAGCAAGGCACAGAGGAGGCACTCAAGAAAAGGGCCACTGAGCACCAGACCACGCTCTGGCCTCTGCAGAGCACACAGGCCTGAGCTTCCGTGCACCCTTCCCTGCATGTGGGCACCACCAGGCACACCCCCGTTCATGTGAAAATGATGGAGAAGAGCTGGAAGCGCCTGCACCACTCATCTGTCTGCAGCCACCTTGACTGGGTCTGGCATGGGCACACTGGTGAGGACAGCTCAGAGCACAGTTCAGAAGCCAGAGGCATAGTCCCCTTCACACCCCACAAGGTCACACAAGAGGGCCACCAAGGACAATGCCACCCACCTTCTTCCCACCCAAACACAAGCACAAGGCACACAGGGCCTGACAAAAGAAACTGAAAGTCCCCTGGCCACAGTGCAAAGGCGGGGAGGTGGACCAAACCAGACAGTGGCCACTGGCTTGCAGGTAACAAGCACAGGGGAAAATGTTATAACTCACCAGAGGTGTTGGCAGACTGAGCCCCACAGATGGCCTCTTCGAGCAGGAACTGTCTGTGTTCTAGGGGGCCAAAACAGGGTGCCTGGAGAGATTTCCAGACCTGTGGAGAGACAAAGAGACCAGGGCATGGTCAGACAGAGACTGTGGAGAGGCACGTGTTAAAACCTCATGTAGATTCTGATATTTCTGAGCTAAAAACCAGGGATCGAACTTCTGCTTCCGGGCAGATGGAGTAGACACATTTTTCCCTATTCCTCACACAAAGCACAACTAATACTCAGGATGGTGTATATAAAACAAACATAACGCTCCTCAAGGTGGAGAGAAGGCAGACCAGCCAGGGACATGGTGTGAGCTCTCTGGGTTTTCTTCTTGCCTCATACCTCCCAGACATGGTGCTGAATAAGCCAGCGACCCAGAAAAGTCAACAGGAGCAGGAACAATACCACAACAAAAGCGTGTTCTCTTTAGTCTAAAGACTGGGAAAGTGGCAGCTAACAGGGCAATACATTTAGACAAGTAGAGGTCTACTCCAGCCAGACACTGCAGAAAAATCTGTGACCTCAGCCCCACCCACAGCAGCAAAGGCTGAGTAGGGAGTCTAGATTTCTACCCTGTGTGGCTATAATGAGGCACCAAATCCCTGCCAGGGTGGCATCGAATAGACCAAAGGCAGGAGCTGGCACATTCATCCCCACCAGGCAGTAACAAATCCTCCTTTCACTCTGGCATTAGTACAGGCAGCACGGGGAGCCTGGATTTCTATAGCACCTGTCAGTAATGAGGTGACGCCCCTTTCCACGTTCCCTTGTGGAAGTGGCGTCAGGAAAAGTTAGCTTACAAAAAAAGGTTTAAGTAAGACTCAAAGTCTCATAACATAATACAAAAATGTCCAAGTTTCAATAGAAAATCACCCATCAAACCAAGGTTCAGGAAGATTTCAAACTGAAAAAATAAAATCAATTGATGCCAACACAGAGGTGACAGAGATGTCAGAATGGTCTGGCAAAGAGTTGAGAGCAACCATGATAAATGCTTCCACGAACAATTATGAACATGCTAGAAACAGAAGAAATAACAGAAAGCCTCACCAAGGAAGCAGAACATCTCACCAAAGATATAAAAAAGAATCAAGTGAAAATGATAGAACTGGCCAGGCACGGTGACTCACGCCTGTAATCCCAGCATTTTGGGAGGCCGAGGTGTGTGGATCACTCGAGGTCAGAAGTTCGAGACCAGCCTGGCCAACATGCCTAAACCCCATCTCTACTAAAAATACAAAAATTAGCTGGGTGTGGTGGTGGGCACCTGTAATCCCAGCTACTCAGGAGGCTGAGGCAGGAGAATCACCTGGACCCAGGAGCCAGAGGTTGCAGTGAGCCAAGATCATGCCACTGCACTCCAGACCATGGGCAACAAGAGTCAAAATCCATCTTACAAAAAAAAAAAAAAAAAAGAAAGGAAAATGATAGAACTAAAGAATACAATAACTGAAACAAAAGACTCAGTGGATGGACTCAACAGCAGAATGGAGGGGACAGAGAAAATAATCAGTGAACTGGAAGACAGAACAATAGACATTACCCCCAACTGAACAATAGAGTGGAGCAGACTGAAAATAAATAAACAGAGTCTCAGGGAGTTACGGGGCAATAATAAAATACCTAACTTTAAGTGCTTGAAATGTCAGAAGGAGAGATAAGAGAGGGAGGGTCTGAAAAAAGTACTTAAAATATCCCAAATTTGGTGAGAGATATAAACCTACAGATTCCAGAAGCTGAATGAATCCCAAATAGGATAAACCCAAGAAAATTCACACCAATATACATGAGAATTAAACTTCTGAAAACTAATAATGAAGAAAAAATATTGAAAACAGGCAGAGAAAAGCAATACTTACATTTCTCATCAGAAACTGTGGAGACCAAAAGAAAGTGGCACAGTAATTTTCAAGTGATGAAAGAAAAGAACTCTCAATTCATAATTCTATACCAACAAAAATATCCTGTAAGAATGAAGGGAAAATTAAGATAGTCTCAGATGAAAGGAAACTAAGGAAATTTGCCACTGGCAGACCTAATCTAAAAGAATAGCTAAAAGGAAACCTTTCTAAATAAAATAATAATAATAAAAGACAGAGTTTTGGAACATTAGGAAGGAAAAAGGAGTATGGTAAGCAAAAGTTTGGTAAATATAATAGGCTTTCCTTCTTGAGTTTTATAGATTATATTTGATGGTTGAAACAAAAATTACAACACAATCTGATATGGTTCTAAATGTATAGAGCAAATATTTAACATTTATAAATGGAGAAGGGTAAAGAGACATAAAAGAAGATTGTATATTTTACTCAAACTGGTATCACAATAGATGATAAAGTATACGTGATATAATACCCAGAGCAACCACTTAGAAAGCTGTGCAAAGAGATATACACATAAACAAAATGGAACCCTAAAAAATGTTCAAAAATGTTCAAATAACCCACAAGAAGGCAGGAAAAAATAGAAAAATGAAAACCTGAAATAACAAATGTAAGGCCTAATGTATCAATAATTGCATTAAATGTAAATGGTCAAAATATACCAGTTAAAAGACAGAGATTGGCAGAGTAGATTTTACAAGCTACAATTAAATAAGATCTACAAAAATTTGCTTCAAATATAATGACATAGGTAGGATGAAAGTAAAAGGATGGAATAAGATACCTTTTACGAACAGAAGTCAAAAGAAAGCAATCGTGGCTATGTTAATATTAGATAAAATAGACTTTGAGGCAAGGAAAATACCACAAAGAGAACGTTACATAACGATAAGAGAGGACTCCACCAAGAAGACATAGTAATTCTAAATGTGTATATACCAAACAGAGGAGCAAAACACATGAAGCAAAAATGGATAGAACTGAAGAAAGAAGACATAAATCCACACTTATAACTGAATACAACTTTAACAAGCCTTTCTCCACAATTGATAGAATAAGACAGGAAAATCAGCAAGGATACAGAAGAACTCAGTAATATGATCAATTAACAAGATCAAAGTGATAGTTGTAGAACCTGCCTCCACTGTAGTACAGCAGAATTCACATTCTTTTCAGGTGTTCATGAAATTTATGGCATATATTGGAAAAGAAGAATAATCTCAAATCAAATTCTAAGTTCCCACCTCAAGAAGCTAGCAAAAGGAGAGCCAAACAAACCCAAAGCAAGCAGAAGGAAGAAAATAATAAACATATAAGTGGGAAAAAAATGAACAGGAAACAGAATAACAACAGAAAAATCAGCGAAAATAAACTGGCTCTTTGTAAAAGTCAACGCAATTGACGAAACTCTAACAAGACTGACAAAGAAAAAAAGACAACACAAATTACCAATACCAGGAATTAAATAGGAGACACCATTAAAGACCCTGCAGACATCAAAAAGGTACTAAAGGAATACTATATCAGCTCTATACACATAAACATGACAATGTGGATGAAATAAAGCAATTATTCAAGAAATACAAACTACTTCACCTTGCCCAATTTGTAAAAGGTAATTTGAATCATTTCCTACAGCTATTAAGGGAATTGAATTCATAATTTTTAAACTCCAGTTTTTTTGAGAAAAAGAAATCTTTAGACCTAAATGAGTTCACTGGAGAATTCTATGAAATGCTTAAAGAATAATTAATACTAATTCTACACAATTTCTTCCAGAAAGTAGAATAGGAGAGAACATTTCTTAATTTATTTTATGGAGCAAGTACTACCCTGATAACCAAAGCCAGAGAAAGTGAGCATAAAAAGATTACAGGCTGGGTGTGGTGGCTCACACCTGTAATCCCACCACTTTGGGAGACCGAGGCGGGTGGATCACCTGAGTTCAGGAGTTCAAGGCCAGCCTGGCCAACATGGTGAAACCTTGTCTATATTAAAAATATAAAAATTAGCTGAGCATTGTGGCAGGCACCAGTAATCCCAGCTACTCGGAAGGCTGAGGCAGGAGAATCGTTTGAACCTGACAGGTGAAGGTTACAGTGGGCCAAGATTGTACCACTGCACTCCAGCCTGGTGACAGAGACTCCATCTCAAGAAAAAAAAAAGAAAAAAGAAATAGGTATAAACCTAACAATACACGTTCAGGAACTGTATGCAGAAAGCTATGCAACACTGATGAAAACAAATCAAAGATCTAAAAACACTGAGATCTAAAATCCCTGTTCATGGATGGGAAGACTCAACATAGTCAGAATGTCAGTTCTTCCCAAACTGACGTGCAGGTGATGATGATGAACACAATTCCAGTCAAAATCCCAGCAAAATTTTTTCGTAGATATGGACAAGATTATTCAGCATTTTGGGAGGCGAAGGCAGGTGGATCACTTGAGGTCAGGAGTTTGAGACTAGCCTGGCCAACACAGTGAAACCCCGTCTCTACTAAAAATACAAAAAATTAGCCGGGTGTGGTGGTGCGCACCTGTAATCCCAGCTTCTTGGGGGGCTGAGGCAGGAGAATTGCTTGAACCTGGGAGGCGGAGGTTGCAGTGAGTTGAGATCACGCCACTGCACTCCAGCCTCCAACCTGGGCAACAGGGCGGGACTGTGACTTTAAAAAAAAAAAAAAAAGTACATGGAAAGGCAAAAGAACTAGAAAAACTAAAACCGTTTGCAAAAAAAAAAAAGGGGGGGAGGAATCAATATACTCAGCTTCAAGATTTATTATACAGTACAGTAATCAAAGCTGTGTGGTTCTGGTGGAGGGACAGGCACATAGCAATATAACTCAATACAGAGTCCAGAAAAAACCCACACAAATATGCCCAAATGATTGCTGATGAAGGTGCAAAAGCCACTCAATGGAGAAAGGATTGTCTTTTCAACAAACGATGCTGGAACAATTGGATATCCATCAGCAAAACAATGAATATCAACCTAAGTGTCTTGCCTTATACAAAAATTAATTCGAAATGAATCATGAACTTACATGTAAAATACAAAACTAAAACTCTTAGAAAAAAATGGGAGAAAATCTTCAGGATCTAGAGCCAGAAGAGTTCATAGACCCAATATAAAAAGCACAATCCACAGACAAAAATATTGACAAATAAGTTCTCATCCAAATTAAAAACTTTTGCTCTGAGAAAGACCTGCTGAAAGGAGAAAAACACAAACCACAGAGCGGGAGAAAAATGTCTGCAAACCACATATTTAACAAATAATTCGTGTCTAGAATAAAGAACTCTCAAAGCTCAACAGTAAAAACAAACAAACAAATAAAATGACAATCCAATTAAAACAGCAAAAGATAGAAAAAGACATTTCCAAGAGGATATACAGATGGCAAATAAGCACATGAAAAGACGTTCAACACACCAGCTATTAAAGAAATGCAAATAAAACAAAATATGACCATACACCTATCAAAACAGCTAGAATGAAAAATGTTGACACTAATTGCTAGTGAGAAAATAAAGAATCACATTGCTGATGGAAAACCTGGATCTCGCACATTGCTGGTGGAAATACAAAATGGTATAGCCATTACAGAAAACAGTGTAGCAGTTCCTTAAAAACCTAAATATGTAACTCTCATGTGACTGAAAAACCACGCTCCTAGGCATTCGTCCCAGAGAAATTCAGACTTATGTTTATGGGCCAGGTGCAGTGGCTCACGTCTATAATACCAGCACCTTGGGAGGCCAAGGCAGGTGAATCACTTTGACCCCAGGAGTTCAAGACCAACCTGGTGAAGGTAGTGAAACCCAGTCTCTACTGAAAATACATAACTAGCTGGGCATGGTGGCATGCGCCTGCAGTCTCAGCTACTTGGGAGGCTGAGATGGGAGGATGGCTTGAACCGGGGAGACAGAGGTTGCAGGGAGCCAAGATCATGCCACTGCACTCCAGCCTGGGTGACAGGGCCGGGTGTCTTCAAGGAAAAGAAAAAAGACAAAGAAACCTATACACTAACGTTTATAGCAGCTTTATTCATAATAGCCAAAAACTGCAAACCACCCAGACGGCCTTCAGAAGCTCAGTGGTTAAACAAACTGATACAGCCACACCATGGAACATTACTCAGCAATAAAAAGGGAAGAACTTTTGATACACAAGACCTGGGTGAATCTCTAGGAAGTTGTGCTGACCAAGGAGGGGAAAGCCAGTCTTAAAGGTTACTTACTGTGTGATTCCATTTCTGTATAATTATTGAAATGACAAAATTACAGAGATGGAGAACAGATGAGTGGTTACCAGGGCTTATGGAGCAAGTAGGGGCAGAAGGAAGTGGGTCAGGCCCTAAAAAGGCACCGTGAGGGGTCCTGGTGTGGACGGCAGCATTTGAATCTCGACCGTGTCAACATCAGCATCCTGGCTGTGATGCTATCATACCGTCCCAGGACGAGACTATGGGGGTAAACTGCGTGTATCTCTGTACTAATTCTTACAACTGCAATTATCTTAAAAATACAGTTGGCCCTTAAGCAACACAGGTTTGAACTTCACGAGTCCCTTACACGTGGATACTCTCCCACCTCTGCCACCCCTGAGACAGCAAGACCAACCCCTTCTCCTCCTCCTCCTTTCCTCCTCCTCTCCTCCTCCTCCTCTTCCTCAGCCCACTCAACATGAAGATGATACAGATGAAGCCTTTTACTATGATCCACTTCCACTCAATGGGGAGTGAATATATTTTCTCTTCTTTATGATTCTCTTAGTAACATGTTCTTTTCTCTAGCTTATTTAAAGTAAGGTTATTTGTTTGTATAACATACAAAACAGGTGTTAATGGACTGTTTATGTTATCGGTAAGGTTTCCAGTCAATAGTAGGCTATCAGTAGTTACGTTTTGGGGCAGTCACAAGTTATACCTGGACTTTGGACTGTGTGGGAGTTGGAACCCCTAACCTCTACATTGTTCAAAGGTTAACTGTAAAAATTTTAAGTCTTTTTAAAAGTACATCGTGGAAAACGAAAGGACAAAACTTTCACACAGTTTCAATAAGAGACAGCAATGTTCCTAGGCATACAACTAAAAATAATAAAACATACATCCACACAAAAACATGCAGGCCAGCCACAGCAGCTCACACCTGTAATCCCAGCACTTTGAGGGGCCGGGGTGGGAGGGTGGCTTGAGCCCAGGAGTTTGAAGCCAGCCTGCAGCACAGAAGACTCCATGTCTACCAAAAAAAAAGAAGTGTATATGAATGTTCATGGCAGCATCCCTCATAACAGCTCAAAAGTGGAGGTAACCCAAACATCCCTGGGCTGACGAATGCATAAATGCATTGTGGTCCAGCCTTAAAATGGAACATGATTCAGTCATCAAAAAAGAAGAAAGGCCTGACCCAGGCTACAACACGGAGGAACGTTGGTAACATGATGCTAAACAAAAGAAGCCAGTCACAAAGGATCTCACTTGGCATGATTCCACTTACATGCAATGCTCAGAACGGGCAAACCCACCGAGATGGAAGGCAGATGAGTCATTGTCAGGGGCTGGGAAAGGGAAGACTGGAGCAGGGAGTAAGGTTGATGGTTTGGGGGTCTTTATTAGGGGGGATGAAAATGTTCCTAAATCGACTCTGATGATTGCACAATCCCCCTAGTTTACTAAAAAACATGGTACTGCAGGTTTTCAAAGGGTGAATCACAATGGTATGTAAATTATATCTCAACAAATTCTCTAAGAAATCTGCAACTGGGTTCTAGGAAATTTTAACGACATCCATTAAAGAAGGATGCTCCTTCCCCCAATAGCGAATCACTAAATTACTGAACTATTTAAATCGTTGGCCTGCAGGCCAGACGCAGTGGTTCATGCCTGTAATCCCAGCACTTTGGGAGGCTGAGGCGGGAGGATCACTTGAAGTCAGGAGTTCGAGACCGGCCTGGCCAACATGGCAAAAACCCATCTCTACTAAAAGTACAAACATTAGTTGGCTGTATTGGTGCGGGTCTGTAATCCCAGCTTCTCAGGAGGCTGAGGCAGGAGAATTGCTTGAACCCAGGAGGCAGAGGCTGCAGTGAGCCGAGATCATGCCACTAAGACAGAGCCAGACTCATCTCAATAAATAAATAAATAGGGCCGGGCGTGGTGGCTCATGCCTGTAATCCTAGCACTTTGAGAGGCCGAGGCGGGTGGATCATGAGATGAGGAGTTCGAGACCAGCCCAGCCAACATGGTGAAACCCCACCTCTACTAAAAAAAAATAATAATAATACAAAATCAGCCAGGTGTGGTAGCACGCGCCTGTAATCCCAGCTACTGGGGAGGCTGAAGCAGGAGAATTGCTTGAACCCGGGAGGCAGAGGTTGCAGTGAGCCAAGATCATGCCATTGCACTCCAGCCTGGGTGACAGAGCAAGACTCGTCAAATAAATAAATAAATAAATAAATAAATAAATAAATAAATAAACGTTAGCCCGCAGATGTGCATCTATTTTTGGAAGTGCTCATCACTCTTGCAGAGATGGAAACCATCCTTGTGAGGAGTTCTGAAACAGCTCTGTGACCCAAAGGAAATACCCCCACAGACAGGTCCTCCACGTGCTGGACTCCAAGTCGGGGGGCCTGTCTGTAGGCAGCCAGACCTGGCCTGCCTGAGCCTTGGGCCCCTTTATTGGAAGGTGCCACAAAGCAGGGGCCTGGTCTCTGGAGCAGCCCACCCTGCCTGACCCCAGCCCCCTCCATGACTTCCCAACTGCCACGTTCAAGCTAAGTCTGCGTCCTCTTCTGTCAAGGGGGGATGAGGGACCACACTCATTCCGGAGTCCCAGGCACTGGATGAGCATGGCTGGGTGGCCCTGCTGCCCCACAGGCACCCATGAACCGACGGAGGAAATGTCACACCCTCCCCGTCTCATGTTCAAAACGTGTATACAAATGTTCATGGCAGCACCATTTACAATAGCCAAAACCCAGCAAGAACAAAAGATCCATCAATACACAACGGAGACAGGAAACAAGAGCTACGGTACAACGGAGCATCTCCAGCCATAAAAAGGAGGCACTGATCCACGCTACAGCACGAATCGTCCTCTGTGGTATAAGAAATACACTGGGGGCCGGGCGCGGTGGCTCATGCCTGTAATCCCAGCACTTTGGGAGGTCGAGGCGGGGGGATCACAAGGTCAGGAGATCGAGACCATCCTGGCTAACACAGTGAAACCCCGTCTCTACTAAAAATACAAAAAAAATTAGCCGGGCGTGGTGGTGGGTGCCTGTAGGCCCAGCTACACGGGAGGCTGAGGCATGAGAATGGTGTGAACCCGGGGAGCGGAGCTTGCAGTGAGCCAAGATCGCGTCACTGCACTGCAGCCTGGGCGACAGAGCGAGACTCTGTCTCAAAAAAAAAAAAGAAAGAAATACACTGAACTTTGTCGCTGGTTCCCAGCACAGAGATCCTAATACCCTGAGAATTTCCTGAGTAGCAGAAGTGAGTCCCTTTTGACCCCACCGGAGCTTATGCTAATGAGGTGACTTAGGGTGGGGGCCCCGGGACTGGTCACCAGGAGCACAGGTGTCTGAGAAGGTGGGAACTTCTGGCCCTACTTGCTGAGCTCCGGAAGGTACCGGAGATTAAGCTCTATAAAAACTCTTGCACAGGCCGGGCGCGGTGGCTCACGCCTGTAATCCCAGCACTTTGGGAGGCTGAGGCAGGTGAATCACCTGAGGTCAGGAGTTCGAGACCAGCCTGACCAACATGGTGAAACCCCATCTCTACTAAAAATACAAAAATTAGCCCGCATGGTGACACGCACCTATAATCCCAGCTACTTGGGAGGCTGAGGCAGGAAAATCGCTTGAATCCGGGAGGCAGAGGTTGCAGTGAGCCAAGACTGTGCCATTGAACTCCAGCCTGGGCCATAAGAGCAAAACTCTATCTTGAAAAAAAAAATGTTAACTTTATGTTACGTGTATTTTACCTCCATAAAGGAAATAAAAAGAACCTCTCATTCTCAACGCCTCACAAGGGTTCAGGATCCACTTCATGGAGAGGAAAACACTGAAGGCAAAAGGCCAACATGTACAGGCATGCAGCGGGGACAGAAGAGCCTCCGATCTTCAGTTTTTGTCAGAAGCCACCTCCTGAGGTCCATGTGACACAGCCTGTGGGGAGTGGCTGCCGCGAGGATGGGCACACGCTCTCCTCACACGTGTGTGTACACCGTCTCCCATCCTGCCGGCTGCCTTTGCTGATGTCTGTGCCAGAAGCAATGTGACTTTAACAGATGCACCCATTCTCCTGCTGAGAAAACTGAGACCAGACCAGCAGGCACTGGCGGCAGAGCCAGGACCAGGAGGAAGCCAGGCTGGCCATTCGGTTCTTCCTGCTCAGCCTCCTCCATCCCCTCCACAAACACTGTTTGTTTGAAAGGCAGGACTGGACTGAGAGGGATGTTGCTCGGGGCCCGTCTCACCATCCACAGAACACTCCTCATTCTCCTTGTCCCCAGCTCAACGGCCAGAGAAGGCAACAAGGCAGGCTGAAATTAGCTCAGCAACAGTCACCATGCAAAATTACTCAGGAATAAAATAAAAACATGCATTATGCGTCCTGGTTGAACCATAAAATGCTGTGACCAGTAAAAGCATCAAAACCCAATGTGAGGCCAGGCGTGGTGGGTCATGCCTGTAATCCCAGCACTTTGAGAGGCCGAGGAGGCTGGCAGATCACTTGAGGTCAGGAGTTCTAGACCAGCCTGGTCAACATGGTGAAACCACATCTCTACTAAAAACATAAAAATTAGCTGGGACATGATGAAACCCCATCTCTACTAAAAATATAAAACTTAGCTGGGTGTGGTGGCATGCACCTATAGTCCCTGCTACTCCAGAGGCTGAGGTAGGAGAGTTGCTTGAACCTGGGAGGTGGAGGTTGCAGTGAGACGAGATTGCACTTGGCTTGCGCCCGGCTCCAGTAGGCAACTTACAAAACCGTGAACTAAATAAATCAGGGTCAGCAAGCAGCTGCCCACGGGCCAATTCTAGCCCAAACCTGTTTTCATAAGCAAAGTTTTACTGGAACACAGCTGTGTCCATTCCTTCCCGCATTGCCTTTGACTGTTTTTTGGGGAGACGCTGCACAGCGCACAAGCACAACATTTTTACTCCAGCCTGGGTGACAGAGTGAGACTCTGTCTCAAAACAAACCGATAAACAAAACCCAATGTGGCACCTCTATAGTTCTGTGAGGTCTTTCTGTGCCCAGAGGGCAACAGTGCAGGCAGCGGCCGGGAGGGACTTGGCGCAGGCGGGACTGCGCTGCGGGCCTGGGAGGCTGTCACAGTATCAGTCGTGCCTCCTAGATCTACCATCTTGGGAAGTCTTCTCCCACAACGACCCTGGAAACGGTCACTGTGTTCGCTCCGGCCATGTCAATAAACCCAAAGAGACAACGGCAGCAAATGTGATGCAAGTAGAAGCTGCAGACCATGGCATCCTGAAGTTCCCCCTCTTGCTGCCCTCAGGAGCCCAGAACCACCAAGTAGCCAGTGGGCAAGGAGGACTGAGTCCAGGGACTGAGCCTGGCTCTAGTGGGCAACTTGCAGAACAATGAGCTAAATAAATCAGGGTCGGCGAGTGACCGCCCATGGGCCAATTCTAGCCCAAGCCTGTTTTTATAAGTAGTTTTTACTGGAACACAGCCGTGCCCATTCATTCATGTATTGCCTTTGACTGCTTTTTTGGAGAGACACTGCCCAGCACGCAAACACAACATATTTACTATCCGGCCCTGAAATGAACAGGTGTTTCACCCTTTGTTTGGGGTGGTCTGTTATGCAGTAAAGGTTAACTAACACGACTCTCAACTTAACAGTTGCTTATTAGATAGGTGTCGTTACCTCCAACCTAAAGATCAGGAAGCCAAGGTCTACAGCGAAGGATCCAGTCACTCACCCAGGTCACATCGTGGCACTTACGGGGAGGCTCCGGCAAAGCAGGAGTTAACCCTGTCTGTCTAAACCAAAGGCCCCAAGCCCACCACAATGCAGGCTTTATGGAAGGGTCCCTAACGGAGTCACTAGCTGTACAGCCTACCCCATCTCCCCTTCCCAGGACCCCCGCCCCTTTCTCTTCAGTAAAACATGGCAGGATAAGATTTCCAACAAACAAAGGCTCATCCATGTCAGGAAAAGCCACTGAGGGCCACAAAGGCCGACAAGGATGAACACACACCACTACCCAGGCTCACGGGTAGCAGAGCAACCCAGTCACCTGGAGTTCCCACAGGATGAGGGGGGCCCCTCCCAAGGGGCTCTCCCTGTGACACACAGACTCACCTCTGTCCCCAGGCACTGCACACATGCACACATGGATTGAGGGTGGGACTGGGGGGGGGGCAAGGTTGCAGATGTCCCTTGCACAAGCTGGGGGGCTGCCGCTGGGCACCCCATCATCCTGAGTCCCTGAACCCTGTGCACTCATGAAGCCCACGTGGGAGGCTCTGCAGAGAACAGGTAGAGGCCACAGCATACCTGCTCTGCCTGTAACAGGACCTGTGTGCCAACCTGAGATCTCAACAGGCCAGTGGGCAGCCCTGACAAGACAGGCACTTAATAGACCCAACAATCCACATGTGGCACAGGTCGCATGGACACAGACGATGCAGACGTCACCACTAAAGACAGTAAGAACAGTGGCAGTACGTGGATGCATACCGTAGTCTCAGTTTTACAAAATTGCCTTATTTAATGCTCACAGTTACCAGAAATATGTTAGTACACCCGTTTCACGGATAAGAAAACCAAGGCCTAGAGAGGCCAACTGGGCTGTCCAAGGTCACACAGCAGCACGGCAGAGCTGCTCTGCACTGCAATGTACCACTTACTACAGCAAGGAAAATGAACCCAACACTCCCCAAAGCCCAGAGATGTCGGGGTAAGAGCGGAGAGGCCAGAGGCCCCTCCTGGCCAGTGCTATGCTCCCTCTGTGGCCCAAATTCTCCAGGCAGATCACCCGTCACCACGGCCTAGAGAACAGGGTGCTGAAACACGGTGACACTCAACTCTGCTAGGCAAATGCACCGTCTACGGCCAGAGCTTGCTGGAGTCAATCAGCAGAAGTGTTAAAGAGCTGGGGCCCTCTGTGTCTTCTCTGTCCCCACGCTGACTGCACCTGCTGCAGAGGACTCTCCCCAGAAGAGGGGCTGTCCAGACACAGAGTCACAGGGACAGACTTCATTCATGGGAAGGTCCAACTCACGGTTTCACAAGCATTTTGTTCACAAACACCCAGGAGGCTTGAGGAAGGACTGACTGTCAACATGTCAACAGATGACCAGGAGGGGCCGCCAGGCAGGCCAAGAGGGAGGACTCACTGGAGTGAAGGAGACTAAATGCTCCCGTCCCTTTCCATTCTACTACATGGGTAATGTGCTACGTGGGTTCAAAGCCCCAGCCAATGCACCTCTCTGGAGCTCAGTTTCCCCTTCTGTGAAATGGGCATTAAAATACTCCCAGACAGCAACTGGTGATTCCATGAGACCATATGCACGAAGCTCCTGGCACACAGCAGGTACTGAAATGGCCTCCAACAATGTCTGCAGATAATACATTAACGATAATGATGATGACTGACTGACTGAGCTACCTACAAAGATACAGGTCACTCTATGTTATTACTGCATTGTTAATGGTCAATTTTTTTCTTTTTTGAGACAGGGCCTCACTATGCTGCCCAGCCTGGAGTGTACTGGCACCATCTCAGCTCACAGCAGCCTCAACCTTTCCAGGCTCAGTGATCCTTCCACATCAGCCTCCCGAGAAGCTGGGGCTACAGGCACACACCACAATGCCCAGCTAATATTTGTTTTTTGTTTTGTTTTGTTTTCTAGAGACAGGGTTTCACCATACTGCCCAGGCTGGTCTCAAACTGCTCTTAAGCAAGCCACCTACCCACATCGGCCTCCCAGAGTGGTGGGACTACAGGCAAGAGCCACCGCACCTGACCAAGAAGTCATTTTTGCCTCTACATGTGGAGTGTCCTGCAGCTGGCGGGCTGGTCTGTTATCTCGGGGGCATTTCCTTTCGTTCAGAAAATCACCCACCCCACCCCAGGCCACTGAGCCCACCAGGCACAGGCTACATCTCGCAGGGCATCTGCCAGGTGTCTCAAGCAACTGCACATCCCTGGGAGCTGGGCAAACACTCAGTGGTGGCCAGAAAGCCATCTGAAGATCCAAGGGCCTCCGTGAATGTTCAATAGTAATATGATATTAATTCTAGACTGCTAGAATTAGTAATATGACACTAATAGTAATAATTACTAACAGTAATATGATACTTTTAGACTGCTAAAATTAGTAATATGATACTAATAGTAATAATTACTAACAGTAATATGATACTTTTAGACTGCTAAAATTAGTGATATGATTCTAATGGTAATAATTACTAACAGTAATATGATACTAATTCTAGACTGCTAAAATTAGTAATATGACACCAATAGTAATAATTACTAACAGTAATATGATACTAATTCTAGACTGCTAAAATTAGTAATATGATACTAATAGTAATAATTACTAACAGTAATATGATACTAATTCTAGACTGCTAAAATTAGTAATATGATTCTAATGGTAATAATTACTAACAATAATATGATACTAATTCTAGACTGCTAAAATTAGTAATATGATTCTAATGGTAATAATTACTAACAGTAATATGATACTAATTCTAGACTGCTAAAATTAGTAATATGATTCTAATAGTAATAATTACTAACAGAAATATGATACTAATTCTAGACTGCTTCTGGTAAGAACCTCGTTCTTCTGGAGAATGAACTCCAGAAGCTATTTAACCAGGCTTGGTCTATGAAGAGCCTGCCACAGGGTACTGGGAGGCTTATCAGCACGGGGATTCTCTGATCCAGCATAAAACCTGCTGCAGGACCCAGACGCGGTGCATCTTCTCCCAAGTTCCATTGTTCTCCAAGAGGTTTGGACCTGGACTGTCCAGAGCCAGCAGTGCAGAACCCTGATTAATTCTCAGTGAGCTCTGGGGTCCTGCCCACACTCAGGTCTCTCTGAGTGACAAGCCGTGACAAGCTGTCCTAGCCCATCCTCTCTCCCTAGCCCCTCTCCTGTTCCTCCAACGAGAGTCTTGGCTGCTAACTCAAAGGAAGCATGTCAGCAGGAAGGCAACTCCGTCCGAGGGTGAGAAGGTGGCGGTGGAAGCAGGGCCACTGCAGGGCAGGGGGCCAAGCAAGAAGGGGCAGACCCCAGCCCCTGGAGAAGGAAGGTTACAAATCCATGCTGCCCCATAGCAATATAATTGGAATCACAAATGTAATTTTAAATTTCCTAGGAGCCACGTCAAAAAAATAAAATGGGCTGGGCATGTTGGCTCATGCCCATAAACACCAATACTTTGGGAGGCTGAGGTGGGAGGATCGCTTGAGCTCAGGAGTTTGAGGCCAGCCTGGGCAACATAGGGAGCCCCTTCCAAAAAAAAAAATAGCCAGGTGTGGTGCTGTGCACCTGTAGTCTGTGCGTCTGTGGTCCCAGCTCCTCGGGAGGCTGAGGTGAGAGGATTGCTTGAGCCAGGGAGATCCACTCAGAAAATGGAAAGCTGAGTGGTGGATGAACCGGAACTGGGAGAAGCTTTGTATGAATCAGAGAAAATGCAAGTTAAAAGGAGACACCATTTCCCACCCATTAGACTGGCAAATATCAGGCAACACCAAGTCTTGCTGAGGAGGAGGGGTCCAGGGAGTCCCCACACCATGCGGGTGGGATTGTAACTTGGTACAACCCCCGAGAGAGCAATTTGAGAACACTGGCAAAAGTTAGCTCTGTGCATGGTGAAAGCTCCGGGGTAGGCAACTTCTCGTCTAAGGAGGTATCCAGGGAAGCCCCGGCAGGCCCTGCGGAGAAGAATGTTTCCTGCAGCATGGTCTGAAAGAACAAGATCCTGAAAACAACCCAAATGTCAACAGGAAGAGAAAGAATAAAATGGGGTTAACCATTCCATAGAATGTATAAACCGAGCTACATGATCAACTCAGGGTGGATTTTTTAAAGTGGCTATTAAGAAAACTTCAAGGCAAAGCTTTCAGGGAGTGGGAAGTACCTGGACACCCCGCTTTTCCCGCCCCACACAGGCGACCCAAGGCCCCATGAGACAAACAAATACGTACCTTCGCCAGCAACTGCACATGAGATCGACATATGACCCATTGCACAATCAGCCCACATTTAAGATCATGAGGCAACCGGAAAGCATCTAATCAGTTCATCAGCTACATTTTGCAGGAGACACTCTCTCCCCTGCTACTGTCTCTGGTCCCTGTCTTTCTTGGTCCTACCCTAGGCTAGGGTTGAACCCACAAAGATCAGACATCCCCAGTAGGTTCCCAGGGAGTAGGTTCCCAGGGAGCAGCACCTTGCCTCACTGGAAGACACCGGACATGGGAAAAAGTCTGTCCCACAATTTCTCCCACACTCAGGGTCACCCCTGCTTTCTCCTGAGACCCACGAAGAAAGGTGGGGCCTCCTTCTCTGAGACACCAGCCTGGGCTGGAGCGAGTGGGTAAAAGACCTCAGCTTTAGTATCTCAAGACCGGATGGGCCTGGGGCTGGACACTGCTTTAGAAGGTGTTTTCTGAAAGCAAGGACTCAAGATATTTCCATGCCCACGTTCGCAGTAGCATCATGCACAACAGCCAAAGGGTGACGCCACCCAGGTCCCCATGGATGGACGACTGTATAAACAAAATGTGGTCCATCCACACAACGGAATATTACTCAGCCACAAAAAGGAAGGAAATTCTGACACACGCTACAACATGGATGAGGCTTGAGAACATTATGCGGAGTGAATTAAGCCAGACTCAAAAAGATAAACACTGCATGATTCCACTTGGATGAGGTCCCTACAGAAGCCAAAGAGACAGGAAACAGACTGGTGGTCACTAGGGGCTGGGAGAAGGGGGATGGTTTGCTAGTGATTAGTGGGGAAGTAGTTTCAGTTTTGCAAGCTGAAGAGTTCTACAGGTAGATGGTGACGATGGCGGCACAGCAAGGTGAGTGTCCTTAATGCCTCGGAACTACACACCTAAAAATGGTGAAAAGGGTACCCTTCTATGTTACAGGTATTTTTGCATGATTTATAAAATGTGCATTGGGAAAAAAAGTGCTCTCATATCAATTTCCACTGAACCCCTCCTCTATCACGCATCGCTTCCTTCACCTCCTTTAAGTGTTTGCTCAAGGACCACTTCCTCAGTGCGGCCCGCACCGACCGCCCTGCTAAAACAGCAGCCCCTTTGGCTCCCAGTCCCCACCAGCAAGCTCTCCTTTCCTCCCGCACGGCATCACTGCTTCTTTATGATCTCCCTTAATTATTGTTTGCTCCCCGGTGAGGGTGTCAACCCTACAGGGGCAGAAATATTTGTCTGGTTCACTGTTGTATCCCAGAGTCTAGAGCAGCCTAGCAGATATCTGCAGCACACGCCACAAAAGACGGCAGAATACGCATTCTTCTCAAGGGCACATGGAACATTCTCCAGGAGAGGCCTCATGCCCGGCCATAAAACAGCCTCATTAAACATCAGCAAGACTGAAATTATACAAATAATGTTCTCCAACCACGATGGAATGAAATTTGAAATCCATTTTACAAATGCACAAATATGTGGAAATTAAACAACACACAAACAGCCAATGGGTCAAAGAATAAACGACAGGGAAATTGGAAAACACTTTGAAACGAGTGAAAAAGAAGACAAAACATATCAAAACTTATGGAATACAATTAAAGCAGTACTTAAAGGAAATTCAGATCTGTAAATGTCTCTATTAAAAAGAAGAAAAATCTCAAATCAGAAACCAAAACCTTCCACCTTGTGAAAGTCAGAAAAAGAATGGGAAACTGAAACTGAGCAAGCAGAAGGAAGGAAATAATAAAGGTTAGGGCTGAAGTTAATGAAATCTAGGCTAGAAAAACAATAAAGAAAATCAATAAAACTATAAGTTGGTTATTTGAAGAGATCAACAAAATTGACAAACCTTAGCTGGAATGATCAAGAAAAGAAGGGAAGACTCAAATCATCAAACTCAGAAATGAAAGAAGGGACATTATTACCAACTTACAGACTTAAAAGGAATCAGGCCGGGCTCAGTGGCTCGTGCCTGTCATCCCAGCACTTTGGGAGGCCGAGGCAGGCGGATCACGAGGTCCGGAGATCAAGACCATCCTGGCTAACACAGTGAAACCCCGTCTCTACTAAAGATACAAAAAAAATTAGCCAGGCCTGGTGGCAGATGCCTGTAGTCCCAGCTACTCAGGAGGCTGAGTCAGGAGAATGACGTAAGCCCAGGAGGTGGAGCTTGCAGTGAGCCAAGATCGCACCACTGCACTCCAGCCTGGGCAACAGAGCAAGACTCTATCTCAAAAATAATAATAATGAGATGGTGCTACAAACAGCTACACAGCAACCGAATCAGAGAAACTCACTTGAAGTGGACACATTTCTGATGGGACACAAACTAACAAACTTGACTCAAGAAGAAACAGAAAATCTAAAAAGACCTATGACAAGTAGAGATCCAATTAATAATTTTAAAAGTTTTCACAAAGAAACGCCTACGCCCAGATGGCTTTATTGGTGAATTCTATCAAACATTTAAAGAAGAATGAAGGCCAATTTTGCATAAACTTTTCAGAAAAAAAATGGAAGACAATGCTTCCCAAGTCATCTTACAAGGCCAATATTACTCTGATACCAAAACTAGACTTCACAAGAAAACTACAGGCTTCCTCTGGCAGCCAAACACCTACAAAGTCCTCTTCGCTCTCCTGTCTACACTTGCAAGCCTGCCTCACTCTACGAATTGGCCAGGCTGCTCTCCCAGAGTCTCCTAAGTCACCTCAGGCTCTGCCAGCCTCCTTGACCCCACAGCCTGGAAGGTGACCCTGCATGCTTCCAACATCCTAGACTCCACAATCAGAAGGCCTGCCCCTGGGGTGGGAACCACCTGGTGCTGTCTGAAGCCCCCAACTAAACTCCACAGAAATATCCTGAACGACAAGGGACATGTAACATTCAAAGCATCCCCTGGACCACATGGCAAAGCCAGCTTTCAAACCAGACCCGTGCACTGACAAGGTGGATCCCATGCTCCTCCCAGAGGCTCTCAGCGTGCAGCCCCAGGAACCAGCCTATTCGAGAGATCTATGAAGTCAAACCATTCTCATCATAACACTGAGATGTGAGCTGCTTTTTCAAGCTCATCCTCTCCCAAGTGCACAACGGAAGCTACAGAACGTGTGATATTGCAACTAGCTGACTGCAGGAGCAGATACGGGAACCCAGCTGTCTTCCATTAAACCTGACAGCAAAAAGACTGCAAAAATGTTAAACAATGTCACTCTTCTCACCAAGTCTTTTTTGTTGTTGTAGAGATGGACTCTCACTCTGTTGCCCAGGCTAGAATGCAGTGGTGCAATCTTGGCTCACTGCAACCTCTGCCTCCTGGGTTCAAGTGATTCTTGTGCCTCAGCCTCCTGAGTAGCTGGGACTCCAAGTGTGCCCCACTGTGCCTGGCTAATTTTTGTATTTTTAGTGGAGATGGGGTTTCACCATTTTGGCTAGGCTGGTCTTGAACTCCTGACCTCAAGTGATCCACCCGCCTCAGCCTCCCAAAGTGCTGGGATTACAGGTGTGAGCCACTGCACTATTTTTTTTTCTCACTCTGTCACCCAGGCTAGAGTACAGTGGCGTGATCACAGCTCACTGCAACATCAACCTCTCAGGCTCAGGTAATCCTCCCACCTCAGCCTCCTGAGTAGCTGGGACCACAGATGCGTGCCACTACACCTGGCTAATTTTTTTATTTTTTGTAGAGACAGGGTCTCATTATATTGCCTAGGCTGGTCTCAAATTGCTGGCCTTAAGCAATCCTCCTGCCTTGGCCTCCCAAAGTGCTGGGATTACAGGCCTGAGCCACCTCAACCAGCCTCACCAAATGTTTTTCTTGTTTTGAAAAGAGTTGTTTTTCATAAAAACACATTATTTATACCAACATGTAATGAGTTTATTACTATTTTTAAATGCATTAATAAATATTTTTAAATTCTAACAGCATAACAATAGATTAGTGCTCATACACAGCAAGCTTCTGGGTCCTTCAACATTCTAAGAGAGCAAAAAAGGTTCCTTAAGCTAAAAGTCTGACAACCACTGTGCTACCTCATCTGCTTTACCTGAAAGCGAACAGAAAGATAAACTGGCGTGCCACCTAGGAGGCGACCTGGAGGCTGGAGAAGCGAGCGGTGCCTTCCTCTGCACAGTGCAGTGGGCAGCCGCCTGGTGTGGATCCCAGCTGGGCCACAAGACCTTCGGCAAGTTCAGCCACTGGAGCTGAATGACCCTCGAGGGAGGGAAAGTCCAGAACCAGGATGAGGGGCCGTAGCAACGCCATCCGGTCAGTATCTTCCCCTGCCAACGTCCCCTGGTCCATGCTTGGTGCCACTGAAGGACCTTGAAATGCAGATAGGAGCAAGACGTGGTGCCTTTCCTGGGGACCTGTCCATGTGGTGAGGAGGGGTCAGACAGGAGCCAGCTGGCCCAGGGGCAAACGCCTCTGGTTTGCAGGCCCCTGCACGGGAATGGGGGAGCAGAGCAGATTCTTCAAATTCCAGGGACATTTGTGGGGGGCGGCAGGAAAAACATGGACAGGAACGGCTGAGCCCTATGCTCTCAGGGGTACAAATGAGGGCGTGGAAGCATCCCCCTCCCCTCCCCAAGAAGCCTGCCTTCTCCCCAGGGAAGGAATCCAGGGCAGGATTTTCAGGAAAGACAGGCGCAGAGGCTCATTTCCCACTGCCCAGGAGCCCGGAAGTCTGTGTCAGCTCCAGGCCTGGAAACCCAGGATGCCCTGCACCCCATTCCCTGGCCCTAAGCCTCCCAGGACCCACCCCAGTGGACCAGGGACCAGGCTGCCAGCTGTCCAGACTCTCGGCCATTCCCCCTCCCACCTCGACTCTAGGTGCTGACTCTGGATTCTCCTCGAGAAGCGGAGGGGCCTGATGAGCCAGAGTGAGGAGGACGTGGGGCAGGACACCCCCAAGTCTGCAGGGAGGTAGCAAAGCCTGGCAGTATCCAGAGCACACTGCGGGTATCACCTGTCACTGCCTTCACATTGGTATCATTACTCTCCCCAGGTAAGAATCACCTGCAGGACCCCGAGTGCAGGTGTAATCTTGTGAACCAAGATCTTTTCCCTTACAGAGGTCCCTTTCAAACTGAGGTGCAAGGACCCTTTCCAAGTGGACCCAGCTCAGTCTAAAGGGTAGCCAAGTCTTTCCTGAAATTGCTCAGTGGAGAGAGGCCTTGGGTCCCCCTGCCCACCTCCCCTCCCCAACACCCCAGGAGCTCTTTTACATAAGAGAGGCACTGCTATCCCCCAGAAGCTGGTGAGATGGCGGTGCAGCCCCAGAAGAGCCCTCCTGATACCAAACAAAAGGGCTAATGCAACTAGGGCTTCAATTAAAACACCAAAAACACCCACTGCCTTCTCAGAGATGCAGCTCCAGTAACAGCTCCCCTTTTCCATTTCTAAAAATCTGTAATATATTTATAGTTTTTGACCAACTGTGCCCCAGCAATGACTGTACAGCTTTTTTCAATTCAGAAGTAATTTTTTTAAATACTTAGCAACTTCAGGTCACGGGAAATTTTATGAAAGTCAATTTATGTATATTTTTCATGCAGAGAAGTATGCTAAGTTGATTAATAAAAGACCCATGAGCATAAAAGTCTATTACATTAGGATAAAATTCTTTGGGGGAAGTGGCTGTATAAATTCAAGAAGAGAAAAGAACGATGAAAATGTCCTAAAGCTCACTTACGTATCTGTCAAGGAAAAGTGGATGTGAGTCACGATGGGTTTATATTACAGTGAGTAAAGAGTTAGGCAACAGTTCCTTTTAAAATATTGATATTTGCCCTCACAGAGGTACCGTAGCCTTTACAAATATTTAAACCTATGAAGAAAAATTTTAGATGTTGACTTTAAAATGTGTAAGAAGCCTGGTAAATGATGAATGGCATAATCTGAACGTTTGCTGGCAATTCTTTCAGCTTTGCTGGATATTTGAATTTTTCATAAGAAATTGTTGCAGAGAACAAGCAACAATTGAGAGAACAAGCTGTTTTTTTAAAACACTTTTAGGGAGGGACAAAAAAAAATGCAAGAAGCGGGCCCCAGCCCAGCAGGGCCAAGGCAGGGTTTATGACCTCAAATGCACACCTCCTGGGGGGGGGTCTCTGGCGAGGCCTTTCTAAGTCCAGCAACTCAGGGCTGCTCCAGCTGATCTTCCTCTTCCTCTGGGGGGCTCCCGTGCTGCCTTTCTGCCGCATCAGAATTTCTAGGACGGGGAGCTAGGAGCCCTTCCACACTCCACCATTTCGAATCTGCAGCCTCAGATTGGGAGTTTGTGGCCTAATTCCATTCACACACCCCTCACTGAGCTAACCCCAGAGTAGCTACCACACCCAGCAAGGACAATTTTCAAACACCGTCCCCAGTCACGCTCTGGTGCAGTGCCGGGTTCAGCAATGACATCTGGCAGCCAATCGGGGAGCCCAGCATGTCCCTGCTGCTGCCCGCTAACTCCTGGCAGCCCCACAGGCTTTTAAGAGCTTAATCTCCCAGGGAGCGAGCTGCATTTCAACCAGTCCCTCCCTGAAGGTCCATCCCCAGGGTACGTGCATCTAGAGAGACCCAGTCTATGGTCCCTAAACCCAAGGCAGGCTCTGGGTACTGGGCATGGGCCCATCTTCCCATACCCTGCAAAGAACGGAAACCCTCGAATGCAGGAAAGGCTTGCATCAGAAGCACCTGTACCCCGAAGCCCAGCGTCCGTACTGGAGCCACGGCCAATGAGACAGCCGTCCATCAGCAGCATCAAACCAGTCCTTGAATCTGCTTTCCACAATGCAAAACGTGGAGCACATCAAGAAGTCTAATGAGAAACTGGTTTTCACCTGCTGACCGCAGCGCTATTTCACAGCACGGGAACGAGAAGACTAATTTTCTAACCGCTGCCTAGCAGCTTTCTCCAGCTGGGTAGTGTGCATTTAACCACGGGGCGGTGCGGGGTCAAGGGCTCCCCTACCCGCTAGCTGTGTGGGCTAAGGCAAGCGGCTTCACTCCTCTGAGCTTCAAGCTCCTGATCTGTGAAATGGGAATCGTAATGAATCGGAGCTGCCTCCTTGGACTTCTGTGAGATTTACTGAGGGAATAAATAGCAAGAGTATGGCACTAATGCCAACCAAAAGGAAAATGTTCGGTGAGAGTCTCACTATGCACACTGCAGCTGCTGACATTATTGTGACTAGCGTGTGGCTCTGTCCCCACCCCGGGAACAAGGACTGGATCGTTCTGCCAAGGGCCCATGTTCAGTCCCAGGAGGACACAAACAACCCGGGCCTCTTCCAAGGGTTTGTATAGCCCCACCCCACGCTGGGTTGGGGACCCCTTCTATGCCCTACAGCACTCAATGGTCAGCTCCATCACAAGCCCTGTCACAACACGGACTAACTGGACTGTCCAGTCACGCCTCTTCCTCCCCATTATCCTAGAAGCTCCCTGAGGCAGCCCTTGCGGCCAGTCCAGGCTTGGATGCGGCAGCAGGCCCTCAGATGATTATTCATGCGGAAACAAACAAATACACCCTATTTATCCTCTGACCATCAGAGAATGACAGGCCTCTCATTTTGGGTGGGAGGTTAGGTGCAGTGGCCAAGTCACAAAGGTCACTCAGCCCTGGGGGGCTGCAGGCTCCAGGCCCTGCACTAATATGCTCACGGCCTCTCAATAAGTGGTTCATTCTCCCGGTGCCCAGGCCAGTGGCGAGGGGTGGGGGACTCCAGAGATGGAGAAGACCCGCCTTCGTCTGGAGCTATCCTCCCTTCTCCTTCCCTTTCTTCCAGATTCCCCAGTCTATAGACACGGAGAGGGTCAAGAATTTTGCTGGAGGTCATGTGAAGGCAAGAAGATCTAAAGGGTCCCTCCCTGGGGCTCACAGTCCTAGTTACAGGACAACTGGAAGCTCCTGAAGAGGCTGTGCGAATCCATTTCCAGTTTTTCTCAGCCACACCCTCCCTGCTGCCCTAAGACTCCAGGTACAACAGCCCCAGGTGAAAGCTCCAGCTTGAGTTTACAAAGCAGGAGGCTGGAATTGCAGGCAGGTGAGACCTCAGGTGTCCAGGCCCAGAACTCCTTTAGAGTAGGAGGCACGACCTCAGGCCCCGCAGCAACTCCCAAGCTGAGCCCCACTTTAGAAAAGTCCTCATCCCTCATCAGGACTGACCCTCTCTCATCAGGACAGAACTCTCTCATCTGCAACTCTGTTACGTATTTGGAAATAAGGCAAGTATGCTAAAGCACTGCCTTCCCATAAAAAGCCATTTTTAGGAGTGTGTTCCTGTATACTGATCAATTTCCAGTCCGTTTTTCTCTCCCATCTTTTTCCTCTTCACTAATGATATACAAAATGCAATGCAGTCTCAGAATCCCTTTACCTTCCTCTGGGCAGCGCTCACATCTGATATCACCCGGTAGACCCTGGCCTAGACCAAGACCCCTAGAAGCCAGCATGGGCCCAGCATGGGCCCTAAGCACCCGAATGAAGAAATGAATGAATGAAAAATCTCCTTGAAACTCACCCAAATAGGAATAGGGCTTTCTATAGCAGACTGTACTTGGAGACAGTACGCAGAAAAGATCCCCCACACAGACCACAACCCTCCCGTGGGGTGGGGGGTAATCTAATTTGTTAAAAGCAGCCAAGTGCTGTCAACCGAGGCCTCTGGGATCATCTTTATGGGCGAAATCACCCACTCTTAAAGAGCTACCTTTGATACCTGAATTCCAACCTCCTTCCAAAGGCACCCAAAGCACCACCAAGCTTTCCACCCAATTTTCCTTCCAGGAAAACCAGGAATTCCTGGGTGTGATAATGGAATCAGAGGCCTTAGACAGTGCTTCCCAGGAGCTGGATCATGTAGGCACTCACTGGGACACCCAGATTCCTATCAGGACAAGGGTCTTCCTCAAACCCCCTTAGAGGACAGCGATATCCGGCATAGAAACCCACAGCTCCCACCTACCAATCCCCCTCTTAGAGCGGCCACAACGGCTTTCCCCAAGAATTAACACTGAACCCAGACGGGGGCCAAGCTCACTCCACTCTCGCAGGCTCAACCCTGTTAGGAACCTCAACCTTGTTTCCAACCCACAAGTAGTTGGAAAACTCCAAAAGCAATCGGCCCAGAGGCTGTTCTGGACCTGCTGAAACCGCTGGGGCGCCGGGCTCGGTGCCTAGTGCGTAGTAGGGCGTCACTAATTATGGGATGCGGACCGCAGGGCACCCGGCTGAAGGCTGAATCTGTTAGGTCCTTTTCCAGGGGCGCAGAACTTCCCCGTAGCTGGGTCTGCAAAACCGAGGTTCACATCCCAGGTAGAGATCAAATCGCCCTCCCACACCGGGGGACTTCCGAAATTACCTCTCTGGATCTGGCAGCTTAATTAGCTGATTGGCCTCATTAACGTTCGAACTTGAGTTTCAAACGAAAAAAGAGGTCACGCAACTATCCAATTTACTACCCTGAATTTCCATCCGAAAACCACTTTATTTTCGGATGGCCTCTGAGGACGCCCAGGCCTTTGCCCGCAGCTGCCAGCCCCCGAGGGCCCTACGTACTTTAGCCTGACCCCCCCCCCCACGCCCCCCACCTGCCTGGCCCGAGCGCCTTCTCAGTTCCAGGCGCCCCGAGCCCCTTTAAAAGCTCAGTTGCGAAAACCCACGGTCACCCGCACCATCCTTCCTCCCTCTGGGTGCTCCAGCCCCACGGAAAGGCAAGCCTCGCCCACGCGCTCACCCACCTCAAGCAGGGTGTCCGCAAGCAGACCCGCCTGGAGGGCGCCGCGCTGCACCCCCACCCCAAGCCCCAGAACCCGGGCGGGGAGGTCCACCCCAGCCCCCGCATCCCCCCGAACCCGGGCGGCGAGGCCCGCTGCGGTGGTCGCACCTGCTGGCTCAGTCCGGCTGCCCCAGCCCAGGTGGCGAGTGCGCTGTCGGCGTCTCCGGGAGCGCTCCCCACGCCTGGCGCCCCGGGCCGGGGCCACCCGGTGCAGGCGCCTGGGCCGCGGGCTGCGCGGGCGGAGCTGCCCGGCCGCCGGGGAGGAGGGATGCCCGGGCGAAAGTTGCCAGGGAAACTTGATCAACTCGAGCGCGCCGGTGCCAGCTTCCTGCATAATTCACGGACGGTGGCGGCCGGGCTGCGCCCGCCGGGTCTCCCTATCCCAGTTGGTGAGCACGGCGGGCCGGGGTCGGGCACCCGGCTGTGGCTCAGCGCGACCCCGGGACCTGGGCGCCCGACCCGCCACCCCCGGGCCCGCACCAGGCGCGCCGGCCCCGGCCTCTCCGCGACAGCTGCTGCTGCCGCCGCGCGCGCCTGAATGGGAGCTCTGAGTGCAGGGCCAGGGTGACCGCAGCGGGGTCTCGGGGGACCTGGCGGCCACGGTTCGGGTCTCCGCCCCCGCGCGCCACCTGGCGGCCCCGAGCCAGCTCCTCCGCTGGGCTCCCTGGCCCGGGTGCTAGGGCTGGCGGTCGGCGACCTGGGGCAAGGAGACCACGGGAGCGCGGCGGAGGTCGCGCCACACGCGCTGTTCCAGAGGAAGGGGCTGGACGCGCCAGAGACTACCGGGTCCGTGCACGCAGGGACAAAGCGGGGGCTCCTTCCTGCGCTCTGAGCCCACGCCGCTTCCAAAGCTTTCGACACCGGCCCCTGCCCGGGAAGAAAGGCACGCGGGGGGAGGAGCTCTCTACGGAAAATCGACCCCCACCTGGACACGCGGCTCCCTCCCCTCAGCGCCCACCTCTCCAGCCTCTCTGGGTCTAGGACTGCGCTTACCCGGTAGCGGGTGCTCCGGGAATCGAGACGCACCCAAAATGCCGTCAGTGAGCAAGGTGGGGTGCCCAAGGGCCACCTTCCGTCCTCCCCGGCCCGCGCCCTGCGTCCCTAGCCGCCGCCTCACCTGGCTCGGCGAGTCGGGGGCGGGTCCGAGCCCCCCGGGAGCGTCGGCGTCCGCGCACACCTGGCTCGGCCGCTGGAAGCCGAGCGGCGCCGCGCCCAGCCCCGCCGGAGCGCGGGAGCCGCCACCGCCGCTCAGGTGCAGGGGGTGGGGAAGGACCCGGCCCCGCCCGGCACGGGCGCTGGCTCCGGCGAGGGTGGGGGAGGGGCCCTCTCGCCGCCAAAAGGACGCGTACGGCCCAGGACCCGCGGGCCACCCGCCCTGGATCCCCGCCCCCGCCCCCGCTCCCGCCCGCGGCTGCGGCTCGGGCGCGCGCGTGGGGTCTGTTGTGGCAACCCCGGGAGACCGCGGGGCGCCCTGGCCGCCTCCGCCCCGCCCCGGGCTGCATGGCTCACGCACCTCCCCCTCCCCGGCCAAAGCCGGCGGACGAGAAAGTCCCTGAATTTTGTAAAGTCCGGTTGGGTCTGCACGATTATCCCGAACGCAGCTGGCTCCCGCTACAGAGTATTTATAATAATAGGATTCGGAAATAGAGGCCGCCTGCACATCAAAACGTTTGCAGAGCAAATGAAAACTTTGTACCCAGGTAATAACGCCAGCGTCTGCTGCCCAGGCCACCAGGTCTGGGGCGCCTTCCGCCCAGGGGTGCACAACGGTGTCTCCGCCAGCTGCCCTCCAAGCCAAAAACAGCCAGGGGGTGGGGTGGGGGGAGCAAAAGCCAACGGCTCGGGTGAATCCCAGAGGTCAAAGGCACCCTCCGGAGACTCCCAGGAATCCTGTTATTATCCAGGACTCCGGATTGCTAGGTTTGCGGAAGCCCGAAGGGGCGGATCCTGAGCTTGGAGCTGTGGCCGATGTGTGAGCTAGATTTTCTCAAGGCCTTGATCATTCACTAGGAATCTCCCCCAGTACAAGCTGCGTGTTTCTGAGTAAGCTCTTGAGGTCTCTCTGTTCTGGGTTTTCCAGTATTCTGGAAGGGGTGGGTAAGGATCAGAGTCCAGGCTGTGAAGTAGAACAACTGTCTCCAGAACCCTGGAGCATGGCATTATGCAAACCCAAAACTGTGCCCCCCACATAGAGAGACAGAGAGAGAGAGAGAGAGAGTGTGTGTGTGTGTGTGTGTGTAAGTCAGTCTATCTTACAGGACATGCCTGAGAGGTTTGCATGGGCTGGTGACTTCAACATACCAAAGGCAAAGTTAAATATTTGCTCTAGATACTTTTTTTTCCTGCTTGCATAATTGTCCCACATTTCAAAGAAATCTTTAAAAGCACTTAGGTTAAAAAAAAAAAAAAAAAAGTTGTGTTTTGGGCCTGCCTGAATATTTCAGGACACACATGGAGTAAATATTGTAATTCCTTGAGGGCAGCTGCCTTATGCAAACGTCTTTCTCGTGGCTGCTTCCTTAAGCATACACTTGATAAAATATTTGTCGAATGAATAAAGGAGGCAATCAAATAATAATAATCCCCAAAACAGGAAGAAGGACATCCTCACAGGATCCTGCAGGCATCCTTTCTTTGGCATGGAAGCTGGGGCGCCCGGGAGGGGTGTCAGCAGGGCAATCGGATGTTCTTTGGGTTGGCGAGTGGCAGATGCAAGACCTGGGTTGCAGGGAGTGGGGGTGGGGGCTCTACCTTTCCGTAACAGTCCGTCAGTACCCTCCCCACCAAAGAAGGCAAGTCATCTGAATAAAGTGTATTTACCCTTCAAACCCAGCTCAAAGACCTATCCTCAAGATATTTCCCTCCTCTCACCAGATCCCCACCCCCGGAATGCCCCTTCCTAGGTTTCTAGAACCACCACTGCAGATAGCAAAGGAGGCAGCTGGTCACAGTTCAATCGTGAACACTTTCCTGCTATCTCCATGCAAGGTTTAAGGCCAGTGCCATTCTGCTATCTCCAAGAAATACTCCCCTAGGGACGCAGGCCTCTGCCAGCCTCACCTAAGTGGACACCCCTTGGGCCATCCCCCTCCAGTCCTTCTGATCTGTTAGCCAACAAGAGCGCTGTGTGAGAGCCCCGGCATTCGGCATTTTAAGGACAGCATCCTGCTTACGCCCCAGTTTCTTTGTGTCTGTTTAGAGATATCCAGTTCAGCCTTGTACTCTGATGAAGCAACATCCTTCAAGTCTGTAAAAATCTCTTATGATCCCAAAACAAAGAAAATCAAGGTTGCAGGTGATGGATATACTCATTTCCCTGATTTGATCATTACACATTGTATACGTGTATCAACATCTCACACTGGACCCCATACATACATACAGTTATGTGTCAACTAAAAGTATTGACAGCCAAAAAAAAAAGCCTCTTATGAAAAGGTTCAGGGTCAGATAACACTGCCACAGTGCCTTTATTCACACCTTAACGCCCTGGGCAGGCATCTCAGGTTGAGAGGAACACCTACCCCCCACTGCTCATTTGACGTAGGACCTCTTTTGGCATTCTAATTTCTGGTGGGCCCATAGCCACACACACCACCAAATGCCTTGTTTTAGGTTCAGTTTAGGAAAAGGAGACATGACCCTCCGGTTTTGTTTCTGGAAGCTGCTTTCCAGGATTCACCAGGTTTTGCAGAAAGGGGTAAGGTTTTCCATCTAATCATCTTCTCTTTTTTCTTGTCCGACCTGAACCATGAAACCGTCAGCCACCTCTGTGGAGTGCACGCTGTGTGGTCCTGAGCACGCCAGAACTTTCTGGGAAGAGTAACTGTTTTATAGAGAACTAGAAACTGGGACACCGTACCATCAGGGATGTGAGATACAGCCACCTTTTCGGTCCTGGGGAAAACATTATAAATATTTTGTGGCTTAGATTAACCCAGATGCTCACTGCCTTCAGCAGCAGTCCCTCCCTTCCCCCCCAGAGAAGCTCCTGGGTTTGAGGCTTATGTATTAAGAGTTGGAGGCCTGCACATCTTCAGAGAACGGTTCCTAGACAGCCCGAGTGGCAGTGGCCTAACCCAAGGCAACCCTGTTGTTTAACAGGCAGGAAGCTGAGGTGCATGGAGGGGAGGAGACTCACTCAAGGGCACGAGGTCAGGGCCACACAGGCAGGTGTGCGCAGGTGAACCCATGAAGCCAGATAAAGGCAAGCACACACAGGTGAAGTCAAGTAAAGGCAGGTGTGCCCAAGTAAAGGTAGGTGCTCTGGCCAGCAAGTCTGCTGCATCCCCTTGTCCCTGCCAGATTCTCCCATGCTTTTGCAATTTTTTTTCCTGCTTGTTTTCTAATACAGCAAGAGGTCCACTTCCCTCCTGTTCCCTCCCATGTCAAGTACTGGAAAATTCACTCGTTTCTCCATAATTTCATGACAACTTCTAATTCAATCACATAAACCTGATGCTGTAAGGATTCCCAGGTTTTACAAGCCCTCTCACTCCTGTGCAGAAGTGCCTCTCACGTCTCACCTCTGTAGCTTACTGTGGACTTTTATTCCTCTCCATTAATTTTCCATGAGCTTACGTGGATGGATTTGCGGAGAAAAGCCTCCTGGGACTTTGAATGTAAGCGTCTTGGCTGCTACCTGGGAGATTGGAGGGAGAGTTTCTGTCTCCTGGAATCTGAGCTGATGAGAGGGAATGATCTGAAGCTTTTCCTGCTGCACTGGAGCGGGAGGATGTGGGAAGCAGCAGGCAGGAGGGAAAGCTGCAGGACAGGGTCTGCCGGGCTTCCCAGCCAGGCCATGGTCTCTTCCCTTGAGGCCCACGTCCAGAACAAGGGTATCGTCCACCTTCTCCCAGGTCTCCCGTGGGGGTGCAGGGCATCCTGTAGAATGGAGGAGTTAATTCCCCGAGGGGCCACTTCTAGTCCTTGTGGAAGCAGAGCTGGGAGACTGGGAGAGGGAGCTGCTCTCCACCCCGCAGGTGAACTGTCCTGCTGGGGCACATTGTCTGGCTTCTAGGAAGGGCCTTTGTAGCCTCCGTTGTTTACAGCAGGGGCCAGGACAAAACACCTTTATTTGGAGATGGCCTCCTTCTGCATCTCCCTTCCGCTGCTCCCTGGAGTCAGCTCTCAAATAGAGGAGCCTGCATTCCAAGTCCTTGTTTCAGGGAAAGCATTGAGGGGAAACCCAAAATAATACAGTGTCCCCTAACCCTCTATTACAGGGGATACTTCCAAGACCCCCAGTGGATGCTCAAAACTGCAGGTAGTACTGACCCGGTATATACTATTTTTCTATCTCTTGATCCGGACGGGCGGGTAGTGTATGCTGCATGGAGACACTGGACAAAGGGATGGTTCACATCCAGGGAGGGATGGGGCCAGATGCCCTGAGGTTTCATCACACTGCTCAGAATAGCACACAGTTTAAAACTTACTGTTTATTGATGGGATTTTTCATTTAATATTTCCATACCTTCGTTGACCTGGGGTAACTGAGGCCACAGAGAGTAAAACTGTGGATAGGGGGCACTATTATATTAAAAACTGTCTTGTGAGGCCAGGCACGGTGGCTCATGCCTGTAATCCCAGCACTTTGGGAGGCTGAGGCAGGCAGATCACCTGTGGTCAGGAGTTTGAGACCAGCCTGGCCAACATGGCGAAACCCCGTCTCTACTAAAAATACAAAAAATTAGCCAGGCGTGGTGGCGGGCGCCTGTAATCCCAGCTACTCCGGAGGCTGAGGCACGAGAATCACTTGAACCGGGGTGGAATGGAGGTTGCAATGAGCCGAGATCACACCACTGCACTCCAGCCTGGGTGACACAGCAAGACTCTGTCTCAAAACAGATAAACAAAACAAAAAAACCTGTCTTGTGTCATGGGTCAGATCCGCCTGAAGTCACCAGCAGGCCATGTGAGTTGAGGCTTGCGTGAAGGAACCTTAAGGAAGGAGCGGGTTCAGCTGATCCAAATCACTATCAGCAACTTGATGCTATTATTGGGAAATGAAACATATTGGCCGGGCGTGGTGGCTCATGCCTATAATCCCAGCACTTTGGGAGGCCAAGGCGGGTGGATCACTTGAGGTCAAGAGTTCTAAACCAGCCTGGCCAATACAGCGAAATGCTGTCTGTATTAAAAATACAAAAATTACCCGGGCATGATGGTGCATGCCTGTAATCCCAGCTACTCGGAAGGCTAAAGCATGAGAATCAATTGAACCTGGGGAGGTGGAGGTTGCAGTGAGCCGAGATCATGCCACTGCACTCTAGCCCAGAGGGGAAACTGTGAAAGAAAGAGAGAGAGAAAGAGAGAAAGAAAGAGAAAGGAAGGAAGGAGAGAAGAAGAGAAGGAAAGAAATAGGGAAAGGGAAAGGAAGGGAGGAAGACAGGAAGGAAGGAAGGAATCAGAGGATCCCATTACAACCAACTCACAACCCTTGGGGTTTTTTGGCCAAGCAAGGAAAGAAGCAAAACTTTTAAAATGATCAACAGACAGAATACATCAAGGCTTTACAAAAACAGCACACCGTGACTAAGCAAGGTTTAGCCAAGTAATGCTGGAATATTTCAGTATTAGCAAACCTATTAGGAAATATGTTTGATCAATAACATTTCTTGGTTAAAAAAAGAAATCGTGTGAGAATATTTTAGTATTATTCAATTTTGTATATCAAACCGGCACTATGTCCAATATGAAATGCTGAATTGCCCTCATTCAATTCAGGAACCAGAACTGTGATGCTGCTAATATTACCAGAACTTAACATTTCTCTAAAATGATAGCCAATGCAATTGAATAAGAAAATTAAACAAGAGACATTACTAGCACTTAGCATATCTCTAAATGCTCCCAATGCAATCGAATAAGAAGAATAAGCATGGGAACAGAGGAGGCAAATTTACCATTTGGGGAGGTGCTATGATTTTCTTGATTAAAAATCTAAGCAAATACACTGAAACTGAAAGTTCATGGAGGAGTTTAGTAAGCAGACTATTCAAAAGCACTAGCTTTTCTTCACAGGAACAACACGTCAGAAATACAAAAAATAAAAATAAAACCATAACTCCTGGTATCAACAAGACAAAAAGAAAAATATGCCAAGACAAATATAATGAGAATATTTCTAGGCCTATAAGAAAAAACATACTAAAAACCTTCTAGAGGAAAAGAAAAAAAAAAGTAGAATGAGCAAAAAACAAGCATAAGATTGTGGTTAAGAAGCGGGACTGTTAAGCCAAACTGCCTGATTTCAAATCCCAGCTCTACCACCCATGAATTTGTTGGATGTAGGCAAGTTCCCTATCCTCTCTTTTTCTCCATTTTCTTTTTCTTTTTTTCTTTTTTTTTAAGACAGAGTCTCACTCTGTCACCCAGGTTGGAGTGCAGTGGCACGATCTTGGCTCACTGCAAACTCTGCCTCCCAGGTTCAAGCAATTCTTCTGCCTCAGCCTCCCAAGTAGCTGGGATTACAGGCGTGTGCCACCACACCCAGCTAATTTTGTATTTTTAGTAGAGACAGGGTTTCTCCATGTTGGCCAGGCTGGTCTCAAACTCCTGACCTCATGATCTGCCCACCTTGGCTTCCTAAAGTGCTGGGATTACAGGCGTGAGCCACCATGCCTGGCCTTTTTCTCCATTTTCATACCTAAAATGAAAGTTGAAGCAGCACCGTTTTGCTGAGAAAGTTAAATGGACAAACCTATGTAATCTACTCAGAACCACACCTTGCAAGAAGTACTTTTTTTTTTTTTTTTTTGAGACAGTCTAGCTGTATCACCCTAGATACAGCACTAGAACACTGCACCCTAGGCTAGAGTGCAGTGGCGTAATCTCAGCTCACTGCAGCCTCCGCCTCCCAGGTTCAAGTGATTCTCCTGCCTCAGCCTGCCAAGTAGCTGGAATTATGGGCACCCACCACCACATCCAGCTAATTTTTGTGTTTTTGGGAGAGACAGAGTTTCACCATGCTGGCCAGGCTGGCCTCCAACTCCTGACCTCAAGTGATCCGCCCACCTCAGCCTCCCAAAGTGCTGGGATTACAGGCATGAGCCACCACTGGCCAAGAAGTAATTCTTACTAATGTAAGTGCTGCTGACCTGGCTGTTCTTGAAGAGGGAGACACTACTGCAAGGCTGCAACTCTTCCTCAACAGATCATAAAATCCAACATAATCCTAAACACAATCATGGCAGGATTTTTTTTTTAACTTGACATGCAGTTTATCTGGTAAAATATTTATGTCTAGAATATATAAAAGAATACATTAGCAAGATAAAAACAAGTCCATATATAAAGTGGGTGAAAGATTTGAACAAGGACCTCAAAAAAGAGGCTATCAAGATGGCTTGTGAGGGTATGAAAAGGTCCCCAGTTTTATTTGTCATCAGAGAAACATGCAAAATAAACTGACAGCGAAACACCTCTGTCACCTGATTGGCTAAAATGACAATGAGAGACTATGCCATGGGGCCATGGACACGTGTGTGTACTACGGTTGGGAGTGTGAATTGGCACAGCTGCCTGAAAACGCTTTGGCCCTGTCTACTATGACCCAGCAGGTCTGCTCAGAGGGAGACACTCCAGAGGAATGAGTGTATATGTGCATCAAAAGATGCATAGCAGGCCAGGCACAGTGGCTCACGCCTGTAATCCCAGCAGTTTGGGAGGCTGGGGCACGCGGATCACCTGAGGTTGGGAGTTTGAGACCAGCTTGACCAACATGGAGAAACCCTGTCTCTACTAAAAATACAAAATTAGCCAGGCATGTTGACACATGCCTGTAATCCCAGCTACTTAGGAGGATGAAGCAGGAGACTCACTTGAACCCGGGAGGCAGAGGTTGTGGTGAGCCGAGATTGCGCCACTGCACTCCAGCCTAGGCAATAAGAGCGAAACTCCATCTCAAAAAAAAGAAGAAAAAAAAGGATGCATAGCAGCCAGGCATGGTGGTCACGCCTGTAATCCCAGCACTTTTCGAGACTAAGATGGGAGGGTCATTTGAGGTCAGGAATTTGAGACCAGCCTGGGCAACATAGCAAAACCCCGCCTCTTAAAAATATACAAAAATTAGCCAGGTATGGTGGCATGTGCTTGTAGTCCCTGCTACTCAGAGGGGCCTGAGACAGGAGGATCACTTCAACCTGGGTGGTTAGAGACTGCGGTGAACCACAATCGTGCCACTGCACTCCAGCCTGGGATACAGCAAAACCCTGTCTCAAAAAAAAAAAAAAAGATAAAGAGGCAAAGCATTCATTATGTGGCAAAAACAGAAACCATCTGTTAGGGACTGATTATTGGTGTCTCCCCAAAATTTGTATGTTGAAATCCTACCCCCTAATTTGGTGGCATTAGGAGGTGGGGTCTTTGTTAGGTTATTAGGATTCATTGAGGTCTTAAGAGTGGAGCCCCCGAGAATGGGATTCCTGCCCTTATAAGAGTCATGAGAGAGCTTCACTTCTGCTCTCTGCCATGTGTAGGGGACACAGAGAGAAGACGACGTCTGTGAAACAGGAAGTGGGCCCTCACCAGACACAGAATCCACCAGCACCTTGAGCTTGGACTTCTCAGCCTCTAGAACTATAAAAAGAAAACTTCTGTTGTTAAAGCCACCCAGTCTATGGTATTTAGTCCATCATATCCTGGACGGACTAAAACATCACCCAAAGCTCCATCAGCAGTGAAATGAAATGATACATGAATGAAATACTGATCAGCAATAAAGATGAAGGAACTGTTGCTACATGCAAAAGCGGGAATTAATCTCACTGCTACCATTTTAAGTGGAAGAAGCTTTACATGTTGTACAGGAAGGTCCTGTAAAATCACATTTATAGAAGATTGAGTCATAGGCAAGCGTAATCTATAATGTCGGCAGCTGGGACTTGGGGAGAACATGAGGAAAAGCTCTCAGTGCTGAGTGCTCTGTTTCCTAATTGGTCTGCTCATATGGGTGTGCTCACTTTGTGAAAATCCATCAAGTCATGCACTTATGATTTATGCATTTTTTATAGATATGCTAGACTTCGATAAAAGTTGACTTTAGAATAGCAAGGAAAACCTTCAAAGAGACCAGCAAAGGAGACCTGCCCTACTCAAGCTTACATATACCAAGAAGCTATGATAATGACCAAGTGTGTAACAGGCACAGAAATAGAGTGATAGAGCAACCGACCCATCAGAAATAAAACCAGGTTACTCACTACCTGCATTCTGTGCTCCAACCACAATGATCTCCTTTCAAGTTTTCATGACGCCAGGCTCTCTCTTTCCTCTGTTTTCCCATTCCCACCATACCTCCTTGACTGTCTATCCATCACTCAACTTTTACAGCAAAGCTGAAATACTGTGTGCCAGGGCCATGTGCTTCAGAGCATCTTGTCAACCAGTACATCTTAACTCTCTCAGGCCAGGTGTGGTGGCTCACACCTGTAATCCCAGCACTTTGGGAGGCAAAGGCTGGAGGATTGCTCCAGCCTAGAAAGCTGGGCAACATGGAGAGACCCCCTCTCTACAAGTGATAATAGTAATAATAATAATAAAAATAATAATACAACCACAATTAGCCAGACATGGTGGCACACACCTGTAGACCCAGCTACTGGGAGGCTGAGATGACAGAATCACCTGAGCCCAGAAGTAGAGGTTGCAGTGAGTCATGGTTGTGCCACTGAAGTCCAGCTTGGGCAACGGGAGTGAGACCCTGTCTCAAAACAATGACAACAGCAAAACCCATTAACTCGCTCCTGCTCACCTGGATTTGCAGCACTTATATGGAACCTGGCTCTTGGTACGTGCTCAGTATGCTTTTAGCAAAGGAAGGCAGGGTGGGAAGGAGGGAGGGAACCTGGGAGGAAATTTAGCGATCATAAATATGCTTTTAAAAATGTATAGAAAAAAAGACTATTCGATATATGGTGTTGAAGTACAAGCCTAGAAATTTTTGAAAAACATAGTTAAATCTCTAGCCAACTTCTCATAGCAAAGTAAATTTCAGATGAATTGAAGATTTAGCCAGCCAGATATGGTGGCTTCTTCCTGTAGTCTCAGCTAATTGGGAGGCTGAGACCGGAGGACAGCTTGAGACCAGAATTTTGAGACCAGTCTGGTCAACATAGTAAGACGCCGTCTCTAAAACACAAAATTAAAAACAAAATTAGCCAGGCACGGTGGCACGTGCCTGTGCGTCCCAGCTACTCAGCAGGTCGAGGCGGGAGGATCACTTGAGCCCAGGAGTTCGAGGCTGCAGTGAGCTGTGATGGTGACACTGCACTCCAGCCTGGGCCACAGAGTGAGACTTTATTTCTGGTGAGGGGGAAAAAAGGTTTGACAGTTCCTTAGAAAATTAAGCATATCCTTAATATATTCAACCTAGATATTTACCCAAAAGAAATGAAAAGCCTATGTCCACACTCAAACTTGTCTGAATGTTTATAGCAGATTTATTCGTAATTGCTAAAATGTAGAAGTAACCCAAATGAATGTCCTTCAGTGAACACTGCTCAGCAATAAAAAGGATCATCTCCGGACACATGCGATGAGTGGCTGAATTTCAAATACTTCGTGCTATGAGAAAGAAGGCAGCATCAGGAAGAAGATTGCTTACTGAGTGATCTCACTTAAATATTCTGGAAAACGCGAAGCCCTCGGCACGGAGAAGGGATCCGTGGTTGCGAGAGTTTGGGTTGGAGAGAAGCTGCAGAGAAGCAGCAGGAGGGAATTTTGGGGGCAATGGAACTGCTTTTTATCTGGATAGTGTGGTGATGACTGTGCATCTATCAAAACTTGTGAAATGAAAAAGAAGGACTCTCCATGTAAGTTGGAAAACAAATTATGAAAATGAAACTTATTCAACTATTAAAATATCAATGAATCTATTCTAAACAATCAAGACAATTGACATATATCTCAAAAATATCTTTATTCATTGATAATTCAAGATGATGAAATAAAATCAAAACTACTTACTTCCTTTTCTGCAAACAGAGGATCAAAGACAGATGCACCCCAGTGTCTTCCAGGACGTGAGAATAGGGGAGCCCGCAGGACTGGGTGATGGTGTAAGAAGTTGCAAGTAGCCAGGTGCAGTGGCTCATGCTTGTAATCCCAGCACTTTGGGAGGCTGAGGCAAGCAGATCCCTTGAAGCCAGGAGTTTGAGAATAGCTTGACCAACATGGTGAAACCCCATCTCTACTAAAAATACAGAAATTACCTGGGCGTGGTGGCAGGTGCCTGTAATCCCAGCAACTTGGGAGGCTGAGTCAGGAGAATAGTTTGAACCTGGGAGGTGGAGGTTGCAGTGAGCTGAGATCGCGCCATTGCACTCCAGCCTGGGCGATGAGTGAAACTCCATCTCACATTCACACACACACACAAAAGTTGCAAGCAAGGTGACTACAGCATGGCCACCCATGTCAAAGGGAAAAGTGTAGGAATCCAGGAAACCAAATTCTAGGTTATTCTAAGGACACAATCACATTATCGCCAAGGGATTTATGCCTGAAGGAGATCACCTGTACGTAGGTTGATAAGCTCCCCAGTCTGGAAAGTGTTAATAGCTGTGATGGTTGATTTTGGCTGTCCACTTGACTGGGTGAAGGGATGACCATATGGCTGGTAAAGCATTCTCTCTGGGTGTGGCCTGTGAGGGTGTTTCCAGAAGAGACTGGCATTTGAATGGGTGGACTGAGTAAGAAGATCCGCCCTCACCCAATGTGAGCGGGCACCATCCAATCAGCTGGGGGCCCGGGTAGAACAGAAAGGCAAAGGAAGGGCACATTTGCTGTCTCTTCTGGGCCTGGGACACCTGTCTTCTCCTGGCCTTGGGTATCAGAGCTCCAGTTTCTCAGGTCTTTGGCCTCAGACTGAGAGCAACACTATTGCGCCCCTGGTTCTGAGGCCTTTGGTCTGGGGTGAGCCATGCTGTGTCGGCTTCCCTGGTTCTCCTGCTTGCACAGAAGGTCCTGAGACTTCTCAGCCTTCATCATTGCCTAAGCCAATTCCCGTAACGAAGCCCCTCTGTGGCTCTCATGCTTGCTCACTCTCTCGTTCTCTCTCTTTCTCCCTGTGTGTGTGTGTGTACGTGTACGTGTACACAGTTGGTGCTGTCTCTCAGGAGAACCCTGCTGACTCATTCAGCACCCAAAAGCCTGTCAACAGTGCTATGAATGAACAAATCATGCCATCTTCATGGCCACAGAGTGAATGCACTATTACTACACAACATGTGGATGGATCTCAAAAATGGATTAATCTCACAAATATAAGTGCTCAGCACAAATAAAATGTAACACGGGAAGACAATAGAATACCAAGCAGCTGACGCAAATGGGGACGTAGATCTAAATTTACAGACAGACACGAAAAAGAGGACCCCGATCCCTAACTGAGTGGCAGAAGTACAGAACATCACAACACAGTGCTTGTTCCCCTCCAGGCTCCCTGCTGGGGGCAGGGGTGTCAATACTGTCACCTTAGTGCCCTAAGCTAGGACCCCGCGGTGTCCCGGACCCCTGTTGCTCCCCCGCCAGCTCTCACATCTCCAAGCCCTGCAGAATCGACCTCCTCCACCCGCCTTGGGTCCCGCGTGTCTCTCCATCTATCCTGCAGGGGCCCTGCCGTCATCCATCTGTTGTTGATTTTGAATCACCTTCAGCCCCTTCACCTGCCTCATTCACCAGCCCTGGAGCTCTTGGCCTGGCCTCAAACTGCACCTTGCTTTCACTCCTGTCTGGCTTCCATCACTCCTGTCTGGCTTCCATCCCTCCCGCGTCAGATCCAAACCCCTCTGCTGGGTAAACGGCCCCTTGGAGGGGCCGAACTTCTCACCCGGCTGCTTCTTCATCACCTCTTAAGACTGGCTCGCACATTCACTCCCTTCAGAGAACTTCCCAGTTCTCCTGGCTCCACTGTTGCCCTGTCCGGGTAGGGCCAGTTCCCCGGGATCCTGCCCTCAGCTGCACTTGCTCCTCCTCGTGGGGAGGGGCTGTGTTTTACCTGCCTTGTTTCCTGAGCCCAGCAACCCTCCACATTTGCAGAGTGGAGCCAGTAAAGGTTGGGACTCAGGCCCGGTTTCCAAACCAGTTCCATGTAAGAAATGTGGCAGAGCTGCTCCTGGGGCGGGTTACGCGCCCGCGGGCCTCTGGGCTCAGAATCCGGCACAGGAAGGAGGTGCAGGCTGTCTGCTTTCTGGACAAACCGGGCCCACCAGAGGCTGCACCGTGTTCATCTGGCCAAGTGCACACTGCTACAATGCGCTCTGTGAAAAAACCTCTGAAGGGACACAGTGACTGAATTTATCCCAAGGTCCAAAGTTTATTTTCGTTAGAAGAATCAGCTTTGCTCAGGCACGGTGGCTCATGCCTGTACTTCCAGCACTTTGGGAGGCCAAGGCAGGCGGATCACTTGAGGTCAAGAGTCAGAGGCCGGCCTGGCCAACATGGTGAAACCTCATCTCTACTAAAAATACAAAAATTAGCCGGGCATGGTGGTGTGCGCCTGTAATCCCAGCTACTCAGGAGACTGACGCACGAGAATGGCTTGAACCCAGGAGGCAGATGGGCGACAGAACAAGACTGTCTCAAAAAAAAAAAAAAAAGAAAAAGAAAAACCAACTTTCATGCGTTCACCTCTCTGAAGGAAATGTGGGACCTTTTTTTTTAAGTAAATGATCGATGAAGCAATGAATCGGGTCTACTGCTGCTATCTGGGAAGGATATGGAGCCACTTGGTAAGTTTCCCACTTTTAAAAAGGCCTCCCTATGCCCTTCCCCGGGTCACAGTTAAGGAAATTAATTCTAAATGGAATAGGTGATATAAAAGTCAAAATAAAATGGCCAATGGTAAATTATTTGACTTTTTTTTGACAAGAGACCCAAGGCCTTCTCCCCTGGACAGCCTCCCCTAAGCATCTCCTTCCTTACCGGAATGTACCCTGAGGCCAAATGCAAAGTGTACCAAGAGGATCATTTTGTTGGAGACAATTACATTCATTTCTTTGGAGTGCAGGATGCAGAGTACATAACTATAGGGTTTAGACAGGATTTGCTCTATTTTAACAAAACAGGGTGCTGCCTCTACTCAGTCCACCTCTCCCTCTCTGGCTGGGTTTGGGGTATCTAAGGCAGGAGGCCATTTCCAGGCTATGCGGGCTGGAGCCAGCAGGGACCCCCAGAACCCAGGTCCCACTCCCTCCTCCTCTAAACTTGGCCACAGCCTCCACTCTTCCCCCCAGAAACTGTCTCCCTTGGGGTCCCATAACCACCCACCCCACCACCCAGGGCAGGCCCCTGCCCTAGAGACCCAGTAGATAAGCCAGGGCCAGTGCAGCTTGCAGGATGGGGCAGTCGAGCAGAGTGGGAACCCCTAGCTTGGCAGCTGTGCAGTCCTCACTCCCAGCATCTCCCAGGCTTGAGTCGTTTGCAAACCACCATCCATTCTTCCCCGTCTGCCTGGTCCCTGCTGTCACCTGGTGGTCCGTCTACTGCCCTGTTGTTCCCTGTGTGGTCTGGGCTCCCCTCAGAATGAGCTCATGCACCTCGGGGAGCTGTGCCCTGGGAAAGGTCCGCTGCACAGCTCCCTCAGCCCCCGGCTCTTCCTCTGTCAATTTCCTCTAATAAAGTGAGGTGGGAACCAGCCTCCCTGTTTCTATGGCAGTGGAAGTTCAGAGGCTGGCGGAGGCTACATGAGAGGGCACAGCTGCATCACCAGCCGTCTCCTTCATTGTCCCACCACAACGTCCCGAGTTCCACCAGACGTCCCTGGAGAGAGCGCAGATGTTGGAAACAATCCAGGGCTGCAACTAGGATGCCGGAGAGTCAGGCTTTCCCATGTTCATTCTCACTGCACTATTATTATACTTCCATTGCTATCGATTTATTGTTAACTAATACTTACATTCTTCGTTGTTATTATGAAAATAACAGCATAATAGTTTAACTAATGTTTGTCAAGACATACTCTAAAATTAAAAAGATCTACTTCCCCATTGACAGTCCATGCCCCTCTCTCCACGCCCAGTTCTACCCCCGCTGCCTCTGCAAGGTGGGAGTGGGTCCAAGCCTGGGCTTTGGGAGGAGGAGGAGGAGACTGAGCCAGGTTTTCTAGATTCCAGAATCTCTCTGATTTGTGTTCTGCACAATGTCGGTGGATGCGAGTCGTGCCCCTGTGACTTTTCGGACTTTAAAACCACCCCACCCTCACACTCTCCACAGAAGAAACAGAATATCGTGCTGTCCTTGTGTTTGTGACAAGACAGGCCGGCGGAAGAATTCATTTCACACGTTTGGAACACTGAGAATGGGAACGGCCTCATGGAGGGGGAGGGGGTTGGGGGTGGAGGAGAGCTTGGAGCTGGCCCTGACTGCCTGAGGATATGGCACATGGAGCCCTGGTCCCCTCTCTGCCAATTGTACCAGCTCTATGATGCTGAGGGGCTGACCTGGGCATGCTGAGTCCCAGATTCCTTGTTAAATAGGGACAACTGGCTAGGTGCAGTGGCTCACGCCTGTAATTCCAGTACTTTGGGAGGCTGAGAGGGGCAGATCAGTTGAGGTCAGGAGTTGAAGACCAGTCTGGCCAACATGGTGAAACCCCGTCTCTACTAAAAATACAAAAATTAGCCGGGTGTGATGGTGCACGACTGTAATCCCAGCTACTCAGGAGGCTGAGGCAGGAGAATCACTTGAGCCCGGGAGGCAGAGGTTGCAGTGAGCCAAGATTGCACCACTGCACTCCAGCCTGGGTGGCAGAACAAAACTCTGTCTCAAAAAAAAAAGGGGGGGAGGGGGGACAACAATGTCTTCATTGTGTTTTATTTAATGAGGGTAAATGAAATCTCGCATGGCACGAGGCTTGGCACAGAGCCTGCTGCCACAGAGTAGATCCTCAGCAAATGTCAGCTATTGCTGTTATCACATCTGGTTGAGAGAATTGCTGTTATCACATCTGGTTGAGAGAATTGTTATCACAACTGGAAATAGAAGGCTGGAGGTGGCATTAGGGCTGCCATCAAAATCACTGAGAACAATGGCCCATGAACGTTGGATTAGACTTTGCACAGCTCCTGTTGGGACAAAAGTAACATCAGTGGAACTTTAAAGTGATGAATCGGGTTCAATACAAAGAACCGGCCATGCCACGAGGTCAGTGACTCGAGCTGCATTACATTCGGGGTGCACTTTCAAGAATTTTGGGTGGCTTGTAAGGAGGGGTTAAGGCATTTAAGACTCATTTTAAAAGAATTCAGAAATCCGAGAACAAGAGTAAAAACTGCTGCGTTTCCTACAATGTCTTTACAGCATGAAACTGCTCTCTGCCCTGCCGTATATCCTCTCCCAGTTGCTGTGGTCACTCTCGGGTACCTGCTAGATGGCCCCTCTGTCCACACCCTTTGTACACACAGCAAGCTGCACCTGCTCTCCTGCACACAGCAAGGCCTATTTCAACCAAAATTCTTTCTTGAAGACAGCGCCTTAACTATGCCCACTGTTGTAGCAGTAGTTCATCTGGACAAAAGATCAAAAGTTGGAGGCGGTGCCTCTATGGAGGGGTTTCCCACCCTGTGGGCCACCTGGGCACACCCCTTAGGTGCCCCCAGTCAGGCTCCTGCAGGAACACCCTGGGTTGTCTCACAGAGAGCCCATGTGGCTGGTGGAAAGGGTTCAGGCCGAGGTGAAACATGACCGGTGACTGGCGTGGAGGCTGCAGTGGGGATCCCTGTGTTGGCTGCAGGGCTGAATGAAAGAACAAGAGAGGTTTCGGCTGAATTCTTGGAAAATACAGACAACCTCCTAACCCTCCTTAGTTAGCAGTGATTAACACTCTTATTAAAGAAGCCTTTGTGTTCTAGGCCCTGGCATTAACAGTTAATTGGCCCAATAACAACTTAATTAGGAACGCACATTACAGAGAATTATAACCAGGGCCTTTGACGGAGTGGTTTGTTCCTGGCTCCTCTCCATGTATTTCCTGAGAGCCTTTTAATGCAAGGGATGTACAGACTGGCAGACCAAGAGATGCCCGTCCCTTGCTGTTGCAAAGAGCACAAAGGGAACAAGAATGGGGCCTCCATGAAAGTGGGATAAAGATGCAGAGACAATTTGGAATAGGCGATTGATAATTCTAATAACAGTTAACTATAGATTACTTGCATATCTGAACTCTTTTATTGTTTGTTTTATTTTATTTTATTTTTGAGACGGAGTTTCACTTTTGTTGCCCAGGCTGGAGTGCAATGGTGCAATCTCGGCTCGCTGCAACTTCTGCCTCCTGGGTTCAAGCGATTCTCCTGCCTCAGCCTCCTGAGTAACGGAGATTACAGGCACACACCACCATGCCCGGGTAATTTTGTATTTCTTCTAGAGATGGGATTTCACCATCTTGGTCAGGCTGGTCTCCAACTCCCTACCTCAGGTGATCCTCCCTCCTCGGCCTCCCAAAGTGCTGGGATTACAGGCGTGAGCCACTGTGCCTGGCCTGGTTTTATTTTTAATTCTATAATGAGAGCTTGGATTGCTTCATAGACTTCTGTGGGTAGGAGTTTCTATTGTCACATGTGTTCTTCTTCTTTCTCTTTCTCTTTCTCTTTCTCTTTTATTTATTTATTTTTTTTGAGAGGGAGTTTCACTCTGTTGCCCAGGCTGGAGTGCAGCGGTGTGATCTGCAACTTCCGCCTCCCGGGTTCAAGCAACTCTCCTGCCTCAGCCTCCTGAGTAGCTGGGATTACAGGCACACACCACCACACATGACTAATTTTTGTATTTTCAGTAGAGATGGGATTTTGCTATGTTGGCCAGGCCAGTCACAAACTCCTGACCTCAAGCAATCCACTCACCTTGGCCTCCCAAAGTGCTGGGATTACAGGCATGAGCCACCATTCCCAGCCACATGTGTTCTTAAAAATAGCAAATTAACCTGAAGGCAGGGGTAGAAAATGAAAGCAACTAGGTGGATCTGGCCTTTTGTGGGGCTTCAGAATCTTCTTACCAAGTGTTAGGGAGAACGGGTACACCCTCTCTTGAGTTGGGTCCTGTTGTGTGACACAGAAGAGGCCATGTGTGCATCTCACTGTGGCAACATGAGGTCAGGACTGAAGAAATTTCCACTCACAACTCTGCCTTGCTTTTGAAGGCTTTGTTCAGGCACTCTGGTGGTCTTATTCTCTGTGTCTTGGGATTAATAACTACCAAAATTTCTGTAAAACACTCTGCAAAGCAAATTGTGGTAAAGTGCTGATGATAATTAGGCAAGAAAGGCTGGGAGCTCATTAAATCACAGTGGCTTGATAGATAGGGCCTGGGTGCCCGTTAAACCCTTGGGCACTGTTACCCAAACTCTAATGCTCATCTGAAGATGTGAGTTCGAAACCTGTTAACTGCACAAAGGGACCTGTCTGCAGGGTCAGATGGCCTGTGGGGCTGCTGTCAGCCCAGTTGGGGATAGCAGGGTCCTCAGGGATTCTGCTGTGATTTTCACAATAGAGACCCCATCCCCATCCCGCACCAGCAAAGGAGCCTGCCTGGGCTCTCAAAGGGGAGCTAGGTCCGTTGTAGATCAGAGTGGAGTGAAGAATGTTGTAGGCTAACTAGAGAGCAAACCCTCAGAAGAGGAGAGGGGAGCAGTGCTACAGGCAGCCAGGGAGACCTGTCTCTGCCAGTATGGGCCGAGTTATGCTGTGGTAACAAACATCCCCCAACTCCAGGTGGCTTAGCACAACAACGTGATTTCTCATGTCATTTATTTTTCACTGTGGGCCGCTGACCCTCCGGAGCAATTGTCCTCCACGCACCTCCAAAACTGTCACCACAAAGGAAGAGTGGGCGATGGGAATCACCCACCAGCTCTTAAATGCTCCCTCCTGGAAGTGGCACCACCCCCTGCCATTCACACCCCATCAGCCAAGGAAAGCAACCAGCCAGGCCTCACTCAAGGAGGCAGGAAAAGGTCATAGTCCTTCTGTGTTCAGGAAGGCAAGGAGAAGCAGAGCTAGGATTGATCAGCCTCAGCAGTGCTTACTACAAGGCCATGTTTTATGTAGAAATGCAGGGTCAGTGTTCCTGGGGTCGGGGCCTTCACCAATGGCACCTGTCATTGGAGGGATTATACCCATGCAGATAATGCCCCCTCCCTAAGAGCACACAGCCACCCTCCCTCCTATATCAAGAAGAAGGAGGATATTAAAGCCACACACACACCTCAGATACTACTGTTGGACTCTATAGTGTTGAAATGCTTGGGCTTCAAGTTAAACAGAACTGAATTTGAGTCCCGACTGTCACCCACTAGGGTGTGACTTTGGACAAGTAACTTAATCTTCTGAGCCTCTGTTTTCTCGTCTTTGAAATGGGGATCATAATGATAAACATCTCATCAGATTATAGTGAGAATTGAATAAGATAATTTCAATGAAATGCTCATAAAAAGTGCTCTGAATGGTGAGCTATTCACAGCTATCATCATTGTCATTATTCATGGTATAAATTACATTCTATTCACTAACATTCACAGCAATTCAAGCCCAAAAAACAAAATGGAGTAAGATCTGAAGAATTACTACAGCAGCCACAAAATACAAGTTCCAGCTCGGTTTCTAAAGCCCTTGTGACTTATTCAGCAGAATCCCAACTTCTCTTTTTATTTCTTTTCACGCAGTGCACTGGACTGCATTATTGTTCAGCAAATATCGACTCTACTGCCCCACCCCCACCCCGCCATTCCACCATGGGTGAAGTTTACTCCTTCGCCCCACTGATGTTGACTTGGCCAATGATATGACTTGCTTTGGCCCATAGAATTTGGATGAGACTGACCAACCTGACCTGGTGGTGAGGAACACAGTGCAGGTGCCCAACAGCTCTCACTTACTCCTGATCTCCACCCTGAGCAGAACAGACCCCAGAGATGGCTGCTCCTTCATCCTCAGTCTCAGAATGAGAGACTGTTAGAAATGCTTGTTCCCCAGTGCCACAAATAAATGGCACTTGAGCATACATTTAATTTTCTCAGCAAGGCAATTTTTCCTTTCTGCAGAAAGGGTGCTCATTGCAGATGGAACAATGACGAGAGCACACCTGGACAAAGGAGAGAAGCATTTTTTACCCTTATGCAGTTTGTCCCTGCTACTGTGACCTCTCTCCATTGGCTGAAGCCAGACCGCACAATCTAAACTAAAACCCGACTGGCTAATAACTTTAAAACTTTTATAAATAGGTAAAAGCAATGGAAACCAGGAAAGGAGGAAGTTGCTTATGAAAGGACTTAGAAAATAATAACATTCCCAAATAAGGAAGGGGCATAGGCTGTGAGCTGGGACATGCCTGTGAGCACGTCCAGCACAAATATTTTGGGTAAAGTACAAGGACATAGAATGTACTATGTGCCTGTGAGCACGTCTAACAGCTACGTAGGATAGGGCTTAACAAAGAGTTATTAGCATAAAGTACGGAGGCTTGAAGGAAGTTAGTCTTTAAAGAAACTTATTTTCAACACTTATGATTTATTCTTTAATAAAAGGGCAACTTTGGCCAGGCACGGTGGCTCATGCCTGTAATCCCAGCACTTTGGGAGGCTGAGGCGGGCGGATCACGAGGTCAGGAGATCAAGACCATCCTGGCTGACACGGTGAAACCCCTCTACTAAAACTACAAAAAAAAAAAAACCCAAAAATTAGCCGGGCATGGTGGTGGGCACCTGTAGTCCCAGCTGCTTAGGAGGCTGAGGCAGGAGAATGGCATGGACCCAGGAGGCAGAGCTTGCAGTGAGCAGAAGCCACTGCACTCTAGCCTGAGTGACAGAGCGAGACTCCGTCTCAAAAAAAAAAAAAAAAAAAAAAAAAGGCAACTTTGAAGAGGAACTTTTATTTTCTACAGAGACCCGTGGAGGGGTCTTCTGAGCAGCGCTTCCGACCACATCCTAAATCCCAGCCCAGCGAAGCCCACTGAGTCTCATAAGAAACACATGCTTGTAATCAGAAGACATTAAGCTTTTGGGGTTGTTTGGTACCACAGCAAAAGCTGACTAATACCCTTAGACCAGGAAAAGGACTTTCCCTGATCACAGATTTTCTGCCAACTACATTGAGCTTCAGCATTAAAGAAGAGACAGGCACATGCCATTTTGTTTAGCTTCACTTCATTGCATTTTTTGCAGATTGAAAGTTTGTGGCAACCGTGTATCAAGCAAGTGAATCAGTGGCATTTTTCCAACAATATGAGGTTGATTCATGTTTCTGTGTCACTTTTGGGTACCTCTTGCCATATTTCAAACCTTTCTGTTCTGAATAGCTCTGTGATGGTGATCTGTGATCGGCAATCTTTGCTGTTACTGTTGTAGTTGTTTTAGGACCCCGTCAACCAATTGATAAATGCTCAGTGTGTACTGACCAATCCACTCACCAGCCATTCCCCTCTCTCCCTCTCCTTGGGCCTCCCCATTCCCTGAGACACAGCAATATTGAAATTAGCTCAGTTAATGACCCTACAATGGCCTCTAGGTGTCAAGTGAAAGGAAGAGTCACATGCCTCCCGCTTTAAATAAAAAACTAGAAACAATTAAGCTTAGTGAGGAAGGCAGGTTGAGAGGGGCTGAAAGCTAGGCCTCTTATGCTAAACAGTGAGCCAAGCTGTGAATACAAAGGAAAAGATCTTGAAGGAAATTAGAGTGCTACTCCAGTAAAAACACCAAAGGAGAAGAAGTCAAAAGAGCCTTCTTGCTGGTATGAAGAAAGTCCGAAGGGTCTGCACAGAAGATCAAACCAACCACAGCAGCCCCTTAAGCCAAAGCCTGACCCAGAGCAAAGCCCTAACTCTATGAAAATTGAGAGAGGTGAGGAAACTGCAGGAAAAAAAGTTGGAAACTAGAAGAGGTTGGTTGATGAGATTTAAGGAAAGACGCCATCTCCATAACATCAAAGTGCAAGGAGAAGCAGCAGGTGCTGATGGAGATGCTGCAGCAAGTTCTCCAGATGATCTCGCTGAGACCATCAATGAAGGTGGCTACACTAAACAGATTTTCAATGTAGACAAAACAGCTTTCTCTTGGAAAAACATGCCATCTAGGACTTTCACAGCTAGAAGAGAAGCCAATGCCTGCTTCAAAGCTTCGAAGAACAGGCTGATTCTCTTGTGAGGGGCTACTGCAGCTGGTGACTTTAAGTTGAAGCCAGTGCTTGTTTGCCATTCTGAAAATCCCAGGGCCCTTAAAAATGGTGCTGAATCTACTCTGCCTGTGCTCTACAAATGGAACAGCAAAGCCAGGATGACAGCATATCTGTTTACTGTTTACAGCATGGTTTACTGAGTTTTTGGTTTTTCTTTGAGGGGACGGGAGGAACAGAGCTCCACTCTGTCACCCAGACTAGAGTGCAGTGGTGCAATCATAGCTCACTGTAGCCTCAACCTCCCAAGCTCAGGTGATCCCCCCACCTCGGCCTCCCCAGTAGCTGGGAATACAGGCATGTACCAACACACCCAGCTAATTTTTGTAATTTTTGTAGAGGAGAGTTTTGCCATGTTGCCATGAAGTTCAGCTGGTCTTGAACTTCTAAGCCCAAGTGATCTGCCCACCTCAGCCTCCCAAAGTGCTGGGATCACAGGCATGAGCCACCATGCCCAACCTACTGAACATTTTAAGTTCACTATTGAGAGCTGCTGTTCAGAAAAAAAGATGCTTTTCAAAATATTACTGCTCATTGACAATGCACCTGGTCATCCAAGAGCTCCGATGGAGATGTACAAGGAGATTAATGTTGTTTACATGCTTGCTAACACGACATCCACTTGCAGCCTATGGATCAAAGAGTCATTTGTATTTTCAAGTCTTTTTTTTTTTTTTTTTTTTTGAGACAGAGTCTTGCTCTGTCTCCAAGCTGGAGTGCAGTGGCGCAATCTCTGCTCACTGCAACCTCCACTTCCTGGGTTCAAGCTATTCCCCTGCCTCAGCCTCCTGAATAGCTGGGACTACAGGTGGGCGCCACCACACCTGGCTAATTTTTTGTATTTTAGTAGAGATGAGGTTTCACCATGTTAGCCAGGATGGTCTTGATCTCCTGAACTCGTAATCTGCCTGCCTCAACCTCCCAAAGTGCTGGGATTACAGGCATGAGCCACCGTGCCTGGCCTCAAGTCTTGTTTTTTTAAGAAATACACCTTGCAAGGCTATTGCTGCCAGAGATAGTGATTTCTATGATGGATCTGAGCAAAGTCAATTGAAAACCCTCTGGAAAGAATTCATCATTCTAAATGCCAGTAAAAAATTTGTGATTCATGGGAGGAAGTCAAAATATCAACAAAATATCAACAATAGGAGTTGGGAAGAAGTTGATTCCAACCCTCATGGATGACTTAGAGGGGTTCAAGCCTTCCAGGGAGGAAGCAACTGCAGATGTGGTGGAAATAGCAAGGGAACTATAAATAGAAGTGGAGCCTGAAGATGGGACTGAATTGCTGCAATCCCATGAGAAAACTTAAACAGATGAGGAGCTGCTTCTTTTGGATGGACAAAGAAAGCGATTTCTTGAGATGGAATCTACTCCTGGTGAAGATGCTGTGAACATTGTTGAAATGACAACAAAGGATTGAGAATATTCCATAAACATAGTTGCTGAAGCAGTGACAGGGTTTGAGAGGATTGACTCCAATTTTGAAAGTTCTACCGTGGGTAAAATGCTTTCAAACAGCATCATAAGCTACAGAAAAATTATTCATGAAAAGAAGAATCAATTGATGCAGTAAAATTCGTTGTTGGCTGGTCACGGTGGCTCACGCCTGTAATCCCAGCACTTTGGGACGCCAAGGCGGGCGGATCACGAGGTCAAGAGACTGAGACCATCCTGGCCAACATGGTGAGACCCCATCTCTACCATAAATACAAAAATTAGCCAGGCGTGGTGGCGCACTAGTACCAGCTACTGGGGAGGCTAAGGCAGGAGAATTGCCTGAACCCGGGAGGTGGAGATTGCAGTGAGCCAAGATCATGACACTGCCCTCCAGCCTGGCGACAGAGCGAGACTCCATCTCAAAAAAAAAAAAAAAAAAAAAAAATCATTGTTGTCTTGTTTCAAGAAATTGCCACTGCCACTCCAGCCTTCAGCAACCACCACCCTAATCAGTCAGCAGCCATCAACATCGAGGCAAGACCCTCTACCAGCCAAAAATTCCAACTGAGTGAAGGCTCAGATGATTGTTAGCTTTTTTTTTTTTAAGCAATAAAGTATTTTTAGTTAAGGTATGTACATTTTTTAAGACATACTGCTATTGCATACTTAATAGACTATATTATGGTGTAAAGAAAGCTTTTTTTTTTTTTTTTTTTGAGACAGTCTCACTCTGTCACCAAGGCTGGAGTGCAGGGGCATGATCTCGGCTCGCTGCAACCTCCATCTCCTGGGTTCGCGTGATTCTCCTGCCTCAGCCTCCCAAGTAGCTGGACGCCCATCACCACGCCTGGCTAATTTTTGTATTTTTAGTATAGACGGGGTTTTACCAAGTTGGCCAGGCTGGTCTCAAACTCTTGACCTCAAGTGATCCTCCCACCTCTGCCTCTCAAAGTGCTGGGATCGCAGGCATGAGCCACCATGCCCAGCTGTAAAATATAACTTTTATATGCAACGGGGCACCAAAAAATTTGTGTGATTTACATCATTGCAATACTTGCTTTGTCGTGGTGGGCCGGAAGCAAACCCACAACATCTCCGTGGTACGCCCGTGTGTTGCTAATGCAGAGACGTCTCCAATAGGTTGTAGATTGAAAAGTGGTTAGTTGGAAAATATTTTTGCTAATATATATTTATTCATAATGACGTGCATGCATACATACATGTGTACACACACACAAAAAAACTCACCTGTGAATATATACTTTAAGAAGTTGGCAACGAAGTAAGACCCCATCTCTACAAAAAAATCAAAAAATTATGGCTGGGCGCGGTGGCTCAAGCCTGTAATCCCAGCACTTTGGGAGGCCGAGATGGGCGGATCACGAGGTCAGGAGATCGAGACCATCCTGACTAACACGGTGAAACCCCGTCTCTACTAAAAATACAAAACTTAGCTGGGCGCGGTGGCGGGCGCCTGCAGTCCCAGCTACACGGGAGGCTGAGGCAGGACAATGGTGTAAACCCGGGAGGCGGAGCTTGCAGTGAGCTGAGATCCGGCCACTGCACCCCAGCCTGGGCGACTGAGCGAGACTCCGTCTCAAAAAAAAAAAAAAAAAAAAAAAAAAAAAGAAGTTAACACTATTTGCCTCTTAGTACTGGGCATTATGGGTGATTATCCACAAATACTGTTTTGAATTCTTTTAAAACTAAGACATTATTCCACAGATGATAAAAGAACCCCAATACCAAAAGTCAGATGCCCAATGAAAAAAGTCATTCTCCCGTTCTAACCCCCATTCTCACTCTTTGGGGACAATATTTTCTTGGTATAGTTCTAGAAATGTTCTCTCTGTAGCTATATTTTCTTTTTTTTATTTTCTTTCTTTCTTTCTTTCTTTTTTTTCTGAGACAGAGTCTCACTGTGTTGCCCAGGCTGGAGAGCAGTGGCACAATCTTGTCTCACTACAACTTCCACCTCCCAGGTTCAAGTGATTCTCCTGCCTCAGCCTCCTGAGTAGCTGGGATTATAGGTGCCCGCCACCACGCCTGGCTATTTTTGTATTTTTAGTACAGATGGGGTTTTAACATGTCAGCCAGACTGGTCTCGAATTCCTGACCTCAAGCGATCCACCCATCTTGGCCTCCCAAAGTGCATGAGCCACCGTATCTGGCCTGTCTTTTCAAGTAATTCCAATTCACCAACTAACTATGGAACTAAGGTTTATCAAATCTCTGAGTAAAAAAAAAAAAAATAATGATCTAAAATAATATTCTACCCAGCACAGATTCTTCTTGTGTTATACAGGGCTAATCTGTTTCTCATTAAAATTATGGATTAAAATTTAATCCTCACACTTTTAGAAACAGGAAAATACATTCTTTGTACTCTTATTTGTTTACCTAGTTGAACGGTGTATATTTAGCTTTGAAGAGAAATCTTACTTAATGCAAGAATTTGGGATTATATACGATGTCATGAGATCACTCGTTAAGTCTTTATGAAAGCATTTCAAAGAAAGGGAAAAATTTCATCAAGATTCTGGGTCAGTTCTCCAGACCTACCCTGTAGGTTCAGAATTCTTCCATGTCAGCAGAATTGGCAGTGAAGATCTGAAGCCATGTGAATGGACAGCAAATAAATTAGCATAGGAGCTTTTCTGGAAGTTTACGGTGGGTTCATTTCTTTTTTTTTTTTTTTTTTTTTTTTTTTTTTTTTTTTTTTTTTTTTGAGACGGAGTCTCGCTCTGTCACCCAGGCTGGAGTGCAGTGGCGCGATCTCGGCTCACTGCAAGCTCCGCCTCCTGGGTTTACGCCATTCTCCTGCCTCAGCCTCCTGAGTAGCTGGGACTACAGGCGCCCGCCACCGCGCCCGGCTAATTTTTTGTATTTTTAGTAGAGACGGGGTTTCACCGTGGTCTCGATCTCCTGACCTTGTGATCCGCCCGCCTCGGCCTCCCAAAGTGCTGGGATTACAGGCGTGAGCCACCGCGCCCGGCTACGGTGGGTTCATTTCTATGATGCAAATGTTATTTGTGGGTACAGTCAAGGGGAAAAAGTTACACAGAATTTGACTCTGCAGCAATCCACATAGGAAGCAGTCCTGTGAAAACTGATGGTACCCCCAAAAGACGTACTTTTTTTCTAGTGAAGGTTCTCTCCTGGTTTAAAAGAATTAAGGTAATCGAAACTGATTACTATTTCTGTGGAATGTGACCCATCCTGGGGCCAAGGGAAGCCCTGGGTTCCCAGGAATGAGATTCTAACATCCAGGATGTGAAAGGTGAGAAGTGTGGAGTGAGATGTGGGTGTCTGGCTCGGGTAGCCACGTCCTGGCTGGGGTCTGCAAGGGCCCCTGTAGAGTGAGTGGAGTCTCTGAACCCTCCTATCGTGCCTCCTTTTCCTGGTATTTTCTAAATGATTCAAAATCTCTCTCTGGCTTCCATTTAACCAGGGAATTCCACCCACCCTCATCTGCCTTTGCTCCTCCCCGCTGTGTCTGGATCTGAGAAGCCAGTGAGCGAGAACCTAGAGAACTGACCCAGGAGTCAGAAGCTGTCGGCCACTTTGGAAAACAGCGTGGCCATTTCCTGAAAAGGTAAACACACCCCTGCCCTCCGATCCAGCCCCTCCACTGCTAGGTACTTACCCGGGAGGAATGAATGATCGTGTCCACAAAAGGTGTCAGGCATGAATGTCTGTAAGAGCTTTGCTTGTCACAGTCCCAAACTGAAAACAACCTGAAAATCCGTCAATAGGCGGATGGTGAAGCCAGGCACAGAATGTCTACACCACAGGAGGCAACTCAGGGCCCCACAGGAATCACTGCGGACACACACACTGTCCGGGGCAGCCTCAAAATAACACAACTTAGTGAAGCCCAGACCGCTCCAAGGTACCTGCTGTGCGATTCCAGATAGATATACAAAAGCCTAGAAAATGTAAGCCAAGGCCGGGCGCGGTGGCTCACACCTGTAATCCCAGCACTTTGGGAGGCCGAGGCGGGTGGACCACCTGAGGTCAGGAGTTTGAGACCAGCCTGACCAACATGGAGAAATCCTGGCTCTACTAAATATACAAAATTAGCCAGGCGTGGTGGTGCATGCCTGCCATCCCAGCTACTCCGGAGGCTGAGGCAGAAGAATCACTTGAACCAGGAAGGTAGAGGTTGCTGTGAGCCGAGATCGCACCACTGCACTCTAGCTTGGGCAACAAGAGTGAAACTCTGTCTCAAAAAAAAAAAGAAAAAGAAAGAAAGAAAAGAAAAGAAAATGTAAGCCGAATCCTCAGTGACAGGAAACAGATGGGCTGTTGCCTGGGGAAGGTGGGAACACAAAGGAGCGTGAAGGAATTGGGGGTGAGGGGTCCTTCATCACTTGATGGTGGTGGTGGCTTCATTGGGGGACACGATGGGTCCTCAATCAGGGATGATTTTGCCCCTCACAGACTAATTAGACCCCTGGCATCTAGTGGATAGAGGCCAGGGATGAGGCTAAATATCCTACAGTCGACAAGACATCCCCCATCCCCCAAAAATAATTAACCCCAAATGCCAGTGGGGCTGAGGCTGAAAAACCTGGGTGTATACATGTTTCACAAATTACATAATTGTACACTATTTATTTATTTATTTTGAGACAGAGTCTTGGTCTGTCACCAAGGCTGGAGTGTAGTGGTGCAATCTTGGCTCACTGAAACCTGCGGCCCCTGGGTTCAAGTGATCCTTCTGCCTCAGCCTCGCAAGTAGCTGGGACCACAGGCATGTGCCACCATGTCCCGGCTAATTTTGTATTTTCAGTAGAGACAGGGTTTCGCCATGTTGGCCAGGCTGGTCTCGAACTCCTGACCTCAGGGGATCCACCCACCTCGGCCTCCCAAAGTGCTGGGTTTACAGGCGTGAGCCACTGCAATGGGCCCAGAATTGCACGCTTAAAACATGGGCAGATTACTGTACGTCAATTATACATCAATAAAATTGTAAAATCAGTGAAATCTCAGCCTTGCCATTTGCTGGATGTGTGACATTGGGTAACTCACGTCCCCTCTCTTGGCCTGTTTCCACTCTGAAAATATGAAGGAGTGGGTAATAACGTTTCTTTCCCAGAGCTTCTGAACATTCAGTGAGATCCTGAGATGTGAGCCAAATACTAGGTAAATAAGAATATGCATTGATGTCTAGACGCACTTCTGGTTCCCTCTGCGGCCGTTGGAACTGACTTCAGCTGTCAGGTGAGCCACTTGGCAACACCATCCATGGAAAATACATTTAGACCGAATGCAGAATGCAAGTCCTTAGAGACAGCAGAAGACTGAGTAGAATGGCCCCTGGATTTTAGGTAACAGTGCCAGGCCCGTGGGGCAGGAAAGGAAACATTGGACAGAGGCTGGAACTCACTTTGCCTGTGGGGAACAGGGACCTTGGAGTGACCTTGAGGCCTGGCTTTCAGCCCGACCCCAACAGGAAATATGACTCTCATATGATTTATTTAAAAATACAAAACATTCATACATCATCATTATTATTATTTTGCCAAGGTTATCATTCACTGGGTTTCAGCCACAAAAACACTCAGGAAAATTGAAGAGACTCGAAGTTCTTAAATCAGAGCCCACCTCTTCCAGGCCACCCTCAAGTTTGGGCTTGGTGCCTGGTGAGGCCGTTTGGAGGATTATGAATGGTGCACATTTTTACAATTTAGCTGGAGACCCAGTAATCATGGCATTATCCTAGCTGGGGCCTGTCCCCATCCGCCTCTTCATTCAATTGCACCTTGAGGAAGATAAATAGGAGAGCAGCTTAGGAAACAGGAATGAGAGTCCTCAATCACTTCTTTGTTCGCTCTGACCACTGGGCGAGACAGAGAGAGTGACTCTGGCAGCAGGAACACACCACCTTTGTCTCACATGTGGCTCCAGGGCCTTTTGGAATCCAGTGGCTGAGGAAGGTGGATTCTTCCCCACTGGAGCAGCCTGGAGCATCTCCAGGCACCCTTGGGTCCCAGGGTTAGCTAAGAGACAGCCGGGGCATTGCTGGGGCACAGCTGGGGCATAGCTGGGGCACAGTCAGAGCATTGCCGGGGCACAGCGGGAAACGTACATGCAGCTTCTGGTCTCGTTCATTTAATGGCTTTTTCCCAAATGATGGCAGCAGCGCCAGAGAGCAGGTGGAGAAGACAGCAGGGGTGGGGGTGGCTTCCAGGGAAGTCTAGGATGCCCCGGACTGTGGTGCCCAGGAATGAAGGGCTGTGTGGGGCCTCACTTCTGACCATGCCTTGTACCCACCCCTCGAGGACACTTCTCTGCTGCAGAGTGAACCCCACGGGCCTCGGGTTGGCAGGGAAGGCTGTCAGCTTGGCCCCATCTCTGGGGCTCCTCCTCGAGCTTGGGACACCCCATGGTTTGTGCTCTGTGCTCCCGGGGAACCACATGCGCCCTGGGGCATCCTGTCTTTGCCGATGGCGTTCCCTCTGCTGAGGGTGCTGTTCCCAGTCTCCGGGCAAGTCCAACCCTGCAGAGTCCTCGGAGCTCTTCCAGAACGGTGTTCCACCAAGTGATACCTCCTCATTCCTGAGGCTGGATGACAAACTCATCCCCTGGGCTCCACATAGCTCCCGTTTCCCCCACCACGGCATTGACTTTGGGTGCTGGCCTTGTCTGGCAGGGGTCTCCCTGCAATTAGATTATGAGAGGAGCCCTGCCTTCATCATTTTTGAATCCCCGGCACCAGGCTCAGTGCCTAATATAACCGACGTGTGTTGAATAAACGTGCTCCATAGAGGGTGAACAATGTGGCTTTCCTAAGTGATTTTTCTTTTTCCTTTTTTTTGTTTTTTTTTGTGTTTTTGTTTTTTTGAGATGGAGTTTTGCTTTTGTCACCCAGACTAGTACAGTGGCATGATCTTGGCTCACTGCAACCTCCACCTTCTGGGTTCAAGCAATTCTCCTACCTCAGCCTCCCGAGTAGCTGGAATTACACACCCGGCTAATTTTCGCACTTTTAGTAGAGACAGGGTTTCATCACGTTGGCCAGGCTGGTCTCGAACTTCTAACCTCAGGTGATCCGCCCACCTTGGCCTCCCAAAGTGCTGGGATTACAGGCATGAGCCACCACGCCTGGACCCTAAGTGATTTTTTTTTTTTTTTTTTTTTTTTGAGACCGAGTCTCGCTCTGTCGCTCAGGCTGGAGTGCAGTGGTGCGATCTCGGCTCACTGCAAGCTCCGCTTCCCAGGTTCACGCCATTCTCCTGCCTCAGCCTCCTGAGTAGCTGGGACTACAGGTGCCCGCCACTGAGCCCAGCTAATGTTTTGTATTTTTAGTAGAGACAGGGTTTCACCGTGTTAGCCAGGATGGTCTCGATCTCCTGACTTCATGATCTGCCCGCCTTGGCCTCCCAATACGTGATTTTTCTATATCAAACACCAAGCCGAAACAGGGGGAGCAGAATGGAAGGCTCGGCTGCTTTCAGAGCGGGGAGAGGTCAGCTTCTCAGCGCCTCCTTGCCCTTCAGCCTCTGAGGCTCGTATTGGGAGGAGGGCCCTGCTGACGCTGTTGAGTGCCAGCTGCCTGGGTTCAGAACAGGCCAGGCTGGTTGGGTTGGTTGTGTGTGGGAGAATCAGGAAGAGGGAGCTTGTTCATAATCCAGCTCGTTTACCCAACAAACAATAAAACTTTAGAAGGCGGGATTGTTCGGAGATGCCGGATGGCAGCCATGAGAAAGACCCCACTGGTCTGAGAGGTCTGTGCAGGAATGCACGGAGCCTGGGAAACACAGAGAGGAATGGGGCCTGCGGGTGAGGACGCAGGACAGGTTAAGGACTGGGTGGCACTGGGTGCTAGCTCTGGCAGAGAGCAAGCCGACCGGGGGCATTTCTTTCCAGCCCCGTGGCTGATAGTCTCACCGTGCATGATGGTAAATTTTATGTGTTGCCTTGATGAGACCGTGGGGGTGCCCAGACATTTGGCCAAGCCTCTGTGTTTGCGAGGATGTTTCTGGATGGGACTAGCATTCGAATCTGCAGGCCGAGGCAAGCAGAGTGTCCTCCCCGCAGAAGGTGGGCCTCACCCCATCCATCAGGGGCCTGAATAGAATAAAAAGACGAGGAGATAATTATTTGCTTCTGCCTGTCTTCAAGGTGGAACCATAGGTCTTCTCCTGCCTTTGGACTTAGACTCAGCAGAAAGAGCACCTCCCCTGGCCAATGCTTTTGGCAGGATTCCAGAATGTGCACTCCTGGAGCCCTGGACCACGGCTGGCTTGGTTCCAGCCCATCTGTGACCGTCTCTCCTAGGATGCTGGGATGTTCTGTGGGGCCAAGCTAGGGCCACTTGCCTACTTCTGCTGCAAGGGAGGGGTCAGCCTCCCTTATGGGAACCATAAGTGCAGGGATTGGGGCAGCCTGATTCTCTAGGAGGAACTGCTGCACTCTTTCTAGAAAAAGGAGAAAGGATTTCAGGCAGCCCAAGCTAACAGAGGCCTGCCGTGCACTTGTGTGTTCTGAGGCCAGGCTAGGAAGTGCAGGGCTAAAATTTATGAGAATCAAGACAAGGCAGTGAACGCGTGATCCTTAAAAGGTGACAGCAGGGGCTGCTCGGGGCAGGGAGGGCTCAGCCTGGAGTGGGCCCACCCCGTCCTTGAGTCGTTCCCCGTCCTCCCGTCATCTGACAGGTGCCTGACTCTTTGTTCTTCATCGTCGGGGACGAGGGTGCAGGGGTCGACGTATTCATTTTCCTCTCCTATGTTCCGCTCACGGCCCCCGCACTCCATTCCCCATCTCACGCTGATCGCTTTCCCATTCAGCAGGTTCAATGCACGCACACAATGCACACGCCTCCCTGCAGAACACGGCGTGGGGCTTCCGGTGAGCGCTTCACATTGTAAATGCCACTGTGCCCCGGATCCTACTCAGTTTCACTCAACGCTGTTCTTGTTTGTTGTCATCAAGTTAAAAAAATTTTGGTAAAATACATATAACCTAAAACTGACCATTTTAACCTGCTGGGTTTTTTTGTTGTTGTTGTTTTGTTGTTGTTGTTGTTGTTTTGTTTTTTTGTTTTTTTGAGATGGAGTCTTGCTCTGTCTCCCAGGCTGGAGTGCAGTGGCAGAATCTCGGCTCACTGCAGCCTCCGCCTCCCGGGTTCAAACGATCCTCCTGCCTCAGCCTCCTGAGTAGCTGGGATTACAGGCGCACGCTACCACGCCTGGCTAATTTTTGTATTTTTAGTAGAGACGAAGTTTCACCATGTTGGCCAGGCTGGTCTCGAACTGACCTCAGGTGATTTGCCTGCCTCAGCCTCCCAGAGTGCTGGGATTACAGGCATGAGCTACCGCACCCAGCCCATTTTAACCATTTCTGACTGTATCGTTCAGGGGCATTCATTACATTCATTCACACTGTTGTGCAGCTGTCACCACTATCCATCTCCAGAACTTTTCATTTTCCCAAATTGAAACTCTGTTCGCATTAAACCCCCGTTCTGTGTTTCCTCCTCCCCCAGCCCCTGGCAACCACCATTCTACTTTCTGTCTCTATGGGTTTGACCATTCTAGGGACCTCATTTAAGTTGAGCCCTACAGCCTTCACCTTTCTGTGACTGATTTATTTCACTCAGTGTGACATCCTTAAACTTCATCCATGTTGTTGCCTGTGTCAGAATCTCCTTATTTCCAAGGCTGAGTGATATTCCGTTATGTGGATGGACCACACTCTGTTTATCCATTCACCTGTCAATGGACGTTTGGTCCATTTCTACTTTTCGGCTAGTGTGAAAAAAGCTGCTCAGAACAGGGGTGTACAAATACCTCTTTGAAACCCTGCATTTGGTTCTTTTGGAGACAGACCCAGAAGTGGCATTGCTGGATCACGTGCTAATTCCATGTTTAATTTTTGGAGAAACAGCCATCCCATTTTTTTTTTTTTTTTTTTTTGAGATGGAGTCTCGCTCTGTCGCCCAGGCTGGAGTGCAGTGGCCAGATCTCAGCTCACTGCAAGCTCCGCCTCCCGGGTTTACGCCATTCTCCTGCCTCAGCCTCCCGAGTAGCTGGGACTACAGGCGCCCGCCACCTCGCCTGGCTAGTTTTTTGTATTTTTTAGTAGAGATGGGGTTTCACCGTGTTAGCCAGGATGGTCTTGATCTCCTGACCTCGTGATCTGCCCGTCTCGGGCTCCCAAAGTGCTGGGATTACAGGCTTGAGCCACCACGCCTGGCCGCCATCCCATTTTCCACAGGGGCTGCACCATTTTACATCCCCACCCACAGTGTGCAAGGGTTCCAGTTTCTCCATGGCCTCGCCGACACTTGTTATTCTCCATCTCGTTGACAGTAGCCATCCCGAGGAGTGTGAGGTGGTGCTGTGTGTTATTTTTACTTGTCTCCATGCAGCTGAGGGCGTGTCGGTGCATGCCTAATGCAGGCGGGGTGACACCTGCACAGTTCCATCTGCTGCTCCACGACGTGTTGATAACTCAGTCGCCGACCACTGGACTCTGGGCTGCTCCATCCCTCACTTCCACAAACAGTGTTGATGGATACCCATGCAAGCCCTTCTGGGGAAGATGCAGTGAGAGCCTCTCTCAGACATGCATTCCTCAGCCTGACTGCAAGGTCGCAGCCCACTACACAGCCCAGCCTAAGTGCTTCCCAGGCTGCCATGTGCCAGGTCTCCCTCCCACGGCAGTCCTGGAAGGCTCTGCTTTGCACCAACTTGCCAGCACTTGGCGTTAGTCAACCCTCTAGCTTTTACCAATCTGATGGGTATAAAGGGAATTCCTGCGTTTTACTTTGCATTTCTCTGATTCCTGTGGGTTCGAGCAGCTCTTCATTGACGTGTGTGTCATTTGCACTTTCCCTTCTGGGAGTTGTCTGTTGGGGTTGGCTTTCTGTCAACTTAAACAGGAGCAAACTTGGTTACTTTTAATTAAAATCAGGCTCATGGCAGCAGGGGAGTTTTACACGCACAGGAAGGTCAGGTCCAGCCCTGCCCGTCTTCGTGCATACTCTCTCTTTGGTCACTGTTGTGCGGCATGGTGAGCTTGGCACCCGGCCTTGAGAACGCAGCCACAGAAAGGAGTTCACGGGCTGGGCATTCTGCTAAGGGACACAGCTGTCTCTGGCCCCTGCATCCAATTACTGGACTCTCTGCTTCATTGCTCTGGTAGAGCTGCAAGCCTGAGACTCCACATGTTCTTTCAACACTCCCTCGGTGGCCAGCCCAGTGTGCTTTTAATCGTTGACAAGCAAGAGGGTGCCAGAGAGAAGGATGTTGGCTGCTGTTCAGGCATTTAGGGACTGGCAGGAAGGGCTGTTGTCCATGACAGATGATGCCACAAGTGGATTCAAGATTGAGTTTTTTGTTTTGCTATCCATCGCCTCAAGCATTTGTCTTTTTTTGTGTGTGTTACACACAATCCAATTATACTCTTTTAGCTATTTTTATATGTACAATAAATTTTTGTTGACTCTAGTCACCCTGTTGTGCTATCAAATACTAGATCTTATTCATTCTAATTACATTTTTGTGCCCATTAGCCATCCCCTTTCTCTCCTTCCCACCCTCCAACTACCCTTTGCAGCATCTGGTAACCATCATTCTACTCTCTATCTCCATGAGTTCAATTGTTTTAATTTTTAGCTCCCATAAATAAGTGAGAACATGTGAAGTTTGTCTTTCTGTGCCTGACCTATTTTGCTTAACATAATGACCTCCAGTTCCATCCATGCTGTTGCAGATGGCAGGATCTCATTTTTGTGACTGACTGGTACTCCACTGTGTATACGCACTGCATTTTCTTTATCCATTCCTCTGTCCATCCTCTTAGGTTGCTCCCAAATCTTGGCTTTTGTGAGCAATGTTGCAATAAACATGGCAGTACAGATATCTTTTTAATATACTAATATCCATTCTTTGGGGCTTATACCTAGCAATGGGACTGCTGGATCATATAGCAGCTCTATTTTTTGTTTTTTTGAGAACCCACCAAACTGTTCTTCATGGTGACTGTACTGATTTACATTTCCACCAATAGTGTACGAGGGTTGCCTATTCTTCACATCCTCACCAGCGTTCGTTATTGCCTGTCTTTTGGATAAAAAACATTTTAATTGGGGTGAGATGGTATCTTATTGTGGTTTTGATTTGCATTTCTCTGATGATCAGTAACGTTGAACATCTTTTCATATGCCTGTTTGCCATTTGTATGTCTTTTTTTTTTTTTGAGAAATGTCTATTCCAATGTTTTGTCCACTTTTTAATCAGACTATTGAATTTTTTCCTGTTGAGTTGTTTGAGCACCTTATATATTCTGATTATTAATCCCTTGTCAGATGGGTAGTTTACAAATATTTTCTCCCACTCTGTGGGGTGGCTCTTTACTTTGTTGATTGTTTCCTTTGCTGTGCAGAAGGTTTTTAACTTGATGTGGTCCCATTTGTCCATTTTTGCTTTGGTTGCCTGTGCTTGTAGGGTATTACTCAGGAAATCTTTGCCCAGTCCAATGTCCTGGAGAGTTTCCCCAGTGTTTTCTTTTAGTAATTTCTTAGTGTGAGGTCTTAGATTTAAGTCTTTAATCCAGTTTGATTTGATTTTTTTATATGATGAGAGAGAGGGGTCTAGTTTTCTTCTTCTGCATATGGATATCCAGTTCTCCCAGCACCATTTATTGAAGTGACTGTCCTTTTCCCAGTATATGTGTTCTTGGCACCTTTGTCAAAAATGATTTCACTGCAGATGTAGGGATATATTTCTGGGTTCTTTATTCTTTTCCATTGATCTATGTATCTGTGTTTATGCCAGTACCATACTGTTTTTGTTACTATAGCTCGGTAGTATAATTTGAACTCAGCTAATGTGATTCCTCCAGTTTTGTTCCTTTTGCTCAGGATAGCTTTGGCTGTTTTGGGTCTTTTGTGGTTCCAAATAAATTTTGGAATTATTTTTTCTATTTCTCTGAAGAATGTCCTTGGTATTTTGATAGGAATTGCATTGAATTTGTAGATTGCTTTGGGTAGTACAGACATTTTAACAGTATCGATTCTTCCAATCCATGAACACAGAATATCTTTCCATTTTTTCTGTTCTCTTCAATTTTAATTGCTTGCATCAATATGTTATAGTTTTCATTGTAAAAATATTTTACTTCCTTGGTTAAGTTTATTCCTAGGTATTTTATTATATTTGCAGCTATTGTAAATGGGATTACTTTCTGGATTTTTTTCAGAAAGATTATTTGTTGTTGGCATAGAGAAATGCTACTGATTTTTGTGTATTGATTTTGTGTTCTGTAACTATTGAAATTTTTTATTGGTTCAAAGAGATTTCTGGTGGAATCTTCAGGTTTCTCCAAATATTGGATCATATTATCTGTAAACATGGTTAATTTGACTTCTTCCTTTCCAATTTGGATGCTCTTTATTTTTATCTTTTTTCTCATTGCTCTAGCTAGGATTTACAGTATCGTGTTGAATAACAGTGGTGAAAGAAGGCATCCCTGTCTTGTTCCAGATCTTAGAGGTAAGGTTTTTAGTTTTTCTTGTTCAGTGTGACACTGGCTGTGGGTCCATCATATATAACATTTGTTGTGTTGAGGTATGTTCCTCCCATACCCAGTTCTTTGAGAGTTTTTATCATGAAGTGATGTTGAATTTTATCAAATGTTTTTTCAGTCCAATTGAAATGCTTATATGGTTTTAATTCTGTTGATATGATGTATCACATTGATTGATTTGCATATATTGGACCATCCTTGCATCCCTGGGATAAATCCTACTTGGTCATGATGAATTATCTTTTTAAATGTTGTTGAATTTGGTTTTCAAGTAATTTTTGAGGACTTTTATGTCAATGTTCATCAGGGACATTGGCCTGTAGTTTTCTTTTTCTTTTTGATGTGTCTTTGTCTGGTTTTGGTATCAGGGTAACACTGTCTTTGTAGAATGAATACAGAAGTATTTCCTCCTCTATTTTTCTGAATGGTTTGAGTAAGATTGGTATTAGCTCTTCTTTAAATATTGTGGTAAAATTTAGCAGTGAAGACATTTGGGTCTTGGGCTTTTCTTTGCTGGGAGGCTTTTTATTATGGCCTCGATTTTATTACTTGTTATTGGTCTGTTAAGGTTTTGGATTTCTTCATGGTTTAATCTTTGTAGATTGTATGTGTCTAGAAATTTATCCATTTCTTTTAGGCTTTCAAATTTATTGGCATATAGCTGCTCATAGGTGCTGCTAATAATCCTTTGCATTTCTGTGGTATCTGTTGTAATGTCTCCTTTTTCATCTCCATTCTTATTTATTGGGTCTTCTCTCTTAGTCAGTCTGGCTAAAGGTTTGTTGAATTTTTTAATTCTTTTGTCAAAATTCTTTTAACTTTCTTGTCAAGTTTTATCAAATTTTTCTACTTTTTTGTTATAGGCATTTATTGCTATAAACTTTCTTCTTAGTACTGCTTTCATTGTATCCAATAGGTTTTGGTATGTTGTGGTTTCACTGTAATTTGTTTTGAGAAATTTTTTAACTTTTTCTTAATTCCTTCATTGACCCACTGGTCATTCAAGAACATACTGTTTAATTTCCATGTGTTTGTATAGTTTCCAAAATTCCTCTCATTGTTGATTTCTAGTTTAATACAGTGTGGTCAGAGAAGATACTTGGTTTAATTTCATGTTTTTGAATTTTCAAAGATTTGGTTTGTGGCCTAACATATGCTCTATCCTTGAGAACAATCCATGTGCTAAAGAGAAGAATGTGTATTCTGCAACTGTTGGGTGAAAAGTTCTGTAAATATCTATTCATTCCATTTGATCTATAGTGTAGATTAAGACTGATGTTTCTTTGTTGATTTTCTGCCTGGATGATCTGTCCAATGCTGAAGGTGGGGTGTTGAAGTCTCCAGCTATTATTGTATTGGGGTCTATCTCTCTTTTAGCTCTAATAATATTTTCTTTATATATCTGGGTGCTCCAGTGTTGGGCACATATATAATTGTTATATCTTCTGGCTGAATTGACCTGTTTATCATTATACAACAACTTTCTTTGTCTCTTATAGTTTTTATCTTGAAATCTATTAGGTCTGATCTAAGCGTAGCTACACCTGCTCTTTTTTGGTTTTCATTGGCATAGAACATCTTTTTTATCCCTTTATTTTCAGTCACTGTGTGTCTTTATAGGTGAAGTGTGTTTCTTGTAGGCAACAGGTTGTTAGGTCTTGTTTTTCTATCCATTCAGCCATGCTTATGCCTTTTGATAGAAGAGTTTAGTGTATTTACATTCAATGTTATCATTGAAAAATAAGGACTTACTCCTGCCAATTTGTTGTTTTCTGATTGTTTTGTGATCTTTTCTTCCTTCTTTCTTTCCTTCCATCTTCTTTTCAGTGAAGGTGATTTTTTTTTTCTGGTAGTATGTTTTAATGTTTAGCTTTTTATTTTTGTATATCTCTGTTGTATGTTTTTTGATTTGAGGTTACTATGAGGCTTACAAATAATATCTTCTTATAACTCATTATTCTAAACTCGTGAGAACTTAACACAGATTACATAAATAAACTACAAACAAGCAAAGAGAAAACTAACAAAAACTCTACACTTTAACTTCATCTCCCTGTTTTTGAATTTTGTGTTGTCTCTGTGTTTTACTATATCTTGAAAAGTTGTTGTAGTTATTATTTTGATATGTTAATCTTGTAGTCTTTCTACCCACAATATGAATAGTTTACATACAATAATTACAGTGTTATAATATTCTGTGCTTTTCTGTGTACTTACTATTACCAATGAGTTTTGTACATTCAGATGATTTCTTACTGCTTATTAATGTCCTTTTCTTTCAGATTGAAGAACTGCCTTTAGTATTTCTTGTAGAACAGGTCTGATGTTGATGAAATCTCAGTTTTTGTTTGTCTGGGAAAGTCTTTATCTTGCCTTCATGTTTGAAGGATATTTTTGCTGGATATACTATTCTAGGATGAAAGGGTTTTTTCCCACATATTAAATATGTCATGCCACTCCCTCCTGGCTTGTAAGGTTTCCACTGAGAAGTCTACTGCCAGATGTATTGGAGCTCCATTGCGTGTTATTTGTTTCTTTTTTCTTGCTGCTTTTAGGGTCCTTTCTCTAACGTTGACCTTTGGAGTTTGATTATTAAATGTTTTGAGGTAGTCTTATTGGGGTTAAATCTGCGTGGTATCCTACAGCCATCTTACACTTGAATGTTGATATCTGTCTCTAAGTTTGTAAAGTTCCCTGTTATTATCCCTTTGAATAAACTTTTTACCCTGATCTCTCTCTCTTTCTACCTCCTCTTTAAGGCCAATATTGCTTAGATTTGCTCTTTTGAGACTATTTTCTAGATCTTATAGGCATGCTTTATTCTTTTTTATGTTTTTATTTTGTCTCCTCTGACTATGTATTTTAAAATAGCCTTTCTTCAAGCTCACTAATTATTTCTTCTGTTTGATCCGTTCTGCTATTGAGCCTCTGATGAATTCAATATGTGAATTGCATTTCTTGGCTTCTGCATGATTCTTTTAAATTATTTCAATCTCTTTGTTAGATTTATCTAATAAGATTCTGAATTCCTTTTCTGTGTTATCTTGAATTTCAACAAGCTTCCTGTAAATAACTATTTTGAATTTTCTGTGCAAAAGGTTGCATACCTTTACATACATACCTTTACATCCTGGTATATGGTTACATACCATACACCAAGATTGTTCACTGGTGACCTTAGTTCATTCGGTGAGGTCATGATCCTGATACTTGTGAATGTTTATTTGTGTCTGAGCATTGAAGAGTTAGATATTTATCGTACCTTATAGTCTGGGTGTATTAGTCAGTTCTTGCATTGCTATAAAAATATACCTGAGATTGGATAACTTATAAAGAAAAGAGGTTTAATTGGCTCATGTTTCTGCAGGCTTTATAGGAAGCATAGTGGTTTCTCCTTCTTGGGGAGCCTCTAGAAGCTTCCTATCACAGAAGAAGGGAAAGGGGGAACAAGGTACTTCACATGATTGGAGCAGGAGAAAGAGAGAGGGGAGGAGGTGCCATACATTATAAAATGAACAGATCTCATCAGAACTCACTCGCTATCACAAAAATAGCACCAATGGGTAAATCTGCCACCATGATCTAATCACCTTTCACCAGACCTCCACCTCTGACACTGGGGATTACAATTCAACATGAGATTTGGGGTGGGGACACAAATCCAAACCATATCACTGGGCTTGTTTGTACTCATCCTTCTTAGGAAGGCTTTCCAAGTATTTGAAGGGACTTGAGTGATCCAAGTCTTTGGTCACTGCAGCCATATCTGCATTGGCGGCACCCCAAGCCTAACACTGTGGCTCTTACAGACTTGTAGAGGTAATGCCTTGGTAGTCTTCGGTAAGATTGGGGAGAATTTCCTGGATTACTGGGTACAGACTTGTTCCTTTCCCTTACTGTCCACCAAACAAACAGAGTCTCTCTCTCTGTGCTGAGCTGCCTGGAGCTGGGGGAGGAGTGATACAAGCACCCCTGTGGCCACCAACACTGGGACTATGCTGGTTCAGACCCTAAGCCAGCACAGCACTGGGTCTTACCCAAGGCCCACGGTGACCACTGCCTGGCTACTGCTTATGTTTACTCAAGGCCCAAGGGCTCTACAGTCAGCAGGTGGTGAATCCAGGCAGGCTTCTGTCCTTCCCTTCAGGGTGACAGGTTCCCACTGGCTGCGGGGGGTTCCAAAGATGGCATCTGGGAACCAGAATCTGGAGTCAACAACCTTAGGAAGATACCTGGTGCTCTGTTCTACCGTGGCTCAGCTGGCCCTCAAGCTGAAAAACAAAGTCCTTCTCACTGCCCACTCTTCCCTCTCCTTTGCTCAAGCAGAGGAGTCTGTTTCCACGGCCACCACTGCCCCAGCCCTGTGGTGAGTACTGCCTGGCTAGTGCTAGTGTTCACTCAATGCTCATGAGCTCTTCAATCAGCCTGTGGTCAACGCTTCCAGGCCTGTGTCTCTCCCTTCAAGGCAGTGGGCTCCCCCTCTGGCCCAGGACAGGTACAGAAATGCTGTCCAAGAGCCAAGGCCTGCAAGTGGGGCCACCAACGGCCCACTTGGTGCTATACTCCACTGTGGCTGACCTGGTACCCAAGCTGCAAGACAAAGTCCTCCTTTCTCCTCTCTCTACTGTCCTGAAGGAGAAGGAGTCTCTCTCCCCATAGCCACCACATCTGGGAATGTCCTGGGTCATGTCTGAAGCCAGCACGTCTCTGAGCCTCACCCAAGGCCTGCAACAAGTACTGCTTGGATACTGCTGCTGATTATTCAGGATTCAGGGGCTCTTTAGTCAGGTGGTGATGAATCCTGCTAGGACTGGGTCCTTCTCTTCAAGGGAGCAGGTTTCCTCCTGGTCCAGGGTGTGTCTAGAAATGTCATCCAGGAGCTAGGGCCGGGAATAGCGGCCTCAGGACTATGCCAAGCAGACGGAAAGAGTCTCTCCTGGAGCTGTGAGCTACACTGCCTGGGATTGGAGGGTGGGTGTGGCAAGCACTCCCACAGCTGCCCTGACTGGTGTCTCACTAGGTCATGTGCAGCCCAAGTCCACTGGCTCTGAGCACAGCACCAGGACTTGCCCAGGAATTACAGTCATTGTGGCCTAGACTTCCTTTGAGTGTATTTAGAACCCCAGAGCACTTTAGTTCACGGTGTCAGGGCTTGCTGGAACTCAGATTTTGACCACTGAGATGGGTGGTTCCCCCCAGCTAAGATTGGTCTAAATGCTCCCTCCATGGGCACCAGCTGAGTTCTGCCATGTGTTGCTTTCTGCTGTGACAGCACAGCATGGAGTTCCAATGCAAAGTCCCATAGTCACTGCATCATACCTCCCCAGAGTGGCCATAGAATCTGCTTTTTTGGGGTAGAGATGGGGTCTCACTATGTTGCCCAGGTTGTTCTTGAACTCCTGGGCTCAAGTGATCCTCCCTCCTCAGTCTCTCAAAGTGCTGGAATTACATGCATGAGCCACTGAGCTTGGCTTCAGGAGATATGTAGGTCAGGAAATAATTCTGTTTAATACTGTAATGGTAGACACATGTCATTGTAATGTTTGTCCAAACCCACAGAACATACAACCCTGAGAGTTATCCCTAACATAAACTATGGACTTTAAGTGACGATGTGTCCATGTAGGTTCATCAGTTGTAACCAATGCACCACTCTGGTAGGAATGTTGGCAATGGGGGAGGCTGTACATGTGTGGAGGCAGGGGGTATATGGGAAGTCTCTTTCCTTTCTGCTCAATTTGGCTGTGCACATAAAACTGCTCTTAAAACAAGGATGAGCTGTAGATGATTTTTTTAAATGCAGGATTCACAGGCAATATGAATTTCAAGTAAGCAATGGATAAATGTTTTAGTATAAGTATATCCCATGCTATATTTGGGATATACTTATCTTAAATTTTTTTTTCTGGCAAGCTTACTATAGAGAGAGATGTAAGAAGAGTCAGAAAACTCAGAGAAGTGGGTATTGTTTCTTAGTGAACCAGGGGCCAGAAGGGTTGGACTAGTGGTTTCTGGCTCTGAGGAAGGATGTGGCCACTTGACTGCCTCTGCTTCCTCTCCCAGATGCAAGGTGCAGGTCTCTGTTGTATACAAGGAGGAGGCCGGAGCCTTGGGCTTTGCTTAAAACAGTCTCAGAAATAGGCAGGTCTGCTGTGTTTCCCCATCCAAGGACCCAGTCACACCTTGCTTAGAAATGAACGGCATTCCCTGGTCCTGTGACAGCATCCCCTGGTCTGGTGTGGGCACCACAGGCATGGCTGTAGGGGCAGCCCACAGGCCAGGCTTTATGGACCAGCTGTCCCAAATTACAGCATTTCAGATGCCCTTTTGGCACCTGCTAATGTTCTCAGGGGCACTGAGGTTTTGGCTGTGGGCATTATGTCAACAATTTAAAGTAGGCATTTTTAGAATCCCATGATATAATTGCTTTCAGATTTAGCCTTTAAAAAAGTTTCTTTGAGCCTACGGTGGCTCCAATTCAGAACAGAGCATCTTCTAAGTCACTCAGTGAGACCCACATTTCAGTAGGGGTCTTATGCCATTTCATTCATTAAGCAAGTATTTATTGAGTGCCTGCTGTGTGCCAAACACAGTCTGAAGATGCAGCAGGAAACTAACCACACCCCTGCCCTCAGGGAACTGACCTTCCAGTGGGGAGAGATCAGCCATAGAAGTAAATAATCAACATGCCGGGTACCACCAGGGATATAAAGAAAGCAGGGTGCAGTAGGCAGGGTACGGCCTCCCAGTGACGCATCCAATCCCAGGAGCCTGCGAGTATCTTACCTGATGTGGAAAAAGGGGCCGTGTAGATGTGACTAGGGCCTTGAGGCAGGGAGATGATCCTGGATTATTTGGATGGGCACGGTGTCATTGCAGGGTCCTTAGGATAGGGAGACGGGGATCCCTGACGGTAGGAGATGCGGCAACACAAGCAGAAGTCTATTCAACATCGGACAGAGACTGGAAGACGCTACACTGCTAGCTTGGCCTAAGAGGAAGGGGCCAGGAGCTGAGCCAAGGACCATAGGCGGTTGCTAGAAGCCAGACAAGGCAAGGATACAAGTTCTCCCCGGAGCCTCCAGCAGAACCCAACCCTGATGACCCCTTGATTTTAGCCCAGTGAGACTCCAGACTTTCAGAATTGCTACAGAATAAATGTCTTGTGTGAAGCTACTAAGTTTGTGATCCTTTGTTACAGCATCCCTGGGGACTCCTACGTGAGGTCAGGAAGTAAATTCTAATGTTAGTGCAGGGACGGGGGACAGGAAAGTCCTGCCTGACGAGGTGACGTTTAAGCCGATGTGGGTAAAGTGTGGCTTGTTCCGCCACAGCAGCCAGGCTGGTCCAGAGCTCAGAGCCCAGACCAACACTGGGGGACGTGACACGGAGGAAGTATGAAGCTCCAGCGGGAACTCCAGCCAGAGGGAGCACCAGGAATGAGTCACGTCAGCCTGGAGGTGCCCAGCCTCAAATGCCAGCATGGCCGCTCACCAGCCCATCACTCGACCTCCCTAAACGTGCTTATTCTGGTTGTTATCAGTTCAGTGAGGTGGCCATAGAATCTGCTTCAAAGGGCCATGTGGTGGTTTGCGTGGTGACTTCCCGCAGAAGGTACAGCCACCCAGGACCTGTGCGTGCAGCCTTGTTTGGAAAAAGGATCTTTGCAGATGTGATTAAGGAAATGCTGAGGTTATTCTGCACGGGAGCGGCTGTACCTCCAGCGTCCTCATGAGAGAAGAGAAGGGAAGGGCAGAGGACACGGAGGGGATGTGATGGGAATGCAGAGCAAACACTGGGGTGACACGTCTACCCTCCCAGGAGCATTGCGGATCACCAGCAGCTACGAGAGCCTGGAAGAGACAAGGAAGGACCCTCCCCTAGAGCCTCCAGAGGAACCAACCCTGTCACACCTTGACTTTCAACTTCTGGCCTCCAGCCAGGTGTGGTGACTCACACCTGCAATCCCAGCAGTTCGAGAGGCCGAGGCAGGCGGATCACTTGTGGTCAGGAGTTCGAGACCAGCCTGGCCAACGTGATGAAACCTCATCTTTACTAAAAATACAAAAATTAACCGGATATGGTGGCACACGCCTGTAATTCCAGCTACTCAGGAGGCTGAAGCAGGAGAATTGATTGAACCTGGGAGGCGGAGGTTGCAGTGAGCCAAGATGGTGTCACTGCACTCCAGCCTGGGTGACAGAGTGAGACTCCATTTCAGACAAACAAACAAAAAACTGGCCTCCAGAACTGACACTAATAAATTTCTGTTGTTTCAAGCCCCCCAGTTTGTGGTCCCATTTGTTCTGGCAGCTCTAAGAAGCCAAAACAAGCTTCGAGGAGGAAAAAGAAAACAAGCATGAAAAGTTCCTACGCACAGGAGGCCCTCACTACGAATTAGCCCTGATTGCTACAAGCCAAGAGCCATTTCTAGAGAACAGACCAAAGAATAAAAATGTGCGTTCTGTTTATCACAACTGGAAAACCAAAGAACGAAAGGGAGAAATGGCCACACAGCACAGATAAAAATACTTAACAATGTTCTATATTTCACAATTTTGCCTGGTCTGCTACCCAGACTTGATGATTGATGAGTTTTCTCTTTTTTTTTTTTTTCCCCAACCAAAAAGAACATGTTGCATAAGCTCAGATTTCCAGGGACCTGAGAAAGGCAGAAAAACAGCCTCTCGCGTTCTCCCCATCAGCCAGGCAGTGGCCTCAGCTTTCCAAACTGCATCAGTGAAACCCTGGCGAGGGACTGATGTGGAATAGCCCAGGGAGGGAGGCAGGGGCCTTTTCTAATGACCCTGAGAAAGCCAGGCACAGCTGCCGCCCGGAAAATGAAAGACACAGGTACTGACAATGGAAATGGAATGAAGGTTTTGGAGCAAATGCAGGCAGAAGCAAAGATTTAGGATGTATCTGTATCCGAGGTCTTTCCTGGAGAAATGCCTTCTTGGAAGTCGAGTACATCTTCTTACAGAACAAACAGAAAGCTTGCCAGTCCTCTGCTCTCAGCTACTGAGAATGAGTGCATTTGTCACAGCAAGCGCTTGTCCCATCTCTGCAGGCAGCTTTGGATGGTGTCCCCAGGACTCTGCTGTTTAGCAGGGTGCATAGGAAAGGGGATGATGGGAGTCTGAAATCGTAGGGCCAGAGCGGAGCTGGAGGGTGACTGGAGGCCCTCTGTCCCTAGAGACCTGGGCCGGGCCAGTCTCCTCACCCGTTAGCCAGGCTGGGTTGCTTTGGCAGCTCAGGACACAGCATGACCCTTGCAGGGGCCCAACTAGGAAACTTCCAGGGCAACCTGGCTACAGAAGGGCAGTGCTGGTCTGACCTATGTGTTAAGGAGGGACGGCAGGATGAACCGCCTACCTCGAACAGCCCGTCTTTCCCTGGTGTGTCGTGAAAGCCCCTCCTCTGGGGACCCCGTTAGAGTGAACTGCTTCTTCCACAGTTCTTCCAGAACACACGGCTTATGGCCCCATCACAGCACTTGGCATGCTGCTAAGGGGCCGTCAGGAGACAGAAACAACATGGGTACTTCGGCAGCCAGAATTTAATAGAGAACACAGAAGGGGTGCTAACTGGGTGCCAGTGACTTCTCCACAGCTGATCCACGCACAGTGAGAACTCAGGGTAGACCTGGGATTGGGAGGGACGGACCCTGCCCCCAACTCAGGGTGGGTGCTGATGGGGATCACCACTGTGATTGGTCAGTGCAGGGCATGTGACTCAGACCTAAGCCAATCAGCACACAGACCTGTCCTCTCCGGTGCAGCAATCCATTGGTAGATAATCAGGGTGGACCTAAGAATTTGGTATAATGTTTGGGGATGGGGGACCTTTGTGCTCCTGCAAGGTTGGCTGCAAAAATTTGGTGCATAATTTTCCCCAGTTCAAATGAAAATGAAGAGCCTTTGTTCAAAACTCAGGAATAACGTGTTATTAAAGCTATTGTAAGATAAACTTGTCACTAATTTCCTCCATTTCTCTCTTGATGTCCTATTTTTAGATTTGCAATGAATATCATTCTAAATAAAGAAAAATTTAAAATTTAAATTATTCATATAAATTGGTTTTTAGCTCATGTATAAGATCACTGAACTTGTGTGTGGAATTGTAGAAATTGTACCATTTGTCATTTGTGGCTCACACCTACACATGTATTGTGTTCTTGTAAGACAAAACAGCAGCTTTTGTTTTACTCTTCCAGATGCACACATTCTACACTCTCTACTTACCACTTACTGGTGGGTAAGGAAGAAGTGAAAGGTGAGGGAACTTTTTCTCTCCTTCTGTGTCATAATTCTCAGCATAAATGGTTGGCTATAACATGGAAGTCACATGAGTAAGAAAGAATATAACGAGGTCCGGCAGGATGCCTCATGCCTCTAATCCCTGCACTTTGGGAGTCTGAAGTGGGAGGATTGCTTGAGTCCAGGAGTTTGAGACCAGCCTGGGCAACATAGTGAGACCTTGTCTCTACAAATAATAAAAAATTAGCCGGGTATGGTGGTGTGTGCCTGTGGTCCTAGCTGTGTGGGAGGCTGAGGTGGGAGGATCACTTGAACCTGGGAGGTCAAGGCTGCAGTGAGATGTGATGGTGCCACTGCATTCCAGCCTGGGTAACAGAGTGAGACCCTGTCTCAAAAAAACAAAAGAATATGATGGGTTGTTCCCCTCCACCACCAATTCATCTATTGAAGCCCTATCACCCAGTGCCTGAGGATGTGACCACATTTGAGTCTTTAAAGAGGCAAATAAGTTAAATTGAGGGATCTTCAGAGTGGGTCCTATTCCCAGATGACTGTGTCCTTATAAGAAGAGAAGAGGAGGACTCAGACACACACAGAAGGTTGACCCTGTGAAGACATAGGGAGAAGGTGGCATCTACAAGCCAAGGAGAGAGGCCTCAGGAGGAACTAGCCCTGAGACACTTTGATCTCAGCTTCCACTCTCTAAAACCGTGAGAGAAAAAGTATCCGTTGTTCGAGCCCCCCAGCCAGCGGTATTTTGTTACAGCAGCACACACTGACTAACACGGACTCCTCAGTTGTTCTTGTTCTTATTTATTTATTTTTCATCTTTTTTTCTTAATAAAAATAAAAAATAGAGATGGGGTCTTGCTATGTTGCCCAGACTGGTCTGGAATTCCTGGGCTCAAGCGATCCTCCCCCAGCCTCCCAGAGTGCTAGGATTATAGGAGTGAACTGCCATGCCTGGCCTGTTCCTTTTCTTCGAGGGCCATCTTTCTGCATCTGAAGCAGACTCTGACTTACATGGAAATGGCATCCTCTGGGGCTGTACCGCATTGAGGCATTTGCGGACCTCACACCGTGGACTTCCACTCTCTTGGAGTCCTGCTTAGTGACACGATGGGAGAACTGTGTGAGGCTGGTGAACCCACACCCAGCTCAGGCCTCCTGCCACAGACACGCTCCACTGTCCCATTGGACTTCAGTTACAAGACACATGTTCAAGGATAGACTACTAAAAGTGATAAGACAGTGGCAGCAGAACATTAAACCAAAGCTGGCACTGTTCTAAGCACAGGCCCCGTGTGATGGTAAGTATTGTCCTGGGTCTAAGAAACCTCGTGCCCAGAAGGGGAGCCATGGCAAACGTAGTAAAACCCTGTCTCTACTAAAAATACAAAAATTAACTGGGTGTGGTGGCCTGTGCCTGTAGTCCCAGCTACTCAGGAGGCTGAGGCAGGAGAATCGCTTGAACCCGCAAGGCGGAGGTTGCAGTGAGCCAAGATCGTGCCATTGCACTCCAGCCTGGGCGACAGAGTGAGACTCTGTCTCAAAAAATATATACATATATAAACATATCTTCATCATCAGATCATTGCTGTGATTGTCCAAATGAGCAGAAAAAGGCACTTCATAAAACAGCGCTTTTTCTTCACCCTGTAAACAACCTGCTTCAGCTCCCCAGGAAGGCCTTCTTCTGCACGCTGATACCAACTGATGTCGAACATCGATCACCCTTCTTGGTGCACCTGCAGACCCCTAATTTCTTCCAGCTGCTGCACTCATACCCCTAGAAAGCAGCCAGAAAGGCTCTGTGATTTGGAACCTGGAATCCCGGGTCAAAAATTCTTGTTAATGTGTTGGAATTCATGGTAACCTGGACAGTTTCCTTTTGAGGATCTGAAACCAAAAGGCCAAGACCGCAGTATGAGTTTTCTGGGGCTTTCTGACACAGACGGAGTGACTTAAAACAATGGAAATGGACCCTTTCACCATTCTGGAGGCCAGCAGTCCACAGTCGAGGGTTGGTTCCTTCTTGGGAGCTCAGAGAGAGAATCCATCTCATGCCTCCCTCCCTCGTTCTGGTGGTGGCTGGCGATCCTTGGCATTTCTTGGCTTGTAGATGCTTCACTCCAGCCTCTGCCTCTCAAAGTGCTGGGATTACAGGTGTGAGCCACTGTGCCTGGACTATATATCTTTTTTGATGAGATATATTTTCAGATCCTGTGCCCATTTTAAAATAGAGTTGTCCTTTTTTCTTATAGTTGTATTTTTTAAATTCTTTGTATATTTAGGATACATGTCCATTATCAGATATGATGTGTTTTGCAAATTGTTTTTTCCTATCTTGGCCTTGTCTTTTCATTCTTTCACAGACCAAAGATTTTTGATCTTAATAAAATTCAACTTATCTATTGTTTTCTTGAATGATGCTTTTGGTGCTGTGTCTAAAAACTCATCTCCAAACCCAGGGCATGTAGATTTTATTTATGTATTCTTCTAGAAGTTTTATAGTACATTTTATAGTATTAAATGTAATCCATTTGGGTCTATAATCCATTTGAGTTAATTTTTCTGTAATAATTTTTGTCTAGATTCTTTCCGCAGAATTGTCTTTGGCCATTGTCAAAAATCAGTTGACTGTATTTCTGCAAGTCTATTTCAGGGCTCTCTCTCTCATTCCATTGACCTATGAATTTATTCTTTCACCAGTACCACAGTGGCTTAATTAATGTAGCTTTTAGTAAATCTTAAAATGGAATAGTATAAGTTCTTCAACTTTGTTCTTCAGTATCATGTTTGCTATTCAAATATATAGGTCTGTTCCAGTTATTTATTTCTCCTTGCGTGAGTTTTGATGATATGTGTCTTTCAAGAAATTGGTTCCTTTCATCTAAGCCATCAAATTTTGGGGCATAGTTATTTGTAGTATTCTGTTATTATCCTTTTAATGTCCAAGGGATCAATAATGATGAAACTTTTTCATTTCTGACACTAGTAATTTGTGTCTTCTCTTTTTTCTTGGTTAACCTTGCTAGAGGTTTATTAAATTGATTGATATTTTTTAAGAACTGGATTTTTTCTTTTTTTTTTTTGGTCTCATTGGTTTGCTCTATTATTTTCCTATTTTCAATTTCATTGATTTCTAATTTTTATTCTTTCATTTGCTTTGGACTTATTTTGCCCTTTTTCCTTTACTTTCCTAAGGTAGAAGTCAAGATTATTGATTTTAGAGCTTTTTTCTTTTAAATATATTCATTTAAGGCTGTATATTTACCATTAAGCACTGCTTTAGTGCATCCCACACATTTTGATAAGTTGTATTTTCATTTTTGCTAGTTCAAAATATTTAAAACTTCCATTGAAACTTCTTTTTTGACACACAGGTTACTTAGAAGTGTTGCTTATTTTTCAAATATTACAGAATTTTCTAGTTATCTTTCTGCTTTGGTTGCTAGATTAATTGCACTGAAATCTGAGATCATACTTTGTATGGCTTCTATTATTTTAATAAGGCATGTTTTATGACTCAGAATGTGGTTTGTTTCATGTGAGCTTGAGAAGAATGTGTGTTCTGTTGATGGAGTACTCTGTAAATGTCAATTAGATCAAGTTGGTTGCTAGTGCTATTCAGATCATGGATATCTCTACTGATTTTTTGCCTGCTTGATCTATCAATTACTGATAGAGGAATATTAAAAACTCCAACTCTAATAGTACATTTGGCTATTTCCCACTTCAGTGTTGCCAGTTTTTGCCTTATTATTTTTATTTTTGAGATGGAGTTTCACTCTTGTTGCCCAGGCTGGAGTGCAATGGCACAATCTTGGGTCACTGCAACCTCTGCCTCCTGGGTTCAAGGGATCCTCCTGTCTCAGCCTCCTGAGTAACTGGGATTACAGGTGCCTGCCACCATGCCCAGCCAATTTTTCATATTTTTAGTAGAGACAGGTTTTTGCCATGTTGGGCAGGCTGGTCTTGATCACCTGACCTCAGGTGATCCACCCGCCTTGGCCTCTCAAAGTGCTGGGATTACAGGTGTGAGCCACCGCGCCCAGTCCGTTTTTGCTTTACTTTTAAGCTCTTTGGTTACATATAAATATTTAAGATTGTTATCTTTTTTTTTTTTTTGAAAGTTGATGCCTTTATCATTATCTAATGCCTCTCTTTGTTCCTGACTAATGTTCATGCTCTGAAGTCTAAGAGAGTTACTCCAGCTTTCTTTTGATTGCTGTCAGCATGGTCTATTTTTCTCTATCTCTTGACTTCTATCCTAGCTGGGTCTTTATATTTAAAGTGGGTTTCTGTAGACAGTATATAGTTGAATCTTGTTTTTAGTCTACATTGGCAATCTTTATTTTTTTAATTGGTGTAGTTAGACCGTTCACATGTAAAATGGTGATTGATATATTTATTTTCTATTTGTTGCATTAGTTTTTCATTTCTCCCTCCCTTTTCTGCCTTTGAAATTATATTTCTTGTATGCATTTTCTTGTCATTGTCCTAGAGTTTACAATATACATTTTAACTAATGTAAATTCACCCGCAAATACACTATACTACTTTATGTGTGTGGTAGAAATAACTTACAAGAGTACTCTCCACTCTTCTTTCCTATTCCTTGTGATATTGCTGTTATTAATATCACTCATCCATATGCTATAATCCAATATGTGTAACCCAATACATTGTTACTATTATTGCTTATGAAAAAAGTTATCTTTTAGGTTCATTAAGAATAAGAAAAATAAATGATTTTATTTTACTTTCACTTATTTCTTCTTTGATGCTCTTCCTTTCTTTGTGTAGATAGGTAGACCTATACTATTTTCTTTCTGCATGAAGAGCTTCTTTGAAACATTTCTAATAGGGCTGGTCTTCAGATGACGAATTCCTTCAGGATTTTCATTTGTTTCCTCTGAGAAAGTATTTCTTTATTTTTCACTTTTGATGGATAATTTTTCTAGGTATAGAATTCTTGTTGGTTTTAACTTTTTCGTATATTTTTTATTTGTAGAGACAGAGTCTCACTCTCTTACCCAGGCTGGAGTGCAGTGGCACAATCATAGCTCACTATAACCTTGAACTCCTGGGCTTAAGTGATTGTCCTGCCTCAGCCACCCAAGTAGCTGGGACTACAGGTGTGTGCCAACATGCTTGGCTAATTTTTTATTTTTATTTTTTGTAGAGACATGGTCTCACTATGTTTCCTATGCTGTTCTAAAATTCCTGGCCTCAAGCTACCCTCCCATCTTGGCCTCCCAAGGAGCTACCATGCTCTGCCTTGTTTTTTTATTTTGTTTTGTTTTGTTTTAAATTTCAACATGAAGTATTTTATGCCACTCTCTTCTTGTTGGCATGGTTTCCAATGAGAAACCCACTGTAATGTTCACCATTGTTCCCCTATGTATCAGATGTTGTATTCCTTTGCCTTCTTTCAAGAATTTTTCTTTGTCTCTGGTTTCGGCAGTTTTAATACAATATGCCTGGGGGTGTGTGTTTGATATTTATCATGTTCAGTGTTCTCCAAGCTTTCTGCATGTGTACTTATTGTCTCTCATTAATTCTGGAAAGACCTTTCCCATTATTACTTTAAATATTTCTCTCCTCTATCTTTTCTTCTTCTTCTTCCAGTATTCCAATTACATGTATGTTGCATCTTTGTTTTTGTTTCTGTTTGAGACAGGGTCTCACCCTGTGATCCAGGCTGAAGTACAGGGACATCATCATAGCTCACTGCTGCCTTGAACTCTTGGGCTCAAGTAATCTTCCCTCCTCAGCCTCTCAAGTGGCTGGAATGAGAGGCACACACCACTGTGCCTAGCTAATTTTTTCATTTTTTGTAGAAATGACAGCTCACTATGTTGCCTAGGCTGGTTTTGAACTCCTGCCTTCAAGTAATCCTCCTGCCTTGGCCTCCCAAAATGCTTGGATTACAGGCATGTGCCACCACACCTGGCCTCTGTTGAATCCTTGAGATGACCCCATAGTTCCTGTGTGTTATATTCTCTGCTCAATTCTTTCTCTTCGGATTTCATTCTAAGAGGTTTTCATTCCACTATCCAGATGCTCAGACCCTTTCCAGGTTGTGTTGAGGCACTGATGAGCCCTTCGGGAGCATTCTTCTTACTGAGTTTTTCATCTAGCATTTTTTTTTACTGGTTCTTAGAGTTCCTATCTCTCTGTTTACATTACCCATCTGTTTTTGCATGTTGTCTACTTTTTCTATTAGATCCTTTAACATAATAATCATAGTAATTTTAAGTTCCCTGTCTGGTCATTCTAACACCTGTGTCACATCCCAGTTTTGCTCTGATGATTGCTTTGTCTCTGCAGACCACGTTTTTTCCTTGCCTCTGAGCCAACGCTAACTCTCTGCCGCTCTCCTTTAGAGAATTGGTTTACCAGCCCACACCTGCTTGAGACCTTAGGCTTGTATTCTAGGAGGGAGGGACAAGACTCCTGGCCAGACAGACCACTGACATGCTTTATTCTGTTTTGCTTTCTAGTAAACCTGAAAATAAGACAACAAATTTGAAAAACTCCAGTTCCCTTCTGCTTCCAGGAGAATGAATTTTATGTCATTGCTGCTGTCTCCAGTAAACTCAAAGGGAATGGTTGCTGGCTTGGCAAATGTGCAGACGGTACTAGCTGGGTGTCTCAGTGTAACTTGTATTACACTGAGAAGCAAACGTATCATCCTGAATCAATCACCTAGTTCCACGGCAGCCACCCACATCAGACCTGTCCAATCTGTGTGGCTTGGCTCACATGAAAAACCAATTAAAAGCCTGGTAACCTTGGGGTCACTGCCTTGCTTCTAGCCCTGTCACCATGATCAGTTTGCATATTAGACTTGTAATTTCTGCCAGAGTGGTGGTAATTTGCTACAGCCATCGGCACACAGGTAAGAAGGGGGAGAAATTACGTTCTGCAGGGTGCTGGGGTCAAAGACTCACCAGAACTTGTCAACACAAAGGGCAGAAGGATGGCACAGGTCATCCCCCGGTGGTCCCACCTACTGACTTATTCAAGGTCACACAGTAAGTGGTGAGTTGGGCTTTGATCCAGAGCCCTGCACTTTTACCCACTGGGAAAGGAGGATTAGGGCTGAGGCTTTCTTCTCTAATAGCCCTGAGGCGGGAAGGAGGTCCATAGTCCAGGTCCCTCTGACCATCACCTCCCACCTGCCTCATGCTTTGTCCTCGCTGCAGTGTTCGATAAGGAAAATCACACCATATCTGCAGCTGCTTAATTAGCCCTGGAAGGGTCACTGCAGGAGAAACAGTCTTCAAACTGAACCTCCTAAGCCTGGTCCTATGCACGTAAGTGTCCCATAAATATTAATATCCAAAACATGCTCCTCAACGTACATTAAGTTGTATACGATAGATGCTAATGATGTTCTTAATTTTAAAATATTGGGTGTTCATTACAAGCCAGCCACCATGCTGATCCTGTACATACATTTATCTAATACCTGACCCCTCTTCCCACCCTGGCTCCAAGCTCCTTGAGGGTAGGGACCATCCGTGCACTCATTTGCTGTTGTTCCTCCGGTCCCTCCGTCTCTTATTCTATGAGGAGTTATCAGAAAGCAGAACAACAGAGGAGGGACACAGAAACATTAGGTATCCCTAGGCCCATGTTCATGAATGAGCATGCTGGGAAGAGAATTCCAGGAGCCAGGATTTAGGAGTTTGGGATTCCTTGGTTTGCACCTTCCTTCCTCCACCCCAGGGTATCCTGACTGCAAGGGACCCAGAGTGGTTCAACCCTCTATTTGGGGCCTCCCAAAGTAGGGAAGATCCCCAGACCCTGCTGGGAGCATCTTAAGAACACAGCAGGGACCAGAGCACCCCAGACCTGGCGGGACCAGGGAGGCAGTTGCCAGAGGAGGAAAAACATTTCTTGACAGTGACTGAGGTTGTATCATCTGTCAGCACCTCAGATGGGAGGTGGGACTTGACTGCAGCAAATTCCAGAGCCTCCCTTAGCCTCAGCATCCTCGTCTGCAAAGCTGGCCCCATGACCCCCGATATGGTTTGGATCTGTGTCCCCACCCAAATCTCATGTTGACTTGTAATCCCTAATGTTGGAGGTGGGGCCTGGTGAGAGGTGATTGGATCATGGGGGCAGCTTCTCATGAACGGTTTAGCACCATCCTCTTGGTGCTGTCCTTGTGATACTAAGTGAGTTCTCCCAAGATCTGGTTGTTTAAAAGTGTGTGGCACCGCCCGCCTCTCTCTTTTGCTCCTTCTCCCACCATATGAGCTACCTTGCTCCCCCTTTGCCTTCTGCCATGATTGGAAGCCTCCTGATGCCTCCCCAGAAGCAGATGCTGCCATGCTTCCTGTATAGCCTGCAGAACCATGAGCCAATTAAACCTCTTTTCTGTATAAATTACCAGCCTCAGGTATTTCTTTATAGCAATGCAAGAACGGATGAATGCACCCCTGCTTGTAGAGTGGCTTGCATGAGATCATTATGCAATAGCTTAAGAAGCAGTCGGCACATGGCAGCTGTTGTTCATTGATGAAGGGTAGGTTGGAGGGTGCAGGGAGGTTCAGTCCCTGCGGAAGGTCCAAGGACAAAGCTGTGGGCATTGAAGTTCACATGCCACTGCTCTCCACCTGACCTGGGGGAAGTCACTTATCCTCTCTGCCTCAGTTTCCCTATCTTCAAAGGAGAAATTACAGGACGTGCTGTGAACCAGGATGTGCATTTCATAAACTATTCTTTGGACATGTACTGATACTGAGCTCATGGGGCATCCTGAGAGCCAGAGGTAACATCGAGCAAGGGCAGATCACATGTGCAGGGAGCCCAGGACATCGTGACTCTCACGTGGTCATCCCAGTGACCACCAGGGGGTGACCTGGGCCATCCTTCCACCCTTTGTGTTGACAACTTCTGGTGAGTCGTTGGCCCCCGTACCCTGCAGAACGTCATTTCTCCCCCTTCCTTCCTGCGTGCTGATGGCTGTAAAAAATTACAACAGCTCTGGCAGAAATTACAAGTCTAATATGCAAACTCGTCATGACGACAGGGCTAGAAGCAAGGCAGTGACCCCAAGGTTGCCAGGCTTCTAATTGGTTTTCGTGTGAGCCAAGCCACACAGATTGGACACGTCCGATGTGGGTGACTGCTGTGGAATTGGCTGATCAATCTGGGAGTATACGTTTGCTTCTGAGCTTAATTAGCTCCTTGGCTTGGCTCACCCAACTCCCTCCTGCTGGACAGAAGTATTCCTTGGTTGGGAAGACCAGCTGCTGGGGCCGCTCTCAGAGTTCTGTCTCTGCCCCAACCCTCTGGATCCAAACATAGCTGGGCCCCACCCAGATGCCCCCATGCCCTGAGGCCTGGGTACCCATTCAGGGAGAAGATGCCCGTTCCCAGTTCCCTAATGCAAGGCCTCCGTGGCAGGACCACCCAAAGCCACCTCCCAGGAAAGACCCCTCAAGGCTCCAGAGTGGAGCATAAGCTTGGATTCTTCTGTTGAGTATTTTAAATCAGGACTGCTCGCTTCCACGCCTGGGTTAGCCTTTGTCAGACACTGTCAGGGCAGGCTGAGAAGCAGAGATGTTCTTTGTTTTGGCCTCTATCCCTCCATCCACTTACAACAAACCTGAATCTTAACCCCCAAGCATGAAGAAGACTGCACTCCTTAATTCACTTTAAATCAACCCAAACTCAAGCCTCATCTCCTATCCGAGGTGCTGAGGGACGATGCAATCTCAGTCACTGTCAAGACAGTTTTTTCCCAGCCACCGCCTCTCTCTGGTCCCACCAGGTCTGGGGTGCTCTGGTCCCCGCTGTGTTTTTAAGATGCTCCCAGCAGGTCCTGGGGATCTTCCCTGCTTTGGGAGGTCCCAAATGGAGGATTGAACCATTCTGGGTCCCCTGACCCCTAACTTCTTCCCAGGCTGCAGAGCTGTGCCTGTCTCCCGTCTTGCGACCCTCAAGGGCTTCCCCCAACATACCTGCATGAACAGTTGTTGTTTTCTGCTAGTCCAATGTCTCCCTGGCCTTCTGCTGGTGACAGTACCGTGGTATTCGGCGGAGGTGGCCACCCCAGCCCCCTCTTGGACTCCGTGCCTTAAGTGTCTGTGTAGGTGGTCAAAGAGGAGGCTGCTGTTCCCAGAGACTGAGGCACACAGCCAGCGCCCAGGCCCAGGGAGGTAAATGCTGGGGACGCCAGAGCCAAGGACAGAGGCGGGAGAGCTGGAGAGAAGCTGGTTCTGGGAGAACCTGGGGAGGAAACCCGTGCCAGAAGGCTCCATTCAAAGGGCCAGGGTCAGAGTCAGGGCCACCGGCTGCCATAGGAGGCCTGAGGGCAGATGAAGCCCTGAGGAAGGAGGGGTCGGAGAAGCCTGGGGGACGGAGGGATGCTCAGCCACAGTGGTAAATCCATATTCCCGAGCCCACATTGACCGTGCAGGGAGAGGCTTTCTAAGCCCCATCAGAATCTACAAGGACGCCCTGTGTGTCTGCTTGTTGACGGGGCACTGCTCAGGAGGACAGTGTCCAGAAGGGCAGGGGCCACACCTGTCCAGGGCTGTGTCCCCAGCCCCCAGGGCAGTGCCCGGTACTTAATGGGAGCTCCGTAAATACTTGAACACGTAGATCCCATACTGAGTTTGGTTTTCAGAAGCAATGGCTTTCTATAATAACTCAGAGACGATGTCACAGGGCAGCCCCTTGACTATGCGGGAGGCTGCCTTAGCCCCTTCCCATTCGAGGTCCTGGCACCCAGGAGGTACTGTCATGTCTCTAGGGAGCTGTCTCAGTCTCACCCACACTGGTCCGCACCCTGGATCTGTACAGGGCATCCCGTCCCTGTGTCCCTTCCCTGGGCCGTTCATTATTCCCGTCACTCACCATGCACACCGGCGCCTATTCTATTGCCTCCATGGAACTGGAAGTTGACAGGTGACACTGCGAAGATACCAAGAAACGTGTTGCTACAACCTGCCATGATTGCTGCGCAGGACAAGCACAGGTGCAGGGACAGGGACTCTGGTGAGATGGCCTCTAAGTGGGGGCCTGAGTGATGCGGAGCTGGTATAGAGAGTGGCGGTGGCATTCCAGGCAGGAGGTCGGTGCAAAGGCCCTGAGGCTGGTCAGCATGACGCACCACCAGAGGGGAGTTCCAGATGAGGAGGCAGGAAGCCTCTGGCCCTGCAGGGCCCTGTGGGCATAGTAGGGAATTGGACCATATTCTAAGAGTGGTGAGATTCTTCTGGAAGATTTTAAGATGGGAACTAACAATATAATTTGTATTTTAAAAGATTATGGCACTAGACGCAGTGGCTCACGCCTGTAATCCCAGCACTGAGGCCAAGGCTGGCAGATTACTTGAGGTCAGGAGTTCCAGGCCAGCCTGGCCAACATGGTGAAACCCCATCTCTACCAAAAATATAAAATTTAGCTGGGCATGGTGGCGTGTGCCTGTAATCCCAGCTACTCGGGAGGCTGAGGCAGGACAATAACTTGAATCTGGGAAGTGGAGGTTGCAGTGAGCCAAGAGCACGCCACTGCACTCCAGCCTGAGTGACAGAGGGAGCAAGATTCCGTCTCAAAAAAAAAAAAAAAGATTATGGCATTCATTCTGTAGAGAGTGCACTGTGGGGAGTAAGAGTGAGGCAGTAGCTCCCCAGGAGGCTCTGTCCAAAGTCCAGGAGGCAGACAGTGGTGGCCGAGGAAAGGGAGAGAACTGGACCCATCCGTGGCTTTGGGGCTTCATGGGAGCGAGGAGGAAGGAAGAGAGGAGGGTTGAGGAAGGTGGCCAGCAGGAGCGATGGGAGGGTGGTGAGGCCACGGCCTGAGCCCACTGGGAGAGGAAAAAGCACGCAGCAGTGGGGAGGGAACATCGGGTTCCATTTTGGGAACAATAGGTAGAGACACCTGCAAGACCCACACATGGAGATATCGAGCAGAATGGTGGAGACACACACCTGGACACGCAGCACGGGGGTTTGGGTTGGAGATGGATGGCCAGTGACATGGAGAAGACAACCAAGGGAGGAGGCCTCTGCCTGGGATGCCAGCATGGCACCCGCAGGGGCCGAAAAGAGTCTGCCAGAGAGACGTGTCCCTGTCCCAACTCGCACCACCTGGGAATGTGACCTTCTTTGGAAAAAGGGTCTTTGCAAGATGTGATTAAGTTAAAGCTTTGAACCACGTGCATCTTGGATTTCTGGATGGGCCCTAAACCCAGTGACAAGTGACCTTAGAAGAGAACAGAGAGGGGGTCGAGACACAGAGAGAAGTGGAGGAGGCCCTGTGAAGGCAAGGCAGGGACTGGAGCGGAGGAGTCACCAGCAATGAGACCCCTGGGCCCTGGAAGCTGGAAGGGTCCCTCCCTAGAGCCTTCGGTGGGGGCACAGCCGAGCTGACGCCCTGGTCTCAGACTTCTAGTCTGCAGAATTGTGAAAGAATAAATCCGTGCTGTTTTAAGCCATCCTGATTGTGGTCATTTGTTGCATACAGCAGCCACGGACATGAACACGGCCCTCCAGGGAGGTGGGGGGGAAGTGAAGGCCGGGTGGAGACGACACAGCCAAGGTGGGACTGCAGAACCACATGGGCCCGCTCTGCTCACGAGGGTTGGCCCTGATCCCATCTGACCCCGGTGCTTATCAGAAGACGGGGTGAGGACACAGGCACACACAGAGGGACGACCGTGTGAGGACTCAGGGGAAGGTGGTGTCTGCAAGCCAGGAAGAGAGGCCTCAGGAGGAGCTGGGCCTGCCACACCTTGATCTCGGCCTTCCAGCTGCCAGGACTGTGAGACAGTAAGTGTCTGTTGCTTAAGCCACACGTCTGTGGGGCTTTGTTAGGGCAGCCCCAGCAAAGGAATGCGGGCGGTATTGCACAAATTCCATTTCCCCAGGGACGGAGGGAAGCTGGCCTGGGCCTGGATCCTACTGGACTAGGTAGAGTGCCCTGGGGTCGTGTGCCATGGGAAGCAATGTTCAGTCTTTCAGGACTAGGCACATCCTCATCTGTCCCCGGAACAAGCCTGGTCCTGGTGACCTCTTCCTTCAGAGCTCCACAGACCCTGCGGGTGGCCACAGGTTTGCACCAGGTGCAACTCGGTAGGAAGGGTCATTGCTGCTTCAGGACAAAGCTTGGCAAACTGAGTTCACGGTGCTTGAAGGGCCAGGAAGGAGGTGTTTCCCTGCTGAGTGCGAGGATCTTCCGAGTTTCAGCACCATTCAATTACAAATCAGCGACGGTTAGTCAGGCCCCAGGGGACCCTTCCAGCGTGTCAACAGCACAGCCCACTCCTGGATTCACTGCCACTCCAGAGGCGGGTTCTCCTTGGTCAACCCAGAGCCACGGAGGAGCCAGCCACAGCCGGATTCCACGCCTTTCGGCATCTCCAACACCAACCCCACGGAGAAAGATCTGTCACTTACTGCTGATTCGCTGGTCTGGGGTATTAAAGGCCATGACTGTCCTCTTCCTGGGATGTCCAGCGGACAGGTGGCTGCACTTTTGCCCGGCCCTCCTCTGGCCAGTCGGTGGACTGTGTATGTGTGCCATCCAAGAAGCAACCCCAGGGGAAGCCAGGTGAATCAGGCAGCCATCCTACTTGTAGGCCGGTGACTTCAATAACGTCCTAAGGCTTGGGGAAGCGTAGGCTGCAGGCGTGACGCCCTCTCGGGGCCCGTGCAGCTCCGGTGTTCATGGGGTCAATGCAGATGTGCATGTTTGGGTGCTCGGGCCACACGACGCTGGCAGGCTGCTTTCCTCACTCAAACTACCGCACCTGGCGGAGGCATGGGGTCCGCCTCAAGGGCAGTGGCCAAGTGCAGGTGGGCACAGGGTCTCCTGTCATCCAAGCCCCTCGTTTCTGCTGTGGTCTGTGTGATGCAGAGAAACACAGAAAACATCTGAGGACCCATCTGCACAATTGTCTGGGTCTGTTTTTCCAGCCTCTGGCTTCCAAACATAGCAGGCCTCAGTCCAGGCCCTGAGCCCTCTTTCCCTGGATGGTTCAGTCTCTCCCATCCCCAGACAAGAGCAGTTGCAGACAGGAAGCCGGCAGTGGCCTCTAAGGCCTCCTCCCTGTCCTTCGGGAGGCTTGGCATGAACACTCCCTTCCACCTGGTGCAGGTGACACCTCATAGCACTGCACCGATGTCCCCCCGTCCCCACTCCCAGGCTGCACGTCTGCACCCCAGCGAACAGACGAGCTTTGCATCCCTGTTCATGCCGAGCTGCCTGACTTCTGGTCCCAGGCTCCTAGCACGTTCCCCTGGGCCCAGCCCCTGTCATTAGCCTGATTTTGCTTTTGAGTCTGCCTGGTGGACTTGGTCTCTGCACCAAGATGCTGGGGACTGCCCAGGACTTGGCTGTACATCCTGACCATGGTGTATGAGGAACTGCCCAGGACGCGGGCCCTGAACCCCATCTCATGAGCAGGCATCCACCGCAGACCCTGCCTGCCTGTACTCCTGGCTGTGGGACCTGGGCTGCGTTTCTGAGCCTTTCTGTTTCCTCATCTGTAAGATGTTGGTAGCGATGGCCCCTGCTCACATGGTGGCTTTGAGGACCCGAGGAACCCATCCAAAGTGCTTTCGTTAGGGTCACTCATGAGTGGCCACTGCGTTGCCCAAGCACGGTCAGTCCTCAGTGCCCATCATGTTGGCCTCAGGAACGTGTGGACAGCGCTCCCTCCTCCCTCGGCGGTGTTGGCTTCCAGGGCTCTGTTGCCCAGGCTAGTGTGCAGTGGCGTGGGCGCAGCAGCCTCAAACCCCTGGGCTCAGGCGATTCTTCCATCTCAGCCTCCTGAGTAGCTGGAACCTTAGGCGTGCACCACCATACCCAGCTAGTTTTCATTTTTTATTTTTGTAAACAATGGGGTCTTTCTTTGTTACCCAGGTTGGAGTGCAGTGGTGCAATCACGGCTTACAGCAGCCTTGAATTCCTGGATTCGACTGATCCTCCAAACTCAGCCTCCTGAGTAACTGGAACCTCAGGTGTGTACCACGATGCCCAGCTCAATTTTTTTAAAAACAATTTTATTTTTATTTATTTATTTTCTTTGAGATGGAGTCTCGCTCTGTCGCCCACGCTGGAATGCACTGGCGCTATCTTGGCTCACTGCAACCTCTGCCTCCCAGGTTCAAGCAATTCTCCTGCCCCTGCCTCCTGAGTAGCTGGGATTACAGGCATGTGCCACCATGCCCGGCTATTATTATTATTATTATTATCATTATTATTATTATTTGTATTTTTAGTAGAAACAAGGTTTTACTGTGTTAGCCAGGATGATCTCGATCTCCTGACCTCATGATCCACCTGCCTTGGCCTCTCAAAGTGCTGGGATTACAGGCATGAGCCACTGCGCCTGGTTCCTCTCTTCCTCTTAAGGCTGGAACAGCCCAGCTGGATGTGTCCTTTCTCTGCCTGCAGTCCCTTCCTTGCTGCTCTGCTCCAGGCGTGTCTCTCATTCTACCCAGGTGCCCACAGCTCCCAGCCCAGACCTTCCTGCACTCCAGCTGTGTGGGCCCGAAAGCTCATCGCTGCATGTATGTCTGCCAGTGTCTTCAGCCCAGTTCCTAACTGTCCCTGCCAAAGGTGCCACACTGGGCCTGCTACATCCTGGGTGGTAGCACCTCCAACCTTTGGGTTGGTTGTTCAGTTTAAAACCAGCCTCCCTCACTGTCTCACACCCAGATCAAAGGTGTCAACAAGCCGGGCATGTGGGCACAGGCCTATGGTCCTCGTTACTGGGGAGGCTGAGGTGGGAGGACCCTTTGAGCCTGGGAGGTCAAGGCTGCAGTGAGCTATGATTGCACCACTGCACTCCAGCCTGGGTGACAAAGCAAGACCTTGTCAAAAAAAAAAAAAAAATTTATTCTGTTAATTCTGCTTTGAAGTTAATCCCAGCATGAGCACTTCACAGCCTCTGCACTGCCACCTCCCGGGCTGAGTGGCTGTGGCATCGTGCTCGGATTGTTGCAGTGGCATCTTCTCTGGTCCGCCTGCTTCCACTCTTGAGTGCTTAGAGGCTCTGTGCGGCACAGATCCTGGTGTGATCCTCTAGAGCAGTGGCTCCCCAACCTTTGTGACACCAGGGACTGGTTTCATGGAAGACAATTTTTCCACAGACTTGGAGGGCAGGGGTGCAGGGGGTAAGGTTTTGGGATGATTCGAGCACATTACATTTATTGTGCACTTTATTTTTGTTATTATTATTGTGCTATAATGAAATTATAAAACTCAGCGTCATATAGAATCAGTAGGTGCCGTGAGCTTGTTTTCCTGCAACTAGATGACCTCCTCTGGGGGTGATGGGAGATGGTGACAGATCGTCAGGCATTAGATTCTCATAAGGAGCACCCAGATCCCCCGCAGGCACAGTTCACAATAGGGTTTATGCTCCTATGAGAATCTAATGCTGCAGCTGATCTGACCAGAGGCGGAGCTCAGGCCGGAATGCTCATTTGCCTGCTGCTCACCTCCTGCTGTGCAGCCAGGTTCCTAACAGGCCACAGACCATTACCCCTGCTTTAGAGGGTGGGTCACAGCATGTGACTCTGTTCAAAACCCTGGAGGGCTCTCTGTTTCTCCTTGAATAAAAGCCAAAGCCCTTGCAAAGGCCCACTAGGCCTGCACCAACTGCAGAAACCCCGCTCCTTGCATTCCCTGCCTGACCTTGTCTCCTCTCCCCACCACTTGCTCAGCTCCAGCCCCACAGTCTTCCTTGCCCTTCCCCAAACTCCCCACCTGTGCACCCATCCGCCCTGCAGTCCTTGCACGGGCCATTCCTGCGTCTGAAATGTTCTTCCCCACGCCACCTCCTCGCCTTGGCTCATACATCACCTTCTCAAGGTGGCCGTCCCGGACCACTCTATGTAAGCATGCTGTCTGCACCCAACACTCATCCTAGGTCCCCAATTGCCACTTTCCTTCCTTCTCCACGTTACCACCCTTTGACAGTGACCTATTCATTAGGTAACTGACTTGTTCTCCAGGGGCTGTTCTCCATCAGACGCATTGTTAGGGCAGGAATTGGTCCCCTTGAACTCGGCCAGGCTCCAAACACCTAGAAAAATGCCTGACATGGACTGGGGCTGGCTGGATGTTTGTTGGGTAAAGCACATATGGGAGAGGTGACTTCCTGTGTGACCAGGCCTGTGCATTTCTGCTGGCCTCTGTACACACTGAAGAAACAGAATTCTAAAATGACGGCCAGAGGTGGGCCAGCCACTCGATTCTGCAGCGTCACAGTGAGGTCCGGGGGCCTGTCCTCCTCCCCCCACCTCTTTCGTGAGCCCAACCTGCTGCCACCTTGGCTCAGCTCCCACTTGGTGCCCCTTCCCCACCTCCACGCAGAAGGTTGGAGAGGACAGAGCCAGGTGCCCATGCGAACGTGAAGTCAGAGGCCTCCACAGGCAGCAGAGGGACAAAGAGCTGACAAGGATGTCTCATGACTAGGCACATACCTCTAGGTTCTATGCATGCTTTACTTCATCACAAAGCATTTTTCAATCTGAGAAACACTCATGAGAAATCTAATTCTCAACACAGCCACCAATGGCCAGTGAAATAATGCATTGGTAAACAAAATGGAATATCTGATTGTGAGGCAGAGCATCACAGCATTAAAAATAAGTGAGTAGGCAAGGGTGGGCTTTCTTGTGTGTTTCTTGGAAAGTCTGATGATGTCCAGTTCTGGATATTTAAATTGTGCTGGGAGAGGTCCCACAAAGAGGCAAGTTTTGCAGAGTAGCTCCCGTCACCTCAGTCTAGCCACACAAGGCCCCTCAGATGGAGAGAATGGAGGGATTACCCCTCCCTGCTCCTAAGAAGCACCTGTGGCATCTCCCTGGAGAGGGAGCTGGGGCAGGTGAGGTGGGTGGACCAGGTGCTCTGCTCTCTGAAGGCTTCTTCCTTCCCTGTGCCGCTCACTCCTGGATCCAGCCCCTCCTTCCCACGTGGGTCAGAGTCTCTGGGGAGTACGCGCAGTGGCCTGGAGGCTCCGATGGACCGGGCTGTGCCGGGGTCCTCACTCCTTAAACAAAGATTGATGGAGATGACCGAGGAACCCATGACGTTCCATCCAATTTTTCTACAAATGCACATGTGTGTTTTCCTGGGAGGAAGGTCAGTTCCCTTCATCAGATTCTTAACATTTTCATAACCCTTGAAACGTTCACACCACTGATCTAACTGGAGAGGAAAGCTGCTCCCACCATTTATTTCATGAACACCAGCTATGTGCTGGGCAGGAGCTATGACATTTCTCTAATGTCATCTCTTGTATGTGGGAATGAATCTCTCAGCATTAAAGGGGAAAACACTGAGGCCTGGGGGGTGCCTACAGACTCACCAGGGCCGGCAGACTGGGAAAACAAAAAAGCCTCTAGATCTGAGGCGAGGGCAGGTCTCTTAGGACCAAGGGGCATTCCTGCTGGTGTTCCCTGGATAGGGGCATTCAGGAAAGAGCTGGGGTTTGGCCAGAATGGGAAGAGCAAACAGCAAGGGTGCCAGGACCAGCCACCCAGCACTGCAGAGAAGGTTGGCCACCAATGCTTAGGGCACCTGAGGTGGGGGTAGAGCAGAGAACTCAAATCTCTGTGAAGGAACAGGCAGGGTGGCAGCAGCAATGGAGCATGAGTTCAGAATCAGGGGCCAGCTTCTAGGGTGACCCTGCATGCCTCAGCCGCTGCCCGTCTCTGATGGGGTTCCCCTCCTGTAGAAGGAGAATGGGAGTTTACTCACCCAAAGACTCCTCCTCTTTCCTATAATAGCCTTGCTGGGAGCCCTTTCATGACAAGGGACTACAGGTGGGTCTCCAGGGCTGCCCTCATAGACCTGGGGGTATGAGGTTGGGGCTGGGCTGTCAGCAGATGGCCAGTCCAGCTTCCCTCCTGCTTCTGAATTTCGGCTCAGCCTGGGGACACCAGAGCAGAGAAAACAGCCTCTTCTCTTCCCAGCCCATATCCTGGGAGGACCAGGCAGACACTTGATTCAGTGCAAATCCTGGGGCCACCTCCAGCCTCAGGCTAAGCATCTCCACCCTACTCCTCTCCCACACATTGCAAACCTGCCCAAGCCACAGGACAAAGGGCCTCCCACCTTTTCAGGGCTCATTGCCTTGAGGGTGTTTGGGCAGGAGTCAGGCCTGATGGGCACCCTGGGCACCGGCCATAGAGGCCACAGCTGTAGCCACAGCCACAGAGGCAGGTGGGACCATCCAGCACTTCCCCAAATGCTTGGCCTGCATGAGGGACATTAAAAGCATTGCAGCTTGATCATGAAGATAGATCCATAAAACTGTAGCTGAAATGAGATGGAAAGCGATGGGCCAGCCTTTCCCTTTTCTCTAATCTCTTTATTCAAGCTCAATTTGGTGTTCAAACGCACCCCGATGCAAACCCCGCCTTTTGCCAGAGATTTAGAAGGGCAAGGTAGAAGATTATGCAATTTCACATTCCAAAGCGTGTGCATAAATCTGCATATCATATGCATCTATTACAATGGATCATACGTTGCATAACCAACTCAAAACAATTGGTTTTTGTTTCCTGCATTTTAAAATTTGTTTTGCACAAATGGCGTGGATCCTATTACTCATAGTTCTACAGTGGATTTGTGCTGGTGACTGGATGAAGAGTTGATGCCAAAGCTCCTTTGGGAAGGAAATACTTTGGGATTCAAGGTGGGCAGGGATCCAAAGACTAGCACAGTAGGCTTCACTGTGTCTGCACCCCATCCCTTTCTTGCCCAGAGCTAAGAGTCCAGGGAGTAGTCTTAGCACCAGGAACGACTCTGGCAAGACTCTCGGTTGATTATCCCCTCTGTGTCTCAGCACCCTAATCTGTAAAATAGGCACAATTTTTAAACATTTTTCTCCCTTCTGCCTTTAATGAAAATCACCGGAGTCATCAGTCAAGCTTCAGCTGCAGGAAACACACACAGTCTAGATTGAGAGTTTAAGACAAGAAGAGTGGACTGGCCAGAGTGGATATCCAGGAAAGTCTTAGGCAAGAAAATGGGGAGAAGAAGGCTGCCCTTGGAAATACTGACTTCCAGAATGTTCCATAGGGCTATGATGCAGGGGTCAGCTGCTGCCACCTGCACAGCTGCCTCTTGGCACCAATAAAGAAAGTGGCCACAGGCTAAAAGCTCAACATCCCTGTGGTGGTGCCCATCACAGAAGCTGAGAGCAGCTGTGACTCACACAGTGTATAATTGGAGGAAACTCATTTGCATATGATGCCTAATTTGCATACAGGGCCCAAGTTGCAAGGGCACCTGGGAAATGTAGTTTTTAGATTTCTGGCATCTGCAATATGGAAAGCCCCCCCAGAAGGGGTTGGATGGCCGAGGGCCCATTCACCAGGCCAATTACACCTGACCAGATGGGCACTGCTGGCCAACGAAGGGGCTGACTCAGTTCCTCTTCCCAGCTCATTGCACTTCAGTGACTGGTGTTTCCTTGCATAATGATTGCTCTCAGATACAGGAGCAACCCAGTTCAGAGTGATGGAGAGCTGGGTTCTACACTGAGACTTGGGCTCTCTCCTGGGCTCCACCCCTTCCTAGCTCTGCTGCCTGAGGCATGTTACAGAATTTTCCCAAACTTTAGTTCCCTCTGCTATGATAGGGGTGGGATTAAGACAGAGGGCTATTGGGAAATACAGAGGGCTATTGGGAAAACCCAAAAATATGATGTGTACAGCATCTCACTCAGTTCCTAGCAGGCAGTAAGTGCTCAGTAGGCACAGGTCATGGTGGTTATGGAGGAAAACAAGGATGGGGGTTTGGGGAGTGGTCACCGTGGTACTGGACAGACTGGTCCTGGAATCATACCCAGGGGTTGGGTCTTTCAGAGTTACCTGGCAGTGCTGTGTCCTGAGAAAGCATCTTCCTTGTGGTCTCCTCATTTGTGAAGCAGTACTTGGACCCTGAGCACTAAAAGCCCTCCCAGCAGGGCAGACGTGCACCAGGGGAGGGGCAGAGCTCAGGCTGGGCCCAGGAGATGGATAGAGGAGGACTGGCTCCTGCATTTCCCCAGCACCCCACAGGTCCCTGCCCAGCTGGGCTGAGTTGGGAGGACAGCCATTTCCAGGCCCCCGCTGGGCTGTGCACATGGAGAGCCCATTGCCTGGCTCCTTCCCACTGGCCCCCTCTCTGCACCTGCCGTGCCCATTAGCAAGTCCTCCCCAGCTGCAGTCCTCCAGCCTCCCCAGGCTTTGCTGGTTAGAGGAAAACCACAGACAGGTCTAACAGGGTCATGCTGCAATGCACCCCCTGGGAGCCTGTCCTTGGCTGGAGGATGGGAGCTGGTTGCAGTTCTCCAGAAGCTTCTCAGAGGGTTTCCACATGGAAGTGGCTCTGAGAAGCTGCCTGCATCAAAGCCCTGCAGAGTGCATGAATCCACATCTCCAGTCCCTGCCATCTGTGTCTGTGGGAATGATCCTCATCCAGGGACTCGCTACTTCCCAAGACCCTTACTCTGCGGACAACCTGGAAGCTTCAGGAAGCAGGGACAGGGCCAGTCACCTCCTCTATCACCCCAGGGACCATAACAGTGTGGATACATGACTGTACTAGAAGGTTCTGTATGTGGACAAGCATTTGTGGTTCAGAGCACAGATGAGACCTGAGCCCGATGGGACTTCAGGCTCTGGCTGTATGATGTGGGCAAGTTACAGAAGCTCCCTGAGTTTCTAGGGTTGGTGGGAGCATTGCGGGACTGCGAGTGCAGAGAGGTCTCCAGCCTTCAAAAGAGAGTGTGTGCACAACATCCTCTCAGATCCAGGCACAGGGTAAGTGCTCAGGGCACAGGAGTTGTTGTCATGCTGAACTGACCTCCAGCCTATAGCTCAACTTTTGGGGTGTGCAGGCCAGGTCTCCACTCTTCATGGGGAATGATTTCCACAGGAGAAAGCAGCTTGCTCTCTCCCAGGCATCGACCCCTCCAGGCTGCAGGGCTCCTGCCTTTGGTTGCTCCTGGGACCATTTCTTCTGGATTCATTCTGAAGGGGATCCATCCCCTTCCAGAGTCTACTGCTAGGAAGCAAACGCTGTACTCCACAGTGTTTGGGGTTGTGATCCCAGAGCCCAGCTGGGTTCTCACCTCCTTGTCCTGGACATAATACTCCTGTTAATGCAGCCCAGGTCTGGGGCAGCCTGGTGCGGTGATAGATGGCCCAGAGTTTGCAGTCCACCAGGCTTGCACAAGGAGGTGGACAACTCACCCTCCACAGAGGTGTGGATCTAGGGTGACTGCTGGGCACTGGCTTCTGCCAGCTGGCCTCTGGGCTGTGTGGCTTCTTTTCTCACCCTTCGGTCCTTCTGAACCCAGGGCCCTTGCTTGGCCCAAGACCTCCACCTTGGTCAGCCAGCTCTCCTGCTTGGTTTGGGCAGAGCTTAGTCTGAGCAGGGACTCCTGGCCTGGGTCGGAGAGGACAGGGGACAGATGAGGCCAGGGAGATGCATTTGGCATTGTAGCTGCCCTGGGACTGGGCACGGTGAGCAGAGTGGCTGCTGTTCATCAGGGAAGCTGCAAGCCCAAAGCCTCTGGGAGGGAGGGCTGATGCTAACAGAGTAGACACTGCAAAGCCTCGATGTTGCAGACCTGAGAGAGAACCCAGAAGTTGGAAGACAGCCCTGGAAACTTCTGGGCTCTGGAGGTGGCTCTGTGCTCACCTGCAGAAAAACTTCCTCATCAGCCATTAGAATGATGGAGCTGCCTCCTGTGCTTCGGCCAAGTGCAGTTGAGTGGAAGGTGTTGCTCTGTGGAGCCCTGCAGAGAAATCGCCCTGACCTTTACTGTGTTCCAAGAGTGCAGCTGAGAAGATGTGATCCTGGGAGCCAGAGCCCACAGTGTGTTTTTTATTCATCTCAATTTATGTTTCTGGAAAGAATAACAAAGGAAATGCTAGACGTACAAATGAGCAGAAAAAAATTACGAGGAAGACCACATCCAGGTGCACGGTGGTGAAATCGCACCAGGACGTGCCAAGCCCATCTTTAGTTCAGCATTCCTCCTCACCTGTAGGGGACCACATCCGTCATCCACATTGCACAGTTCTGAGAACGACTGCTAGTGCCATCAGTAATTCCACCAGGGCAACAGGTGTACAACGGGGATTGTCCTGGCAAGCCGGACCATATGGCTGCCTCCCTTATCTGTGCAATCAGCTGATTTGCAGGGATAATGAGATATTTGATGAGAAAGGTTTTGTTCTTAGAGCAGCACCAGAATCAATGCCAAGCCATTTTTGTAGCTCACTTATTTGTCCCACAGGCAGTGTCCTCTGGAGATGTGCTCTGTTTTTTAAGCTCTGAAAGTTGGTGCTGGACAGGCTTACAGAGGGGGGTACCCCATGGCTTGTGAGCCCACCCAGGGGCCAGGCTTGCCCAGAGGCAGCATGGAAAATGGAAAGAACAAGGGCTTTGGGACTGGACCCGCCCAGGTTCCCTTTAGTTTCCCTCCCCATGGCTTTGTAGCTGAGCAACAGATAATTGGTTGTTGGTGCTGTGTTTCTCCAGGACCTGCCTCCTTAGGTCTTGGTAAGGATAACCTGCCCTTCTAGAACACACTCTAAAAGCACTGTCCCTTCTGCTTTCCAGCCTCCCTGGAAGCTGGGCACGGGAATGTGGACTGACTCAGCCAATCAGATGAGCCTGCCCTGAGTCACCTGTCCAATCAGGTGCCCTTTCCCTGAACGTCTTGCCCAATCAGATGCACCTGATCTAAACAGGGACAGTCAGATACAGCCACTGTAAATTGTGTCCAGTCAGATGTCTGCCTTGAACTGTGCATGGGAACCATGGGAAAAGGAGACAGAGACTGGGAGAGGCCAGTGTGGTCCAGTAGCCCGTGTCCGGGGCCGGCAGGGCGTGTGTCCACAGATACCTCCTGTCATCAGTTCCGCAGCATTTTCCCCTTCTTCTGGCCATGTTTGTGCTGCCCTTTATTTTTCTAATACATTTCTGTTCTGCTTACGCTAGACAGAACCTGTTTTTCTCTTGCTTACAACTAAAGAGCCCTGGCTAGTGTGCTGCATGAGCTTGGGCAGTTCTTGCCATTCTCTGAGCCTTACACAGTTATCTTTAAAATGGAACAAAGATCCCTACCCTGCAGGGTTTGTTAAAGATGAAGGAGCATGCTTTCTGCAGAGCACTGCATCCAGCCACGTAGCCCTGGAGCAGTTGTGGGTGCAGCCTGCACGGAAGGTAAAAGGAGCTGTGTTGGTTTTGATGTTTGTCTCCTCCAAAACTCATGCTGAACTGCAATCTCCAGTGTTGGAGATGTGGGCCTGGTGGGAGGTGATTGGATCATGGGGTGGCTCCTTCGTGAGTGGCTTAGCACTCTCCCCTTGGTGATGATGTGAGAAACAAACTTACCCATCCAAACCCGAAGAACAGACTCAGACACCTGGAGAACGGCAAACATGAGACTTTTAATGATGGTCTTGTAAGATCAGGTGTCTGATGGGCAGGCACACCCAGCATGGTTTCAATAAGCAGTTTATCCCCCAGTGCACAGGTCCCTCCCCCGGTTCCCCACAGGCTGAGTACTGTGGGGTCACAATCTTCCCAGACGTTGCCCATTGACTGTTAGGCAGGGACTTTAGGTGTTTTATTTTTGGGGGTTGTTTTGCTGCATTTTGTTGCAGCCCATAATGCATTGCAATCCTAGTCAGTTCAGGGGCTCTTCAAGTATTTGACTTATGACCTAAGTAGCTGGGCAGGCTGATAAGAACAGAAAAAGTGAGCTATTTTGCAGGCTAGTAAACTTTCATCTTTTTTTTTCCTTTTTCTTTTTTCTTTTTTTTTTTGAGACTGAGTCTCTCTGTGTCTCCCAGGCTGGAGTGCAGTGCCGCAGTCTCGGCTCACTGCAACCTCCACCTCCCGGGTTCAAGTGATTCTTCTGCCTCAGCCTCCGGAGTATCTGGGACTACAGGCGCGCATCACCACGCCTGGTTAACTTTTGTATTTTTAGTAGAGATGGGCTTACACCATATTGGCCAGGCTGGTCTCAAACTCCTGACCTCAAGTAATCCACCCGCCTCAGCCTCCCAAAGTGCTGGGATTACAGGCATAAGCCACCGCGCCCAGCCTGTAAACATTCATCTTAGACTAAACTTCTTCACTTCGGGTGAGGGCAACCAAGGGGGTTAGGGGGCTTGACAAGCAGGCCTTGGCTATCCAAGCAGGGGCCTAGTATATCCTGTTTCTTCTGTAGTTTGCTGACCTAAACCAATTTAAGGCACTTTGTCTTGGAAATGGGCCACTGTATACATTACTTCCTTCAATGAGTAAGTTCTTGCTCAGGTAGTTCGTGCGAGATCTAATTGTTTAAATGTGTGTGGCCCCTTCCCCGTTACTCTCTTGCTCCATCTCTCACCCTGTGACATGCTGGCTCCCTGTCACCTTTCACCACGATCAGAAGCTTCCCGACTCTTCACCAGAAGCAGATGCTGGCACCATGCTTCCTGTTCATGAGACAAAATGAAACCTCTTTTCTTTATACATTACCCAGCCTCCGGTATTTCTTTATAGCAATGCAAGAATGGCCTGACAGAGGAGCCTACCATGGCAGACAGCAGCGTGTGAACTACCCATTAAAGTACTTGCCGAGCTAATCCCCTCCTTTCTGTCAAGGGGTTAAAATGTTCAGAAACAAAAACTCAACCTTCAGAAGTGACAAGTCAAACCCATTTAAGGTGCTGCAGGCAGAGCTTCCCTCGCTGCACAGGGCTGCCAGATAACATGTGAGATAAGCAATGGGTTATTATTTATTTTAGTGTAAGTATGTCTCATGCAATATTTGGGCACACTTATATGTAAAAAATATATATATATTGTGTGTCTGGGATTCCTATGTAACTATGCACACTGTTACTTTTGTTTGCTAAATCTTGGCCCCTTCACACCCTGGTCACCTCCCCCAGGATTTTTTTCTCTTGATTCCCATGTCCTGCATTTGCTTTGCTTTGGGGGAGCTCTGCAGACCGCCAAATGCCCTTTTTGCAGCGTGGCTCTGAAAACCTCCTGCATTTGCTCCAGAGCTTATTAAGACAAGCCATTTCTACCACGACGAAGGGCACGCATGCACAGCCATGCCCCAGAATCAACAGTGTCTCAACGACAAAATTGAAAGCATTCTCACGTATTCCACCACTGGGAGTCCAATATGAGGCATCAACACCCTTCTGGGTCATTATGGTTCATTTTCACTTTCAAAAGCACATGCTTCTGGGTCGTCTGGCCCCCACGCCCGCCTCTGGCCCTCTCGCTCCTCACACCCACGCACAGTCAAGGTCCATTATGCACCCGACGCTGTCCAGGCAGGGAGCTGCCAGGGACAGTCATTTTCCAAAGAGGAAACACATTTGCTTCGCAAGTCTAGGCCTGCTGGTCTCCCGACCCAGACAGACATGGAAGCTTCTCCTTACTTCTAATGCATCGCCCTGGGAGGCCAAAGGAGACCATTTCGGAAACTGTGCTTCCCAGCACAAGCCGTACCTCCCAAACACAGCAGGCAGAGGACAGAGCCTGGTGGTTGCCGTATGGCCGCCTGTAACCAGGAGGATACCCAGGGCTGAGGTCTAGGTGAGTCAGCGGCTACCCGTGTGTGCTCTCTCTGGAGCCCACAGAGCTGGCAACTCAACTAGGAATTCAAAGCTGTGATTTTACACGTCTGTGGAACAGATATCAGGAGCTTAAAGAAATCATCTTCATCCCTTGCACTCCCTGGGGATGCATCTCCTGTGCTTCGCTGGTGCTGGTCTTTAAAGAGGAGGGCAATTTGGGTTGATTACCGTAGTTACTGTTATTGCCTAGTGGGCTCCGTGCTGCTGATTTCTCCGGATTAGTCATAAAATACGTGGACGGCCATTCCAAAGATGAGTTCTTACTGTAGTTGATTTTAAAGGCGCTTCAGGGGAAGCCGGGGAACCAAGCTGCCAAAGGGCTGCTGATGTCCTTTCTGGACAGAGCACAATGGTCCTTTCGTGTCTGCGTTCCTCCCTCTGTCACCGATTCATTCCAGCGACACTAACTGTACATTCACCGTGCGCCGAGGCTTCTGGGCAGGGTGTGGGGCCTCTGCAGTGATGGAGGGTGAGATAGGGAGGCAAACGTCCTGCAGGTCACGGTGCGGTGAGGAGTGCTCCTGAGACAGAGTTCAACCTGCATGCCGTGGAAATGGTCAGCTCCACGGTGAGCAAGCCTCAGGGGGCTGCACAGCAGGCGGCGGAAGTGAGGGGTGCGGGGGGGCAGCTCCAACTCCACCCGGCCACAGACTCACACCCTGTCTTTCCCAGCTTCTGCCCCAATCCTGGTCCTCCTCCCTGTGTCCCCCACCCCTGCATGATGACACCTAGCAGTGGCGCAGGCTGGGAATGCAGTTCTTTAGCCAGGCTGAATGCCTGCCTCAGCCTCACCGGGCCACTGTCATAGGAAGAAGGAAAGGGTGGTATCGGAAAGGCCACCATCACAGTCTGCTGTGCCCTGGGATTTACACTCTCAGGGGGTGGTCTGTCTATGCTTAGGTCAAAATTCCAGCATCTGCCTTGCTTCCTCTTCTCTTGCCACCTTTATTGACCCTAAGCAAGTTCTCTTAAATCTACTTCAAAAGTGTAGACTAGTCTGTGCACATTTCTCCAGCTTTACTCCATTGCCCTCGCCCTGGTCACTGGTAACTCTCTCCTGGGCTTCTGTAGTAACCTCCTAAGGGGTCTCCTTGCGTGTCCCTTCCCTGTTGCTACTGTCTTCTTGGAATGGCCAGAGTGATGTGTTTTTTGTGGGTTTTTTTGAGATAGGGTCTCACTCTGTGGCCCAGGCTGGAGTGCAGTGGCACAACCTCAGTTCACTGCAATATCTGCCTCCTGGATTCAAGGGTTTCTCCCACCTCAGCCTCACGAGCAGCTGGGACTACAGGCACAAGCCAATACGCCCGGCTAATTTTTGTACTTTTAGTAGAGACGGGTTCACCATGTTAGACAGGTTGGTCTTGAACTCCTGACCTCAGGTGATCCACCCACCTTGGCCTCCCAAAGTGCTGGAATCACAGGCGTGGGCCACCGCGCCCGGCCCAGAGTGATCCTTTAACTGCATAAACCAGATCATGTTCCATCTTTACTGAAAACTCTCTAGTAGCATAAGATCCAGACCCCTCGCCTGGACTTGCAAACCCTGCAGGCTTCAGTTTGCAGCCTCCCCAGGCATTCGTGCTGCCTCTTTCCATGGGTTCCAGCAATGGTCTTTTCTTCTCTTCCACAGACACCCCACGCCCATCCCTACCTCAGGGCCTGGGCGCCAATTGTTCCTTCCACCTGGGGTGCTCTTCCCTGGTCCCTTCCTGTCATGTGGGTCTCCGCTAAAGACCACGACCTCCAAAAGGAGACCTCACTCTTCACCTGCCATTGGCCTGCCATTCGCTTATTTTCCTTACCCGTCTGCCTGCTCTCCGCCTTGCCCTGCTGGAGTCTGTTTGTCTCGTGCATGCTCCATCCCAACTCCTACAGCACTGTCTAGCAAGGAGCAGGTGGACAGTGGGCAGATGTACATGGGCGAGCCAAGGTGGGAGCACAGACGCGCCGAGATGGGGTGGCTCCTAGGTGGACCCCCACAGGTGGGAGGAGCTGGTGAGGTGACGAGTCAGGGAGGACATCTCGGGAGGCAGCAACAGCTCTGGTCAAATCTCAGGTGAGGAAAATAGCTTGGGACATTCAAAAAATGGAAAGATGACCAATATGGACACGGCATGGGTTACACGGCTGGCCACTGAAAATGTGGCTGAAAGGTCCATGCCAGGCAGAGCCCTGCAGGCCAGGCTGTGAAACATTGTCCAAAGAGCAATAGGGCAGCACTGAAGGCTTTGAGGAAGGGAGTGACATGGTCCAGTCTGCATTTCAAAAATGTTGCAAGGAGGAAAATGGAAGGGAGTAGAGCTGGGGGTGCCCAGGAAACCAGTGAGGGGCTCACAGTCGTCCAAGCAAGAAACCAGGGGCTTGGGCAGGAGGTCTGCATTGAAGGGAGCGCCAACAAGTCCCGGGAGAGTCAAGAGTGACTCCTCAGGTCTCAGGGTGCTCGTGAGGCTTCCCAGTGGAGAACATGAGAAGTGGGTTGGGTAAGGTGATTACGTCACATCTCAGAGCTGGAGGAATGCAGAGTCCTCCAAACACAGCCACGTCAGAGCTCAAGTTCAAGCTGCGACTGATCCCCATGGGCTGAGATGTGTCTCCCCAATATTCCTATGTTGATATCCTAACCCCCAGCACCTCAGCATGTGACTGTATTTGGAGATAGGAACTTTGTTTTGATTATTTGTTTTTTGAGACAGAATCTCTCAGTGTCGCCTGGGCTGGAGTGCAGTGGTACAATCATGGCTCACTGCAGCCTTGACCTCCTGGGCTCAAGAGATCCTCACACCTCAGCCTCCCAAGTAACTGGGACCACAGGCACACACCACCATGCCTGGCTAATTTTTTGGTTTCACCATGTTGCCCAGGCTGGTCTCAAACTCCTGGCCTCAAGCGATTCCCCCACCAAAGTGCTGGGATTACAGGCGTGAGCCACCATGTCTGGTCCAGGATCTTTCTTTTGAGCTGCTGCCTCCTTGGTTGTTTTTACCACCTCTGCATAAGGCTTGATAGAGTTTTACAACCATTTCCCCTCCTGGAATGTGAACTGCCCAGGACCAGGCAGCATGTATCACAATTCTTTGCCCAGAGCCCATACTTGATACACACTTTCATGAAAAAAGATTGACATCCTTCCAGTGTGCCATGTGTGTGATCTTCAGAACCAACTGCACCCTTAGTGTTCTTAGATATCAAGAAAAGGAAAAAGAACTCCCTCACATGTGTAGATTTTGGCAAACATCTTTCACTTGGGCCATTATTCACTCTGTGTCCATTTAGACTTGGTCAAAACCATGTCTGCCAGGAAAAGTCCTCAATGAAGGAAAGCAATCACAAAAACATCTTGAGTTATAGAACTGGTAAACCGTCTTTTTTTATTATTATTATTATTTTATTTACTGCTTCTCATAAGCAAGGGAGTCTGCCAGGGTTTGGGGCGTTATTGATCGAGCATTGGTAGAGACATAGCTAGCTTCCATCATTCCTACCAGAATTTTCCTAAACTGCCTCTTTTTTTCCTGCTGGCGATTGTATGGGCTGCCCCGTCAGGTGAGGGCACAGGACTCCCTCTCCCTCAGACTAACAAAGGCCTGCCTTGCAAGGCATGTAAACAGGGCCGTCCTTTACAGCTTTGCCAGTCCATTCTGCCCCAAGGCTGCTGGTAGCTTCTGTTGTGTTGTTAAAAGACAATTTAGCCAAGTTTATTTTTTTTCTCAAAGATTTTGACTTGAAAAAAAAGAAAGATTCCATTATGTAAATGTCTTAGTGCCTCACCCGCTCTCTAGATGAGGCTTTGGGCTGTGGAACTGGGGCCTTTCCATTTCTGATGTCCCCATTTCCCAAAATAGGCCATGTGTGAGCCAACTCACTGGCTCAGATCACCCGCCGGGGCCCTTGGATATGTGACTGCACTTGCCACAACTCTCAACTTGACTAACACTTTGTTCAAAGCCTTGCAAGGGGCCCAGGGTGCCTTCAGCGTTCACCAGGTTTCATAGGGCCAGACTCAAGTTTAAAGGCCTCCTCCCAGAATCTTCAAAGGAGACTGGTTGGCTTCTCTCCTTGAGTCAATGAATAAAATAGAAGTGCAGAATTTCCTTATAAATTTATAGGTATGCTCAGAAAAATATAAAGTGCCTTCTTCCCTGGTGTTGAATGTATCATGAGAGAGAAAGAAAGAAAGAAAGAAAGAAAGAAAGAAAGAAAGAAAGAAAGAAAGAAAGAAAGAAAGAAAGAAAGAAAGAAAGAAAGAAAGAGAAAGAGAAAGGAAGGAAGGAAGGAGAAAGAAAGAAAGAAAGAAAGAAAGAAAGAAAGAAAGAAAGAAAGAAAGAAAGAAAGAAAGAAAGAAAGAGAAGAAAGAAAGAAAGAATGAAAGAAAGAAAGAAAGGAGAAAGAGAGAAAGAAAGAAGAAAGAAAGAGCAAGGAAAGAAGGAATAGAGAAAGAAAAGAAGACAGAAGAAAGAAAAAAGAAAAAGAAAGAAAGAGAAAGAAAGAAAAAGAAAGAAGGAAGGAAGGAAAGAGAGGAAGGAAGGAAGGAAGGAAGGGAGGGAGGGAGGGAGGAAGGAAGGAAGGAAGGAAGGAAGGAAGGAAGGAAGGAAGGAAGGAAGGAAGGAAGGAAGGAGAGAGCCAGTCCGAGTCTCAAAACTGAAGATCGTGGAGTCGGATGTTTGAGGGCAGGAAGCATCCAGCACACAGAAAGATGTAGGCTGGGAGGCTAGACCAGTCTCGCCTTTTCACGGTTTTCTGCCTGCTTTACATTCACTGGAAGTTGATCAGATTGTGCCCATCAGATTAAGGGTGGGTCTACCTTGCCCAGCCCACTGACTCAAATGTTGATCTCCTTTGGCCACACCCTCACAGACATACCCGGGATCAATACGTTGCATCCTTCAATCCAATCAAGTTGACACTCAGTATTAACCATCATCGCACCACTCAGCATAAAGATGACAAGGATGAAGACCTTTATGAGGATCCACTTCCACCTAATGACTGTCTTCCCTCTTCCTCACGATTTTCTTAGTAACGTGTTCTTTTCTCTAGCTTATCTATGGGAAGAATACAGTATAGAACACATACAACATACAAAGTATGTGTTAATCAACTGTTAATGCATGTAAGGCTTCTGGTCAACAGTGGGCTATTAGTAGTGAAGTTTTGGGGGAGTCAGAAGTTATATGAAGATTTTCAACTGTGCAGGGGAGTGGGGTGTGGTTTCCCCTAACCCCTGTGTCGTCAAAAGTCAACTGTATGTTTAGACTAACCCAAATCTTATTCAACACTTGGGTGCTTGTGCACAGCAAACAAAAGTGAATATTTTAACTTTGTCCCTAAGGCTACTTCTAGTGATGCCTGGAGGTTTTGTCTGCCATCCATCCCCATTCTCTGGTCTTGGGCTGACTCTCACTCAGCCACCTGCTTCCCGACACCTTCCGGAAGCCTCTCCCCATTGGCTGGTGACATGTGCAGACTCAGAGGTGACATGTGCATGCTCTTGGCCAGGGCCTCTGACAGTGACCCATTTCCTCTCCAAATCTGGGACGAGTGTTCATCAATTAATCATGGTGATCTCGTTTAGTGACTCCCCTTCCTCTATCTTCAAATAGAGGGAGGCAACCCACAAAGCCAGGTGCCATCCAGGCTCACGATGCACAGGCCTCGCCCAGCAGGGTGGGGGTGGGCATGGGGTCCGTCCTCCAGGCTGAGGCCAGGTAGCTGGAACTGGGCCTTGAGAGCTGAGTCTGGCCCCTTCTGCTTCCCTCTCAAAGGCAGCATTCTGGACCTGGGCAGGAAGGACAGGGCTTCTGTCTACTGCACCCTCTGGTCTTTGGGAATTGAAACAGAGGATGCCCCCAGGAGAGCCTGAATAACTGTGGAGGGCTGCCCCTTCTGGAGCTAGAGGAGGCAGGGAGTCAGGCACAGCAATCGTCCTGAGGCTCAAGGCTGGGGCTGGTCCCCATCGAGAGGCCAACGTTGGGAGGCATGGCCAGGGTCATGGAGCTGAGGCTGTACTTGGTGGGATGCTAACTTGAGGACCACCAGGATCAGCACACTAGGACGGCCACCTGCCCTCAGGCCACCATGCTGTATTCTTCCCCGTCACACCTGCCTCTCCATCTCAGAATGGACTTCGCTGGTCTGGCTCCTAGTGGGCATGCACAGCAGCAGCCCAGAGGCCAGGGCTGTCCCAACGCCAGTGTGGCCAGCTGGCCTGGGCAGTGGTGATGCCAGGCCCTCAGGGAGAAGGAAATGAATGGCAGGCAGGGAGCTTTCTGCATGAGGCACCAAGCAAGGGCTGATGTAGGGCAGTCGGTGGTGAAGGGGAAGGCTTTCCTCGGGTGCTGGAAAAGTCAGAGGACAGGAGGATGCCCTGTCATGGATGGGAACAAAGCTCCCTGTGAGGGAGGGACATGAACATGTGGTCTCAGTGATCCTCCTTCCCTGCTCACCCCCACAGGGCTCGGTGAATGGCTCCCTTCCTTCACGCCCTCCTTGGGGGCCTCTCCACCGGCTCTGTCCCCAGCCACGGACCCAGCCTCATCTGCTCTCTGCTTCCGAGTCCCACCCAGATGGAACCGCTCCCACTCCAGGTGTGGCTACCCAACCCTGGCCCACGCAGAGGTCTGGACTCCCGCATCTGGGAGGGGGAGTTCAAACCTGAGAGATGGACTCATCCCTCCTGAACAAGAAGTCCTGGGCTGGAAGAGGAGGACAGAGCCAGGACCATCACCCACAGCCCCAAGATGCTGGAGAGAAATGCTCCATGGTCACACCCAGGACAGTGGGCCACACCCTGCAGCCTGTGCTGGTTCTCCAAGGAGAGGCAGTGGATCCCAAAGGTGGGATGGGACTTCAGGGCCCACCAGGCTTGGCTGGAAGGTGATGGTGGGAATCCTGCAGTGGACTGCACGTTGCTGCAGGGACCTGGGGCTTTTGGGACCAGTAGAAAGACAGGGGCAGTGATGAAAAAAGACCCAGGTTCTGGAGACCAGCAGACCCCGAGGTTAAATTCCAGCTCTGATATGTACACTCTGCATCAAGGAACACCCGCCAGAGGCCTGACTTCCCATCTGCATTATGGGAGAGTTTTGGTAACTACCCATGGGGATACTGTGCAGATGAAATAAAATAATGCACAGCAGGCACTCGGCTCAGCACCTCACCAGTTTGGCACCATCTATAAACGGGAGAGGTACTACTGATGCCACTGATATTGTCATCACCTTCATTATCACCATCATCATCATCATCGTCATGGTTCTTATAACTGGTCTGGGGAGGCGGGACAATCACCAATACAGGACCAGGGTAATCACAAATATCCCTTAACTCATCAAACGCTGTACAATTACAGAGCACTTGGCTCCCTCTGCTCCCGACAGTATACTGACACGGCACACAGTGATGTCCAGTACTGGGATGGGAAGGAGGGCCGAGGCTCAGAGAGGTTGACATCAGCCCCAGGCCACACAGCTGGTCAGCAGCAGAGCCGGGATGAGCGCAGCCGGCAGCTGCCATCCTTGTGTGCTCTGTCTCCAATCCTGCCCTGGTCAGCCTGGACTCTGGGCAGGGCAGCAGGTGCAGGGGACCTCCTGGCAGTGGAACTTGTGTGCTTAGCTGCTGATATTATGAGCTCCCAGCATGGGCATGAAGGAGTGGATCATTCATGAGCACAGTTTCCCTGCTGTTAATGCCCACCAAGGGGGCCTCATCACCATGAAAAGAAGCTCTGTGCTGGGGAAGCGGCAAGAATGTCCTGAGTCTGCAGTAAAGGCTGTGGTGAGCAGGGTGTCTGGGTCTAGGACGGTCCCCTCCACAGCATTCATCTGCCCATCTGTCTGTCTATCTATATCTATCTATCTGTCTATCTATTATTTATCCACCTACCCATCTGTCCATCTACTATCTATTCATCCATCCATCTATCCATCTATCCATCCATCCATCTATCCATCATCTATCTATCTATCTATCTATCTATCTATCTATCATCTATCTATCATTGATCTATTACCTATTTGCCCACCCATCCATCTGTCCATCCAATATCTCAATATCTGTCTATATATCCATCCATCCATCCATCCATCCATCATCTCTCTATTCACCCATCCATCTATCTATCTGTTATCTATCTTCTCTCATCCATCTATTATCTGTCATCTACCTTCTCTCTATCCTTCTATCCATCCATCGATCCATCGCTCATCCATCCATCTATCCTCTGTCTATCCATTCATCTACCCATCATCTACCTATCATCTGTTTAACTATCCATCCACCTGTCCATCCATTATCTATCTTTCTATTTATTCATCCATTCATCTATCCATCATCTACCTTTCAATGATCTATTCATCCATCCATCTATCCAGTTATCTATCCATCTCTCTATCCATCATCTATCTATCTACCTATCTGTCTACTAATTATCAACTCTCTAACACTACCAAATTTCTCATGTATGAATCATATGTCCCCTTTCTACCCGACCTCAACTCTGCCTTGTTCCAGTGAGGCCCAGGGAGGGTATACATGGCCACTGACCTCTGTAGCCAGGGTTGGCCTCACTCTTCCTCCTTGGGTGAAGTTGCTGACCACTGTTTGAGCACACCTGCCTGTGCACATGAGCATGTGGTAGGTTTGCAAGTCCTAAGTGCTGAAACTAGATCCTCATCACTTGTGTCCCCCAAGCCCATGTGACTTTGAGGAGGCCCCTCCCGTTTTCTGACCCTGAACAGTAGTGCCAACTCTCAGGACTACTGTAGGAAACAGATTAGTGGATAGGATGGAGCTCTCCTTAGTTACCAGCAAGGTGGTGGTGTGAGAACAAGAAGGGCTCAGTTGCTTTAAATAAAGGTTGTGCAACACTCATGCTTGGCCACCGACACTGTTGTGCATGCATTTCAAATTGCCCCTTCCTGGTGTTCCTGGTGGAGGAATTTCCTAGCAGTCAGCTTCTCCATGCAGGAGAAAGGCTGGTGGGGTGCCAGTGCAGCTCAGGTGAAACTGGGCTGGGACATTTGGATACACCATCAAGAGCGCTCAGGCCCTGAGTGGGCTTTGGGAGAGTGGGTGCTTCCTGACCTTAAGGTGTTTCCTGACCTTGAGGTTTGGAGGTTCTCTTGAGGTAAGAGCCTGGGGCCTGCTCCATGCATTGCAAACTCCAGGATAAGAGGAGATCAATCCAGGGTTTTGTTTTTGTTTTTGTTTTTGTTTTTTTTGAGATGGAGTCTTGCTCTGCCGCCCAGGCTGGAGTGCAATGGCCGGATCTCAGCTCACTGCAAGCTCCACCTCCCGGGTTTACGCCATTCTCCTGCCTCAGCCTCCTGAGTAGCTGGGACCACAGGCGCCCACCACCTCGCCCGGCTGGTTTTTTGTATTTTTTAGTAGAGACACGGTTTCACCGTGTTAGCCAGGATGGTCTTGATCTCCTGATCTTGTGATCTGCCCGTCTCGGCCTCCCAAAGTGCTGGGATTACAGGCTTGAGCCACCGCGCCCGGCCAATCCACGGTCTTTAAAGAGAAAATTTAAGTGGGTTAAGAACAAAGAAAAAATAGTGCTTTCAGAAGTATCAGCGAGACGTTATGATTTTTATATAAGTTCCCCATATAAGTTTTATTGCAAGGCCTCATAGTAATGTGTTTGTAATCAAAAGAGAACAGCGATAAGAAGATTTAAAAAAGAGAAGTCTCTAGCTTCTGAGCAGCTTGTTTTAATGTCGTGGTTGGGAGCCTAGGCTCTGCCACTGTGTGATCTTGGGCAAGTTTCTTAATCTCCCTGGGCCTCAACTTTTTCATCTTTAAAATGGGTATAAATATATTAAAATAAGTTAGATGTTAAAAAATAATATCAACAAAGACTACAAGAGTCACTACATGTCAATTTCTTAGACCAGTGCCTGGCACAAAATAGGCCATCAATGAATGCTATTGCTTAATGTAGGATAAGCTTTGACTTTGTCAATAGAAAAACTAAAATACCAATGGTTTGAACCGCGTGAGATTTTATTTCTCTCTCATGAAAAATAATTCAGCAAACAGACAGGCAGAACTAGACTGGTGGTTCCATGGTCATCTGGGACCCAGAATACTTCTGTCTTCTCTAGCATTGGCTTCTACTCTCACTGGCCCTTAGAGCTGCTGGAGCTCCAGCCATTAGGTCTGTACTCCAGGCCAAGGGAAAGAGGAAGAGGGAATGAATGAATAGACCACGTTTTTCAGATGAGTCGGCAGCATTTTAAAAACAGCTTTATTAGTATATAATTCAAACACTGTATAATTCACAGATATGAGTGACCATCTCCACAATTAATTTTTTTTTTTTTTTGAGACAGTCTCACCCTGTCGCCCAGGCTCGAGTGCAGTGGTGCGATCTTGGCTCACTGCAAGCTCCACCTCCCGGGTTCACACCATTTTCCTGCCTCAGGCCTGTAATCCCAGCACTTTGGGAGGCCAAGGCGGGCGGATCACGAGGTCAGGAGATCGAGACCATCCTGGCTAACGTGGTGAAACCCCGTCTCTACTACAAATACAAAAAAATTAGCCGGGCGTGGTGGCGGGTGCCTGTAGTCCCAGCTACTCGGGAGGCTGACACAGCACAATTAATTTTAGAACCACTTCATCACCTCCGAAGGAATCCCCCTACCCTTTAGCTATCACCCTTTCACTCCCCAGACCTAACCTACCACTAAACTACTTCCTGTCTCTGTGGATCTCCCTTCTCTGTATATTTCATGGAATCATACCCTATGTGGCCCAGGTGTCTCTACATTTACTTGGAAGAGGGTCATAGAGTAAAAAGTGAGGCCACTTGCCCAGGCAGGTGGAGACCCTGATGGCTGGACCTGTAAAGAATAGTGACCTTAATGAAGGGGATATAAACATACCCTAAGCTGCTGTTCCCAGAAAAGTGTGCTCAGGGAGCCTTAGAAGTGTGGTTCTCATGGGTTATCTAAGTCAAACCCAGAGAATGAAAAGGAACCTGCTTCTGTGGGCAGATTTGGACGCTGACCCTCCATGAACCCACTGAGTGGGCTTTACAGGAGATTGTCCCTCTGCCTCTCTTTCCACACTTGTGCCTGCATCACCTGCCAAGGAGAGGAACTGCCTGAGCCAGTCACTGTGGGGGGCCGTTCTAGGGTCACCAAGGCCTCAGAGACTGCAGAGCCCAACCTGAGATGCCACTCAGCTGAGGCTTGACCTGAAACCAGTTCAGTGGCTTGGGGGAGGAGGCAGGCTGGGGAGGCGGAGGTGTGTAAGCCCTTTTTCAATAAATAGAATATTTGTCTTTTAAAACAAAGATCAGTCCCAGGCCTGAGGTCTCCCAGAGGCCCCATGGCAGCTGTTGGAGCTATTTGGAAAATTCTCTAGGGTGCTGGCTTTCTCAGGCTGATGTTGAGGGAATCCCCTGAGAGGGAGAAACAGCCAGACAGCCCTGCCTTGCTGGCTGCTCTGAAGCTTCCCCACAGATGGAGAGGGACAGATGGTGTTCACTGCCAACCCTCTCGCCGGGTACCCTGACCTCATTTATTTGTTTAGGAGCACAGAGCACCCTCTGCTTTCAGCCACAGCCAGCCACTGGCTATGAGGAGAGGCTTGGACCAGACTCAGGAGGCCCCTTGTGCCCCCACGTTCTTAGTAGCTGAGTGGTCTTGGGGCCTCTGATACCCAGATCCTTGTGGCAGATCCCAGCAGAGTGAGCCCTTGGGAGGTGTCACTTCCTGCTCTGGCCCAGCCCTGGCAGGGGCAGCGAGAGTGGGCAGGGAGGATCAATGGGCTTCAGGCCTGGTTGAGCAGAGCAGAGGTGCACAAGGTTGGGAGGAAGGCCCAGCTGTCATCATGTTGCTGGGCCTGTGACCTGTCCCCATGTCCCATAACAATGGAAGCTACTGCAGCTGAGGCCACCATGGCACGTACTCTGCCTGTGTCCCTCATTCCCAACAGCCCAGCAGGGTGTCCTTTTGTCCCCAGTGTCCCTCACTAATGAGTTAGGACACAGGTGGAGAAGCTCAGCGTGGAGGTGGCAGGGCTGAGTGCAGCTTTGGAGCCAACGTCACTCTCTGACGCCTGACCTGATGCCCACCCACCTGCCTTTCTTGAGCCTCAGCCTCCTCCCCAATCTGGGTTCCTCACTGGCTCAAGTCCTCCAGTCCCGGGAGACCCAAAGCTCTTCACCTTCCAGCCAGGCTCAGTGGGCCAGGAAGGGGCTCTTGCAGGCCCTGGGTCTGTCCATCCCAGCCCAGAGGGGCTGCTCTGGCTGTCAGCCCAGGGAATAGGAAGGAGCCTTGGCCTCTGGTGTCCTGAGTGAGGCCCAGCTGTAAGCTGAGGGCAGCTGCCTGGCATCTCGCAGGCCTCGGCCGAACCAGCCAAGGGGACGTGGCCCGGCCCCGGTCCTTCCCCGGGGGCCCTGTCCCTTCCTCACTCCAGCCTTCCTGGTTTTTCTCTCTGGAAAAAGCAGAACTTGAGTGCGGCTCAGGGAGGAGGAGGCTGCTTAAAGATAGACATGCAGTCTGTGCAATGCACATGGGCACTGCTGTCACCTGGCTTAGATGAGGAGCGTGTCCCAGTAGGCAGGAGTCCAGCATCTTCAAGGGTACCACTTCCTAATGTGAGTGGTGACACCTTATCCTGTCTTCATCTCACTGCAGATTCTGTTTCCCTGCCAAGAGCTGCTTTAGTCACATTGTCTCATTCATTCATTCATCCATCCATCTGCTAAATATTTAAGATAACCATGGTTTGGCCTCCATAGGTCTCATCTGCCCTGCGTTCCTATGCTCTTGGCCAGCCCTCACTGAAGAGGGCTTGTGTCCTTTTTTACATTTTATTTTTTAATTTAAAAAGTTTTCTAGACAGGGTCTCTTAGAACATGTGGAAAAAGGCAAAAATAAAATAAAATAAAATAGACTCTGTCACCCAGACTGGAGTGCAATGGTGCAATCACAGCTCACTGCAGCCTTGGCCTCCCAGGCTCAAGCAGTCCTCCTGCCTCAGCCTCCCAGAGTGCTGGGACTATAGGCGCATGCCACCGTGCCCAGCTGGGCTAGTGTTCTTAATGGCAAGGGCTTGACCTGTCCTCAGGACCAGATGCCCTGCTGGTCATTTGAGAGCCTTGATTTCTAGACACTGTCCCCAACTTGCAGATGAGGACACTGAGCCCTTTCAAGGCTCAGGTGCCTGAGTACCTGGCCCTCAGCACAGCAGGCCATGAATCAAATGCAGGGAGCTGGGTTCAAGGCCTCTGCTTCTCCTGCCCATGACAGAAAACATGCTTCCTCTATTTGGAAAGGGCTCCTGACTTTGGATTGTTGCATCGGACTGGAAGTGTCTGTGCTCCAGGCTGCAGAGTGACCCAGGCTTTGTCACTGGATGGCCAGACCTGGCTCCCAGGATGCTTCAGAGCTCAGCCTTTCTTGCTGGGCAAGGGTGAGCCCTCCTGGCTATAGTGCCTGGCTCCTTGCACCACGATGGCCAGGGCTCCCAAGAGAGCAACCAGCTACTGAGTCCAGGGCAGCTTCTGTGGGGTAGAGGTGAGAGGCCCGCAGCAGGGCCAGGGCTGGCAGTAGGGCATGTGGTGTAGGGGCACACCTGTTCCTGAGGTCCCTGGCTGTCTTGGGATTTCCTATTAGAAAATGAATTATGTCAAGCAATTGGTGAACAAGCAACTGATCTCTGCTTGCTTTAGGGAGAGACTCTGAGCTGCAGGAACATTCTAGGCAGCAAAACGTGCTGAGCTTGCTGGTGTGTTTCCTTCCTGGGTGCTAAAAATGTTGACCAGACCGGGCGCGGTGGCTCACACCTGTCATCCCAGCACTTTGGGAGGCCGAGGTGGTCGGATCACCTGAGGTCAGGAGTTCGAGACCAGGCTGGTCAACATGGCAAAACCCCATCTCTACTAAAAATACAAAAAATTGACCGGGTGTGGTGGCTCACACTTGTAATCCCAGCTACTCGGGAGGCTGAGGCAGGAGAATCCCTTGAACTTGAGAGGCAGAGGTTACAGTGAGCCAAGATCATGCCACTGCACTCCAGCCTGGGCGACAGAGGGAGACCAGGCTGGTCAACATGGTGAAACCCCGTTTCTACTAAAAATACAAAAAAAAAGCCAGGCATGGTGGTGCGTGCCTGTAATCCCAGCTACTCAGGAGGCTGAGGCAGAAGAATCGCTCGAACCCAGGAGGCAGAGGTTGCGGTGAGCTGAGATCACGCCGTTGCACTCCAGCTTGGGCAACAAGAGCAAAACTCCATCTCAAAAAAAAAAAAAAAAAAATGTCGACCAGACCCACAAAGTGGGACAAACACACTCCAGGGCTTCTGCCCAGGCCCTGTACTGCTCAGGGCGGCTTCCCAGCTTGCTGTACCCGTCTCCAGACCCTTGTTTTCTGACCTCCGTCGTGCCCACAACACATCCTCCAAACTGTTGCTGCTGGGGAAGTTGTTCTAAAGTGCAAATTAGACAATTGCACCTGCCACCTCTCTCAGGGCCCTCAAAGGAAACAGAATTGACCCTGAAATGGTTCACCCTCCTGTAAAGAGTGTGGGTGTGAATTCTTACACCCTCTGTGGGGTAAAATAATTCACACCCACACTCCCAGCAGGAAGACTCTGAGCAGGGCACGAGGCTGGAGAAACTCCCAGGACTGCTGACAGGGCTTGCTATCACCACGCCAGCGGGTATCGGTTAAAGTCTGAGCCCCTGGAGCCTGGAATGCCTTCCCAGAGCCCCCGAGCTGCCGCCCCAGCCTCTTGCTTCCCCGCTGCTGCACTGAGCCTCTTCCCTGCTCCACCCACGCTCCACACCAGGGCCAGCGTCAGTCTCCAACTCTGGACCCCACAGAGCACCTGGAGCTTCAGAGGTGCTCACTGAAGTTTGCTGAATGTCAGATGCCAGCAGCAGCAGAACCACCAGAATTCGTGAGCACCACCCAGGCTCCCCAGGGCAATGCCAACGCTCCAATGCATCCTTCCCAGCTGGTCCGCATGGTGCTGTGATGGGGGCACAGCCCCTGCCCGGGCGAGGTGAGGAAACCAGGCATTAACAGGGCGGTGCCTCCCATCCAAGCACGTGGCTAGCAGCCCAGGTCACAACGTGTGCTGAGTCTGTCTTAGAAATCCTAGCTCAGCACTCGCTCCTCTCAGTGGCCCTCTCCTACCCTCTCTGACCTCAGGACGTTCGTCGGGGACGGCCTTGAGTAGCTCCATTTGCCCTAAATGCTCAAACACACAGAGACCCACCCTCTTCCCACTCAGGACCAGCTGACCCCCCAGGCAGGCAGCCGAGCACACCTGCCACCCTTCTCCAGCTGTGCAGCCAGGATGAAGAGCCTGGTCCGCCACCTGCACCAGGGTAACATCTACTGGTCAGCACCAAAAAACAGGAACTCTCCCCAATGGTGCCAAGGGTGAGCAGGGTCCCTGAGGCTGATCATGACGCATCCCGGCCCCTCCCAAGGAGTCCCCAGTGGCAGGGTGAGCGTGGGGCCAAGAATCTACCTTTCTGACAATCCCGGGGACGTTGATACTGCTGGCCTGGAACTCCCTGCTGACCTCAATGGACATTCAGCAAGCATGAAGATTTGCTTGGAGACCACTCAGAGCCAGGCACAGGTCTAGGGACAGGCACCACAACAGGAGGCCACACAGTGTCTGCAGGGCTGTGGACAGCAAGGGAGCTGCAGGTTGGGTGGAAGTGCCGCCGGGAAGGAGAGTGGTCCCAGGTGCAGCCCCAGCTGGTTCAACCTTCACAGCATCCCAAGCAGCAGGCCTCAGAGCCCTGTTTCATTGTCTGAAAGTGAAGAGTGGGAGGCATGGAATACACCCGCTGTTCCAGTCCCAATAGGTAAGCAGTGGGAGCTCCAAATTCAGATCTGTGGGCACCAAAGCCTGTGCTCTGTAGACCTCACCTAACCACCCCCAGAGCTGGGGACCGCAGTGAGACCACCATGGAGTACAAACTCCCCGGGCAGCATGTGGCGACCACTCTTTGAATACTTGTGAATGAAGAGTGGCAAGGCAGCCAAGAGCTTTGGCTGATGCGGCTTGGCGGGGGAAGCCCTGGCGGCAGGCTGCTGCTCCAGGGCTCATCCTTAAGGTTAAGCGGGGCGTCTGGCAAGCAGGTGTTTCAGCAGGAGCTTTAACACAGCCTTTCCTGATGTCCGAGGCAGGGGGTCTTCCACAGCCAAGCGCTATGGATGCACTGACCGAAAAGTGTCCCCACAGAGGCCAGGGAGCAGGGTGGGTGCCCGGCGCCCTCTGTGGTGTGAAAGAATTCACAACCACCTTCCTCAGCGTTCTTGCTTGAGCAGGAGGGCCCGACTGTAAAAGTGACCCCCAGGGGAGGCTCCTGCTGTGGGATCAGATCCCTGCAAGGGCACAGGTGCCAGAGAGCACACCTGGGTGATGCCACAGCAGCCAGAGGTGGGAGTTGACATGCACTCTGCTCATCTACCCCCGCATCCACTGTGGTTTACAGGCAACAACTAGCCTCTCACATCCGCTGCTGCACGGGCCCTTACCAAAGGGACCCTCCTGCCCACTTTACAGATGGGGAAGGTGAGGTTCAGAGGACAAGCATGAGGCAGAGCCAGGAGTGGAAACCAGCCCTTCAGAGCCTGGACCAGGTGCTGGGTTGTTTGTGGTCTACACCAGAGCTGGCTCCTGAAGGGCCACAGTGAGGCCACAGCCGGGCAGCAACCACGTGGTGCCTGTTGCAGGAACTGAGGGTGAAGACAGAGGACTCCCCCGAACTGCCCTGGTGTGGGGTACTCCCAGGAGGCTTCCTGGGGGAGGGGAGCATGAGCATGTCTGCCATCTAGGCAGGTTCACAGCTGGAACACACAATCCCCAAGTCTCGATTCTCAGATGCATTTCTCTGTCATGTCCAATCTGATGCCAGCTTCCGAGTGACGATTTGAGTTCTGTCCACCGGTGCCTCTAGCCTTCAGGGCTGGGAATCTGTTCAGGAGAGACCCTGGGCCAGAACTGGGACTAATATATGTTTGTTGTCTTAAGCTGCTAAGATTTGGGGCAATTTGTTATGTAGCAATACCTCCCATAGCCAAGACGGACCGGTGTGGGATACCAGCAGTCTCTCCACTGTATCTGCTCTTAACCCTGCACTCTGAAAACAAAAGCCAGTGGCAGCAGCACAGACGGAGGGGCCTGTGGAGCTGTGCCTTTGCAGGAGCCACAGTGGTGCAGAGCAGGGCGGGAAACACTGACTATCAGCCTCTCATCGCTAGTCAGCCTGGACCGGGGCATCTGCCTCAGCTGGAGCTGCAGCTTCCAGCAGGACCAGAGCTTCCTAGGCTGCTCACTAGCCTCTCTGATGGTGGGCTCAGGCCCAAAAATGGCTGAGGAGACCCAGACCAAGCACTGCAAGGTGAAGCAGCAGGCCTGGCTGCAAGAGGGTCTGCTGGGCAGAGCGCTGACCTCACAGACAACCCTAGGTGTACTCCAGCACAGTGCTCCTCGGCCTCAGTACTCCTTAGTGCAGTACTTCTTGGCTCAGTACTCCTTGGCACAGTACTCCTTGATTCAGTATGCCTTGGCTCAGTACTCCTTGGTTCAGTACTCCTTGGCTCAGTACTCCTTGGTTCAGTACTCCTTGGCTCAGTACTCCTTGGCACAGTACTCTTTGGCCCAGTACTCTTTGGCACAGTACTCTTTGGCACAGTACTTTTTGGCTCAGTACTCCTTGGCTCAGTACTCCTTGGCAGAGTGCTCCTGGCCCGGCACTGTTCACCTGGTGCTCCTGGGAACAGTAAGTGCCTCTAGCGTGATGCTCCCTGTATTTATGGCCCTGGCCTGATGTTCCTTAGCCCAGTGCTCCCTGTCTGGTGCTCTTTGCGCAGTGCTTCCTGCCTGGTGCTTCCTGGTCTGCTGCTCCCCAGAGGGGTTCCCCATCTTGCCACTGTCCTCCAGGTTCACTTATGTGTTTTGCAGGTCTCACTGCCCAGTCTCCCCACTCACTCGGCAGCCCCCAGCCCTGGCTGGAGGAGGGAGAAGTTTCCATCTCACAGAAAAATCAAGGAAAAGCACGGAGGGGGAAAACAAGCTGGTGGTCTGCAACCAATCCCCTTGATATGATGCACCTGAATTTTGCATCAGCTTCTCTGGGAGGCCGCTGCACCCTCCTTCAGGGTCGAATCAGCCTCTTGCAAAAGGGAAAAGGCAAATATCTCCAGCTGGGTCTGTCGGCCAGCGGTCAGCTCGCACTCAGCCCTGGCACGGGTGCCAGCTGGTGAGACAGAACCTGCACACAAGGCCTCTGAGTGGCCACTTTGTCCTTCCAAGGAGAGCCACCTGCTGCATTCAGATCGCAGGCCTCCAAAAACATGACCTTGAGAACATGTGTTTTCCTCACTTTCTCCAACCATGCAGTAGGGACGAGCCTGCTTCCCGAGCCCAGCCACATTCTCAGACGAGAAGAGAAGTGAGAAGAAACACAGCGACCATGAAAAACACCCTCCCCACACTCCAGACCATTCACGTTTCCAATCCTCTGCCCAAACAAACAGAAAATTCCTACAATTCCAGAGACATCACCCAGTCTCTCTCCGATACCTGCACCAGCACAAAACTCTCTGCCTGACATCGGTTTTGAAAAACATACACTCAACACAACTTAGACGCAGCCATTGTGTGTCCGAGTTGGATGGGCCATTCGGGGACGCTGCTCTCCTGCTGCTCTGAGATGGAAGACCTCTGACCTGGGGACACTGGGCAGGGGCCTGAACTTGCAGGACACTGGAGCACAGCTGCCCATATGTCAATTTCCTCCAACTCTTCTTTTAGAGGAAGAGTTAGATAATTTAATCGGTAAGTAACTTAAAACATTTAACCATAAAACCAACAGCTCTGCTATGGAGAGGAGTATCAACCTGCACACATTTTAAGAGAGGACGAGAGCTCTAAAAGACACGTCTCTGCTGTAGCAGCTGCTTTGTGCTCTCTGCTCTCAGATCCCATGGAGGGGAGCAAGGCCTCCCGCTCTGCCATTTGTGTCCTGACCCCATAGGGCAGCTCATGGAACAGCAGGAGCTGCGTCCCCATTGTGAGTGTGGGTCCTAGAATGGCCCAGCACCAGCAAGCTGGGTACAGAATTCAGGCCTCTTGGTTCCTGGTTCTCTGTCCTATACCTTGCACTACCCTGCTGGCCTCATTAGGGGTGGCTTTGCAGAGCTTCCCATCCCCCCTGAGTTTGCTGCTTCACCCGAGGGAGATCCAGCTGTTTCCAGTAGGCTGAGCCCCATCCTGCAACCATCAGCTTGTAAGAGAGGGAAGCTGCTTGCCCCAGAGCTCTGGCCTTCACTGGCCTCATTTGGCCAGTTCTGTCCCAACCCTACTAGAGGGGCCCCGCTAGACTCGGTGGGGGCTGGGACGAGAGTGTGGCATTGCAAGGAGGCCCAGGGCCCCAGGCGAGCAGGACATTCTCCCCAGAAGCAGTGAAGACAGGCACAAATGAAGGAGGATGAGAGGAGTCTACGAGGAGACCCGGGGAATCAAGAGGAGGGAGGTTGGAGCCTGATGAGGAGAGAGCCAGGCCTCGCAGGCACCGAACGATCCACTCTGACTGAACCTTCCAGTTACCAGGGCTGTCTGCGGCATAGATGACCGCTGGGGTTATGAGGAGTTTGGGCCACTTCCCTGCCCTTTTGCAGGGTCAGTGAGAGAGCAGAGGAAGTGGGTGTGCACGTGTGAACCCTCCACTCATGTCTACACATCTGCTCCTCCAACACCCTGAGATTTGGTGTTGTCAGCCCATGTGGCTGAAGAGGAAACAGGCCCTGGAGGGTGAAGTGATTTGCCTAAGAACTTGTCCATACTGAGTGGAGTTGAAATTCATACCCGAGCTACCTAACAAATAGCCAGCGTCCTTTCAATCCCCAGCCTCTGGGCCACACTGGCAAGAAGGACAATGGGGATCGTTGCTACCAGCATACCTGCCTCATTGCCACATTCTCTGACCACCATCCTCGTTCCTTGACCATGATGGAAAAGTCGATTCTCAACCTCCTTTGGAGAAGGGATTTTTAAACCAAAAGCACTTGGAGCATTAGCAACTACTGACCTCTTCTGGACTGAGAAGGCAGACCCTGAAGACTGATACCATGTCGTAGTCAGTCCCCTATGCCAAAGGCACATTTCAGATGTGATGCCTTAGTTCCTTGAAAACAGGGAATATTTATTCTATTTCTCCTGAAACTCTGCCTGGAGGCCTAGTAGAAATCTAGGCACAGAGTAGGTATATCAATCCCACCAGTTGGTGGCTTAAAGGAACAATTATTTATCAAGTAATGATTCTGTGGCCCAGTGACTTGGGCTGGACCTCACTGGTCCCTCTGCTCGTTTTGGCTGGGTTCATTCATTCATCTGTGGGTAGCTGGTGGTCAGGTAGTTTCACACCTGCATTTGGCAGTTGGCTGCTGATTGGTTGAGGGTCAGATAGAGTTAATGGGGGTTACTGGGGCATGTGTCTTTCGTGACCCCAAGTACATCCATCAGTTTGCATGGTGGTGGCTGCAGAATTTCCAAGAACAGCAAGAGAGTTGTTGCACAGTTACTTTTTACCCCTTAGTCTATGGAACATTGCATCATGCTTGCTAATGTCCCATTGACTAAAGCTAGTCACATGACCAACCCATATTCTAGGGATGAAGAAGCAGTCTCCAGTTCCTGATGGAAGGGGAAGAATTTGTGGCCCTTTTTGCAGTCGCCACAGTTGGTGCTCACGGATGTTTCCTAGGATATTTTTGCCTCATTCTCTCTCCCCTTTCACCACCTAATACATAACTGCTGCTGTGGCCATAATAGGCTTAAAATGAGAAGGTTTTATTTCTAGGCTTTCTCCTCCTTATGCAGCGACTGAGCTGCCCCAGGCAGGAATTACAGCAGGTGTATCTCTTTCCCAATCTCCTACCCTAGGATCTGGTGAATGCTTACTCAGTGAAAGTTTATTAAACAAGTCATTGAATTTGTTGAATTGAATATAAAGTGAAAATGGCTTCAGGTGAGCAATGTGTTAATTAGACCCGGGATCTGAAACTCCAGATGGGCAGAATGCAAATTAGCAGAGCTTTTTAGAAGCACTATCGGTACCACAAGTTCAGCGTGATGTGATTCCCCTCAAGTATTCTAGGACACCTGCGCAAGCCCACCAGAACTTCCTGTGGATCACAAGTGGGTGAGGTTCTTAGCCTGTCTTGGATATTCAACCTTTCAGGAAGCTAGTGGGAATGATGGAGCATCTCCCTAGAAAATGCTTACCTGCCCTATATCACTGGGGCTCAGTCTCAGAGAACAGGATGCACTGCAGCTAGTTTAGTCAGGAAGGAATTAGTTCCAGGATACAGCAGGGCAAACAGAATCATTGGAGAGGCTGAAGAAATGGATTTGGAGCTGAATATTCAGGAACGACTTTGAAAACAAAACTGAGCCAGCAAAGGAGCTGCTTCCTCTTTGACAACGGGAAGCCACCTGCTCAACTGGGAAGCTGTAGCTCCTCCTTCAGCTCCAGAGTCAGGCTGCCATGAGAGTCAGGAGACAGCCACTGCAGACGCCACCCAGATAGGGAAGCTGCTGGAGGAAGGGTCAACACCTCTGTGCAGGGGCTTGCCTGCAGGAATGCCAGGCAGTGCTGGTGGAGCCTCTGTCTTGTAGGAGCGTTCAATTGGATGCAGGTGCTTCCGTTAGGAGCTTGCTGCAAGGGATTCTGGGAAATGCAGAACAGGGAGACACTGGGAAGGTTAGGATAGAGGGTGAGTCCCCTGATCTCCACCCTTGCTCACCCACAATTTCCCAATCTCGGCTCCCCACTATCCACTACAGTACATGGTATTCCCTTATGAACCCCAAGTTAACAACTTTTAGATAGGTGGCAGAAAAATAATTTTTTCAAATACTTATGTATTCTTAGAACATTTAAAATCTACTCTGTTAGCAATATTCAAGTGTATAAGACATTGTTATTAACTATAGTCATTGTGTTGTACAGTAGATCTCTTGAACTCATTCCTCCTAACTGAAATGCGTCCTTTGACCAACGTCTCCCGAATCCTCCTCCCCTACCCTCGCCCCTGGTAACTACCATTTTCCTCTCTATTTTGATGAGTTTGACAATTTTAGATATCACATCCAATATTTGGCTTTCTGTGCCTGGTTTATTTCACTGAATATAGTGTCATTCAGGTTTGGTCATGTTGTTGCAAATGACAAGACTTCTTTCTTAGGGCTGAATAGTACTCCATTATTTGTGTCTATACCACATTCATCTGTTGATTGACACTGATGTTTACTTCATAATTTGGCTATTGTGAACAGTGGAGCAATGAGTGTGGGAGTGCAGACTTCTCTTTGCCAAGTCGACAACTTCATTAGTTCTTACGAGTTAAAAATCAATTTGAAATATTTTCTTAGAGAAAAACAGGCAGCATAGTGAGAATATGATCATTTATTCTGAATTACGGAACTTGGTAGTGCACTAAAGAGAATGGAGTCAGGATTATGATTTTTGTTGTTTGTTTGTTTTGAGAAACAAGTTCCAGTTACTTATCTTTCCATAGAGTCCCCTCCTGCAGATGCCTGGGCTCCTGTTCACAGCCTTGGTGGAGAACATGGCATACAATGTGAATTATGCAGATGCCAGGTATTTGTCCAAATTTACCCAGGAGGAGGGAGGCAGGAGAAAGAGACGGAATGAGGGCCCACTTTCAGACAAGTGCCAGGGATACTAATCAGGGTGCAGCCACAGGGCTTTTGCAAACAGGGACTTGCCAAGGCTTGCCGTTGGCCAAGGATCGCTGTGCTAGGGTTCAAACAGAGATAGGACATGCTCCCAAGGGAGCCCCTGGTTTGGGTCAGTTCTTGGGAAAGACCAGGTTGGAGGAAGGCAGTTCTAGAACTTTCTACCCTATCTGTGAGCACCTTAAAAATATTTTTACTCAAGTTAGGTCCGTCGGTTAAATAAATACAGTACCTTTTTCATAGCATAATCGTGATGATTAATAAACATATTTTTTTAAAAATCTGTAAGTCTTAACAAAGTATATCCTACTTTTATGGTGAAGACTACCAGAAAGTATTTGCCTGTCCCAGTATAACCTATAAAGACCACCTTAGAGATCCACAAGAAATGCTGATCCCCTGATCAGCAGTGGCACCAACACCTGAGAGCTTGTTAGAAATGAAATTCTTGCTGATTGAGAAATGCTGGGGTGGGGCCCAGCCAACTGCTTTCAATCACCTCCAGGTGATTCTGATGCATATTAAGTTTGGGAACCATTGGTTTATGCCAACACCCCGCTCCCTGAGTTTGCTGAGAACTTTACTGCTTACAAAGTGTCTTGTGTTTGCTGTTTTACGCTCATATGTATAACAGCCCTGCTGATAGAAATTGAGATAAGGATAGAGGTAGAGGTAGAGGTAGAGGTAGAGATAGAGGTAAGGATACGGACAGAGACAGGGAGAGGGATAGGGTTAGTGATGGGTATAGGAATGAGATGAGGATAGAGTTAGGGATAAGATAGAAATAGGGATAGGGATTATCTTAGTCCATTTTCTGCTGCTATAACAGAATACCACAGACTGGGTAATTTATTATATGAAGAACAAAGGTTTATTTGGCTCATGGTTCTGGAGGCTGAGCAGTCTGAGAGCATGGCACTTGCATCTGGTGAGTGTCATCCCATGGTGTAAGAGTGAAGGGAGGAAACAAGCACACAAAACAGAGAGAGCAAATGGGGGATGAACTTATCCTGCAGCAGGAGCCTACTCCCACAATAACCAACCCACTTCCGAGATAACAGCATTAATCCATTCATGAGGACAGAGCCTTGATGACCTAATCACTTCTTAAAGGCTCCACCTCTTAATTCTACTATTACAATGGAAATTACATTTCAGCATGAATGTTAGCAAGGGCATTCAAACCACAACAGGAATAAAGATAGAAATAGGAATAGGGTTCGAGATAGATATAGATATAGGAGTGGACATAGAGATAGAGACTGGGATAGGGATAGGGATAGGGATAGAGAGCAAATTGTCACCTCATGACTGATGAGCAAAAGGGGCCTCAGAGTGGTGGTGCCACCTGCCTGAAATCACACATCACATAATGAGCCAGGACTGGCAGTTCCCCTTTCCCCATTATGTCAACCTCAGGAAGATAGAGATTGTTTGAAAGGAGGATTAAGCCAATGGCTTCTCTGTGTTGTACAGAATTTTAAATGAAAATACAGGCTTCCATCCACAATGAGTGCAGCAAAGTGGCTGCCATGAGCCTGAGATCATAACTTCCGCCATGACTGTGATGACTGGCTGCTCCCTGCTCAGGGTGGACCAGCACTTCCCTCTCCTCCTCTCTTCTGGCTGCTGAGTTCCATGGCCAGAGCCAACCATGTGGGTTGGCAGACAACAAACTTGAGGGCTTCAATAATACTTACTAAGTCAGTTCACCCAATACATTGGATCATTTTAATTTGTAAATGATCATTTTTCCTCTTAAGCTATGTCCCTCTTTCTAAAGAACGCACACAGTGGATTCAGTCATGGATTCAATAATCTTCTATACATAAGCAAGCTCTGATACTGGAAAGATGTGCATGCAGAATAACTTTGGCCAGAGTTGGAAGCCATCTTGAAGATTATCTGGACTGATTCTTTTTGGAGACATAAAAATTGAGAGTTGGGTTGTTCACTAACTTTCAGGAAATCAATAGGTTTTGTATTGAAGCTTTCAGTATGTTCAACTGGTCTTATTTAAGACTTCTTTAGTTTAACATTGTGTCATGCTTTGTTTAAAAAAATTACCAAGTCTAAGCAATGACTTGAACAGAAATTAAATATATGGGTAAGATCACAGTATTGTCCTTATTTTTAAATAGTATTTTAAGAAAGGTTCCTCTGGAAATGTTTAATTACCAGGTTCCAAAGTTAAGCTCCTCTTCTCCTGAAATCTGAAAAAATAATTTAGTATTGTATGATCCCTGAACATGCTGCCAGCTCCTTGACACCTTCCCCGGTAGCTTCTCTGAATTCCAGAACTTTTTCTATATATTTCTTTAAAACTATACCATCCTGGCTGACAGTAAATCTTGGTGAATTTTAAAAATTATGATAATGATAACAGTTAACATTTGTTAAGCACTTATTATTCCCAAATGACTTTTCTAAGCCCCTTACAGGGATTAACTCTTTGACTCCCCCATTTTACAGATTATTATTATTCCCCCTCATTTTATAGATGAGGAAACTGTACCATATAGAAATATAAGAAACTTGCTTCAGTTGCTCAAACACTGGGCCAATCCCTTTTAAACTTTCAATGCCCTTAGTGTTTTAAGGCAATACATTTGAAATCAAATGGGTTGAAATCACATTCATAGAGTTCAACAAGAACAGTGGATTATTGTTTACGTAAACATGTCATGCATGAGAGTTTAATTGTGTATCTTCCATACTGACCTTCCAACTCAATTTAGTCAGCACTGGACTCCATTATTCCATGTACCACACAATTGCCAGGAAAAACAATGCCAGTGTCACCTTCACAGCAGGCATTTATAGCAGACAACAGAGCACTACAGAACTAGAGAACAACATATTTGCAAATAAACACCCTGATATGCTTTGGATCTGTGTTCCCACCCAAATCTCATGTTCAATTGTAATCCCCTATGTTGGAGATGGGGCTCGGTAGGAAGTGATTGGATCATGGGGGAGGTTTCTAATGGTTTAGCACAATCCCTCTAGTGTTGCTCTCGTGATGCAGTTCTCACGAGATATGGTTGTTTAAAAGTGTGTAGCACCTCCCCTCTCTCTCCCTCCTCACTGCTTCAGCCATGTAAGATGTACTTACTTTCCCTTCACCTTCTGCCATGGTTTAAGTTTCCTGAGGCCTCCCCTGCCATGTTTTCTGTACATGTGTAGAACTGTGAGCCAAATAAACCTTTTTGTCTTTAAAACTAAATTTTTTAAAAAAGAAACTTGCTGGAGGTCACACACAGTTAATTAATAATACAACTAGACTTCAAGTACAGATGATTTGACTAAAAAGAACCTGTTCACTTATGTAGTATAACCTCGGTATTTAATGAATGAGTGAGGAATGGATGAATGAGTGAATTGTTGGTTGGTTGGATGGATGGATGGATGCATGAATAGGTGGATGGGTGGGTGGGTTGGTGGATGGATAGATGGATGGATGGATGGACGGATGGATAGCTGAATGGATGGATGTTTATATGTATGGTTGGATGGATGGATAGTTGTAGAGTTGTATGTATAGTTGGATGAATAGTTGGAGAGATGATGGAAGGATGGATGGGGCGATGGATGGATGAATGATGGTGGGCTAGGCAAATGGAGGGATGGACATGGATGAATGGTAAAAATAAAGAACAGAAAGCAGTACACTTGAGTCATCTCAAGCCTGGCCTCTATGTTCCTCAGCAGCCAGCACTGAAGTGCATGGATACAGGCTGTGCTGGCACAAGGGGTTGTACCCAGAGCTGCATCCTGTGTAGGTTGGAGAGGATTGCTGCAGTTGAACCAACACTTGCAGGATTGACCTGGGGATGACAGAATAGCCCCAGCTGACCCTTTTACCACCCCCTCTACTGCTGTTGTGTAGGGTTGGGGGATAATGAGTCCCATAATTTGAGACATGAGAACAAAATGGCCTCTTGAGGAATGATTATCCCTGAGGTCTGAGCTGCCCGTAGGCTGCTATACCTTGGAGTGGGATTGAAACTCAGCCAAGGGTAAGAACCAACTCTCCAGGAACAGAGAGATCATCTGGGGGCTGGGTTTACAGTTATTTACCCCAGTCTCTCAACTGGCTTTTAATGAAGCAATTTTCAGCATCAGATTAAGTGTAGTGGACTATTAGGATCACTAATTGTTGTGTTTTTAATAGGAGAAACTCACTCTGGAGTAGTTAGTATAAATCACTTGCTGAATGCTGGTAATTACACTCCTTTGGAGAAACCAGGCAAGCCAGGTTTCTGCGTGCATGTGTGTGGGCCCCAGTTATTGAGTACTCTTGATTTACTGGGATATAAACATGGATGTTTTTCTCAATTGCTTTCAGCTGTGCTGAACCCTTCTCTCACCCCCTGCTCTTCTCCTCAGGCAGCAGGCAACCTGAGTAATAGCTGTTGGTTCACTCTGATTCTGTCACTGTTTACAGATTTCTGGTTCTACTGGGAAGCAGGCTAAGGTCTATACCTGCCTGGGGTTGAGACCCAGCCCCCCACTTTCTTAACTGTGTGATGATGGGTGCTTCCACTTGTGTTCTCTAGAATGGGGATAACCATAGCCCCTACTTCCACCATCCTTGTGGTGAGGACTGAGGTAGGTAACCTATGCACACCACTTAGAACAGGGCTGGTGTAAGGCAAGTTGTGCTTTTACTAGGGGTGGGGCAGTCTCATTAATATTTTCTACAGCTTGGTCCTATTTGTTTTAAAATGTTAATGTCATATTTGATTCAAGGACTTTCTCCCTCTATGCTTCCCCCGACCACCACTGCTCCAGCCTTGACTTCTGCTCTGGAAAAGTGAGGAACGGATGGATGGATGAGTGGGTGGGTGGGTGGGTGGATGGAAGGAAGAATGGATGGGTGGAGAGATGGTTGGATGGATGGAGGAGAGGGTGGATGGGCGATGGGTGGATGAGTAGATGGATGGATGAATGGATTGTTGAATGAGTGGATGGGTGGGTAGTTGGATAGATGAATAAATTTTGTATTTGATGAAAGGTCTTTCTTTCTTTCTCTCTATTTCCCTCCTACTGCCCCAGCCCTGACTCCTGCAGCTGAGTGAGGAGCGCTGGAGTGCCTGTTCATCTCGGGTCTCTCCCTCTTCCCTTCACTGAGTGCTCCAATGTGGGTAGGGAGGAAAGAGGAAGAAAAGACAGCTCCTCACCTGACTGTCTAGAGTGAGGATGCCATCCTTTCCTTGGTCGTCCTTGCTGCTGTGGTCTGTGGCCTGCATGTGGGCAGGTGTGACTTCTCTGAGCCCCCACCCTCAAGAGCTCCTTGCCAGGCAGCTCCCCTGGGACCCAGAGGTCCCTTATGAGACTCCACATTCCATCACCCTTTGTTCCGAGTGACATCCAACTAGAGAAACAAAATGACACCTCCAAATCATGTATGATTTGAGGGTGCAAGGGTCCCTGGCTTCAGGGAGGGGAAGCGCTCCCTGTCCCTGGGGGTGAAAAGGGAGGTTGGCCTCTCCTCTACTACACCGCTCTCCTGAGTGGGTGACCCCATGCCCAGCTGGAGTCAGGGAGGGTGGGTTGGGGGAGGTCTTAGTCTTTCCTGGAACCCCCTGCCCATGGTAGTCCAGCAGCCTGGAACTTAGCTCCTTTCCCCCTCAATCACCTCAGTTCAGGCCCTGAGACCCCAACTCCTGCCCACTATAAACATAGAGTCATTGTCTAGACACTGCTCAGGAAAATACCTCCCGCTACCCTACTACAACCCCTAAATGATTCTAGTATCACCACTGGAAATTTAGCTGAGAAGTGCTGCTCCAAAATCCAGAGGCAGGCAATGGTGCCATTGCCCAGGGGATGGCAGTCACTTGGAGACAGGTAGCTGGATTCTGGATGTAGTTTGAAGGTATATTCCATCAGATTTGCTAAAATTGTATGTGGGCCATGAAGTAGAGGGTCAAGAATCACCTTCAGGATTTTGGCTGAGCAATGGAGTGAGTGGCCTTGCCCTGTACTGAGACAGTAGGTGAGTGCTTGTGGGAGGGGCCCACAGGAAGAGTTTGATTTGGGCATGTTCACCCAGACTTGAAGGAGTTCCTGGTATGTTCTATATATTATACCCTTTGCTGATATGTTTGGAAGCGACATGCACCTTAAAGAGGTAAAAAGATTTGACACATTCTTGATAGTTGTCACCTCCCCTTGGTAAATGAATCTCTCTCATTTTAACTTTTTTGCTTTGATTCTTATTTATGTCACATCTACTTATTTTTGTTCTTGTTTTTCTGGCATATCCTCTTCTGCTACTTTGTTTCAAACTTTGCTTTCTAATTTCACTTTATATATGTCCCACTCACTGCTTTTATTTCCCATTGGTTACTGGTATGGTTTGGATCTGTGTGCTCACCCAGATCTCATGTTGAATTGTAATCCCCAGTGTTAGAGGAGGGGCCTGGTGGGAGGTGATCAGATGATGGGGGTGGATTTCCCCCTTGCTGTTCTCATGATACTGAGTGAGTTCTCATGATACCTAATGGCTTAAAAGTGTGTGGCACCTCCCCTTTCATTCTCTTTCCTGCCGCCATGTGAAGAAGGCACTTGCTTCTCCTTTGCCTTCCGCCATGATTGAAAGCTTCCTGAGGCCTCCAGCCATGCTTCCTGTACAGCCTGCAGAACTGTGAGTCAATTAAACCTCTTTTCTTCATAAATTACCAAGTCTCAGGTAGTTCTTTACAGCACTGTGAAAACAGACTAGTACAGTTATTTTAAAAACAAAAAAAAACATTCTTTAGAGATGGGGTCTCACTTTGTCACCCAGGCTGGAGTGCAGTAGCACAATCATAGCTCACAGCCACCTCAAATTCCTGGGCTCAAGTGATCTTCCCACCTCAACCTTCAGAGTAGCTGGGATTATAGGTGTGCACCACCACACTCAGCTAATTTTAATTTTTTTTGTACAGATGGGCCCTGTGTTTCCCAGGCTAGTCTCAAATTCCTGGGCTCAAGCAATCCTCCTGCCTTAGCCTCCCATAGTGCTGGGATTACAGGCATGAGCCACCATGCCTGGCCTCCTTAAGTTATTCTTAAAAAATTACTTAAAGTTCAATGCATGTAGGACAAAACTCAGAATATTAACTCTTTAGATTAGGCTCCTCTAATTTAAATTTCAATGCCCGCTTATAAGTAATTGCTATAGTTTGGATGTTTGTCATATCTCATGTTGAAATCTGATCCCCGATGTTGGAGTTGTGGTCTGATGGGAGGTATTTGCGTCCTGGGGATGGATCCCTTATGAATGGTTTGATGCCATCCTTGTGGTAATGACTGAATTGTCACTCTATTAATTCCTGCTGGAGCTGGCTGTTCAAAAGAGCCTGACGCCTCCACTGCACATTGCCCCCTCTGTCCCCATGGGCTCTCGGCACACACTGGCTCTCCTTCACCTTCTTCCATGAGTAGGAGCTTCCTGAGGCCCTCCCCAGCAGCAGATGCCGGTGTCATGCTTCTTGTACAGCCTGCAGAACTGTAAGCCAAATAAACCTCTTTTCCTTATAAATTACCCAGTCTCAGGTATTCCTTTATAGCCACACAAACAGACTAAGACAGTAATAAAAGCATTAGAGGTTTACTACCTTAAAATAATCCTGATTTACATATTTGACTACTGCCACCCTGATACAGATTGGCTCTGTGTCCCCACCCAAATCTCATCTTGAATTGTAATTCCCATGTGTTGAAGGAGGTACCTGTAATCCCCAAAGTGTCAAGGGAAAGAGGTGATTGGATCATGGGGGCGGTTTCCCCCATGCTGTTCTCATGATAGTGAAAGAGTTCTCATGAGATCTGATGATTCTGTAAGTGTTTGACCATTCCGCCTTCACATGCTCTCTCTCCTGCCACCTTGTGAAGAAGGTGCCTAGTTGTCCTTCTGTCATGATTATAAGTTTCCTGAGGCCTCCCCAGACATGTGGAACTATGATTCAATTAAACCTCTTTCTGTTATAAATTACCCAGTCTCAGGGAAGTTCTTAATAGCAGTGTGAGAATGGACCAATACCCACCCAGGGTGAGACTATACCTCCAGAAGCTACATGTCTGCATGGTTTTCAGCCTGCAGATCCATGGGTGCCTCTGCTTGCTGGCTGCATCATACCATGTTGCCAATGTAAAGACAATGGCAAGCAACCAACTTTTCCAAATGTATTGGAATAAAAATCCTTGTTCTCAGGCCAGAAAAAAGTTAGAACTATCTGATAACGGAAGGAAAACAATCCCAATGTTTGACGTCTGAAATTACAACCCATTGATTAAAATGTTACTTTTAAATACAGCCAGAGCTGCCAGAACTGTATCTTTCGCCTACCCAAATCACCTGGGCCAGGTAGAGGGTTGGGGGAGGACTGTACAGGCCAACAATACATGCTGAGGACAGTAAATGAACCTGGAAGATGTGGACTAGGTCTGTGTGTGCAGTCTCCTTCTGTTCTCAAATTAGAAACATACATGCCTAAATTTAATCTCTCCTATCAATCTCCAGAGTTAATGAACACCCATGTAACACACATATTTTCCACAATTTCACTTTCTGCCTCATTCCCTCCTCTATCACCTCACCCCTCATTTTGAGATCATCTTAGATTTTTGTTCCATACTGTTATTAATTTTTTTTAAATCTATAATAATAATTATTTAGATTTAACTCTAAGTTTGGTCCGCTTTCTTAACTCACCACTGTTTCTTTTTCTTGGTTTATTGGTTTATCCATCTTGTAGATAATCTTTGATTCTGTTTTTAGAGAGAGCACATAGGTGGTAAATTTTCAGAGTATTTGCCCGTCCCCACGTTATTTTTTATCATTTCCACCTATTGGAAAAGGTATGAGACGTTAGGTTCAAAATAATCCTTCCTCTTCACTTGATGGTTTTCTTCTCTTATCTTCTACAACAATTTACAACAGAGTCAAGAACTCTGATAATAATAACTGGAGTCACTTTCCCTTGTGATGGTGGTACCAGATTTAGCAAGTAGAGATAATATACAACATTTGGGACGTGCTTATACTAAAAATTTGTTACATTTCTGAAATTCAAAATTTAACTGGGTAACCTGGGTTTTTTTCCAGTCACCTTACTTTAAGTTAACCTGCATTTGTTTATTTTTCTCAAAGCCTCTAAATGTCATTATTTTTGATATTCTGAAATTCCACTAGTGTCTGCATTCAGGACCCTTCCTTGGGTCTGTGCAGCCCTCCATGGCCCCTCTACACTGAAAACATATGTCTTCTATTTGTTTGGTTGGTTTCTTCCTCTCCTGAGTTCTCTCTGTTCTCCCCTGACGCTCTTACTAGATGCTATTTGCTGATTTAAACTGCCTGTTACTACCTAAATAATCTTGATCTAGTTAATTCACCTCTTAGCACCAGTTTCTGCTTCATGAAATCAACTTTAATGAAACCAACCTCACAGCAACGCCATGAGGATTAAGTTCATCAGCGGATGTAATGCCCCTTGCATGGTGAGTGCTATGGGTACTGCCCCAATCGTGCCTTCACGAGGCAAGAGCATCCATGCTGTTCTGCTCATGTGGGTACATCAGGCCTGTGGTAGGATGACACTTCCTGCCTCTTGTGGTTGGGTAGGGCCACGTGACTTGTTGTGGTTAATTAATCATGACTGTGTACCCTGTGATTTTTCTGAATTGATGGATTTAGTTACCAATGTAAGACCCAGCAGCACACTCTTCTGCTCATCCACAATGAATGACAATGTCTCTGATGCTCTGTTCTGTCACTGGATTCTGAGTGAGGATGATGTAGGAGGCAGCCCCTGTTGACCTTCAGTGGACATGCATGAGTGAGATACTGACTTTTGTTTCATGGCACTGAGATTTGGGGGATGCTTGTTACTGCAGCACAGTGTCACCATCCTGACTGATAACACAGGAAGAGCCAGGATTTCCCTCACCTCAACTACTCTGCATTCATGCAGCTGGTGTCCTGTGACACTGCCTAGTGAGTGTCCTGTGCTGCTGCCAGCCCAGCCTAGACAAAAAGACAGAGTCCATCCTTTATTGACATTCTTTATTGAAGTCTGGGGGAGGAAGTGCCTTTGCCCTTGAGCTGGTTCTGAGCTCTGATCAATTCAGCCACAACAAGGCTCATCCTGCAGTTGGTGTCGAAGGCACCTGAAAGCCATATATCAGAAGCTTTTTCTACTGACGATGGAAGAGCCCATCTCCTTGTACTCCTTGCTGGTGACCCACATGTCCTTGAACGTGGAGAGTGAGCACAAGATGGAGCCACCTACCCAAGCTCCATAGACGGAATACGGACAGGTGGCCACCTGGATGGGGTTAAGGAGGCAGAGGAGAGTGGAGGGCAGAGGAGGGAAGGGGAGGTAGGGAGAGGGCAGGAGAAAAGAGAAGAAAGCAAAATCAAAATGCTACTCTAAAGTGGGGACACAAAACGTCCGCCCCTGAGAGAACTTCATGGACAGTCGTCTCTCTCTCCTGGCAAATACAATCTACGATTTGCCATTAAAGATATCGAACAGTCCATGCCTACTTCCTGTAGCTTTATTTTTTATTTTTATTTGAGACAGGGTCTCGCTCTGTTGCCCAGGTTGGAGTACAGTAGCACAATCACAGTTCACTGCAACCTTGACCTCCCAGGATCAAGCAATCTTCCAGCCTCAGCCTCCCAAGTAGCTGGGTCCACAGGTGCACAGTACCATGCCTGGCTAATATTTTCATTTTTTTTTTGTAGAGATGAGGTCTTGCTATGTTGCCCATGCTGGCCTCAAATTCATGGCCTCAAGTGATCCTCCTGCCTCGGCCTCCCAAAATGCTGAGATTACAGGTGTGAGCCACCATGCCCGGCCTGTAGCTTTAAACTATTAGATAAAATGAATAAGAGCACAGAGGACTCATGCCCTTGGCATTTTAAAACATGTAACACATTTTGTCCATATAGAATGACGGTGCCTAAAGCATAGGTATTTTGTAGAAAAAATTGGAAAATACAGATAAGCAAAATCAACCCATCACCAGTCATCGAACCCCCTAGAGAAATTCCTTCTAGATTGCGATGGGGAGCTTTCAAGACTTCCTCTCACTCTTGCTAGGCTCCTCTTTTCATGGCAACACCTATAAAGTGTATATTTCTTTCCATTTCTGTTTTAGGAGAGAGAGTAATGTTTCTTATACCCAGTCAGGTCACCTCTGGACTGGGAGGAAGTGAAGGTCTCTACAGCCATTTGTCACTGATCCAGGTGACAGCCCTTCAGTGGAAGAGGCTCCCGGGTGCCTGGTGTTGGCCCTTTCTCTGCCTGATGCAGGGGGCTAGGCATGGTGGTGTGCACCCATGGACCCAGCTTCTTGAGAGGCTGAGGCTGGAGGATTGCTTGATCCTGGGAGGTCAAGGCTACAGTGAACTGTGATTGTGCCACTGTACTCCAGCCTGGGCAACAGAGTGAGAACCTGTCTCAAAAAATGAAAATAAAGGCCAGGCATGGTGGCTCACACCTGTAATCCCAGCACTTTGGGAAGCTGAGGCGGGCAGATCACCTGAGGTCGGGAGTTTGAGACCATCCTGGCCAACATGGTGAAACCCCGTCTCTACTAAAAATACAAAAAATTAGCCAGGCATGGTGGTGCGTGCTTGTAGTCCCAGCTACTTGGGAGGCTGAGGTAGGAGAATGGCTTGAGCCTGGAGGTGGAGGTTGCAATGAGCCGAGATGGCACCATTGCACTCCAGCCTAGGTGACAAGAGTGAAACTCCATCTCAAAATAAATAAATTAATTAATTAATTAATAATAACTAAACAGAGGCCCCTGGGGCTCAGGAAGGTTAAGGTCACTTGCTCCAGGTCAGACACTTGTCATTTCACATGTTCACTAACTTTCCTTAAGTCACTTAGGTAGATAATAACAGGACATGCTTAGGATTCTAAGACACAGGGAGCAAATGCCTCGCTGCGGGGATCTGCAGTCAGGAAGCGCTGAACGGAGATTTGGGAAACCCGAGGCGTAGACGAGAGGGAGGGAAGAGGGGTTCCCCGACTCAGCTGCCCAGTGTCTCCTGGCTCTGCCGCACCACAGAATGGCTCTTGGCTTGGAAACCACTTGCTGGCATTGGTTAAGAAAAGATTTATCATAGCTAAAAAAATAAAAATAAAAAGGAAGAGTCAGGAGGGGGGAAAAAAAAAGCATGGTTAGGATCAGGGCATCAGGCAGAGAAAGGGCTGATGCCAGGCACCCGGGAGCCTCTTCCACGGATTCCACGGAGGGGATGTCACCTTGATCAGTTGGTGACCTCATCTGTGTCTTATCTAAACCAAATGGAGACTGGGATGGTGTGTGTGTTAAGAAGAAAGTAAATTGATCAGTGGCTCATGCCTATAATCCCAACACTTTGGGAGGCTGAGGCAGGTGGATCACCTGAGGTCAGGGGTTCTAGACCAGCCTGGCCAACATGGCGAAACTCTATCTCTGCTAAAAACACAAAGATTAGCTGGGCGTGGTGGTGGGCGCCTGTAATCCTTGCAACTCCGGAGGCTGAAGCAGGGAGAATCGCTTGAACTGGGAGGCGGAGGTTGCAGTGAGCCGAGATTGCACCACTGTACTCCAGCCTGGGCGGCAGAGTGAGACTCTGTCTCAAAAAAAAAAATAAATAAATAAAAAGGAAAGAAAAGAAGAAGATAGCAAATCACTAACAGAAGATGGCCAAAGGATTGGATTGAACAATTACGAGAAATATGTTTTAAAAAATTAAAAAAAAAAAAAAAACAGAGAAAAGAACAACAAACATTTCTTCTCCATCTACCCAGGTGCCCAGGGGTTTTGAGAACAAAGGACCTTGTGCTGGCGTGGACGTGGTCCAGAGCTGGCTCAGCCCTCGCCGGGACAGATGGGAGGCTCAGTGTTTCTGTGGGCAATTGGGTCATCCATTCAAAAAACCTCGAATTGTGCATGATTGTGACTCCAAAATCCACATCTAGAAATGGATCTAAGGGTATGACAACATTCTGAAGAAATGAGGGGAAATATTGGACAGAGTTTTAGCTCGAGAACATTCATGACAGCAGATTTAGGTTGCTGGGAGAAACAATTATTTGAAAAGTTGGCCCCATGGAAACTAGCTGTTCTCTCAAGGTGGATGATGAGCTCATTTCAGGGAGAGCATTTTCTTTAGGCAACAATATGAGGAGCTTTATGGATGATTACAGGAGAAGCTACCATGGTACCTCTTTCAGAGATGGCTCAGACAGGAGAGAAATTAGGCAGAGAAGAGCTAAATCACGGCCAAGTAATGGGAAATGGGCGATGTCATCATCAAGCTTCATGGAGAGTTTTGGGCGGGAGGAGGCTGTGGAGGACACCTTGAGGACTCAGAAAGATGAAAGGGCTTGGACCAAATGCAGCCCAGCCACCTGCTGGCAGGACAGAGATGGGCCAAAGATCCCCTTTGCAAACGTGGTCAAGAAACCTATGAATGTATGCCAGGCGTGGTGGCTCACACTTACAATAACAGCACTGTGGGAGGATGAGGTAAGTGGATCACTTGAGCCCAGAGTCCAAGACCTGAACCAAAAAAATGAGCCGGGCGTGGAGGCACACGCCTGTAGTCCCAGCAACTTGGGAGGCTGAGTGGGAGGTCACCTGAGCCTGCAGTGAGCCGTGACCATGCCACTGTACTGCAGCCTGGGTGACAGTGAGACCTTGTCTTATTTTCAAAAAAAAAGGAAAGAGAAAAAAAGAAAGTTACAAAAGTATGACATTCAATTTTAATGTGTTTTCCACGCTGGGCTAAGCAGTAGCCTTCTGTTCTGATTCAGTCAAAGTTAATTACACACGAGCCTGGAGTGGTCCAGAAAGCTGAGAGGAGGGAGACCAGAAGGAGGCTATGAAGTGAGAGCCTAGGGCTTTGGAGTGAGAAGGTGGGAGGGGTGATGGTTTTAACAGAATATAAATGCCTATGATATAACATAAGATGGTCTAACGAGAGCTGCAGACTTAGGGAGGAAGGAAACCAATAACAGTTTTACAGCATCCCATGAATGTTTATGGCCTATAGGAAGAGGGCTGAAGACTTGGGAAGTGACAAGGCAGTGGGAAGATATTTTTGTGTAATCCTGGCTGATGCATTTGTAATTCCTGATGCTTCTCTGTTGCTATGGAGGAAGGATGGGGACTACCTGGGACAGGCATCACTGCTGTGCATTCTCTTTCAAATCTCACCCTGGTCTACAGAGCAAGGACAGGAAGGGTGCAGGGAACACCGTCAGATGGACAAGGAGAGTCTCAGAGGCAGCCAAAGATGCTCTGAGGACATGTGCCAGACCCTTCCCTCTCAGTGCATCTGCCTGCAACCAGACCTGAGGCCCCTAGGGTTGGGGGTGAGGGCAATGGGTGATAGGGTGATAGAATCCTCCAGAAAAGTTTGGGGGGCTGTGGGCAAAAGGGAGTAAGTCCATGCCTCCTGCCTGCAGACTCTGGAGGAAGTCACCTTGCAGTGTCCTGTTTCAAAGCTGGCGGCTGCAGCAGAGGGGACAAAGGCAGTAAGATAGGTCTAGGGAGGACAAGAAGTGCTGAGATGGCCACTCACGCCCCTGCCCACCCTGGTGTCTGGAAGATCCCGCCCCTGCCCCGCCCCCACAGAGCATACAAAGGGTGGCCATGAACCCTGATGACAGGCACAAGTTGGGTGGGGGTATTGCTCTGGTGAAAGTCTCTTGTGCACCTGCAGGAGACCCCATCACAGAGTTCCCTACAGTTGGCCAGTGGGATTTGCAGCCAGCTCCAGGGCCAGCTGGTGAGATGGGAAGGATTCAGGGCCAGCTCGACAGGGACGCCTTGCAGTGACAGCTCCCAGAGACCCCACAGCAGAGGCTGTGAGGCCAGACGCAGACACAAAGGAAGCCAGAGAAAGTGTCCACTGGGGACAACCCTGGGTGGGGCACCCACGGGGGTAGAGTGCTTTCATTTAACCAAAGGAGGCTGCATTCATGGGGCAGCTGCTGAGCCCAGCTGGAAGTGACTGAGTGACCTTGCCCCTCCTGCCCCAGCCAGGCCAGGTATGTCCCACATCCCTGCAGTCCCGACATCCTGACAGTCCCACATCCCAACATTCCCAACATCCTGACAGTCCCAGCATCCCAACATTCCCAACATCCCGACAGTCCCAACATTCCAATAGTCCCAACATTCCAACAGTCCCAACATCCCAACAGTCCCAACATTCCAATAGTCCCAACATCCCAACAGTCCCAACATCCCAACAGTCCCAACATCACAACAGTCCCGACATCACAACAGTCCTGACATCCCAACAGTCCCGACATTCCAACAGTCCCAACACCCCAACAGTCCCAACATCCCAACAGTCCCAACATCCCAACAGTCCCAACATTCCAATAGTCCCAACATCCCAACAGTCCCAACATCCTGACAGTCCTGACGTCTCAGCAGTCCCCAAATCCTGGCAGTCCCAACATTCCAACAGTCTCAATGCCCTGATAGTCCCGACATCCCAACAGTCCTAATGTCCTGACTGTCCACACCTTGTGTCCCTATGATGTCTACTCTCTGCACAGGAGCCCGATCAGTTCTCCAGAGCCTACTTGGACAATGTCTCTCCTCGGCTGAACCCGCCAGGGGGTTTCCAGCCCCTCTTGGAGTGGATGTCCTTCTGCGGCATCTCTGACCTCGCTTTCCCATTGCCTTTGCTCACTCGGCCCCGGCCAACCCTTCCTTGCCCTTCCTCCAGGAAGCAAGCCTCTGAGCTGCTGCATGGGCTGATCCCCCCTGGCTGAACGCTGTTCCCCAGATACCCACATGGCTCACCCTTACCTCAAGTGCTTACCCAGTGTCCCCTTCTTAAGGAGGCCCACTCTGGCCCACCCTGTATTCAGCACCCCCGGCCCTGCCCGCACTCCCTCCCACCCCGTCCTTTGCTGCATTTTCCTGACATGCCACTCATGTCCCCTTCATGTTTATTCACGACGTTTCCTGCCTCCCCCACCTCCGCCAACTAGAGTGAAAGCTCCAAGGACTTCCCAGGTGCCAGGAGCCATGCCCAGCATATCTGAGGCATTCCAGATACATCTGTGGAATGAATTGGAGGCGCTCCCAGAGGGGATGGGTTGGGGAAGCCTCACCTTCACATGAACTGTAGGGGATACCAGCTCAGATATTTCTCTCTGCATCCGGAATCTCAAGCCGGGGCAGGAGCCCGTCCCTCCCGACAGCAGCATGTGGCCGAAGAGGACGTTCTGGAGGTCGGCGCTGCAGGAAGTGATGCTCTGGATGGCCATCGTGTGGATGCCAGGGGCGTCTCTCCCTGTCAGGACAGGCAGAGGGAGAAAGAATGTTGGAAGCCAGAGGCTCGGCAGCTGTGCACCTGGGCCCCTGCCTCCCAGCGGAAGGCCTTGGGTGCTGGAAACCTCCCTGAGCCTTAGTTAGCTCCCAGTGTGGCCGGCAAACCTTAGCTTAGCTGGACTCCCACCAGGGAATGCAGGGAGCCACCCGGCCAGACGACAGGACTCAGCTGCTCCTGGTTGAGGAAATACATAGCAATTCTCCGCTCTCCTCCAGGAGAATTTATATTCAACGGTTACTGACAGTTATTAATATGTAACGCTCTGGTATCAAGTGTATAAAAAGATTCCTGTCGAGGCAGCATCCTCCTTCTGGCAGCCTTTGAGAAATGACACTGATCCCTCCTTTCTTGGCTCATCATTTGGCCACATGAATAAACTCAAATATAATGGGAACCGCCCTGAAGAGATGTGTGCCCTGTATTACTAGGTTGGTGCAAATGTAATCGATTATTTTTGCACCAACCTGATATTTTTTGTTCAATATTGTGAGCCCCTGGGAGGGCTAGGTGGTGCCGTCCATGCCTCATGTCCCTTGCCTGGGAGGAAAAGCTGCCGAATAACCTTGGACCTATGAAAAAAGATTAATCTCAGGGGGCATTTAAGAGGGGCCCGGCAGGAAGGCCCTGCTAGCTTCACTGTTCTGGGGTGGTGCTCCCGTTCATGGAGACCCAGCCAGACCCCGGGGAGAACCTCCCCACGGTGGGTGAAGAATCTCAATTGCTTCTCCACGTCACATTGGTGGGGCACGTGACCACGCCATCCCCTGCACAGTCTAACAGGGGAACACAGAGACAAACCAACTAACTTACAGGGGATTCTAAGTGCCAGGTACTCACTGGGTCCTCATCCCGGGGAAATGGTTACTTCCCCACCTTTAATTCCCCTTTGTCCTTTATGAAGGTAACGAAGAATTGGACTCTGGGGAACACGTGCTTTTCCATGTCGACCCGGGAGATTCCATCTTTCCCATCAGTAGGGATTTCACCCTCCATCGTTTTTGCTGTTCCACCAGGACAAATGTACTGGCCGGAGCATTTAGGCAGCTCCATGCTCACTCAAAGTCTCTAGATCAGCCACATTTGTAAAAAGCTCCCTCCAAATCCAGGGTGATTACATGTCTGTCTTAAATTGTCTTGATTTTTATATTTCAGATTATTTTGTGAGTAGGCAGAATATAAATAGTACATTATTAAAGAGAAGGCCTCTTCGGTGAGTTTCCTTCTCTGTAAATTGGGATAATTTTATAGAGGCAGATTTGGGGGTAGATTCAAGGATACAACACATGCGATTGTCAGCGAAGTGACAGGCAGACTGTAAGTGTTAGCTGGAGTCGGAGGAGCTTTTGAAACAATGTGCTTGTTTGCTACTCAAACCAGACTCCCTCCTGGCAGCCCTAGTTCCTTCCTTCCTTCCTTCCTTCCTTCCTTCCTTCCTTCCTTCCTTCCTTCCTTCCTTCCTTCCTCCCTTCCTCCCTCCCTCCCTCCCTTCCTCCCTTCCTCCCTTCCTCCCTTCCTCCCTTCCTCCCTTCCTCCCTTCCTCCCTTCCTCCCTCCCACCTTCCCTCCCTCCCTTCTTTCTTTTCTTTCTTTCTTTTTTCAGACGGAGTCTCACTCTGTCACCCAGGCTGGAGTGCAGCGGTGTGATCTCAGCTCACTGCAACCCCCACCTCCCAGGTTCAAGCGATTCCCCTGCCTCAGCCTCCAGAGTAGCTGGGACTACAGGCAATGTGCCACCCTGCCTGGCTAATTTTTGTATTTTCAGTAGAGATGGGGTTTCACCATGTTGACCAGGCTTGTCTCAAACTCCTGAGCTCAGGTGATCCACCCACCTCAGCTTCCCAAAGTGCTGGGATTACAGGTGTGAGCCACCACGCCCGGCCCCTTCTTTCTTACAGGGTGCTCACTTGCTCATGTCCAGGCTAATTTCTAAATGACACTGCATTTAGCAATTCACCTATGAGTTTTGTCTGGAAGAGCGCCTCGGGGCAGAAGAAGCTCTCCTGCCCAACGGTGATCTCTTGGCCGTCAGGCAGCTGATATTTCTGATGGTGGGAAGGTGAATCAGTTTTCTTCTTTTCCTTGTCAAAGTCCAAAGCCACATAGCAGCATTTCTCCTTCATGTCCCGGATGTACTCTCGATCCCCTGTGGGACAAAGGAAAAGTGCCAAACAGAAAAAGGCATGAAAAGGAGATGAGTTCACAGAAGCGCCTTTGGTGAGGTTGAGGCTGCACCACTGGAGCTGCCATTTCCATTTCCATCTCACACCCCAGGTGCTCTTGTTCGTGCCGCGTGTTGAGCCTGAGTTTGTGGAAGTGTAGAATAGGTATGTCTTGAACTAAGATGAAAGGGGTTAGGAAATTTCAGCTTTTGAGAAGTTGAGACCCTTCTATATATGGTGTATGTTTGGGAGAGGGTGGGAGGAGCTGGAAAACCAAACCCAACTTTCTTATCTACTGCTATGAGTGGTGCTGTTGGTGCCCCATCCCCCAGCTGCCACCTGCTCACAGCTGCCCTCTTCTTCTCTGGAGAATTGCCCACAGTGGATCAAAGTCCGTACCCAGAAATATCTGGAAGCTTACATACATTCCTTCTCTTTTTGGATGGCGGACGACAGGTTTTAAACCCAGCTGCGTCTTCTTGTGTTATGGTTTTATGCTTTGTCTATCACTGCTTTTGAGTTGGATCAGGGGAACTCTGCACCACCCACCTGGAAATGTCACTTGCTCTTCAGCCCCCTGACGTCTGCCTTCTACCTTCACTCGCTCCACCTAACCTGCTCTTGCCTGGGTCTGTTCTGTACTCCTAGGTCCAAAAACCTGAGGACACGCTTTGATTCTTTCCTGCCCTCTTTTCCTCAGCAGCTGAGGCTGTTAATAACTCCCTTCTCTTTCCTCAGCTCCTGGGATGCTGCACTCTCCTAATATTTGTTCCTTTCTTCATGTAGTTGGGGCTTTGGTGAGGCAAATTTGGCTTCGAATCCCATCTCTGCCATTGACCCAATGCCTGGCTTTAGGCAACTTCATCAACCTCTTAAACCTTCCCTTTCCTTATCTGCAAGAATGGGATTAATGGTCACTCGCAGGACTGTTGGAAGGACGAGAGGCAACGATGCTCACCAAGAGCTCACCAAGTGTGAGGCGTCAATAACATGGTATGACTTTGCCCTGCAATCCTTCTCACTTTCCCTCTAACTGCTGTTATTCTTTAGGGTTCCATGCTTTGCATCACTTTTGACACAGACCTCTTGGTCCGCAAGGAAGACCCTGAGATGCAGGATTGTAGGCTCACTGGGAATGAGTGTCATGCAGGTTATACAGGCTGGGAATCCAGTCCAGGAACTGGTGTAGAGAGGGACAGACACCTTGCCTGGAGCCTCGGGTTCATATCCCAGCTGCTATGCCATTTATCATTTATGGAGTGTTGGGCAAATCTTCTAATAACCTTCCTAAGCCTCTTCCTTTTTTTTTTTTTTTAAGAAACAGGATGTTGCTTTACTCTGTTACTCAGGCTGGCATGCAGTAGTGCCATCATAGCTCACTATAACCTCTAACTTCCGGGTTCAAGTAGTCCTCTTGCCTCAGCCTCCTAAGTAGCTGGGACTACAGGTTGCTTATCACCACACCCTGCTAATTTTTTAATTTTTGTGTAGAGACTGGGTCTTGCCATGTTGCCCAGGCTGATCGCAAACTCCTAGACTCAAGTGGTCCTCCCACCCCAGCCTCCCAAATTGCTGGGATTATAGACATGAGACATTGCACCCAGCTGCATTGTCCTCTTGTAATGGAAATAATTGTTCCCTCTCATGGGGTTACAGTGAGAAGCAATGAGAAAATGCATGTAAAATGTTTACTTGGCCCAGTGCTTTGCACAGGATAAATTCTCTATAAAGCTTAGCTCACCATCATCATAACAACTGTCAATCATAACTATCATCACCATCATTACTACCACCACCATCATCACAATCATTGTTACCATTACTGTCACCGTCATCGTCACCATCACCGTCATCGTCACCATCACCACCATCATCATCGCCATCACCACCAATCACTATATGACCATCACCATCATCACCATCACCACCATCACCATTATCACCATCAATCATCATATGACCATCACCATCACCATCATCAGCATCACCATCATCACCATCACTATCACCATCATCACCACCACCATAATCATTATCATCATTATCATTGCCCTTATCATCATCATCAATCCACTAAATGTCCCTAAATATAGATAAGGTTGTTTTTTAGAACTTCAATGATGGTCATGAAGTCTTAGCTTTACATACTGAGGGTCATAGGATGAGCTAGCAAAGAAGGCTATTACACCCCAGAGATTAGTTTACCCAGCCAAGAATAGCAGTTTCCTACCTGTGCCCAACAATAATTGCCCATTGTCTTTCAACAGTTGCAGGAGGTGCAAGGTTAGGTCCTGGCCCGCTATGTCCAGCTGGAAGGTTGACAGATGCAAAGGGCAGCCATCAGCGATGGGCACAAAGTGTGTCATTCCTTCTCCAGATTCAACAGTCAAGCCTAGACAAGAGAACATGCTGGCATCATAATGAAGGGCCAATGACATCCCTTATAATTGTTGTATCTGCAGGGAGAGAAGGCAGAGGGGAGCCAATGGAGGAGAAGACAAAGATTCTCAGGAGCCAGCTTTCTTCCCCCAAAGGGAAGCGCCCAAGGAGGAAGAAAAGGACTGGTTGTTTTGGACAGCAGCCCACAAGTTTTCTTATGACACCACATAGGCAGGTTTCACAGTAGTGGTCCAAAAGGTAAAAGAGGAAAAATTATACCAGGATTTTTTTCCTTTTATTGTTTTAATTGACAAATAATACTTGTACAGTGTTTGTACTGTACACAAATAGTAGCTTTTTTTTTTTTTTTTTTTTTCCCCTGAGACAGAGTCTCGCTCTGTCGCCCAGGCTGGAGTGCAGTGGTGCGATCTCGGCTCACTGCAAGCTCCGCCTCCCGGGTTCACGCCATTCTCCTGCCTCAGCCTCCCGAGTAGCTGGGACTACAGGCGCCCGCCACCACGCCCGGCTAATTTTTTGTATTTTTAGTAGAGACGGGGTTTCACCGTGTTAGCCAGGATGGTCTTGATCTCCTGACCTCGTGATCCACCTGCCTCGGCCTCCCGAAGTGCTGGGATTACAGGCGTGAGCCACCGCGCCCGGCCCATAGCAGCTTTATTTACAATAGCCCCAAACTGACTACTCAAACATTCATTCACAAGTGGATAAAGTACAATGTATTCATATGATGGGCTACTATCCAGCAATGGGAAGACATGAACTCTCAACCCACACACAAGGATAAATCTTCAAGTAATTATGCTGCGTGGAAAAAAAAAAAAAAAAAAAGAATCCCAAAAAAGAGTGCCGCCCTCCCGGTCCATTCACACAAAATTCTAAAAAATGCAAACCCCAAGGCAGCTGGTGGCTGTCTGGGGACAGACTGGAGGGGCAGAGTGTGCGGTGCCAGGGAAGGGATTGGGGTGACAGATACGTTCATTATCTGGTTCTGAAGGCTTCAAGACTGGACCCATGTGTCAAAACTTAGCAAATTAAAAAAACTTTAAACATGTGCAGTTTATTGTATATCAATTACACCTCAAGAAAGCTATTAAGAAAAAAAAGTGAGCAAACTGTTAAAACCTGGGAGTGAATCGTTTAACCAGGAGGGATGAAAGGGGCTGGAGAGCGCGAGCTGTGTGGGTCTTTGTTTTTCATTACCGGTCAGGGAGAGTGGGCTGTGCAGAGTGGTGAGCGTCTCAGCCAGAGGGATGGGGAGGGTGTGGGGGGCTCCCGCAGGGCCACTCACCAGAGGTCTGGCCGGAGGCGTACAGAGAAAGGACTCCTTGGTTAGCTAAATACAGGGCAGGTATGTTGAAAGTCTCAAACAGCACCTAGGGAGAAACATCAGCCACCCCTGGCAGCCAGGCCCACAGATGAGGAGGAGGTGGGCTTCTCCTTAACTACTCAGGCAACATGAGTCCCACCTGCAAGAGGCACTTGTTTCCCCGGACCACCCAAGAGAGAGCCAGACCACGGGCACAGAAACACATTCCTCCTTATCCTAGCTTTGCTCCAATGAGCTCCAGGACACTCAGTTTCCCAGTCTGTAAAATGGGCTCACATCCATCCCAGACATCTCTTAGGACTGTGGGGAGACTTGGATTAGATGGTGGACTCCCTACGGATGGGCTCCTGGGCATAGGGGCTGTCCGTTGATGTCTGGTATCTGGCTCAGGGTGGATTAGGACAGGTGCACAGTGGCCCCAGGGTGTGAAGTGCTGGGGTGTGGACACTGGGAGCAGCCCAGAGTTCAGGGAAGGGCCTCGTCTGGCATCAGGACCCCTGGGTTCTAGGCCTGGCTCTTCCAGCATGTGTGACCTTGGGAGATGACTGCTTCTCGTTGTGCCTCAGTTTCTTCATCAGAAGGATAATAGTGGTACCTCCCTGGGGATGGTGCTGAGGACAACATGAGTTAACACCCGTAACGCCCATGCCATAGTGCTTAGTGTATACTGGGCATTTCGCAAATGCCATCACTTGCTGGTCCCAGGCCTCAGTTTTCTCATCTGTAAAATGGGAAGTGGACCACAGGGAAGGATCCTGAGGACCATGCGAGCTCTGTAACCTTATGGCCCCACAGCAGGCCAGTGGGAGCCAAGGCCAACTTTTGTCTTTGTGGGGATTTTCTGAGGCCTGCTGGGGCTGGGTGCAGGATGGAGGGGTCAAAGTAGAGCCCACAGATGTGGAAGTATTCCCTTTGCCAGCAGTGAGGAGAAGCCCCACACAGGTGGGCTGGCGGTTGCCTGTGGCCTGCAGGAGCCCCCGCCTTCCTCGTGATGTCTGCCCTGGGCTCCTCTTTCTCGGGTCGCCCATCAGGTTCTGCCCATAGGGCTCCAGAAGGAGACCCAGGGAGGGGAGGAGAAGGGCTTGCTGACGTCCCAGCTCCCTCCCTGCTGGGTCCCTCCTCTGAAGGCCACAGTGCCTGGGCGACAGCCCTCCCTGGGAACTGATAACCATCCACTGCTCTTTCAGGCAAAGGTGTGGTAGCAGCTGCCCTGGGACACCCCCGGATACTGCAGCCCCTCATGGGACTTTTTTCTAACACTCACGCTCACCTTTGTGTATAATCCCTTTATGCCACTCCCACTAAATATGCCCCACGTGAGTGTACCTTTGACTTCCTGCTGGGTCCCTGATACAGTTAGAGGGTGAATTTGCAGAGGACCAGGGCAGAAAGGCAGGCAGTGCACCCAGCGGGTAGGAAGCCGCCGAGGCAGGCTGGAGTCCAAACCCACAGCTGGAGCCCTGGCTCATCTCACGGGCCAACTGAACTGGGCCGCAGGGCACCTGGGCTTTGGCCAAGTGTTCTTCAGTGTGTGTCTGTGGGGTGTGTCTGAGTGAGACCAACACGTGGATCAGGGGCTGCGTAAAGCAGACGGCCCTCCTTGGGTGTGGGTGGGTCTCATCCAATCAGTTGCAGACTTGATTTGCTCAAAAGGACGGAGTAAGAGGTAGCCCCTCTGACCTGACTGCCTGCACCCGGATGCCAACCCTTCCCTGCCTTTAGACTGGGAGTGAACGTTGGCTCTTCTGGGACTACAGCCCGCCAGCCTCCGGACTGGAGCCACAGCATGGGCCCTCCTGGGGCTCCAGCTTCCCAACGGCAGAGCCTGGAACTCGCCGGCCTCTGTCACTGTGTGAACCAGGCCCTCATCCTGAACCCCTCTCCATGCCTACGATCATCCCACTGTTCTGTGTCTCCGGAGAATTCTGCCGCCCCCGCCGGGAAGTGAGATGTCCCCTGCAGAGGGGGCTGTCCCGCTCCTTCTCCAGCTCCCCACCGCTTCATGGGCACTCGACAGTCTGAAAGTGGGAGCCTGCTGCACCCCGTCCATGCAGCCCAGCTGTGGCCCACTCCTGTGATCCACCTGTCCACAAGCTAAGGAGGACTCAAGGGTCTGCTCAGGGCTTTGGCTTAAATGAGGCAGCAGCTCATGCCTACACCGTGACAGATGGAGCTGCCGTTTCTGGGCCGCCACGTGCGCCTCTGCAGCGAGCAGGTGGTGCCGCGAGCCCCAGCCCTGTCCGTGGGTCACGGCTCACCTCGGGAGAAACCGCTGGGCTCCAGGGACTCTGGGCCAGGTGGTGGAACCATGCTGCTCGCTTAATGAGCTCACCGATGTCCTCATTAGGAGCAGCTAATGATGTGATGGGAGCATGGTGGCCAGTGGCGGCCCTGCAGCCCCCACCCCGGCCTTAAGGAGAGTGCCACACCTTCCTCTCTTCTCTAGCCCAGGCCCCTGCCGGGCCCCACTGCCCAGTCCCATCAGGGCCACCCTGTCAGCACACACCAGCACCTCCTCTCTGGTGGGCAGGCCCAAGAGGAAGCTCAGAGAAGAGACCTGGGAGGTTTTAAACCAGAATCAGACCTGCACATAGGACAATTGAATTGTGGCTGAGAGTGGAGTTGCAGGGCGAGACCACCGGGGTCTAGGTAAGCCCACCAGCGACACTCCGCATGACCTTTGCCAAACTGCTTAAGCTCCCTGCTGCCGCAGGCTCTTCATATATACAAAGGGGAGGATGGTCAACTGCCCCATGGCTGGTTGGAAGGCCTGCATGAAGTCACGTGTATGCAGTTTCTGGCCCCTAGCCAGCGCCCTGGTGGAGGCCGGCGTGCTTGGCATGAGTGTTGAGGGGGCGTCTCCTGCCCAGCGTCCTCCTCTTGCCAAGCAAGGGGCAGGTGAGGCCGAGGTTGCCCCCAGCTCGGGGGAGACCAGACGCTGACCCCGCCCTGAGGCCCTCACCACCACTGATCCCGCCGAGGCCCCCACCGCCATCGGCCCCGCCCAGGCCCCCACCGCCACCGGCCCCGCCGAGGCCCTCACCACCACTGACCCCGGTACCTGTGTGACTTTCTGTTTGCTGGGTGTTGGGTTCAAAGGCGGCTCCGTCACCAACACGGGGTGCTGCTCTGGGGCGACGTGGAGCACCCGGTAGAAGGAGTGATGCCAAATCTAGGAGGAGACAAGATGCAGTCAGCGGCTTCCTGGGGCCAAGGCCAGGCTTCTGCAAACGGAGCAGGGCACGGCTGCAGGACCGGGCAGGGCTTCATGTTCTGTTATTTTATGTTATGTTATTTGTTTGACAAAGCAGTGTTTTATTTTTATTATTTCTATTTTTTGAGACAGTGTCTTGCTCTGTCGTCCAGGCTGGAGTGCAGTGGTGCAATCTCGGCTCACTGCAACCTCCACCTCCCAGGTTGCAGTGATTCTCCCGCCTCAGCCTCCCGAGTAGCTGGGACTACAGGCGCCACCACCGCGCCCGGCTAATTGTTGTGTTTACGGTAGAGACAGAATTTTGCCATGTTGGCCAGGCTGGTCTTGAGCTCCTGACCTCAGGTGATCCACCCACCTCGGCCTCCCAAAGTGCTGGGATTACAGGTGTGAGCCACTGCGCCCGGCCGTCAAAGCAGCATTTTAAATAGCACTCGTGACGGCTGAGTGACACGAGGTCAACCTGATCTGAGGGAGGAGCAGGGAGGCAGCTTCAGCAAGACGCAGAACCTCTGCTCAGTCACCGGGCCTGGGGCTAGGACGTGGGGCTGAGACCAGCGAGGCCCGGAGATTGGCTACAGCATCATGTGGTCTCATGAGGACAGATACCACCACCAGGACTTCAAGGGTGTGACACAGACTGGGACTCAGATGGGTGGATGCCGCACGGGGAGAGAGTGCAGGTGTGAGCCCAGCATGCACGGAAGCTCCACCACACACCAGGCCAGCCCTGGACAAGCGACCTGACTCTGTGAACCTCATTCCTCATGCTCCAAACAGGAAATGTTCCCTGCCTCACAGAGGAGTGTAACAGTGAAATCGTGACCTCACCGAGAAGCCTGGAGCATTCATGTCCCACAGTTGCCATCACAAAGCTCCAGAGACGGGGTGCCTCGCACCGCAGACACTCACTCTCTCCCATGCTGCAGGCTGGAGTCCCAGATGAAGGTGCTGCAGGGCGGGTTCCTCCCCAGGCCTCGCTCCTCGGCTTGCAGCAGGCACTGTCTTCTCCTGGTCGCGTCCTCACAGGGTCCCCCGCTGTGTGTCTGCATCTAACCTCCTCTTCTGATAAGGCCTCACTTACATTGGATTAAAGCCCACCCTAATGATCTCTTCTTAACCTAGTTGCCGCTTTAAAGCTGCTATCTCCAAGCACGGTCACACTCCGAGGCATCGGAGGCTAGCGTTTCACATGTAAACGTTGGGGACACAGTTCAGCCCCTCACATCCGGTACAGTAGGCTCAGCCCCTCACATCCGGTACAGTAGGCTCAGCCCCTCATATCCGGTACAGTAGGCTCAGCCCCTCACATCCAGTATAGTAGGCTCAGCCCCTCACATCCAGTACAGTAGGCTCAGCCCCTCACATCCAGTACAGTAGGCTCAGCCCCTCACATCCAGTACAGTAGGGGCTCAGTACACCACGGTTGGTTACCAGCTGTGAGTCTGCTGCCCGTCCCCGTACGGGGACGTGCCCCTGGGGGAGGACAGTGTGGAGGGGCAGCCTCCTGCAGGCAGGCACAGAACCCGGAAGCATGAGGCCACAATCCCTATGAAAGAGCAAGAGCCAGGTGTCAGCGGCAGGTGTGGCCCATCTGCAGATGACCAGCCTGAGGCAGGGAAGGGACACAGCCAGACACGAGCTTGGAAGAGTCTCCTGAAGATGGGGCGGGATGATGAGAGAGAGGAGGTGGGAGGCGTGGGCACAGCAGAGGGTCACTGCGTGACACTGGCAATTCAGGGAAGATGGTGAAGCCAGGAGCCAGGACCCCTGAAGCCACACAGAAGTCAGTGCCTTGGGCTCCCTCAGGCAGGTGAGCCCCACCCAAGGCAGCAGAGGGTGGGGGGCCGCTGGGGCCCATAGCTGAAGCTGTGCTCTCCAAGACCTGTCTACACGGCCCGTGTTTCTGCATTCCCTGTCACACTGGGAGCCATAGCCACAGCTGTGCAGGAGAAAACACTTGTGAACAGTGCTCCCACTGCCCCCACCAAGATGGCCCCAAGGCCCTCAGCCCCTGGAAGTCATGCCCTGTGCACACCTTTCCCACATGGAATCAGGACTGGCTTCTGTGACCAACAGAATGTGGCAGAAGTAACAGTGACCTGGTGCCTCTACCTTGGCCTTTTCCATAGTTCCCCATGGGGGAAACCAACCGCCAGGCTGGCAGGCCACTGAGCAGCCCTGGAGGGTGACCCCCGTGCAGAGGAAGCACCCTGCGGCCACCTGATACTGCCGCCTTGGAAGGGGCTCCTCCAGCCCCAGTCAAGCCTGCAGCCGACACAGCCCCTGAGCTATGGCAGCCACTTGAGACCCCGAGCCCGAACCAGCCTGAGGAGTCACTCCCAGATTCCTGCCCACAAAACTGAGAGAGATGACCCTTGGCATTTTGAGACTCCACATTTGGGGCTAAATGTGTGAAGGCAGCATTAGAACATTGTGATGAGTTGAACTGTGTCACACCAAAACTCATAGTTTGAAGTCTTAGCCCCCGTACGTCTGAATGGGACCTTATTTGGAAACAAGGTTGTTGCAGATGCCATCAGTTAAGAGGAGGGTGGGTCCCCAATCCCACAGGAAGGAGGAAATGTGGACACAGACACGGAGAACGCCACGTGAACCTGAAGGCAGACATCGGGGTGACACATCTGTGAGCCAAAGACTGACAGTCACCAGGGGGGAGGCCCAGGACATGCACGGCCCTGCAAGGAACCAGCTTGGCCCACGCCTTGACCTTAGACTTCCAGCCTCCAGGATGGTGAGGCAATGAATTCCTGCTGTTGAAGCTGCCTTGTCTGTGGCTGGAACAGGGACACAGTAACTAACAGGTACATCCTCTAAGGCAGTACACGGCCTGTCCAAATGCACATGGAGGCCCTAGCCAGAACCTGTTACTAAGTGAGGGAGCTGCAAGTTCACTATACTTACCACTCTTTACTGTTGGGACTGAAGACTCTTTTGCTTTCTGTCTGTCTGCTTTGAGACAAGGTCTTCTTCCATCGCCCAGGCTGGAGCACAGGGGTGGAGTCACAGCTCACTGCAGCCTCCACCTCCCAGGCTCGAGCAATCCTCCCACCTCAGCCTCCCCAGTAGCTGGGATCACAGCGGCACACCACCACAGCCAGATTATTTTTTAATTTTTTGCAGACATGAGTTCTCACTCTGTTTCCCAGGTTGGACTCAAACTCCTGCACTCAAGCGGTCCACCTGCCTCGGCCTCCTAAAGTGCTGGGATTACAGCCACGAGCCATCGCGCCCAGCCAGGACTGAGGACTTTTTATCCATCATCCCCCTCAGCCCTCAGAGCAGAGTCTGGGTCAGGAAGGCCTGCACCCCCGTCTCATAGCTGGACATGACAAGGGAGGCCTATGAACACGTCCTGCCTGGCAGAAGCTGTGCCCACCTTCTCCATGTTGTCCCAGTTGGTCATCGTTGCTCGAGAAATGGGATATTGCAGGATGAGTTTCCCTCGATTTTTCTGAACCTCCTCTCCAATGAACCAGTCTTCCTCTTCCATCCCCACCAATACATTCTGAAAGACATAGGCAAGGACAGGTCAGCTTCTAGGGGTGACTGGGGTTGGACTCCCCTGCAGCTGGCTTTCGTTTGTGGAGACCCAGTGAGCCGCGGCTGGGAGGCCACAGTGGCCTTCGTGGGAGACTCCAAGTCATAGCACTGGCATCCACGACCTCCCCAAGCCCTGTCAGCTGTTTCAGAAATGGCCGCTAAGAGGTTTTAGCAAAGTACCTGCAAGGTAAGAGTGCACCCGGGGAGTCGTTCCTAGGAACTTCATCCTGTCCAATTTGTAGATGAGGAAACTGGGGACAGCAAGGAGAGAGGCTGCTGAGGAAGGAGAGGTGTGGGGAGATGCACCAGGAATGCCACGGTACTGCTGGAGGGTCAAGTCGATGAAGCCCACTGGCAGGAATGCATTTCATAAGCTGACATCGTGGTAGGAGGGATCGTCACTGCTTCCATATTTGCTTTGGAAGGCTGACCGGGAAAGGGTCTGTGATGTAATTCAACTGCTGTTATTTTTTAGGAAGATAAACCTGGCTACTTTCATGGCAGATTCAGCTATCCATTCCATCATTCAGAGGTGATTTTACTTGATGGCCCATGTGTTCATCTGGGTCCACTGAGAAACAGACACCAGGATGGAATGAAAGGTGCAAGGATGTGATTAGGGAATGCGCACACAAGGGGGACAGTGGGGTGAGAGCAGGATGAAGATCGACAAGACAACAGGCTGCTGTCCAAGTCTGAGCCTGGGTGCAGGAAACAGGGAAGCAGATTGGGTGGGTGACCTTAGCCACCATGGTGTCTAAGGGAAGGCTTTGCAAGGTTGTTGGAGAGTCCTTGAGCCAGGCTCATTTATCACAGGAGTGCTGGGTTTCCCAGAAATGGGCTTGACTTGCCTTGGTGTCACTGCCATCCTCCGTTGTTGGCTGGGAGCAGCAAGTAGGAAGGATGACCTTAGTGCAATGGTGCTGTGCCACAGTGACATAATGGTGCCATGCTGCAATGACCTCATGGTGCCACGGTGCAATGGTGCATGTGGTGGAACCATGCCATGGTGCAGTGGGTCAGTGGTGCCATGATGCCGGGTGCAAGAGTGCAATGGTGCAGAGATGCAATGGAGCAGTGATTTCAGAGTGAGGCCCCCTCTCCAGGCTGCCACAGCTCACCTGCACAGAGCTTTTCTATCTTAGGAGTTTGTCTCTTCCGCAGAAGAGGTTTGGACTTGGGATGAGAATCACCAGCTATGAGACCTGGGGAAAGTTGTGTCCCTTCTCTGAGCCTCCATCTTCTTGGAGCCTCCGTCTCCTTCTCTGAGCCTCCATTTCCTTCTCTGAGCCTCCCTCTTCTTCTCAGAGCCTCCATCTCCTTCTCTGAGCCTCCATCTTCTTCTCTGAGCCTCCATCTCCTTCTCTGAGCCTCTACCTCCTTCTCTGAGCCTCCATCTTCTTCTCTGAGCCTCCATCTCCTTCTTGGAGCCTCCATTTCCTTCTCTGAGCCTCTATCTCCTTCTCTAAGCCTCCATCTCCTCCTCTGAGCCTCTATCTCCTTCTCTAAGCCTCTATCTCCTTCTCGGAGCCTCCATCTCCTTCTCTGAGCCTCCATCTCCTTCTCTGAGCCTCTATCTCCTTCTCTGAGCCTCCAACTTCTTCTCTGTCCAGTGGGAACAATGACCTCTCTTCCTCACACCTCGCCATGGCGCTGCTGGAGGATCAAGTCGATTAAGCCCACCAGCAGGAATGCGTTTCATAAGCTGGCTTCATGGTAGGAGGGACTGTCACTGCGGCCACCTCCTCGAACGTTTCTCAGCCACCACATCTAAGTGCGGTGGGTGGGTGGTGGACAAAGTCATGGGTGTGCAGAAGGAACAATGTTTTTTCCGGTTCGAAGTTGCTGTTTGAAATAAAAAGATGGACAGTGCTGGGCCTGGTGTCCTTTTGTCAGGAGGCCTGTGGGTCAGAGCGGCTGCTCTACTCAGAAGGGACCCAATGACTTTGGGCAACGCCTTCATCCTGCCTCTCTGTTCTCACAAGTCCTCCTAGGAGGGGTCTCACTGCCGTCTTGGCTGCCAGACTCAAGCCCTGGAAGGGGCGTGGGGTTGGGGGAGCCCCGAGGGACACCCTGGGTCTCCGTGGCTGTGACTTCTTGACTTGGGAGTTAAGGGCACTGCGTCGAGCTTGTGGGAAGGGCCATGGAGCTTACATCTAGGACAAAAGGTGACCTCTCTCAGAGATAGAAACTTACTCCCATCTGCCCGTGAAAATAAATCCAGATCAAGAGCCAATCTGCTGTGGTTCCGCGGAAGAGTCTGCTGCTCCATAATTCATCTTGGTCACTCATTCTGTTTTGGCGAAGAATTTTCCTCTTGCTGTGATCTCGTGTTTCGCCATCTAGGTCAGCGTTCCCCAACCTTTTTGGCACCAGGGACCAGTTTCATGGAAGACAATTTTTGCACTGAGCAGGGCAGGGGATGGTTTTGGGATGATTCAAGTGTATTACATTTATTGTGTGCTTTATTTCTACTATTATTACATTGTAACATATAATGAAATAATTATATAACTCACCACAACATAGAATCAGTGGGATCCCTGAGCCTGTTTTCCTGCAACTAGGACAGTCTCATCTGGGGGTGATGGGAGACAATGACTGTGCCTACAGCCTAGCTGGGGTGGATTCAGAGGGGAGAGCCTCGCTCTCAGCAGACGCTCCCTAATGCACCCCCTCTAAGTCAATCATACTCCAAGGATAAGGCCCCTTCCCTGGAGCAGGGGCTGAGAGCTGAGATGAAATTCCACATTGTAACTGCAGTGGGTTGAATGATGCCCCCCGGCCCCCGCCACCATTATGTCCACCTGGAGTCTCAGGTGACCTTATCTGGATAAAGTGTCTTTGCAGAAGCGATAGTTAAGAATCTCAAGATGAGCATCACCTTGGATTACCTGGATGGGCCCCAAATCCAACGACAAGTGTCCTTCTAAGAGAGAGGCAGGAGGAGATTTGAGACAGAAAAGGAAAAAGAGAAGGAGGCCATGTGAAGACAGAGGCAGCCAAGGGATGCCTGGAGCCCCCAGGAGCTGGAAGCGGCAGGAAAGATCCCCCCGCTACAGCCTTGGGAGGAAGCCAGCCCTACTGACACCTTGCTTTCAGACTCCAGGTCCCAGAACTATAAGAAAATATATTTCTGTTTTTCTTTCTTTTTTTTTTTTTTTAGATGAATTCTCACTCTGCCACCCAGGCTGGAGTGCAGTGGTGTGATCTCAGCTCGCTGCAGCCTCTGCCTCCCGGGTTCAAGCGATTCTCCTGCCTCAGCCTCCAGAGTAGCTGGAATTACAGGTGCACACCACCACACCCAGCTAATTTTTATATTTTTAGTAGAGACAGGGTTTTGCCATGTTGGCCAGGCTGGTCTCAAACTCCTGACCTCAGGTGATCCACCCACCTCAGCCTCCCAAAGTGCTGGGATTACAGGCGTGACCCACTGTGCCTGGCTACATTTCTGTTGTTCTAAGCAAATACACGAATATGCTAGTCATTATTATCATCACTGCCATCGTTGTCATTGCTAAATCTTCCCCATGGGCCAGAAACTGCACCAAACATGCATTCACTCATCTCACTTAACCTTCAGGCTGAATCTATGAGATACATCTATGAGGACAATCATATTATGTAAAAGAGATACCTCTGCCACAGCAGCACCCTTGCCCTGAGTCATGCATGTGCTGAGGACAGGACTGAGATTGGAGCCTCAGTCTCCCCGGCCCTGCAGCCCCAGCTGTTAACCACTGAGCACCACAATCTCCAAGCGGTAAGCTGGTTGTCTAGCTCGAGTGCAGGCGCCTGCGATTTGCCAGGGCGGTCCCTGCTATGATGCCTGCCACTTGGACAGCGAGGAGGAAATCCACTGGTTCCCAGGAGCCATGTGCATTTCATCCTCTTAGAGAGGGAGAGGGATTTTCTCCTCTGTCACAGCTCTGGGAGCCAGTGTATCTTGGATAATTAGAAACATTGCCAATAATTTGCTCCAAGCACTGCAAAACACAAGAGTGATCGCCATGAGGTCCTGTGACACCTGAGATCTTCCGTGTCACGACGCTGCTCCCTGCCACGGATGACTGGAACTTCCGGAGGATGAGCTCCACGATCCAGAGCATGGGCTGGGAACGCAGGTGCACTGGGGGTCTTGTCACCACCACTTTGTCACCACGTGGATTCGAGAAGTCACCTCTCGGAGCAGGTGGTTCCTCTTCGGGGAGAAGGGCATCTTCCTCCCTACCGGGAATGTGGCCGGGCTCAGGCCCGCTCGCCGAGTTTCGTTTACCGGGAATGTGGCCAGGCTCAGGCCCGCTGGCCGAGTTTCGTTTACCGGGAATGTGGCCGGGCTCAGGCCCGCTCGCCGAGTTTCGTTTACCGGGAATGTGGCCGGGCTCAGGCCCACTCGCCGAGTTTCGTTTACCGGGAATGTGGCCGGGCCCAGGCCCGCTCGCCGAGTTTCGTTTACGATGCGACTGTGTTGTCCAGGGCAGGGGATGAGCAGCTGGTTTTTAATGGGGCCAGAGCTTCTGTTTGGGAGGATGAGAACGTTCTGGAGATAGATGGTGGTGAATGTTCTTGATGCCACTGAACTGTACAGTTAACACATCTTTACATTGTGTATACTTTACCACAATAGAAACGCCTGCGTTTCTAAATTCCCTTGAAACGCAGGAAGATCTGGCAATGTGGGGTCCACTTGCTGGCATGTCAGAGACGGACCTCTTGGAGGGCCTGTGCCCCGGTCCCCACCCTCCCTCCTACTGCCTTCCTGTCACAGAGGCTGAGTGTCCGTTGCCGCTCACCCTAATGGACTCCCATTTATCCTAAAGGCGAATTGCTCCTTCCCTGAGTCCATACCTCTCCGAAGGTGGGAAGAGCCAGAGATGGGAGACGGGCAGTAAGACTGACTTTTCACAACGTGTCCACTTTACTGATTTACACATCACTGCTCCCTCTAAGCCTGTGGTTCTCAGAGCGGGCCGCATGCTGGGAGTCGTGAGAGGGGCAAGGCCTTTCCCACCCCATCCCCAACCCCGGACCGGCTGAGGCAGAGACTCTAGGTGGCCCGGCCATCTGTGTGGTACCAAGCCTGGTGCTCCCAACTTGGATTTGTGGAGGCACGTTCGCGCCCACCACGCCCTGCTCAGGGGATTGCCTTGGTCACCCTGTGGGAGAGGCGATGGGACTGACCGGGCCAGCAGGCCACCTCTGGATGAGCAGCACCCCACAGGGAGGAGACCCCGACATCACTCACATCGTGCCGAAGTTTCCCGAGGACAGTGGGGAACACGCCCATTGGGCTTTCCATTCCTGCGAATCCCACCTTGCTGAAGCCAGAGCCGTAGTCACAGATGAGGGGCACACTGTCCATGGCGGTGAGGCTGTGGAAGAGAACACACGGTTACCCACGCCACTGCATGGCACTGGTCCCTGGGGCAGGCGCTGTGCTGGGCGTTAGGATCAGGGTTCATAGCGCCTGGGGGCCCAGGGCAGTGTGGGTGGCCCCCCACACCCAGAGCTGGGCCCTGGGCGGGCAAGAGCCACTTCCAGGATGCTGTGTGCAGTTTGCTGGAAGGGGATCCTTTCCGATGACCATTTGCACATGGCTGCCCTGGAGAAGGGAGGATTAGGAGGGTCCTGCACTAAGGCTTTGGCCTCCACCTGTTTCTAGCAAATTCTGACACCTGTTTCGCAGCCACTTCTCTGAAGCAGCCCTTCTCCCCTTCGTGGGAGGGGAGACCCCAAGAGGAGCTGGGCCCTGGGTGGTCTGCAAGCTGTGGTCCCAGCCAGATTCCTGACTTCCAGCTTCAACGCCACCTCATCCGGGAGGCTTCACTGGCCTCCGGCCCTGGTTGAAACCATTCTCTCCCTCTGCTTTGCTTCCAGAGAACATTTTCCATGTTTTTGCAAGTTTAGAAAACATGCAGAAAGATACAGAACATCAGAATCACCTGAGGTCCCCACCCGTGGTCACCCCTCTGATATTTTAGCATTTCTGTTTTCAACCTACTTTTTCTTAGACAAAGTCTCACTCTGTCACCCAGGCTGGAGTGCAGTGGCATGATCTTGGCTCACTGTAACCTCTGCCTCTCAAGTTTAAGGGATTCTCCTGCCTCAGCCTCCTGAGTAGCTGGGATTACAAGTGTGAGCCACCACACTGGGTCAATTTTTTGTATTTTTAGTAGAGACAGGGTTTCGCCATGTTGACCAGCCTGGTCTCAAACTCCTGACCTCAGGTGATCCGCCCACCTCGGCCTCCCAAAGTTCCAGGATTACAGGCGTGAGTCACGGTGCCCAGCCTGTTTTCAACCTACTTTTATGCAGTGTATAGGTTTTTTAAAAATCGACTACCCTCAAAAATGAATGAGTCAATTTTCTTTTTTGAATATTGCATTGTGACTAAATATTTGTCATGACAAATGTTTTCTTCATTTTATAAGTGACTTCTGGATCTTTTTTCAATAAAGAAAGAATACAGGCTCATTGTGGAAAATAGAGAAAACCGTGAAGAAAAAACCCTTTCCAAATCCTGCTAATCAGAGGTAAACTTTGTCAATATTCAGCTATCGACCCTGATAGTCGGCACAGAAAACAGAGGGGTCTCCCTTCATCTAGTGCCTCTGTGAACAGCTGTATGAGGTGCAACTCAGTGGGGCACCAGGGCGTCTCTCACTAACTTGCTAAGGTATACACACTACATATATTACAGTATATGTGGTTTTGTGCTAGACTTTTCAGTGGAACCTTATAGCCATTTGCATGTTATGGAGTATTCGATGGAAATGTTTTCCTTCTAATGTCATCTGCCACACCTGCTATGAATCCTCTGTGGAGCCTGTAGGTCCTATTTTTTTTTTTTTTTTTTTTTTTTGGCACCATCAGCAACCCTGGGATAATCTCCTTCGTCATCCCTCTTTTTCCTGCATTTTGGATCAGCCCCTTTCCATCACCTCCTTCGAATGACTAGTTGGAAGAGCAAGAATTTTTAAAGGCTCCTTAAACATTTTGCCAAATTGCTGTCCAGAAACATCGGTCAGTTTGCCGCAGCCACGTCACGCCCTCGTCACATGGAGCTGCCGTCATCTCTGCAGGCCCCTGTCCCACGTCTCCACGTCAGGCCCACACTCCCCCTCTGAGTACCGCATGCTCAGCTGATATGGCTGGATGGCTTTTGAACCCACCTGGTCTCTCATGTGGGGGGCTTCATAACCTTCCTCTCTGGAATATCTGCTGGTGTCCCGTCTGTCTGCATGCTGACTGTGTATCTGCAGCCAGCCTGTTACTTCTGGAAGGCCAGGCATCGGCTGCCTATTCATTTCTGTTCATCCTCGACATGCAGGGATGGAAGAGGCTTTGGTTACTACAGTTCTGTAGTATATTTTGAAGTGTTATAATGCCAGCTTTGTGCTTTTGCTCAGGATTGTTTTGGCTATTCAGAGTTTCTTCTGGTTCTGTACAAAGTTAAACATTTTTGTAATTCAGTGGAGTGTCCTTGGTATTTTGGTAGGGGTTGTGTTTAATCTGTAGATTACTTTAGGTACTACGATCATTTTAACAATATTTTTGGATCCATGAGTATGGGATGTTATTCCACTTGTTTTTCTCCTCTTCAGTTTTTTGTCAGTCACTTCTTAAATGTATTCCTAGGTATTTCATTTTCTGTAGCTATTATAAATGGCATTATCTTCTTGATTTCCCTTTTAGCTATTTCATTGTTCATGTATAGCAACGCTACTGATCTTATATGTTAATTTTTTATCTTTACTAAATTCATTCATCAATTCTAAAAGATTTTTGGTAGCATCTTTAGGATTTTCTATATATAAGATCATATGGTCTGCAAATAAGAATAATTTGACTTTTTACTTTCTAATTTGCAACAGAGCCTGAGACATGAGGGGCACTTGACAGCACAGGAAACCCTTGGGTGCATTTCCTGGCCTGATCCTCACTGCGGTGACAGGTGTGATGGCCTCAATGACGTTGATGATAGATAGTGATGATGATGACAATGATGACGATGGCTATGACAATGATGATGACAACAATGGCGATGATGATGATGGCATAATGACAATGATGACAATGATGATGATGACTATGACAATGATGATGATGACATTGACAATGATGACAACAATGATGATGATGTCAATGATGATAACAGTAATGACAGCAATGACAATGATGATGATGAAAAAATGATAACAATGACAATGATGACTATGACAATGATGGTGATGATGACATTGACAATGATGACAATAACAATGATGATGTCAATAACAGTAATGACAACAATGACAGTGATGATGAAAATAACAATGACAATTATGGGCCAGGCGCGGTGGCTCAAGCCTGTAATCCCAGCACTTTGGGAGGCCGAGACGGGCGGATCACGAGGTCAGGAGATCGAGACCATCCTGGCTAACACAGTGAAACCCCGTCTCTACTAAAAAATACAAAAAACTAGCCGGGCGAGTTGGCGGGCGCCTGTAGTCCCAGCTACTCGGGAGGCTGAGGCAGGAGCATGGCGTGAACCCGGGAGGCGGAGCTTGCAGTGAGCTGAGATCGCGCCACTGCACTCCAGCCTGGGCAACAGAGCGAGACTCCGTCTCAAAAAAAAAAAAAAAAAAAGAAAAAGAAAATAACAATGACAATTATGATGATGACTATGACAATGATGATGACAATGATGACACTGAGAATGACAATGACAATGATGACAATGATGACATTGATGATGATAATGACAATGACAATGATGATGACACTGATAATGATGATAATAACAATGACAGTGACGATGACGATGATGATGGATTGTCTTGATATGCAAGGCATTTCCCCCATGTAAATCAGCAAATAGCCACTGTGGGAGCAGACATCCAAATACCTTGCTCTTTCTGCCAAGTGCTATGCATTTGGGACACAGAAATAAATTAATTCCAGGGCTGGTCAAGCTGTTTTCATTTTTTCTTTGGTACAATAGCATTTACATTCAGGGAAATTAGCCCTGATGTCAAAAACGTGGTTTTTCCTTTGCTTTGTTTTAAATCATCTGATGTTGGCTTCCACTCCCACAGAAGGAGGGAAATGAGGCCATGAGTAATTGCACTGCTCTCCTGAGCCAAAATATTTTCATCTGGGGTGTGTTGAGTGGAATAAAAACTGGTTCAGCACAGGGAAGGCTTTTGCCTCCAACGGGCTGAATCCCTGAGCTTGCCCCAGAATGATGTGGCCAACCAAGCAGCATGTTTCTACTTTACTCCAAATCCTCATTGCTCTGAAACTTACTTGTGAATCCACATATTGACTATCAATGCACAGAAGTGAAAATCTGAAGAAAGCATAACAGAAATTGGGAGAGGCCAGCTGCAGTGGCTCACACCTATAATTCTAGCACTTCAGGAGGCCAAGGCAGGAGGATTCCCTGAGCCCAGGAGTTCGAAACCAGCCTGGGCAACATAGAAAGACCCCATGTCTACAAAAAATTTAAAAATTAGTCAGGCATGGTGGTGGCACACATCTGTAGTCCCAGCTACTTGAGAGGCAGAGGCAGGAGGATTGCTCGAGCACAGTTCGAGGCTGCTGTGAGCCAACATCGCACCACTGCACTCCAGCCTGGGCAACAGAGCAAAACCCTGTCTCTAAAAAAAAAAGAAAGAAAGAAAAAGAAACCAGAAAAGACTGTTCAACCACTGAGAAAAGAAACTGTTGGTTCACATCACTGACATGCAAAAGGAAGGGAAAGAAGGCATTGCCCTGTTTTAGGTGCTGTCCTGGGCACATAACTAATACCAGGGAGAGAACTGGTGACAAACAGGTGCAGAGAGGTAAGAGGTGGAGCCCACCCATAGTCCAGGCAGGGTCCCTCTGTGTCATTGCTCTGCATGATGCCACTATGAGGTGCCTAGTAGATGTCATGGCCTCTTGACCTAGTTGGGGCTTCTGGAAGCTGGCCCAGCAGCCTCCTAGAGTCTCTACGTCTCTTTCCACTCTAATCCTGCTCCAGTCTTAAGATTTGGATGAGGTGGGCCCTGAGGGCTCACAGGACCCATGCTGACCATTAAGATTATTCCACTCCTTGGCTACTGCAGTTGGCTAAATAATGGTCCCTGTCCTCCTGCCACATCCTAGTGTCCAGAACCTGTGTATATGTGACCTTCCATGGCAAAAGGGACTTTGCAGGTATAGTTAAGTTATAGATCTTGAGATGAGGAGATTGCCCTGGATCATCTGGCTGCACACCAGATAATCACGAGGGTCCTTATAAGAGGAAGCGGGAGGTCAGAGTCAGAGAGATTGGAAGATTATACACTCCTGGCTTGGAAGACGGAGAAGTGGCAGCGAGTCAAGGCATGTAAGCACCTCCAGGAGCTAGAAAGAGCAAAGAAATAGGTTCTCCCAGTTCCTAGAGCCCCCCAGAGGTAAAATGGCCCTGCAGACACCTTGATTTTGGCCCAGTGAAACCCATTTCAGAGTTCTGACCTCCAAACTGTCAGAATACATTTCAATTGTCTTAGGTCAAAGTTTGCGTTGATTTGTGACGGCTACCCTTGACCAGGGTGGGCATGTGATGCCAGCCATGGTTTCTTCCTGGGATCTTGGTCAACTCTCAGGAAGGATACTCTCTTCCCTTGGATTCAGGATCTGGGAGAACCTGAAGTGAGCCTGGAGTTGCCCTGCAGCTGCCTTGCAGCCCCACAACCAGAGCTTCCCTGAGGACGAAGTCAGTCCGCAGGAAGCAAAGGAGAGACATGAGGAACAGAATTTTTACGATATCATTGGAGCACAAACCTCAGCCTGCCCTGCACTGTTTAGCGCAGGGAGCCAACAGAATTTTTTCCTGCCAAATGGGTCTGAGTTGGGTTTCTGTCACTTGCAACCAAGACAGTCCTGACCAATTTTTAGCAATTGGGCTTCCTTGGTCCTGGGCATTAGAGCTTCATTGGATGGAATGCCCAGAAAATCATTGAAAATTAGAGCTACACGATTATCCTCTGAAAATGCTCTTGTATATTTAGCTTAAGGTAGATTCACTCAGAGGGTTATTAGTATTAATTCGGCAAATATTTACCAACTGCCTCCCAGGGGCACGGTGCTGTTCTAGAGTGAGGAGACAGTGAGGAGGATTCAGACAAATTTCTTTCCCCATGGGCATGCTGGTCTCCCTGGGAAGCCAGATATTATATGGAATTTATTTATTTATTTATCCGAGATTGAGTTTCGCTCTTGTCACCCAGTCCAGAGTGCAATGGTGCCATCTCACCTCACTGCAACCTCCACCTCCTGGGTTCACCCTGCCTCAGCTTCCTGAGTAGCTGGGATTATGGGCATGCACCACCACGCCCAGCTAATTTTTGTATTTTTAGTAGAGACAGGGTTTCACCACGTTGGCCAACCTGGTCTTGAACTCCTGACCTCAGGTGATCCACCTGCCTTGGCCTCCCAAAGTGCTGGGATTACAGGCATGAGCCACTGCACCTGGCCCAGAATTTATTTTTACATTAAAAAGTCATTAATAATTTTTCAATTGTGATCAGTGCCATCGAGGCTGCCTGTGCATGTCTTGTGATGTCACTTGTCCTGCCCGGAGCACTGAGCTATGACTGCAGTGTGCAAATGTCACAGAATAGCAGTCACACAGACGGGGGGAGGTGCCAGAAACTTCTGGGCCAAAGTGGGTCAGGGCCCACCAGCTCTGTTTGGAAGGCCACGCGTCACCAAGCCACACACCCATGGTCCTCTGGAGATGTTGGTCTTGATCGTTTTCTGCTGTGGGCTGTCCTGTGCCTTGTAGGATGTGTAGCCATCCCCCAGCTTCCACCCACTAGATCCCCGTAGCACCTTTCAAGTTATGACAACCCAAAATGTCCAGGCTCTGCCAAGCCTGCCTGCAGAGGGAGTGGGAGGTGGACAAAACAGTCCTGGCTGAAAGGGAAGGGCCTTCATGATGCAGACCTGTGGAAGCCAAGTGGGAAGACAATTCCAAGGGGTGAACCAGTTAGAATCAGATTTTCCAAGCTTATGAAATAATTTCCTCACCAGAGAAACCATCACAACAGATCTGATCCTATCATTGTTTCTCTCCATCTTCATCCAAAATCATTTCTTCCATCACAAGAAGACAAAAATCAGAAAGTTCAATATATCCGGGGCAGCCCTGACATCATCATGTCCTGCTGCACCATCGGGCATGTCATGCCTGACTCCCCCCATAGCTGCAACAGGAGACGTTCTTCCTGCTCATGACTCTGGTGTTCCCGATGGGTCCTGTCACTGCTTGAGTTATGTGGCTGCAGAGAAGAGGATTGATGTGAAGACTTGTGTTTGGTAAAACTGTAAAGTGCTGTACATACCTAAGGGGTGATCACAATAATAACATCAAGGAGTTATCTCTATTATATTATTATATTTTGGGCAATTTGAATTTCCCAAAAGGGGGTAGTTGGGGAGGGACAGAGAAAGAGAGAGAGATAGAGAGAAAGAGAGATTGTGAGAAGGGGATGTTGGAGTGTTGGAGAGGGTTAGAATTGGAAAATAAGTTGGTAGACTGAAGTATTTGCAAAGCATTGTGTGAGCTCCAGGATGGATGGATAGATGAGTGGATGGATGGGTGGGTAGATGAATGAATGAATGAATGTTGAACGGATGGATAGATGAATGGATGAATGGATGGATGGATGGGTGGGTGGGTGGGTGGATGGATGGGTGAATGGGTGGGTGGATAGATGGAGGGATGGGTGGGTGGATGGATGGATGAGAGGATGGGTGGTAAGTCCATGGATGGATGGATGGATACATAATGTAGTCATTTCGATCCTTGCATCTCTTATACCTCTCTAAGTTCAGACAGCCGTGTCTTCACCTAGTCCATCTGTTAGAAAGAAATCTTTCAAAACAGGCCTTATAGAAAGAGAAATGATGTATCTGTCTACTCCCTACACAAACTTTCTACTATCTTGGCATCCCTTTATAACAAAGCATAGTTCAACCCTACAAGTGTGCATTGAATACTAACTTATTACATTACTTTAGCAAGTTCTTGGATCTCTCCAAGTGCACAGAGATGCCCTTGGGGGGCCCACCTTTGTCCTCTCTTCTCAAAAAGCCTGAACATCCCTGATGCCCTGAGGATGAGATCTGTTCTTCTCATGGGAAACAGATAGGATTGACAGAATTTGGCTACTGTGTTTTTCTTAAGCAAATTATTCTAAGATCCATATGGCAATGTCCCAGAAGAGAGACCACATAGACCTGCAAGGGAGCAGAATGTGTACTGCTTACATCCTTCCTCTCTTGAGAAGTGCTGGCTGGCTTCCAACGTTTCTGATGGAAAATAGGGTGAAGCAAACCCCAGATGATTTAAAGGGGCTGGGATAGGATGTTCCCTAAGGCACAACCACGGGCTCTGGGCAAGACCCTGTTTCTGCTCTCAAGAAGCTCCCAGCTCATAGGAGAAAGATATTTGTAAAAAAGAAATTATTCAATGCAACAAGGGCTGTAAAAAGAGGCTACAAGGTGAGTTGACCTTTGAAGGCTTGAACAGATTCTAGGCAGGGAAACAGATAAGGAAAAAGCCCAGAGCTGGGCAGGGAGTCCTTGGGTATGTATGTGAAGGGACATTCCAATGGTCTTGGGTGTCCTCAATTCTTTACGCCCCCAGTGCTGTCACATCTGTAGGGGTTCACTGAGACATTAATAACAGCAGCCACATGGAGAGGACTTGCTTGTGCCAGACACTCTTCTAGATTAATCCAGCTAGCCTCTCAGCAACCTTCTGAAGCTGGGTAGCATCAGTCTCATTTTTTTTGTTGGGGGCAGGAGCGGATCAGGCTCAGGGGGATGAAGTGAGACCTCCAGCTATGACAGCTGGAGTTAAAATTCAATGCCAAGCAGCTTCATTCCCTATCCTTTCATTCCATCTGAGTGGTAAATCACAAACAGCCAAAGATTCCTTGCAGCTGCTCTTGTTACAAGGTGGAGCCTATTTTCCCATGCTTAAATCTGGACTGGCCTTGTGACTCCTCTGATGGATACGGTGTGATGAAAGTGACATTGTGTGAGCTCCAAACATAGTCATCAGAGGAGGTGCAGCTTCCTCACTTGCTATGTTCAGACCCCTGGTGTGGGAGCTGGAGTTAGCCTCTTGGAGGAGGAGAGGCCACGTGGAAGAGAACCAAGGTGCCCAGCCAACAGCCAACCATCTGCTAGACATGTGGCTGAGGCCACCTTGGATAATCCACCATCAGATGACCTGTGAGGTGACCCCACCCCCAGGTGCACAAGACAGCGCAGAAAGACCAGCCAAACCAGTTCAGACCAGAAGAACCCCCAGCTGACCCACAAACCGGTGAGTATAATATGACGGTTGTTGAAAGCTATAAAGCCTTGGTATGGCTGTGCTACACTGCCCTGCATCTATACTCTAAACAAACGGTCCTTCCCAGACTTCCATGGTCTGCTTTCAACTGGCTCAAAGTCATCCACACACAAATACAAAGATGGAAAACACAGAGAAGCTAAGGGGATCATTGAAAATCACACTGTAACGGTCTGAACCAGAGGCTGGCAAACCAAAGCCCAGAGGCTAATTCTGGCCCACTGACTGTCTTTGTAAATAAAGTTTTATTGGAACTCAGTCACGCTCATTTGCACTCTAGCTGCTCTTAGGTTACTACGGCAGAGTAGAGTAGTTGAGAACACGTGGCCCACTGGACTAGTCTGTTCTTGCACTGCAATAAATAAATGCCTAAGGCTGGGTAATTTATAAAGAAAAGAGGTTTAGGGCCAGGTGCAGTGGCTCATGCCTGTAATCCCAGCACTTTGGGAGGCCGAGGTGGGTGGATCACGAAGTCAGGAGATCAAGACCATCCTGGCTAACACGGTGAAACTCCATCTCTACTAAAAATACAAAAAATTAGCCAGGTGTGATGGCGTGCGCCTGTAGTCCCAGCTACTTGGGAGGCTGAGGCAAAAGAATGGCTTGAACCCTGGAAGCAGAGGTTGCAGTGAGCCGAGATTGCACCATCGCACTCCAGCCTGGGCGACTGAGACTGTCTCAAAAAAAAAAAAGAAAGAAAAGAAAAGAGGTTTAATTGGCTTGCGGTTCTGTGGGCTGTACAGGAAGTGTGGTGCTGGCTTCCAGGTAGGCCACAGGAAAGTTACAATCATGGTAGAAGGCGCAGGGGAAGCAGGATCATCCTACATGGCCAGAACAGGAGGGAGAGAGAGGAAGGAGATGCCACACACTTTTAAACAACCAGATCTCCTGAGAACTCTATCAGGAATAGCAGCAAAGGGGAGAATTCCACCCCCAGGATCCAATCACCTCCCAGCAGGCCCCACCTCCAACACTGGGGATTACAATTCCACATGAGATTTGGGTGGGGACACAGATCCAAACCATATCACCCACAAAGCCTAAAATATTTCTTATGTGACCCCCTTATAGAAAAAGTCTGATAACCCCTCATCCAGACTTTATCCCTTAACACTGTGACAACAGTTCTCAAAGTGTGGACCCCAGACCATCAGAATTAGCTTCATTTGTGAGAAATGCAGTCCTCAGTCCTCATCCCAGATCCCCTGAATGAGAAACACTAGGTGGGGGCCCCGCAATCTCAGTCTAAGAAGACCTCCAGGTGAGTCTGATGCCTGCCAGTCGAAGATAAGACAAGAAAACCACCACCTTCAGTTACAGAAATCTGCTGTGATTGTTGACTCCCCAGTCTGAAAAGCATGTTCTTGTGTCCTCACTCCAGCCTTTCAGGGAGGAATAATTGCTCTCAAGTCTCATTTTACTAGTTTAATCTGCCCTTAGCAAGATTGGAGGCAGCTGAGAGTCACTCGGGAAAACGCTGGCAGCCCCCAGGAGCTGCCAGTGGGAAATGCGGGATGACTATTCCTTCCAAAATAAATGGAGGGTTTCCAGAAGGCGTACAGGATATGTGGAGAGCTCCTGCGACACAAAAGCAGTCCTAGCCAAACCAAGCCCTTATATTTGAGTACCAAAGTCTGGGTGAAATAACCAACTCATCCTGGTTTGGTTTTTTCCAGTTTCAACATTGAGAGAAACCATGTCCCCCCAAAACTTCTCAGTCCCGGTCAAACTGGGACAGGTCCTAGGCCCGGGACTTAAAAGGCCAGGCTTTCCTGCAAAGAGCAGGTAATATGGAGGCTGATCCCGCCCACCAGCATCCACAGATGCGTCCTACAGGTACTGGAACGCAGAGCTGGAAGCAACCCAGTGCTCAGGGAGCCAAGGCATGGCTGGGTAAATACAAAGGCAGCTACCACCCAGTGTGGGGCACCGCCAGTGGCATTCCCAGAAGCCCCGGGAGCTGCAGGGGTCACGGGGGCATCTGAGCCAGCGGTGCAGTGGCACCTGGGCATCAGCCTGGATCCCATGCCCTGGGACAGTCCTCTGCCTTGAGTCACTGTGTTCCAGACCCGACGTCTCTCACTACAGCTTGTCATGCCTCCCACTCTACTACGAAGCCTGATTGCCACACCAGCTGCAGTTCTCTGGGTTGAGCTGAGCATCTGCAGTTCATTCAACCTTACAGCTTCTAGAAAACCACACTGCAAACCCTAACAGCCAAATGAAAGCTTCCCCAGATCTAAGCTTCTCCGTCTCCCCAGGGCTGCACCCTGAGATACACATGCAGAAGGGATTATTTCTAGTTTTGTTTTATACTGTGTTATTATGATATATTGTAAAACAAGGTATATGTAATCTAATACACGTTAGGGATGACTTTTTTTTTTTTTTTTTTGAGACAGCGTCTGGCTCTGTTGCCCAGGCTGGAGTGCAGTGGAACCCGCATAGCTCACCGTAGCCTCGACCTTCTGGGCTCCAGCGATCCTCCCACCTTAGCATCCCGAGTAGCTGGAACTACAAGCATGCACTTGCACACCTGGCTAATATTTTGTATTTTTAGTAGAAACAGGATTTTGCCATGTTGCCCCAGCTGGTCTCAAACCTCAGCCTTAGCTTCCCACAGTGCTGGGATTACAGGTCTAAGCCATCATACCTGGCCTTTTTTTTTTTTTTTTTAATAAGACAGAGCCTTGCTCTGTCACTAGGCTGGATTAGACTGCAATGGCATGATCATAGCCCACTGCAGCTTCCACATCCTGGGGGCTCACATGATCCTCCCATCTCACCTCCCGAGTAGCTGAGACTACAGGTGTACTTTTTTTTTTTTTTTTTTTTTTTTTGGTAGAGACAGGAACTTGCTATGTTACCCAGGCTGGTCCTGAACTGCTGGCCTCAAGCTAACCTCCCACCTCAGCCTCCCAAATGCTGGGATTATAGGTGTGAGCCACCTCACCTGGCCTTGTTTTAACAAATAAGTTAATAACCTGCTGCCCAGCATAAGACATCATGTATTCTCCACACTTCTTGTTTAGTTCTTCCTCCCAAAGATATCCAGCACCCTAACGTTTTGCTTAATGATTCTCTTGCTCTTTTTAGCACTTTTGCCACATCTGGATATATCCCCAGAGAAGATATTGGTTTTGCCTGATTTGGGGCTTTCTGCAAATAAAGTAACCACCTCGTATGTTTTTTCCTGTGGCCTTTTTATTGTATTCGTCCTCTGGTGGTGCCCCCATGTTGATGTGTGTAGCTGTGGCTTGTTTTTCCCTGCTGTATAGTATTCCTGGTTCCACTGGATGAAAATGTGGTCATTTGGGCCAAGGGATATGTTTGGATAGCAACAGAAAGCTGGAAAACGGTCCTGTGGATGATACCATGCTTTGCCTTGAGGGCTTGCAGGTGGAGCCTGAACTGAATTTCGGGGGATCCAGGTGAAGTTGAACTCCCTCTGCTCCCCCTCATAGCACTCAGCCCCTTCCCTAAACACAGATCAGTCAGTTATGTAAGTAATTTGGGCTGAAGCTTGTTCCCCTGGGTGCCATGCGTCTTGGTCTAGTCCTGATGACATCACACATACAATACTTACGCATATATTTGCAGGAGTAATACGTGCACAAATCAAAACCACGAAACCTTTGGAAGGGTAGAGTGTGAGAAAACAGTGTCTTGCTCCCTCGTTTGCACCCAGAATCCCAGCTCCCGTACCCCAAGTGAGCACACAGCATATCCCAGGAATAGCCTGCACCTTTGAGCCTCCAGATTTCACCCCTGGTTTCTTGGTGCAAAGCAGGTTACTTCTGTGTGCATTGCGCTCCCCCTGGTGGCTGTTCCCTAGAGCACAATTCTCACGCCTCTCAGTCCCAAATCCAAGTTTCAGGAAGGAAACGGCTTTACACACTATTCCCTCTGAAGCAAGGTTGGTACTTTCAGCCTTTCAACCTCACATAATACCTAAGAATCCTGCAACATTGTTTAAAGTTCTTAAAACAGAATCGTAAAAGGGGGAGGCAGTTTTAATACATATGTACTTAATTAAAACATCTAGTTCTGGATCCTAAGGGGATGGGGGACGCAGTCTCTGTCCTGTAGGAACAGTGAGCGTGTGTAGCACAGGGGTTGGCAAACCGTGGCCCGCAGGCCAAACCTGCCCACCGACTGCTTTAGTAAATAAAGTTGTGTTGGAACATGCTGATTTGATTCTGTGTTTATTGTCTGCGGTTGCTTTCTCACCGCAATGGCAGAGGTGAGTAATCACAGCAGAGACCTCATGGCCTACAAAGCCCCAAATATTTACTCCCTGGCCCTTTCCAGAATCAGTTTGCCCACTCCTGGGTGAGCGTTTCAATGGAGACACCTATGACATGGACGTACGACCAGCCTGGAAGGAAGCTTCCTCTTAGGATTTGATTTTCCATCCATCCATCCCAAAACGGTTGCATACCTACTATGTGCCAGACATTATTCTGGCCAGAGAAGATTCTTGATGTTATTTTCAAACTTGGGGAGCTGTAGTATTTTCAGTGAGAACAGTAAGTCATACCAGTTACCAATGACCAGTTGGTCATTTGGGCACAGATGCCCCCTCTATGCTGAACTGAAACTTATCTCAGGCCCCATCACCCCCTTTGCCTGTATCCCCTGATGCTGTTGGAAGCCAACTGTGTCTTCTATGGAGGATATTGACAGTGAATTCCAGCCTGGTAGGACGGGGGAGGAAGGAGTGTGTTGGTAAGATCTGGATCTGGCTACACTCTTGCTGTTTGTCTGGGCAGAGTCTAAATCGAGCAGTGGGAGTGGAGCCAGATCAAGCCAGGTCAAGTCCCTAGACCTTGACTGGAGGCCACCTCACTGCCAGCAGTGGTAATCGGCTGGTGAGAAATGCAAATGTTTGTGAATTTCAAATATATATATATATTTTTATTTATATATATTTTTATTAAACTATATAATATATAATTAAAATATATAAATATATTTTTTCAAATATATATTTCAAATATATATATATTTCAAACATTTTTGAAATATATTTTGAAATATATTTGAAATATATATATTTGGAAATAATATATATATTTTATTATTATAAATTATAAAGGAAGCACACGCCCCTATGATTCTCCAAACACCAAGGAGGCACTCACCTCCCCTCTTACCTTTGCAATCCCCAGGTGAAGAGCCAGCACCTGTTGGTGTGATTCTCAAGGGGGTTTGTGTTTATCCAGCAATTGTTGGTCTTTTTCGGGGATGTTCTCACTTCCTATTTAAAAATTAAAAAAAAAAAGATTCTGAAAGACTTAAACAGTGAAAACATCTCGGCCAAACCAGAGCTACTGAAACATGTATATGTGTGTGTGTGTGTGTGTGTGTGTATATATATATATGCAGGAACAGAAAGTCAAATACCACATGTTCTCACTTATAAGTGGGAGCTAAGCACTGAGTACACACGGACACAAAGGAGAACAATAGAGGATGGGGCCCCCTTGAGGGTGGAGGATGGGAGGAGGGTGAGGCTCAAAAAACTACCGATTGAGTACTATGCTTATTACCCGGATGATGGAAAAATCTGTACCCCAAGCCCCTGCGACATGCAATTTACCCATGTACATATATATACACACAAATATATATACACACACACACATATATATACACACATATACATACCCATATATATATTTGGAAGAAAATTCCAACCTACTTTTCATTTACCAGGTGGCCACACACAATGCATGGTTGGGTCTTCCCCTTAATAAACATACCCAGATAAAGAAAATGTGGTACATATACACCATGGAGTACTACGCAGCCACAAAAAGGAATGAGATCACGTCCTTTGCAGGGACTTTGATGGAGCTGGAAGCCATTATCCTCAGCAAACCAACACAGGAACAGAAAACCAAACACTACATGTTCTCACTTATCAGTGGGAGCTGAACAACGAGAACACACGGACACAAGGAGGGGAACATCACACACTGGTGCCTATCGAGGGTGGGGTGGGGGAAGGGAGAGCATCAGGACAAATAGCTAATGCACGTGGGCTTAATAACAAGGTGATGGGTTGATAGGTGCAACAAACCACCATGGCACACGTTTCCCTACGTAACAAACCTGCACGTCCTGCACACGTACCCAGGAGCTTAAAATAAAAATTAAAATTTAAAAAAAAAAAAACCTTGGTTTAAATGTGGCCTTGCTGGTCTGTGTTAGCCACGTTACAGAAACCCAGCCCTCTCCTGAGGGTTCTGCCAGGACCCCTGACAAGGACCCCAGGACTTGGCAGCCTGCTTTTGAGCACAAGCCCACAGAAATTACTGAATTCCAGGTGCTTTTAGAATGGAACAAGATCACAGAACTAATTTGGTTTCATTTTCACCTACAAGGAAACCCTTCTTAGTAGACGGAGGAAGAGGTAAAAAGTAGCATCAAGAGAAAACCTAAAACCGCGAACTTTCACTCACGAGAAACTTAAAGCTCCCAGAGCACACGCTCATATGATTCTCCAAACACCGGGAGACACTCACCTCCCCTCTCACCTTTGCAATCCCCAGGTGAAGAGGCAGCACCTGTCGGAGTGATTCTCAAGGGTGTTTGTGTTTATTCAGCAATTGTTGGTCTTGCTCGGGGATGTTCTCACTTCCTATTTAAAAATTTAAAAAAAAAAAAAAAAAAAAGATTCTGAAAGACTTGAACAGTGAAAACATCCAGGCCAAACCAGAGCTACTGAAACAAAGAACTGCTTGAAAATCATCTATAATGCAACCCACCCACAACCCTTCTGCTCTTTTCATTAGAGAATGGATTGTTCCATATAACTGAATAATCCGGTTAACAAAAAACTAGGTAGAGCAGGATGTTTGTTTGTTTGTTTGTTTGTTGAGACGGTGGAGTCTTGCTTTGTCGCCCAGGCTGGAGTGCGGTAGCGCGATCTCGGCTCGCTGCAAGCTCCGCCTCCCGGGTTCACGCGCGATCTCGGCTCATTGCAAGCTCCGCCTCCCGGGTTCACGCCATTCTCCTGCCTCAGGCTACCGAGTAGCTCGGACTACAGGCGCCTGATACCACACCCAGCTTTTTTTTTTTTTTTTTTTTTTTTTTTTTTTGTATTTTTAGTAGAGCCAGGGTTTCACCATGTCAGCCAGGATGGTCTCGATCTCCTGACCTCATGATCCGCCCGCCTCGGCCTCCCAAAGTGCTGAGATTACAGGCTTGAGCCACCGCACCTGGCCGAGCAGGATGTTTGTAAATGCACCAAGATCTCTAAAGGGCGTTACAAACCTTCCTGCCTTCCTGAGCAGGGATGCTGGGTGTCAGGTGGCCTCTTCTGGGTGGCTCAGGCCATCATCATGCACAATAATGGCTCTGTGCTGCAACACAGCCATGACCTCAGGGGCCCCGCCCTGTGCGGGCATCAGCCCCTGGCAGCGGTGGCCCCAGAATATTACCTTTTTGCTTTTATGCTCGTGTTTCTACTTTATCTATATCCATCGTTTTGGTTGTTTTGGAGTGTGTGACCTTCCAGGGATCTGTCCTGCCAAGGACAACAGAGGCCCTAAGACTTTTGCCGGGATGGTTGAGACACTGGGAGGCTGAAGAGAGACCTCAAAGTATGGGGCATCCCTGCCCTCAGCTCTGAGCAGGGGAGGCCTGGGAGGCCTCTTGGGGATACAGGAGCGGTAGCCGCACACGTGGAGCAGGCAGGAGGGTCCAGGTCGTCTGGCTGGGACAAGATAAGGGCAGAGGAAGGTGCAGCTCACCTATGTGGGCGGGACATTCACCTGGGCTGAAACGATGGTACCAGGCAGCTGTGGAAGGACACGGGGCAGCTCAGCATGGAGATGCTGCGCATTTCAACGAGATGATTGAGGCTGTGCAAACAGAAGGTAGTCAGGACTGCTGAAGCCCGACTGATAGGCATGATGGCACTGTCTCTGCCAGTTGGGAGGTGAACGCAGGGGGCCTCCGTGGAGTTGTTCACGTGAAAACAAATTTGAGATGGAATTTTGCTACCTTGCCCAGGCCGTACACAAACTCCTGGCCTCAAGCGATCCTCCTGCCTCAGCCTCCCCAGTAGCTGGGCCTATGGGTGCCCGCCACCACACCCTGCTGGAGTAGTGGACTTTAACATCCTCACTTCCATATGTCGGGGGCCAGTTCCTAATGCCACCTCCATAAACATCACGTGATGGCCAACCAGATGTTGACTGTTATCACCCGGACTTAACTGGGAAACCCTCTTTTTTCTCCAAATTTGCTGCTCTAGATTCTAAGGGTCTGGAGGACAGAGCTTTGGGACTGTTAGAATTCTATCAGAAAAAAAGAGACAGAAGGCTATAAGTACGAGTGTGGGCCGGGTGCTGTGGTTCACTTCTGTAATCCCAGCACTTTGGGAGGCCAAGGCAGGAGAATCCCTTGAAGCCAGGAATTCAAAACCAGCCTGGGCAATATAGCAAAACCCTGATTCTACAAAAAATTAAAAAGTTATCTGAGTGTGGTGGCACACACCTGTAGTCCAAGCTACTCAGGAGGCTGAGGCAGGAGGATCCTTTGAGCCCAGGAGTTTGAGGCCAAGGCTGAGGCAGGCAGATTACCTGAGGTCAGGAGTTCAAGACCAGCCTGGCCAACCTGGAGAAACTCCATCTCTACTAAAAAATAAAAATAAAAACAATAACCTGGTGTGGTGGCATGCACCTGTAGTCCCAGCTACTCGGGAGGCTGAGGCAGGAGAATCACCTGAACCAGGGAGGTGGAGGTTGCAGTGAGCCAAGATCATGCCATTGCACTCCAGCCTGGGTGACAGACTAAGACTCCGTCTCAAAAATAAAAAAAAGAAAGGAAAGAGTGTGGTGGGAGACAGAACTTACAGCTTCGTGCTTAAGCATGAGGACCCTAGTGCTGCGCAATAAGGATGTTGGCTCTGCACTTGCTGTGAACTGGACAAAATTGAGACCTGGCACTGCTATTCCCCCCTTGTTAAGTGGGAGCAATGTCAAGCGTGACGCCTACCTAGCTCAGGGAGTCTGAGTCACTGTACAGCAAGGACTGAGATGAGGGCCTTGCCCTTGGTCAGGGGGCAGTAAATGCTGGTCATCACCAGGGGCCTGGGTTTCCAAGCTCCCACTTTTGTCGTTTGCTCAGGGGCTCTGTCCCCCATCAGCTCCTTCTGCATCCGCAGGGTCTCTATAAAAAGCCACTGCAGCCACTGCCCTCCCAACAGCACCTCCCTCCAGGAGACCCCCTTACAGCTTTCCTGTTGCAGGCCCCTGTCCACACCTGTGTTTCTGGTACCAGCCCAGCCTCATCCTCTGCAGGTGCATTTGCATGAGCTGCCTGGCTTTCTTCCCTTCCTAGTGAAAAGATATCATCTACAGACATGAAATGCATTCATTTCAGGTGCAGAGGGATGACTCACATTTGCCTACTCCTGAGTAACTGGACCAAAGCCTGGAATATTTCGTGTGTCCTCAAGGCAGCACCCTGTTCCCTTCCAGCTAGGTTACCCCACCCAGCTCCATGGTCCCTGGAGGTAACCATGCTTCTGTCTTTAATTATAATAGTAAGTCCTTCCTGCCCTTGGCCACCATATAGAGGAACTCACATGGTACACAGTCTCGGGTCTGCTTCCTTCGCTCAACGTCCCGTGTGCAGACTCAGCCGTGCTGCTGGACGTAGCCATTGCTGCTTTCTTGGTTTCTTTCAGTTGCCATGTGTTTTTCCATTGTGTGGCTGTACTTCAAATTATTCATTCTACTGCTGATTGATATTCGGGCTGTTGCCAACTGTTTCTTTTTTAAACTATTTACAAATAATGCCACTATGAACGTTCTTGCACGTGTCTTCTGGCGAGCATGAAGGTTGCATCCCTGGGAACACTCCCAGGAGTAGGGTTGTTGGCTCACAGGGTACATGAGCACTTGGCTGTAAGAGACGCTGCCAAATGATCTCCCCAAGGGGTTGTTCCCATGTGCACCCCATCGGCAACCGGAGAACACATCTCTACAACAGGTAGGCTTCTCAGCCTTTTTCTTTGCCATTCTTGTGAAGATGCAGTAGCTCCTGGTGGTTTTAATTTGCATTTACCCGATAACTAATGATGTTGAGCATATTTTCACTTACATTGGTCATTTTGTCAAAGCCTCTGTCTCATCTTAAAAGCATCAGCGTGCCAGTCATTTTCTCCATGATTTGTAAGAACCTCATATATATATATATATATATATATATTGTTTGTTTTTTTTTGAGATGGAGTCTCGCTCTGTCGCCCAGGCTGGAGTGCAGTGGCCGGATCTCAGCTCACTGCAAGCTCCGCTTCCCGGGTTCATGCCATTCTCCTGCCTCAGCCTCCCAAGTAGCTGGGACTACAGGCGCCCACCACCTCGCCCGGCTAGTTTTTTGTATTTTTTAGTAGAGACAGGGTTTCACCGTGTTAGCCAGGATGGTCTCAATCTCCTGACCTCGTGATCCGCCCGTCTCGGCCTCCCAAAGTGCTGGGATTACAGGCTTGAGCCACCGCACCCGGCCAGAACCTCTTATATTAAGTTGGTGACAAAGTAGCTGCAGTTTTTGTCACTGAAATAGCAAACGCCGCAATTACTTTTGCAGCATCATAATATAATGTGGATGTGAGTCCTCCAGGGGACGGAAGTGTCATTGCAAATAACTTCCCCCTCTTGGTGAATTGCCTTTTCATTCTCGTAGCATTTTCTTTTGATGAAGAGAAGTTCTAATTTCATCAATGTCCACTTTTTTTCCTTTTCTTTTGTGGTTAGTGCTTTTTATCATCCTGTTTAAAACTCTTTGCCTAACCAAGATCCTTTTCTTACATATATTTTTAAAGATTTTATGGGTTTGCTTTTTCCATTTAGATTAATAATCCATTTCAGTTTTGTAAATGATACGAGTTGGAGTCAAAATTCATTTTTCTCCATTTGGGTATCTATATGACTCAAAAATTTTTATTGGTTTTTTAACTGCTAATTTTTTCATTGAAAATATTCTTCATTTCTCACTTGGATGAAATGGTGCTGTATCACCAGTCTGATATGTAACCAGTATGTAAACACATCAGCAATATGTAAATATGGCACACCTGTTTATTTATTTAGCTCTTCTTTAATTTCTCTCAGAAATAATTTGTGGTTTCCAAAATACAGTAAGTCTTCCATATTTTTAATTAAAATTTCATTCTAAGTCCACTATGTTTTTGACACAGTAAATGTTATCAAAAAATTGATATGATTCCTTTTTTGCAAGAATAGAAATAAACTAGATTTTTGATATGGACCTTGTATCCTGCAACCTCACTATTAGTTCTAGTAGCTTTTTTGTAGACTTCTTAGGATTTTCTGCACAACTATTGTGGGGGACTGTCAAGACCACCCTCAGGTCTGATGATTCCCTAAGAAGGCTCAGAAAACTGCAGCTTCCAGGGAAAGAACAAAAGTCGACATCAGCAGAGGGAAAAGGTGCATGCGAGTGGAGTCTGGGGGAGACCAGGCATAAGCTTCAAAGGGTCTCTCCCAGTGGGGTCATGCAGGACATGCTTAATTTTCCCAGCAACAAGTTGTGACAATACGTTTGACATGTTATCAATGAGGGAAGCTCTTTTGAGATTAAGCAGCCAGGACTTTTCAGGAGTGCTGGCCTTATACCATATCCAGCCTCTGCTTGGCATGGTCAAAATTCCAGAGTTCCAGAAGGAAAGCAAGTGAACCAAAAGGCATACTATTTGTATCAACAGTCTAGGCACAGTGAGCTACTCGTGTCAATCACAGTGGTGAGAACCCTACCCACATCTAAATTCCCAGATGCTACTTAAGGGCCTACCTTGAAGGCAGACCTTTCCAAACAGAGTAGTTAGGGCCTGTTGTGTTAACTCTTTCCTACATAACAATCTTGTAAGTTGTACTAATTTACTTATTTATTCCTAATCTAGGTCTTTTTAAATTTTTTTCTTGCCTTATTGCAATCTCTATGATCTCTAATATCATTTGGAAGACGTGACAGTGAACATTCTTGCCATGTTCTTGATCTTATGGGGAGAGAATCCAATATCTCACCATTAAGTATGAAGCGAGCTGTAGGTTTTCTATGGATGTCTTTGATCAGATTAAGAAAGTTTGATTCCCTATCTATGAGAGTTTTTATCATGAATTAGTGTCCTTTTTTCTCCATCTATTTGATTTAATAAAATGGTTTTTCTTCCTTATTAAGTTAATGTAATTCATCATCAGTTGACTGCCCTGTTATTTTTGAGAGCTTCATAATATTCTGCCATGTGGATGCACTTAATAAACCAATCACCTATTGATTTGCATAACTCGTTCCCAATCTTTTCACAGTTTTTTGCACAGGACACTGCAATGCACAGCCCTGAACTTGCAGCCATTTTGAACATGGCAGGATACAACTGTGAGGACACTCCTAACAGTGGGATATGTGGGCATCTGCACCCATCACACCAGGATCCACCACACCCTGGAGATCTTAGTGTATTCCAAGGTACAGAGGGCCATGGTGACCCTCCCTGAAGCTCCCTGCATTCCTGTCCAGGGAGGAACAGCCAAGATGGTTCTGCAGACGCCTTTGCTGCCCTCCTCAGGGTCATCTCCAAGTCTTAAAGGGAAGGCAGCCGTTCCTGCCTCTACTCAGCCTCCACAGCAGCATTTCTCATCTGCAAGGCAAGTCAAGAATGAATTCTTTCTCAAGACAGAGTGGAGTTCACTCCCAGTTAAAGAAAAAAATAATAACCATGTAATTCAAAAGACTCCCGCCTCCTCCTCACTTATCTAAGTCTGTAGCCTTCCAAGTGTGCTCAGGGGTAAGAAGAAGTGAGCCAACAACACGGAAACCAGTTCCAGAATTGGCACTTCCATTGCAGCTAAGTGTTGCAAACAGTTCTGCAGCTGAAATCCCTGGCCAGAAAGCTTGGCGGTCGATGTCTTGATGATCTTGGCCATGGGGATTTGCATCCATAATTCTAACTGGGCTTTGACTGGGGTGGAGCAGTGCCGGAGGCCCAGGGAGGTGGCGGGCGTGGCTGTCGCTGTGTCAATGTGGGAGGAAGCAGCAGGAGAGGTCTGAGAGTCCACAGGGCTGCTGAGGCCCTCAGAACGACCCTGGCTTTTATTCTGAGCAACACTAGAAGACCTTGGAAAGTTCTGAGTGGTGGAGTGACAGGACTTGACTCACGTTTTGATGGGATAGTCTGGCTGTTGAGCCAAGAACAGACTGGGGGCAGGGGGCAGGAGGCGGGGAGACATGTGCTGGGGGCTGAGAGACGCTGGGACGGGGGCACCTGGTAGATGGAAAGCGGTCAGATCCTGGACATTTTACAGGCACGGCCACAGGCTTGCCCTCTGATGGAATGTGGGGTGAGAGAGGGGAGTCAGGGATGATACCAGGTTTTGGGTTTGAGCAACTGACATTTATGGGGAAAGGTCAGGACTGATTGAGGTGTGAAGTTGAGTCACCTTTCAGATGCTGAGTGAGGTGCAGAGGGGACATGTGGACTCATGAGCAGAGTTCAGGACAAAGGTGTGGCTGGAGATGGAACCTTGGAGTCATCAAGCTGTGGAGGTGTTTAAAGCTATGAGCCAGGTGGGCTTGCCTGGTACTTGCCTCTTGCTAACAGCCATCTTGCAGCTTCCCTGTGTGTCCAGGTGACAACACTGACCCTGTGCAAACCCCCACCCCTGCCCACTTCCTGGGACAACAAAGAGCTGGCCCACGTCTGTGGGTCATTGCTGAATGTGGGCATTGAGTTTCCAAAAGCCAGACCCATCCCGTCCCCAGCTCCCAGTCACTGCGGTCTTGGTTTTCCCAGGTAACATCCAGATTTCCTAAGAGATTTGGAGACCAAGGTTTGGTAAAGGGGCAAGAGTGGATTGGTGAACTGAGGAGGCACTCAGGGAGAATAATCTGCCCATCCTGATGAAAAAAACACACAGAGGGGATTTAGACCTCAAGTCTGCATGGACTTGAGGCCTCTTGACCAGAAAATCTGGCCAGGCTATGGCCTGGCGTTCCCTCTTCTAATAATGCAAGGTTTTTCTTGGTCCTTTCATGGGACTCACAGAAGGGGTGCCTCGTCTACTCAGGTCTCTGTGCTCAACCCCTTGCAGGAGGGAGCACGTGAGTGAGTGAGTGCGGGATCTGGCCGGACACTCCGGGTGCAGACACAGGAGCAGGCTCCATGCAGGACCTGCGGCCAGACTAGGCGTGTTGCAGCACCCAGGTGAGGGTGCCTGTGACCCCAAAGCCCCAGAGGCAGCGTTACAGTGCCCCTTTAGTTCTGCCGTTTGTGGATGGAGGTGTGTTAGCAGCTCACTTGTCCCCCTGCCTTGTCACATGGTGTGGCTGCCCTCCACTGGCAAGGGCAAAGGGCCAGTGTGACAGCCTTTCTGGGTACTCACACTAGGTGGGTGCCACTCTTGCCCAGCGTCCAGGAAGAATGAAGTCACATGGACAATTGAAGGATGGTGACGGCTGAGAATTTTATTGAGCAACGAAAACAGCTCTCAGTGGAAAGGGGAGCTGGAGGGGGGCCAGGAGGGGCAGGTCATCTTCCCCAAAGTCAGGCCCTCTCCCCTCTACTGTCTGAGTCTGGAGTCTTTATAGGCACAGGATGGGGAGTGCATGCTGATTGGTTTGTGAGTATGCAAAAAAAAAGATTAAAACTAGACTGGGCGTGGTGGCTCACGCCTATAATCCCAGCACTTCGGGAGGCCAAGGTGGGCAGATCACCTGAGGTTAGGAGTTCAAGACCAGCCTGACCAACATGGAGAAACCCAGTCTCTACTAAAAATACAAAAATTAGCTGGGCATGGTGGCGGGCACCTGTAATCCCAGCTACACGGGAGGCTGAGGCAGGAGAATCATTTGAACCCAGGAGGCGGAGGTTGCAGTGAGCTGAGATTGCACCACTGCACTCCAGTCTGGGTGATAGAGCAAGACTGTCTCAACAACAAACAAACAAACAAACAAAAATGGTTAAAGCAAAGATGCCACTCCAAGGTGGACACGACAGTGTAGAAAACCAATTAGGAAAGGGTAGGTATATGTAAAACAGGTGAAGGGTGGGGATCCATCAGAGGCAAGTACACCAAACAGCAAGACAACTTCTCAGTCCGGTCCAAGGATAACTTGGCTTTCAGGCTTTAAACTGTCTTCGGTTTGGAGGTGGGGCTTCACCGGGAACCCGCCTCTGTCTGCTAGGCATTTGGCTGCCTCCTGTCGCTATCACTGACATCCGCCTCTGACAGTCCTCCAGACAGAGCTCTGAGCAGAAGCGAATTGCACACAGCTGACTCCTGCTCCGGAAACAGCCCTCCCTGCAGGCAACGCGGTGAAGCCAACCCCAGTCCGCGGCTCTCAGTGGCACCAGTGCCTGCGAGGAAACACCCCTCCTGGTCAGAAGTCCTCCTCCTCCTCCTCGGCCTGCTTAGGGCAGGAAGGTCTAGTTTATTCAAAACAAACGCATCGTATCTGTCCAGGTGCAAGCAGCCTTCCTCATCTCTACTATAATCCTGCAGAAGTGTTACTGAAAAATAACATTTATCAAAAATACAGAAAAAAAAAAACACGATCACCTCCACCGTGCAGCTATGAATAGCGTTAATGTTTATGTTTTGGTCTATATCCTTTTATGTGTATATTTCATATGAAAACTTTATTAATTTTTTTTGAGACAGGGTCTTGCTCTGTTGCCCAGGCTGGAGTGTGATGGCACAATCACGGCCCGCTACAGCCTCAACCTCCCCAGGCTCAGATGATCCTCCCGCCTTGGCCTCCTGAATAGCTGGGACTACAAGCATGTGTCACCATGCCCAACTAATGTTTTCATTGTTTTTACAGAGATAGGTTTTTGCCATGTTGCCCAGGATGGTTTCAAACTCCTGAAACTCAAGTGATCGGCCCACGTTGGCCTCCCAAAGTGCTGGGATTACAGGCGTGAACCACTGCGCCCAGCAGAAAACTTTATTATCAACCATACTTGCACGAACATTGTTATCGAAACATATTCCTCCTCCCTTGATTTCTTCGGTCACAGAACTCCTACGTGCTGTTTAGGAGAACACTGGCTTCTTGTTGACCTCGGTGATGCCGGGAGCTACTGTTGCGATAAAGTTTGCCAATGTGATAAAGTTTGCCAAAGGATCACATGATGTGAATTTTCCTCTCTCTAATTGCTAGGGAAATTGAACAGCTTTTCAGATCTTCATTGGTCATTTCTATTTTTTAATGGTATTATCAATTGACAATAATTGCTTATATGTATGAGGTACAATGTGATGTTTTGATACCTGTGTAAATTGTAGAATGAGTCAATCAAGCTAATTAACCACCTGTGTGTTTTTGTGGGTATGGGGAGAACCCTGAAAGTTTATTCTTAGCAATTTTGAAATATATAACACATTCCTAACTATGGTCACTCACCATGCTGTGCCACAGATTGCAGAAACTTACCCTCCTGTCTAACCCAAACTTTGTACACTGTGACCTACACTGCCCCTTTACATCTCCGCCTGAGGTTTAAATTTGGCCTCTACCAGTTGCTACTTCTGTCATTTGGGGTGAGTTGCTTCAAACCCCAGGCCTCAGTTTCCCAAGAAGTCAGCTCTGCCATCAAAGACAGTGCCCGCAGTCTGCCCAGCTCCTCCCAGGACAGAGATATGTGCTGAGTTTGTTAAGATTGTTAAACAGGGACCAGAAAGCAGATCTGCTGGAGCCAACAGCAAGCAGGGTGGTTTCTGACAAAGGCCTCCCCTCGCTTTCCAAGGCTGAGGTGGGGGAGGGTGGGGTGTGTCAGGACTGAATCTACTCAAAGGAAAACAGCCTCGCTGAATGTGCCCACTGGATTCCTGCACTGACCCTGTCCTGGGGTACCAGATGCCTGCCCCTTATCAGAGGGCAGTGCCATGCCCCGTACAGCACAGGTCAGATGGCCCTGGCAATTGATCTGAGCTGCCCTTCACTCTGGAAGGGGGCAAAGGCCAGCCCAGCTTCCCAGGGAGCAGGCACTGTGGCCTCACTGGGAACAGAATGCACTCTGTACCTGGAGAATGGTAGAGGCTGGCACTGTCTAATCTGAGCTCTTGGGTCACCCTGTTCTTGCCCAGAGAGAAGCGGGCTCCATCTGAGGACGAGTGAGGGCAGATGTGTCTGGTGGGACAGAGCCTGGGCGACAGCCTTGCATCTGCAGAACCCACTGTGCAAACACACGGCGTCTGGAAGAGGAACCTGCAGCCCAGCGCAAAGCTGCTCCAACAGAAACCAAACCAAAAGCAACCCTCGGCCGATTGAGACAGGCAGGTCCACATCTGAACCGAGAGCTCTCCCGCCAAATTGGCCTGGGAAGCCCTTCTCACATCAAGGCAGGAAGATAATAATGACCCTCATCTTTCAAAAGAGGAAGCTGAGACACAGAGAGGGTAGGTCCGCTCAAGGTCATGCAGCTTTTAAATGCTGGGGCCAGGATTCCAACGCGGGCAAGGAAGCCCAAATCTGAGCTCACAGCGACCACACCCCAGCCTCCGTGAAATGAATTTACTCAATGTCTGGGGAAAAAAGGCAGGGTCTACTCCGCTCAGAGCCACACAGGGCAGTGTGCTCCCATCTCCCCGGCATTTGAGTCACTCTCATGGTATGTGTCCAGCACAGACGCCCGGGACCCCTGAGGCCCACATCCTCAAACAGGTAGCAGTGGGGCCCGGTGCACCAACACCGGGGCTCCGCAGTCAGCCCAGGTCACAGTTCCGATACCCTCCAGGCTGTCTGGGAGGCCGCCTGGCTGTGGGACCAGTTCTCATGCGAAGCAATGAAACCACTCTGAGCTTGGCCCTCTGCCCCGGCGTGGGCACTGGGCTGCCTGTGTGAAACCCTCTTGTTTCTCCAGGTGCAAGACAAACCTGGCACTTTCTTTCTGGCTTCTCCGTTCACTTGCTGGGGACAGGGGGCCAAGCCTGGTTTCATCTCCCTGGGGAACGGAACACTCTCCACATCCAACCTGAAAACAGCCCCAGCAAAGGGCTGACGTGGGAGGGAGAGGGGCAGGGTGGCGCCATGCACCCATGGGCACCCAACGCTTTGATGCTGCACCCAAGCGTCTCTCTCGGACACCCCTTCTCATACCGGAAACAGAGCCCGCATATACCAGTCAGACCTGCGGTCAGGCCCATTCACGAGTCAGACACCACACAGCCATTTATTCGAACAGGGAAAGTTTAATATAAAGATGAACTCTACTCAGAGCATAAAGTTTAAAAAGAGCTTTACACAACACCGTAGGGATGAGGGAGAATGCCCCAGGTAACAAAGCACAGAAAAGGAGGTGCCCTGCCAAGGCCGGGACTGAGACCTCCTTGCTGGAGAAGGCGTGGGAGGCCCCCGAGGGTGAAGTTCCCCGAGTTGCTCAAGCCAGAGTCCGTGCAGAGTCACCGGGCAAGCAGAAAATTCTCTCGAGAAGGTGGGCGTTCACAGGGAATCGGGGAGCAGAGCCCACTCGCCTACACCCGAAAGGCCACAGTCGGTGCTGGGACCTCTCTGAGGTCTGCACACTCCAGGCAGAGCGCCCCTGGATGTCTGCCGAGCACCCCTGGCAGCTGTGCAGCAGGAGCAAGAAGGAAACGACATGAAAGCCCCTTTCTCCCCAGCGCCCCAGTTCAACACCATGCACGCTACCAAAGAGAAACACAGCACAGGCCCCGCCCACGACTGCAGAGCAGGCAGGGGAGGGGGGATCTGCAGCTGAAAGGCGATACATGGATAACCCACACACCCCACTCCCACTTTTATTTAGCAAGAATAAATGCAGCCTAATGACAGGGCATGGGAAGACCTGCTCAGCAGCAGACACCAGTGTGGGCAGAGTGTAGCGTGGCCTGGGCTCCTAATACAGGTAAATTGTCTCCAAAGGACTAGTAAAGGTGACCGGGTAATCCTCCTGCCCTAGAGACACTGATAAGGGAAAATCCGTCTGTGCTGGCAATATGGCAGTGGTGGACACTCAGAATTCCCTTGAAGGCAACAGCAAGGAACAGAGCGTTATTATGTACTGCACACCTGCCAAGTGCCGGGCTCTCTCCAGTTTACAGATGAGGAAACTGAGGCTCCTACAGTTGCAGCTGGGATGCCAGCCCCCACAGACCTGGCAGAACATGCTCTTGACAGCCCTGCAGGGCTTCTCCCTCGGGCGCTCCCTTAGAAGATTCCAGGCAGCAGGCGGTAAGGCACCGCGGCGGTGTAACGCTCCCAGTCCCGGCCGTACTTGCTGGCGCAGCGGTGCTCATCCCGGAGGCAGCGATGGGTCAGCAGGATGGCCATGTAGATGATGTAGAAGTAGGGCAGCAGGTGGCCGCCGCCGCAGGCCAGGCAGTAGGCCAGGCTGCCCATCAGGTCGCCGACGTAGTTGAAGTGGCGGGCCACGCCCCAGAAGCCTGACACCAGCAGCTTGCTGTGGTGCCTCTGCCCGTCTGCGGACGTGTAGGAGCACTCGATGACCTTTGGCTTCTTGCCCCAGATGAGGCAGCGCCCATCCGTGCGGCGGAAGAGGTCCTTCTGGTGGTTGGCCACCCGGAAGATGTAGTAACCCACCAGGCCCAGCAGCAGGACGCCCACGGCATGCGGGGTGGACAGCTGTACGGGGTGGTACACCAAGTACAGACCCTGGGGGACGAGGGGGAAGGGGTCAAGCGGTGCTTTGCCCAGGGAGAGGACAGGAGTGTGGGCTCGGGGGCCCGGTGGGCCTGGGGTCGAACCGCAGCTCTGCCTCTGACACGCCTTGCCTCAGTGTTCTCTTCTGTGAATAAAAGCACTTACCTCGAGGGCTATTGTGGGTATTAAATGAGTAACTCCACCCGCATTCTACCTGTCTATGTGTGTATGTGTGTGTGTATACACCCCCTATATATGACATATAGTATAAATATCAAACATGTAACAGTATTAAAAATATAATCTGAATTTAATATTGTGATGGTCAATTTAATGTGTCCACTTGGCCAGGCCACTATTCCCAGATATTTCATCAAACACTAGTCTGGTTGTAAAGGCATTTTTCAGATGAGATTCACGAATCAGTCGACCAGGCAGAGCGGATGACCCTTCACAATGGGGGTGGGCCTCATCCAGTCAGTTGAAGGCCTTAAGAGACAGAAGACCCACCTTCCCCAAAGAAGAGGGAATCTGCTAAAAAGTGGCCTTCTGACCACGCACAGTGGCTCACTCTGGCCACACACAGTGGCTCATGCCTGTAATCCCAGCACTTTGGGAGGCTGAGGCAGGCGGATCACAAGGTCAGGAGTTTGAGACCAGCCTGACTAACGTGGTAAAACCCCATCTCTACTAAAAATACAAAAATTAGCCGCGCATGGTGGCGTGCACCTGTAATCCCAACTACTTGGGAGGCTGAGGCAGGAGAATCGCTTGAACCCAGGAGGTGGAGGTTGCAGTGAGCCAAGATCACACCACTGCACTCTAGCCTGGGTGACAGAACAAGACTCCGTTTCAAAAAAAAAAAGAAAGTGGCCTTCTATTTAAGCGTAGCATCAACTCTTCCCTGGGCCTCCAGGCTGCCCTGAAGCCACCCTTCAATCACATGAGTTGAAAAATACATCTGTTTCTTACACGTATACCCTCCACCCTTCCATTGATTCTGTTTCTCCGGAGAAGACTAATACAAATGTAGTATAAAAAATGTACATCCATCTCAAGACACATACAGAGGCTAAAGCAAGTAAGAACTACTATATAGTGGGACCTATTGCTACGTTTTCACATCCCTAGAAAACGGAGTTTATAAAACCAGGGAACCAGCAGGCCTGCAGCCAGCCATGTGGAGAAATGGGGCCGGGTGGGCCATGCGGAGGCTCCAAGGACCTGGTGTGAGCGTGGGGCCAGCTGGGGCTCTGCACCCTCCACCTGGTACTGGCCCTCTCTGCTGTGAGCGTCTCCAGGACACTTCTCCAGGACACCCACACCTCCATCCCACAGGACTGGCTGTCACGGGTGAGGCTGGGCCTGTCACATCCTGAACAGGTGACAGCCTCTCCACGTTGGTTCTCTTCACTTGTGCACAGCCTCCTGGGGCAGGCCACCCCACCGTGCTGCTGAGCAAGTGCCCTGGTGTGAGTTATTTCTGTCCCCAGGGGGCTCCTTGCTCTTGAAATGGGCAGATGGCATCCTGCATAGGATGCGGGACCAGACGCCACCTGGTATCCCTTACCTGGGAGCCCAGCATTTCCCCCAAATCAGAGCAGGGCTGCTCTCGTTGAGCTGGGAGGGAAGTGGGGGGCTTGATGCCAATGACAAGGCCGCTCGCTGTCCCCCACTGTCTTGGAACTCCCAGGGCAGCCCTGCCCCAGTGCCCAGCACATCCTAGGAGGCAGGAATAAAGAGGACACCTGCTGCCAGCACCCGCACTGACCCACCTCCACCTCAACTGCCCCATCTAGCCCTAAGCCGGCATCTGCCCTACTTTGCAGATGTTGGGGACATGCTCAAGGTCACCTCCCTGGCTGGTGGCCCAAGGCGGCCAAGCTAGCTAATACGTGAGGCCTTCCCTTCTTCCTAGAAACAGAAAGCAGCTTTGGCGCCCCCAAGGACAGATGCTTCTGCAAGGAGAAAGCTTAGCATGTGTCTGCCAAATGCCCCGCTGGGCCGGCCCCGGCCCTGCCCACCTCCTCACCTGCAGCGTGTAAAGGTAAGGCAGCCAGACACAGTCGCCCCAGCCCAGGTACCACCCGAAATGGTCATGGCAGATGTCAATGGTCTTCAGGTACCAGGTTTCGTTCCAGAAGAAGTCAATCACGTAGATGGCCTGCAAGACGGAAGCAGCCGCTGACTGTCCCCAGCCCTCCTGGGGCCCAGACGGGCCTCGGGGAAATCACACTCGGCGCGGACGCAGGAGGGGGCGCTTGGGGAGCGGCTCAGCAGCTTCCTCACTGTGCAGCTGGGGCTCTTCCTGCCTGGCACATGGGCAGGGGTAAGGGTGTCCTTGTCCTCAGAGCCACCCAAGCCCATGGCCCTGGCGTCTCTTCCAGCCCAGGTTCTCAGGGCCTGCACTGGCGCATGCCGAGGGAAACGGATACGTTCATCCCAACCAGGTCAACCTCCTGCCTGAGCAATGTCAGCAGCTCCTGACCGGCCTCCTTCACCCTCTCGGGCCCTCCTAGCCAGCTCCCACCGGCTCGCTGGGTGACGCTTCTGAACACACCTGATCCCTGCCACCCTGCACCCCAGCTCAGCACACGCTTTCCCGGTCTTGCTGCTTTTAAGATAAAGACGACGACTTCCATAAGGCCTCCAGCCTCACCTGCCTCCGAGCTCCTGAACGCTGTCTGCACAGGATGCGGGACGTTCCTGAGTGTCCCAGACTTGCCACCCTCTCTCCCTACAGGGGGTGCCTGGAGCACGCCGTCTTGCCTCCACTCTACCAGGTTAACTCCCACGCACCCCCAGAGTCTACCCTGGTGTAATCCCCAAGGGAGACCTTCCCGGACCATGCCTGGCTGCGTAGAACCTGCCTCCTCCCCTCCCAGGGCTGGCAGAGACAGGCACCCAAGGATGGCTTCCTTCACCACATGCTCTCCGGCCGCTTCCTGGTGACACCTGGGGAGGGCGGCTGACTCTCTTTTACAAGTGGTAGATTAAGGTCATGGAAACACGCTCCGGCTCTTGGGTTTCCCCAGAGCCCGCCGGTATCGGCGTTCCACCCTCTCCAGCCATGACAGGCACCTGCAGGACGTTGACCAGGACCATGGCGTTGGTCACATGGCCGTGGAGCTCCCGCTGCTTTGCTGCGAAGGACAGGTTGATGAGCGTCCAGGCGACGATCCCGGGGCGCCCGTTGAAGAACAGCTTGAAGTCAAACCACTTCCCGATCCGAGGGTTAAACTCGACGCCCATCATGTAGTTGTAAAAGAAATTGCCTGTGAATTTGCTTGAAAATATAAATAAAAGATACATTTAGTGGAAGATGAGGCCACCTTGCTTAGTGGGAGCCCAGCACTGGTCCAGGGTCCTAAAGGGTAACGTGAGACGGCACGGGCAGAGGCTGGCCATGAGCCGTGAGGACCCCCATGGCTGGAATGCTTCAGTTGGCTGGTTCCTGGCACCCTCATTCATTCTCCTTTGTGTTCAGCTGCTGCTCAGCAGAGGCATCCTTGGCAGAAGCCCCTGGGCACCTGCTCCGTGCCCGGGAGGGTGGGAGACTGGCCCTGGGCTGGTACCTGGGTTTCTCTCTACCCTTCTCCAGATGCCCTTGATGCATGGCACAGGTGAGCCGAAGAACTGGCTCAACTGCACTGAGATTACGTTCTGGGGCCCAAGCACGTGGTTTGAAGTAGACTCGGGGCATGTGGGTCCTCATGGGTGAGTGACATTATAAATCACGCCAGCGTAGAGAATGACAAACGCACCCTGGGCCCGGCTTCCAGCATGTGCAGGACAAGTTCTTTGACCAGTTACCTGAATCCCCCAATCCCTGGAGGGCCAGAGCATCAGCTGAGATAACCCCTGTGGAGACCCTGGCTCGGTCTAGCTGGCTGCGGACACACAGCAATTTCTGTGTTAACTAGAAAATCCTATTTTCATGTCCAGTTCCCTCAGGTAGGGTAAGTAGCAAAAAGCAAAACACACAAAGTCCACAGCCATTGACATGAAAGGTGACAAGGATGATCTAAAGGAGACATTGAAGGCCAGGATCATTATCTGGTAACACACAAGCTACAAAGTGTCATCCTCCAGAAACACTTCCCAAAAGCCTAGGTGTAAACCACACTGGGTTTTTTGGATCCCCCAAACTGAACTGTGAGTCCCACTGCCTACAAGTGTCCACAAGAGAATCCCACCAAACATTGGTTTATGATGGATGGATGGATGGATGGATGGATGGATGGATGGATGGATGGACAGATAAGAGGGTGAGTGGGTGGAAGGATGGATGAATGAGATGGGGAGAGGAGCAGGGGGATGGATAAATGATAGGCAGGGTTGAGCTAGGGTGCAGGGTGGCAGGGATCAGGTGTGTTCAGAAGCGTCACCCAGGGAACCGGAGGGAGCCAGCTAGGAGGGCCTGAGATGGTAAGGGAGGCCGGTCAGGAGCTGTGGACATTGCTCAGGCAGGAGGTTGACCTGGATGGGATGAATGCATCCCTTCCCTTCAGCACACGCCATTAACAGGCCCTGATAGAGTGGATGGATGAGTAGGTGGATGGATGACGGGCAGGTGGATGGGTGGGTGGCTAGATGTGTAGGTGGGTGGGTAGGTGGATGGACAAATGGATGACGGGTGGGTAGACAGATGGGGTGGAGGGTGGATGGGCAGGTGGATGAGACGGATGATGGACGGTTGGGTGGGTAGGTGGATGGATGGGGAGATGGGCAGGTGGATGGGTGGGTGGCTAGATGGGTAGGTGGATGGGCAGATGGATGAATGGATGATGGGAGGGTAGATGGATGGATGATGGCTGGGTGGCTGTGGGTGATGGATAGGTGGATGCATGAGGGTGGGTGGATGATGCATTGGTAGGCAGGTGAATGGGATGGGTTGATGGGTAGATGGATGGGTGAGTGGGTGAATGGGATGAGGTGATGGGTAGATGGATGGGTGAGTGGGTGAATGGGATGGGGTGATGAGTGGGTGGATGATGGGTGAATATGTAGGTGAACGGGTGGATGGGTGGGTGGCTGGGGAGATGGGCAGGTGAATGGGTGAGTGGACAGACAAATGACTGGCTGACCGCTGTCCAGCCAAGGCTTCCATAGAATGGGTACAAGCCAGCAGGGCTCTCCTGGGAAGCTGTTACATTAAAGCCACAGGGACAACAAGACTCTTCACGAAGCTTGTTTTGGGCCTCACTAGCTAATCCAAAGAGGCAATGGTCTGCCAGTGCCCCAAGCCAGAAGTTCTTCCTGACCTCCCTACCCCCACGCCAGCCCTAAAGACAATGACTCGGCCACCACATCTGACCTGGCCATCTTCAGCTGCATTCTTGCCAAGGCTGGAGAAGCCAGCAAACATTCAGAAAGGATGTTCCCCAGGGTGAAGCAAGTTCCATCCCCTCCTCCTCTTCCATGGATTCTCAGTGCTCAGGGCTTTACAACTACCTGCCCCAGGCAGCAAGAAAGGCCAGGGGTGGAAGTTTCCACTTTCCACATCAGGCAGGACCCGCTGCTAAGAACGTACCAGTCTCTGGCGCTGGTGGGGAAGAAGTAGCCCTTGACCATGGCGAAGGTGGAGACGGCATAGCCAAGGATGTTGGCGCACCACAGCAATGGGATCCAGTTGTCGAAGATGATGGTGGGCGAGAACCAGGACAGGAGATGAGCGTTTGCAAACCAGAGCAGATGTGTGAGGAGCCAGGCTTGCAGGCCGTTGATCTGATACTTGTTCACAACCCCTGCAGACGAAGGATTCAGAAATCAAGGTGCTTTCCCAGCCTGTAGTGAGGAGCTTGGCTGGGCTGAAGTGTGCCTGGCGGGGGCTCTGGTCACTTTCTGGGCCTCTGCTGCTGCAGACCCTTGTCCGGGGCCCCAGGCACCATGTCTGAGGCTCCTACACCCTTGGCCAAGGAACTGCCTGCTCCTCCTAATTCCTGGGAAGAGGGAGAGGAGGCTGAGTCCATCCTTTGGTTCTGCATCTTGCTAACTGGCCATAGGCTGAGTGACAGGTGCGTAGTCTGACAGGGAGGTCAGGGCAGAGGGGCAGAAGCAAGTGAGGATGCCCCTGTGGTGTCCCTGGTCCCATCTGTAATTGTTGGGGAGCACCTCAGCCCACCCCCCACCCCAAAAACAGGGAGTCTCTCAGGGCAGAGTTGGGGTGAGGTTCCAGTCTGCACCCACGTGTGAGGCATGAAGCCAGGCTCCTCATGGTTCTCAATGATGGCGAGGAATGAACAGACAAGGTCTCCCATAGACAGCCCAGAGGAAGGCACGGTGGTCTCTGCAGGAAGCTCGATGGGCCCAGTGCATCCCCTGCTATGGGGCTGGGAAGAAGCTGGACCCATCCATTCCCTCCTTACCCAGGAAAGTGATTTCTAACCTGGGTGTGGGATGGCCCCAGCTGCCCTCAATGGTTTTGAGGACGGATGCTATGAAAAATCCAAGCAAAATGGATTTCTATCCTGTGACAAGTCTTAGGGATGAAGCAGTGTGGGGAAGGACAGGTCCCTGAGAGGAAGGGCCAGGAACGGGAGCCTGGGGAGGGTGAAGGGGAGGGAGCTACCTGCAGGGGTCACGGCCCCCTCCTGGATGCCTCCTACGTAGCCGGGTAGAAACTTATGGCAGAAGTCAGGGAGAGACGTGTACAGAAGCACCTGAAACACACAAGCAGCCTGATCACCCCCACCTGGAGGGCACCTGCAAAGGGGGACGCATAGCAGGAACATGAGAATCACAATCATAGCCTTTTTCTTCCCAAAGCACTTATGGCTCCTGGAAGCTCACACTGCTGGGCTGCCGGTTTTGAAGAGGGTTCTGAGACAATAAACTCATCAACCAGGGAAAGTGCCAACGCGTTCTCCCCCAGGGCTCCATTCGCCCCTCAGGAGAGGGCACAGGTCCCTCCCAGTCACCTTTAAAAATGGAGAATCCCACAAAATTCACCTTTTTTTGATACATAAATCTATTTTTTGAGATGACGTCTTGCCCCACCACCCAGGCTGGAGTGCAGTGGTGCAGTCATAGCTCACTGCAGCGCTGACCTCCTGAGCTCAAGTGATCCTTCCACCTCAGCCTCCCAAGTAGCCAGGATTATAGGTGTGCACTACCACACCCGGCTAAAATTCACCTTTTTAAAGTGCACAATTCAGTGGCAGTCAGCACATTTACATCACTGGTTGTACACCCATCACTGCTAATTCCAGAACTTTTCATCACCATAAAAGAAAATGTTGTTCCCATCCACGGTCACTCTGAGTTTCCTGTCCCTGCCGCCCCTGGCTGCCACTGAGCTTTCTGCCTCTGTGGATCTGCCTGTGCTGGGCATTGCATATAAATGGAACCGCACGGTATGCGGCCTCTGTGACTGGCTTCTCTCGCTCAGTGGTGTCTTCAAGGGTCATCCGCCTAGTGGCATCAGAGCTTCATTCCCTTCCACTGCCAAATAGTGTCCCATAGTGGGCACAGTGTTCTGTTCTGTGTGTCTATTCATCTACTGATGGACAGGTGGGTTCCTGCTTTGTGTCTATTTGTGATTCACACTGCCCCTGTTCACTCAAAGGGACCAAGAGATCGGAACTGAGAAGTATTCTGGAGCCCAAAAGCTTGGACCCTGCGGAGAAACAGCTAATCAGGATCTGAGCCTTCCTCCCTCGCAGGGAAGGAAAACCCAGGCCTGTCTCTTTCTAGCACCGTTTCCCTGGAAACCTTTTCCTGGGTTCAGGCAATCAGCACCACCCCTGTGTGTGCCAGGTTTACAACAACCCCTTCCCGGAACTCCCTCTGGACCGGGAAGCCGGTGGGGACACCACAGAGCTGAGAACATCCTGGATCTTGACCGCCTGTGGGGAAACACAGCCCTGCCTCGTGAGTGGCATCTCATGACTGAGAGCGTCCCTTTGGGGACTGAGATGCTCCTTTCCAGGCCTGGTGCAAGGCATGACTCCTGCCGACTATGGGGCTTCCTCGGGCTGGCCCTGCCCTCCCACCAGGTTTTGCTCCTATCCTCAGCTTGTCTCTCCAGAGCTGGGCGTGCCCAGCAACTGCAGGCAGGCAGGCCATGAAGGTGTATTGAACACTGATGTGACAGGTGCCTTCTGCCTGACATCTGAGGATGAATCTGAACACACCAAGGAATGCCCTGCTGGGTCCCGGGAACCCAGATGTCAACCTGAGTCAGGATCCCATGTCCCAGACAAATGGAAGGACTATCCCAGCAGGAGGGCACACTCCCCACCTGCTGTGCCCCGACCCCAGGGCAGGGGCTGCTGACCTGGAAGGTGACCCACAAGGTATAGAGCTGGGCGGCTTTCCTCGTTATAGGTGGAGTCTTGGCCCAGATGTCTGACAGCTGAGCACGCCCGGTGGCGATGTCCACCACGGGGCCGGTCAGGGCGCAGCTGTACTGGTCACACGCCATGATGAAGTAGTAGACGATGAAGGGCGCGCACAGCAGTAGGAAGATGATGCTCCCCAGTGAAAACCAGTCCACCTCCCTGCGAGGACGGATGCAGGCAGTCACACGGGGGCCCATCCGCCCCGGGCCCCACCAGGACCCTAACAGGGTCTTGTGTGGAGGACCTGTTGCTCAAACCCACCAGCACCCCATGAGAGAGGGCATCAGCTCCTAGCACAGGCCCTCCTTGTGGGCAAGGAAGCCACTCAACATGCCTGCTTTACTGTGGTTGATTAACTGGCGGCACAATCTGGGGCCCCCACGGAAGGCCCAGAGCTCAGAACATGAGTGCAGGTAGGTTTTTCACAACCACCAAGGCCAGTCATTTCCCCAGTTCCAGGCCGGAGAGGACACTCGCCCCACAGGAAGTCCCCACGGCTCCATGGAAAAATGGGAGCTGTGACAACAGGTCATACTCCAGGGTGGTGAGAAGGCCCCAGCTGCTCTTTAAGCCCATATCTTTTTTCCCACATTGTGGACCGGCCATGATTTCTAGTTTCTTTTTCTAATTCCTTACTTTATAAAGTGGGAAACTGCTTACCTTTCATTAGTCTTGACAAAAAAAAAAAAAAAATTTTTTTTTCTTTTAAATAGGTGTTTCATTCCTTTGGGTCCATACAATTCCAAAGGCTGGAAAGCTCTGAGACCCCACTTTACTTTCTAGCTGGGAGAACAGGCAAGATCCTTACCAGGCACGGCCCCACTGCCCTTGAGATGCAGTTCTGTCATTGGTGACGCTGTCTCCACTCTTGGCTTTGGGAACGTTGGGTTGCGATTTTGCAGCCATTGGGCCCTGCAAGAAGGAGAACCTTGCTAAAATTGTCCCTCAAATAACAGACACCACCTTTCCCTGTTGCATCCACCACTGCTCCTGGGCCTGGCAGGGCTGGCCTCCTGTGCACACCTTCCCGGTACCTTGTCCCTGACAGCAGATTCCATGCAGGGAAGAGATCATCTTGTCTCAGACTCTCTCCTCTGGACCCTGCAATCACCTCCCACCTGACCTTCCTACGGCTGCTCCTGCTAGTCTCAGTTCATTCTCCAAACATGGCAGAATGCCCCTCCCTCTTACAGCACAAATTGGCTCCCACCTCCCTCCTACATACCACTCTCTCCTATTCTCCTTGGCTCCAGGAACACAGGGGTCTTCACTCATCCTTGAACACAGTCTAAGTCGCCCGTGGCACTGACTTCCTCTGCTTAGAGCACATTTGCAGGTGTCCTTGTTCAGGGCTCATGTAAAATGTCCCCTCCTTGGGAGATCTTCTCTCCCAGCCAATCTGAAGCAGCTGCTCCCCAGGTTCCCTGCCAAGGCCCTCCACTGGGTACTTAATTTTCTTAGTAACTCTCCCCATCGCCTAGAAGTATTCATTTGTGTGTGTGTATTGTCTGTCTCCCCTCACTAGAGTGTAAGTTTCCCAAGGGCAGGAATTGTGTGTCCTCCTCATTGTTCTACTACCAGGGCCTAGAACAGCGGCCCATATGAGGCCCTCAATAATCACCCTACAAAAAAAGGCGGAGAGAACAAAGAATGTCTCTAGGTACCCACAGCTGCTCTACATGGTTATAATTTGGAGGAAGCAGTGACATCCCCACTTCCAGAACAAGTTCATAACTGTGAAACTTTAAAATATCAGAGATTTTTTAAAAAGATGCTCTTGAAAGCTTTTAGAGAAAAACCAGGAGTAAAAATCATGGTAGCCTTAGATTTCTCAACAGCAAACTGGATTCTAGAAGACAATGACAAAAAGTTTCAAAATTCTGAGGAAAACTTTTTTGCAACCTAGAATTCTATTCCTATGAGAACTATTACTCAAGGACAACAACAAAGGATCCAGGAAACTGGAGACCCAAGAGAGCTGCTGAAGTGATGTCCACAAAAGGGCATGGGCAAGTCCCAAGAGGACAGCTATGCAGCAGGACTAGCCAGAAACCAGACCACATTGGTATAAGATGAATGGCTAGGAAAGAGAGGAAATGAAAATGATGAATTTTGTTGCATCCAAATGTGTAGGAAAATTATTGATATGTGTGACAGCTCAGTTACAGATCCAGAAAAAAAAATATGAATGATAGATGCATAGAAACCTTACCAAATTAAAAAAAAAAGCAAGGCAACTGTTAACTCCAGGAAAAATAAAAAGTCATACAAGGGAGGAAAAGAAGAAATCAAACCATTATTATAGGATCTTACTTGGCTCAACAATGAATAATGGTAACTTTGTCATAACAATGTATTCTCTATTGATTATTGTACGTGCAGAAGGAAATTTGCAAAGTTAGGGTTGCTAAAAGCAAACTACTTAGAAATAAGTAGGTACATACAACAACACAAAAGTAGCTAAAAGAATGAAAAGTGTTTGCTGCTGGCAAGCAAGACTGTCGACGTGGGATGCGGTAGGGACTATTTCTTTGGAAGCCTTTTAACCCTGATTTTTAAAAAAATGTGAGCATGAACTACTTTAATAAACATTTACACTCATTTAAAAATTTTCAATTATGAAAGACATTTTCCTTATGCAGTGTGAGAACTGGAGTAGCAGCACTTAATTCAATTTACACAAGTTAGTTTCTGAAGTTCCTATGATGTACAAAGCAGGACGAAGAGTTCTTGATGGGAAGAGACCGTGTCTCTCTACAGCCCCAAATACTGAATACAGAGCCTGGTGAGTGCCAGTCACTCTCCTTATATCTGTAAAATCAAAGTGGATGAAAGAAAACTGCTTCTGAGAAAAACTGACACGCTAGTGAGTCTGATCTCAAGATCACAGCCACCCGGACAAGCCAGCTTGTTTTAGACAGTTCCTCTCCCACAGGCTCTCATCAAGATAAGATACAAGTTTAGTTTCTTCTCAACCAAAACTTACCAGCTCAGTGCCCCCACTCCCTCCGATCCCTAGTTTCCACACTGACTAGTGTTAATCCAGACCACCCACATGCACACTTGCCTTACAGGAAGGCTAAGCAGAATGGGGTGGCATTCTTCCTGCCCCAAGTCATGGATAAGCTACGAGGGGACAATGCCTGGTACCAACATTATCAACTATGTAAAATACCAGAAAATTGCAAAGGGTCAGAGGATGTGTAACCTCAGAACCAAAGTGTGAAAAAGCCACTGGGAGAATGTTGTCAAAAGGAATTAAAACAAGACCTAAGAAGTACTTTTAGCTTACTACAGAGTTCAGTCACCCAGGAGTCAGCTCTTTAGTCATAAGCATTGAGTTTTGCAATAAATATCTAAGTAACATCCTTCCCAATAGATGGCTGGGAACAGACAAAGGGGAGGTGCCCTGATACGTTGTACTTTACTCATAAGAGGCACAGACAGTCATTGGCACTCGAGAGCTGGTGGACCAGTCTGTCTGTACTTTCAACGCTGTGAAGCCATAGCCTGCGCTCAGGATCCAGGACACTGAGACACACTTACCTCTAGACTCTTGCCAAATAGTTTCACAGCAGAAGGGAAGTTTTCCTTCTTGAACTGGTCCCTTAAAAGTTTCTAGACACCTGTGCTCCAAATGCCTGCTTGATCCTTCTCAACCGGCTAAAGTCCTGCAGGGAACACAAAGATGAATAAGACCCCAGGGAGCTAACATTTCAGGAGAGGGCAGACGCTCAAGGTCCACAGTTGGAGTCAAGCAAGAGGCACAAGGTGAGCGCTCAGGGCTTCAACAGCCGCATGTCAGGTAGGGCGGCGGACAAGCCAGTCCCATCGCAGAGCTGCTGTGCCTGGCTCAGCACTGACAAAGAGGGAGGCGAACAACAGGTGGAGCAGGAGAAAGCGCCGCCGCGGAGCGCGGCACGGGGGAGGGGCCAGGAGCCGACCCCGGAGCCAGGCAGCCTTCGCCCGGGGAAGCTCCAGACCGCGCGGGTACAGAGCATCCCTCAGGGGCCGGCTCGTGGGGGAAGGGAGACTATCCACGCCTCCGCCCCGCCTTCCCGGAGCCCCAGTTGCCCCTAGCCTGTGAGCCGGACCCTGTCCCCACTAGCGCGCGCAGGTCCCCGTCCCCACCTGCGCGCACGCCCCCTGCCCCTGACCCCACCCTCGCCCTGTGAGTGGGCACCTGGGCACGTGTCCCCCACTGCGCACACCTTCCCCTGGTCTCACCTGCGCACACCTCGGCCCCTCACCTGCGACCACCTTCCCCTGGCCTCACCTGCGCACGCGCCCCTTAGCCGGCTCGCGCTGCTCCTCGCCGCCTACCCTCTAGCCAGGGGCCGGAGTCACCAGCAGGGCAGGGGTGCCCGCCCCCGGATGACGTCAGCGATTGCCCGCCAATCGGAGGCGAACCCCGGACGCCCGTCGGTCCCGCGCCCCGCGATTGGCCGAGACGCCTGAGCTGACTCCGGGCCCACCGCGCCCGCCACTCGGCAGCGGCCAGACTCGAGATTGACGGCCCAGGCCCCGCCCCGCCGCCCCGCCGCCCCTCCCCGGCCCCCGCCAGTGAGCGCAGCTTCCCGCGCTTGGTCTGGAACCGCTAGGACCAGCCGGGTGTGGGGCGGGGCGGGGAGGCCACGTGGGCCGCGCGGAGAACGTGCCAGGCTCATCACCTGGATGATCGTGCCTCAGTTTCCTCCTCGGCAAATGGGGCTTCAGCGGCTCGCGACGCACATTGATGGAGCGTATGTTCAGGCGCCGGTGCACCGCAAGGAGCGAAATAGACACAGCCGCTGCTCCTAGGGCTTATGTCCCGGGGCGAAGAGGATCCTCCGCAAACGATCAGGTAAACACATGGATGTCAGGGAAGTCTCGCTGCTGGGAGACCGCCAAAGTGACCCGAGATGGAGTCCAGGTGGTCTGCTTATTAGGGGGCACACCCGTGCTAGGACGGGAGGGGAGGGAGCAGCAGAACTGGGCAAAGGAAGAAGCTGAGCCACAGTGCGAGCCGGACGTACGGGCCACGTTGCGAGGGCATGACCTGGGGCGAGGCAGACCTGGAGGTGGGGGCAGCTGAAGGTGTCTGCTGACCCCACACCCAACAGCTCGGGTAACAGACCTTACTTACGGGCAGAGCGATCTAGTAGTTACCACGTCTCTGTGGCCCTCAGAGATACATCATGTTTTATTTTTAACCTGCACCTTTTTGTTTTGAAAAATGTTCAGCATACAAACAAGTTGAACGTAAAGTGAACACGCAGATTCCTGGATTCACCAGGGGTGAGCAGGTGGCCACGTTTCATGTCTCTCTTTCTCTCTTTATATATGTGTATTTTTCTTTTTTCTCCCCACTCAGTCCCCACCGTTAGCTGCAGATACCGTGATTCCCCCCTCCCAAATACTTCGGTATCCAACTCTGTAAGAAGGAGAACCTTCTCCTATATTACCAAAATACAGTGACCACGTCAGTTCAACGCTGTTATCTATTCTGCATCTCCAGTTTCCCCCGGTTGTCCCAATAATGCCCTTTACAGCCCTTTTGTTATTGTTGTTTTGTTTTGCTTTTTTGAGACGGGGTCTCTGTCACACAGACTGGAGTGTAGTGGCACGATCGATCGCAGCTCACTGCAGCCTTGAACTGCTGGGCTCAAGCGATTCTCTTCCCTCACCCTCCTGAGTAGCTGGGACTACAGGAGCACACTTTCTTTTTTTTGGTAAAGACGTGGGTCTCACTATGTTACCCAAGCTGGTCTCGAACTCCTGGGCTCAAGCGATCCACCCATCTTGGCCTCCCACAATCCTGGGACAACAGGTGTGAAGCCCTGCCCTACAGTCCTTTTTTAAACCCCAGGATCTAATCAGGGAGCCACACTGTGCATTCAGGCTATGCACTTTTTTTGGCAGGATAATATACTAGAGCATGTTTTATCTTGTCAGAAGGCTGTCAACCTGAAATAACCAAACGGGTCAGAATTTAGCTTAAAGAGAGTTTATTTAAGTGTATAAAGTTTGAGGACAGGCTGCCTGGGAAGCACAGATTTTAAAGAATGGAAATCAGTGTTTCAAAGTGTAGATGTTTGGGATCATTTATGTAGACAAATTTTAGGGAAGTTTAACAGAATTTTAACTTTTTTATGCATAAAGTTATAATCTGACAAATTGAGGTGGTCTTTTTTGGAGAGAAGGTATATTTAACATTTTACACTGAAGATGTAGGAGTCTGGTCTGAGTTAAGTATGGGATAATAAGAGACAATATAATAAAGATCAGTAATTAAAAGGGGAGGAGGCCTGGTCTGTGGTCTCTCCTAGTCATTTATAAAACATAAATGATAAAGAAAAACATTAGTCTCTAATCTAAAAGACAAAATTACAAACATGCTACGTGACTCAGTTTCTAGGACTTCCCTCTTGACATAATAAATTTATTTATTTTTATTTATTTAAAGACAAGATCTTGCTCTGTTGCCCAGGGTGACATAATAAATTTCGAGAGTCCTAAACTTTTCTAAGACAACACATCACTGTGCTCCATGATTGATAGTGGGGTTCAGTGTTTACTGCCAGAAGTCTCCATTTTTCCTTTTGTTATTTATGAGTAATTGGAGCAGTGATACTTTGAGACTGTAAATATGCTATTCCCAAATTACCTTTCACCCTAGCATTTAATGATGACTCTTGCCTGAATCCCTTATTTCTTGGGACAATGTTAATTTTCTAATTTTATCATTCCCTCAACTTTGATTAATAAATTATTTATTAGCAAGCATTCTTCTGTAGAAATTTCCTCTTTATTTTTTTTATCAGTATGCCCTAATGGATTTAACTGACTGAGTTATGATCCTTACTGTATTGTCCTGTCTTTGGCTAATGGGAGCCCCTTCAAATTGGCTTCTTTTTTCAAATGACATGTCCCTACCATCCTTTGAGTACTTACTATTTTCTGGGACAACCAGATATTCAAGGATCCTCCCCTTCTCTGCCCAGGCCTGGTGTCAGCCATTGTTGGCAGGAGATCATCTGAGCAGATTGTGTGGATTTCAGAGGCATGAAAACTACTGTGAGGATTAAATAAGTTAGCGTGTATAACATTCTTGTGCTTTTGTGGAGTTGCCAAATTGTCATGAACAAGCATTACTTTATAGGCAGTGAAAAAGTGATTTTAAAAATGTGAAAACAGGTATATGTACATAAGCTAAAAATAAAGTCCTAAGTCCCCCATTGACCAAAGGGACCTTCTCTTGAGCAAGGGGACACCAGAAAAACCTTAACACTGAGTTCCCAGACATGACGCGATGGGAGGTCAGACATGCCTGGTAATAGCCCCCTGTTTTAGAGTTTGGACAGCACAACTGGCCAGCATTCATGTTAAAACAGATATCGTAAGACTGATAGAACGGACTCTGTGGCAATATGACACCAAATTATAAACAGGACCTAAAGCCATGCTAGGCAAGGGTAAGTCAGGCACTCCACACTTAGAGAATAAACTATATTCTAACGGCCACAAGGCTTTCTGTGTCTCTATTAGCCAAACACTGGCCTTGGGATAGGCAATATTAAAACAATTGCAGCTCCACATGCTGACTAACTCACCCTGTTTCACCAGCCATAACAGCTGTGATTGGACAAGAGACTGATTTCAGTGACTTTCTCCTGATAAGAGACCACCGACCAGCTGACCCCACCGACCAGCTGACCCGTTTATAGAGATGATGCACCTGTATGCCTTTGTGTCCTGAAAAGATCTTTTGCCATAAAGGCCCTAATTGTAAGACATGTAAATATTAAGTCTCCACGCCAAAGTGAACATGGGTCATATATTCCATGCTTTGCTCAAAAACAGGGCATGTGTCAGGACCACCTTCATGAATATTCATAGCTCCTCCTCTAACCTGTTAAATATGTATGTTTAGTCAATCCCTTCAGCATAGAGCTCCTGCCCCAAACCCTCCTCTTTGGAAGTGCCTGTCTCTGGCCTTGGCTGGAGACAGATTCCTGGTGCGGCCACCTTGCAGGCTACAACCCTTTACAACAAATAAAGCCTCCTCTTTTTCCAAATTTGTAAATTGTGTGTTTTTAAACTAACATGAATGACGGAAGGAAGGATGGCCTCTTCGAGCAAGGATGGTGAGGCAGTTATTTATATGGGGGAAAAATGGATTCTACCCTGGGTGGACTAAAGAGGAAATGTGAAAAAATAAAAAGTGAGAAACTGCTGATAGTGAATCGGTGCAAGCGCCCTGGAGAAGAGACTTGGCAATATTTAGGAAAGTCCAACAGCACGAACCCTACTACTCCGCAAAGCTGCTGGAACTGGCGGAAAGGAAATTGCAGCAGTGCGTGTGTGCGTGCGTCTGTTGGCAAAACGCTGCTAACAACTTCAATGCCCATCCGCTATTGAATAAACCTGCTTTATTCCTACAATGGAATACCAAACTGCAGAAAAATAATTAAAAGAACGTATCTCATGTTACAGGGGAAAAAATCAAGTTGCAGAAGCACATTAAAGTGCAGTTCGTGTAGTTTCAGAAAAGGCAAGCAGCGCGCTACCTGCGCTGCTTACACACGTGGTACAGGAGTGAAAGGGGCAGGAGAGGGTTCCCAGGAATTCAACGCCATCTGCCCAGGGAGGCGGGATTCCCAGCACGGAGAAACGATTGCTGCGGTCTGCCGTCCCGCGGGCACGATGGAGCGCTCCTACCGTACTCTCTAGTGTTGGTGTATTTGGAACGTTTCACGCCGTATTAAAATAAAACATGGCTAAGCTGGTTGTGGGGTGGCGGTCTGGGATAAAATGGAGGGGAGCTGCAGCTGGGCGGTGAGCTCCCCCGCACCTGTGCGACTGGACAGGTTTGCCCGCGAGGGCGGGGGCGGGGGCGGGGCCGGGGCCTGGGGCAGGGGTGGAGCCGGGGCGGGGGCGGGGCCCTTCACGGGGCAACGAACTCGGCGGCCACCTCGCTGCGCAGGCGCGGTCGTGAGCGCCGCAGACGGGGCGGAGCGATCCGTAGGCAGGGCCTGACGCCGCAGTTCTGCTTGGCCGGAGCCTCAACGGATGGGCGGGGAGGGGGCGGGGCCGGGAAACCCGGAAGGTCCGGCGCCCGAGCACCCTGTCTCGCTGGGACCCGGGTCTTGCTGTCCCCCGCTGGCCTCCTGCCCGGGCGACTGCAGCCAGGATGGGCCGGAAGGTGACCGTGGCCACCTGCGCACTCAACCAGTGGGCCCTGGACTTCGAGGGCAATTTGCAAAGGATTTTAAAGAGTGAGTCTGGGGCGGCGGGGGCACTGTGGCTAGGCCCAGGCTTGCCCGTGGCGCGCTCACAGCCTTGCCCTGGGCAACTCGCGGCCCTGGGCATGGGATCAGGTGAGAAAATGGGTAATGACCCCGCCAGTGGTACGTGCTCAGGTCCTCCTCGGGAAGTGAGTGTTTATAGTTCGTGGGGACAAGCGATATACAAGGCACGGTTAAGAAAAGTCTGGCGGTTTAGGCGGGAGGCCTGGGGATGGACCCGTGTTCTATCTCTGGGGTCCAGTGGCTGGGGCTGAGCTGCCCATCCTCGGAGATATGTAAGTTGGACGGAATGGCTGCCCCCTGGCGGGTATGGTGTGCAGAGACCAGAGATTGACGGTCTGGGTCCCCGTGGACCTCCCTGGTGGGTGGGCATTGGGAGAAGGCGTCCCAGAAAGGGAAGTAGAAAAAGACGCCTGTCATCCCAGCACTTTGGGCGGGGAGGGGGCAGGGAATCACCTGAGGTCAGGAGTTCAAGACTAGCCTGGCCAACACGGTGAAACCCCGCCTCTACTAAAATACAAAAATCAGCTGGGCATGGTGGCCTCGAAGATAGGGTGTGGTTGTTGAAAGGTCACCATCTAATTTTCGTTCATATGGACGCACCGTGGAGGATGAAAAGTTAAACTATTACACCTGCACCTAAATGGGCAAGCCTGCAGGTGTAGTCAGGTTGCAGCTTATCTTGCACTGGTCTGCTGACTGCAAGAGCCTTTGCCAGGAGCAATAGAAACAGAATGTTTCAAGAGCTGGCATCTTATCAGCATGTACCCTGGATTATTATTATTATCATTATCATTATTATTTTGGACATGGACTCTCACTCTGTTGCCCAGGCTGGAGTGCAGTGGTGCCATCTTGGCTCACTGCAGTCTCTGCCTCCTGGACTCAAGCAATTCTCCTGCCTTAGCCTCCTGAGTAGCTGGGATTACAGGCGTCCGCCACCATGCATGGCCAATTTCTGTATTTTTAGTAGAGACGAGGTTTCACCATGTTGGCCAGGCCGGTCTCAAACTCCTGTCCTCAAGTGATCCACCTGCCTTGGCCTCCCAAAGTGCTGGGATTCCAGGCATGAGCCACCGCAGCCAGTGGTTGTTTTGTTTTGTTTTTTTTTTTAATAGCAACCTGCTTTCACCTCATTTGCTCAGAGCAAATCCAGTTGGACTGAAGAAGGCTGGGTGACTAGAGCTAAGCCTACACTCTGCCAGCCTCTCCTCCCTAGATGCTTGTTGGAAGCTGCTGCCCCAGACCAGTAAGCCGATGGTGCCTGACAGTGGCACCACTGCTGGATCATAATCCTTCAAGTCCTTTTTCCTCTAGGTGGTGTTGGGCATTTCCTTGTTAATAAACTACCAGGGTGTGACTTCTTCCTCTTCCTCCGCCTCCTCCGTGGTGCTAAGGGTCAGGCCCGCAAACCCTCCCTGTTTCTCATTTTCTGCAGGTATAAGCAGGCATATGCAAGTATAGGCAGGTGCAGGTGTATACAGGTGTATGCTGCCCTCTGCTGCCAGGCTGTCAACAGGAAGCCTGACTGCATCCGGTCTGGGAAGGCACAGAGCATTTTTGTTTGTTGTTTGTATTTTGTTTTTATCCTACCTACTGCAGCAGGTTATTTCATCTGTCTCTGAATGTATAGGTGCTGAAATTGCCCCATTTTCTTTTTCTGTCTGTACTTACAGGTATTGAAATTGCCAAAAACAGAGGAGCAAGATACAGGCTTGGACCAGAGCTGGAAATATGGTAAGAACAGACACAGACACCCTGGGGTGGTCAGCTAGCGATGCCTGCATCAGCTCTCCCCAGCTGAGAAGGCAAGGAAGGAGCAGGGACAGTCCTGAGAGCTGTGGACATGCCACACCTGCTGTTGGGCCTGGTTAATGCCATTGAACACCTGAGCAAGAGCAGGCCCAGGGAGGCTGAGTAAGTCTAGATTCCCATGTTGAGTAATTAAAGGAACTGACTTTTACCGGATTAAGGCCAATTTCAAAGTTGGGCTGCTTCTGTGTTACCACTGCCTTTTTGCTGTGGTCTGAATGTTTGTGTCCCCCCAAAATTCATATGTTGAAACCTAACCCCCAGGTGATGGTATTAAGAGATGAAGCCTTTGGCAGGTGATTGGGTCATGAGGGTGGAACCTTCATGAATGGGATTAGTGCCCTTATAAGAGAGGCCCAAAGGAGCTCGTTGGCCGCTTCTACCACGTGAGGACACAGAAGGAGAGAACCAGCCCTCACCAGGTACCAAATCTGCCAGCACCTTGATCATGGGCTTCCCAGCCTCCAGAGCTGTAAGCAATACATTTCTGTTGCTTATAAATTACCCAGTCCAAGGTGTTTTGTTATAACAGCCTGAGGACCAAGATATCTTTGGTTTTCATTCCGTGATCTCAAAACAAGCATAAGTCATCATTTCTTATATGCCTTTTTGTAAAAATCAGGAAAACTGATTGCTTATTTCCCTTCTTGTCCCTTCTTTAAAAACAAAAACAAAAACAAAAAACAATAAGTAGCCACATTGTAGGTCTCTTGTAAGCGATAGTCCTTTCTCATTTTGGATGTCAGCTGCCATCTGTGCTCAGCTAGTTTCCCGTTGGTCTTTAGGCCCCTGACCCATTGTGGAATCTGGAAGTCCCTCTTCAGTCTTTGTCTCCTGCCTTAGTGTGTGTTCTTGCTTCTGGACTTAGAGTAAGCAGGAACTGTCTTCTCTTAGGAGGTTTTGTGTGAGTCCAGAGGCATCTTTCTCTAAGTCCTTCCAAGTTCCTTTCCTTTATTAGGTCGATTTCTCTCCTTAGAATCCCACCTTCAAATAGGGCTGTTTCTCCCATAATATCCAAGAATGTTTACTTTGTTCTTTAATTTGTCTTCATTTGATTGATTCTTTAAGAAATTCTTCACCTAAGTGCCAAGGGATCTAGGATTCTGGGTAGTCTGAGGTCACAAAAATTCGATCCTCTCCTGGCCCTGTGGCCGGATCCTCTCCTGGGCCGGACTCAAGGCCTGATCATCTCGTGAGCCTGACCTCTCCTGGGCTGGTCCAGGAGCGTGATCCTCATGTCCTGTCTGCTGCTTGCCCTGGAAGAGCTGCAGTGGTGACAGCCCAGTCCCCCGGCCTGATGTGGCCCAGATGCTTAGAGTTTAACTCTTCTTTTCTTTCTTCGTCCTAGTCTCTCTCTTCTATAAAAGTTATATCCACCTCTCTCTTTCCTCCAAATATGGACCTGTTTCATTTTGAAAATGGGAGGATGTCTAACTAAAGGCCCCTGGGATGGAATATTTGCATTCAGCAGGGACAGGGGCCCAGCTGAGCAGGGCTCTATATAGCTCACAACCTGCTGAGCAGGTTCCTATGAAATATTCCAACAGTTTACAAAGAGGAAACCGAGGCAGGAGAGGAGGGACGTCACTTCACTGAGCACACCGCCTCTTGTTCTTACTGGTTAGGGGTCCAGCACCTGATACACAGGGAGGGCCCAGTGGCCCTAGAGCAGGCTGACTTGTGGACCAGAGACCCTCTCACCTAGAAACGTCAGCTGTTTCCTTTGAGTCGGTGCTGGAGGCTTTGGAAAGGGATGGCTGCCACCCAAATAGCCCCGGGCACGGATTGACCAGCGCCTGCGATAAACTGCTCCTCCAGCTGCTGGCCCGTCGAAGGGGTGAGAGGCCTCTGGTCGCTGGACGCCATGCAGAGGGACGTGTGGTGTTATTATGTTATTTGGTTTCACATGTGGGCCAGGACGCCAACAGGGCATGAAAACCCACGAAACAGGGATCCGTTGGAGGAGAACGGACATCTCAGGACTCCGTTCCCTACTGGGGCATCTCCTGGATACCGTTTGTATCTGAGAACTGGGCTTTTCCTCTTAGCAGAGCCAGCACAGAGAGCAGTGCTTTCCCAGATACTAAAAATCATAATTGCCGGTTCTGGGGTTTATGCGAGCGTGTGTGAGGTTTGCTGGGCATTTAAAGTGTGCCTTCCAGGCTGATGGCGTAGTAGAAAGGAGAACTTCTTGAAGAGTTATAAGTGTTCTACAAATGCTCTATATTGTATTATGGGAACCCCAATAGTAAGCAACCCAGCCTTCACATTTAATGACACCACGGATTATTGAATTCCTGCGGATGCCGAAATAGAAACAAACTAGAGACTTAAAGCAACAGAAATGTATTCTCTCACAGTTCAGGAAGCCAGAAGTCCAAAATCAGGATGGCAGCAGGGCCTGCCTCCCTCCAAAGGCTCTTGGGGAGGGTCCCTCCTGCCTTTCCCAGCTCCTAGTGGTTCCAGGTGCTCCTTGGCTTGTGGCCTCCGTGCTCCCATCTCTGCCTCCGTCCTCACGTTGCCGCCTCCTGTTCTCCCTGTCTCTCCTTTCCTTTATCTTACAAGGACACTTGTCATTGGACTTAGGCCCACCTGCAAAAGCCAGGGTGATCTCATCTTGGGATACTTAATTTCGTTACATCAGCAGACTCTTTTTCTAAGATAAGGTTGCATTTGTAGGTTTCTAAGGTTGGGATGTGGACAGACCTTTTTACCTTCATTCAGCCGACTACAAACATCTATAGCAAGAAACTCAGGGGTAGCTTTGTGGGTGGTGTTTCTGAATGGTTATTAGTGATCTTTGCCAAATAATGGATTTCTGTGGGTCCAGCTTTGTTTCTTTGGGGTTCTTCTCTTGTCGATCAGTGTCATTTGGGCCACATTAATGGTTAAAAGGAAACCCAAGGACAGGCGCTTCCTGATATGAGAGATTTTTTGTAGTAACTTAAAACTCAGAGAGAGGAGCAGGGGCCATGCTCTATCACGTTCATTAAAGCACATTGTGCTGGGGTGGTGGGTCTTATGCTGGATGCTCACTGGAATCACCTGGTAGGCTTTGAGAAAACACCTGAGCCCCGGCCCCCAGACACGTTCAGACTGGACGGGCCCACAGGCCCTGCCCCAGCCCGCTCACCTGAATTGTTTCTGGAGCTCACCTTCTCACTCTCTCTGCAGCGGCTACGGATGCTGGGATCATTATTACGAGTCGGACACCCTCTTGCACTCGTTTCAAGTCCTGGCGGCCCTTCTGGAGTCTCCCGTCACTCAGGACATCATCTGCGACGTGGGCATGTAAGTGCCAGTGTGAGTGTGGAAGGGCAAGCCCGGGACAAAGGCAGGCTCAAGGGCATGACCCACCCAACCAGCCTCCATCCAGGGTGTGGAACGTCCACGTGTCCAGGGATACCAAAGGCCTTATGCTTGAAAAGTGGGTTTTGTTCCTATCTCAGCCCCGTACGCCACCTCATTTCCCCTGCAAGGAGGTAGCTCCCGGAAGCAGGATGTGTCAGTTCTTCCGGAAAGTCCCATGCACACATCAGCAGACTCCACACAAAGGGGAATGCAGCGTTCACCCCATTGCATGCAGAGAGCTTGACTCACATCATGGGGAGCCCTGGGGCTCATTCCATGTCTGCATGTCGCCACGTGGTTCCCATGGCTTAGGCTGCATATGTGTAGCTCCACAAGGAAGGCCTCTGCATGCGCTGTGCTAGTGTCTGTGCTGTGCCCTGCGTAGCCGGTCCCTATGGAGGCCTCTGCACGCCCCATGCTGGTGTCTGTGCTGTGCCCTGCATAGCCGGTCCCTATGGAGGCCTCTGCACATGCTGTGCTAGTGTCTGAGCCCTGCTTTGCATAGCGGGTTCCCTATGGAGTATGCTGTACTGGTGTCTGTGCTGCACTCTGCATAGCTGGTACCCTGTGGAGGCCTCTGCATGCACCATGCTGGTGTCTGTGCTGTGCCCTGCATAGCCGGTCCCTGTGGAGGATGCTGTGCTGTTGTCTGTGCTGTGCTCTGCATAGCTGCTCCTATGGAGGCCTCTGCACACGCTCTGCTGGTGTCTGTGCTGTGGCATAGCTGGTCCGCTATGTGCCACACTCTGCATAGCTGTCCCCTGTGGAGGGCCCTGTGTGCGCTGTGCTGGTGTCTGTGCCACACTCTGTATAGCTGGTCCCCTATGGAGGCCTCTGCACTCACTGTGCTGGGGTCTGTGCCGCACACTGCATAGCTGTCCCCTGTGGAGGCCTCTGCACTCACTGTGCTGGTGTCTGTGCCGCACTCTGCATAGCTGTCCCCTGTGGAGGCCTCTGCACATGCTCTGTTGGTGTCTGCTGCGCTCTGCATCGCTGTCGCCTTTCACTGGGCTTTGCATCGAGTCCTTTACGTCTCCTTCAGCCCCGCCTCATCCGGCATGGAGATGGCATCTTGGCTCACTTCTTTCTTGGCATCTGTCTGGCGCATATTCTCCCGCCACTCGCATCCAACCCTCACCATGACATTTATGGAGTGGGGCCTCTTCTAAGCAGCACACGGATGGGAATTTTAGGCTCTGTTCACATGGATGATGCTAATTGGTCCTGTGGACTCTCTTAGTTTCCTTTTGCTGCTCTGGTGAATTACCATGGACACAAAACACACAAGCAACACCAGTCTTTTATCTAATGGTTCTGAAGGTCAGAAGTCAAGGTGTCAGTGGGTCAGCAGCAAGCCTGGTTCCTTCTGGAGACTCTCCAGGAGGATCTGTGTCCTTGCCTTCTCTAGCTTCCCTGGCCTGTGGCCTCTTCCAGCTGTGACGTCGCCCCGACCCCCACTTCTGTTGTCACAGCTTCTCCTCTGACCCTCCCTCTTATGGGGACTCTTGCCATTATGCTAGCTGGCCCGGATTGTCCAGAATCATCTCCCATCTCAAGGCCTGTCACCTCATCACCCCTGCAACGTCTCAGGTAACAAAACACAGTCGCAGGCTCCAGCAGTTAGGATGGGGACATCTTTGAGGGGCTGAGAGTCAGCCGACCACATGGACTTACTCTCTTCACTTCACCAAGTTTTCTACTCATTAGGTTTTCTTTTTTTCGTTTTTGTTTGTTTGTTTGAGACAGATTCTCACTCTGTTGTCCAGGCTGGAGTGCTGTGGTGCAATCCTGGCTCACTGCAGCCTCGACCTCCTGGGCTCAAGTGATCCGTCCGCCTCAGCCTCCTGAGTACCTGGGACTACAGGTGCACGCTAGCACACCTGGCTGGTGTTTTTTTTGTTTTCTTTTTTAATTTTTCCTAGAGACAGGGTCTCGCTATGTTGCCCAGGCTGGTTCTTTTTGGGTTTTGTCTTTTGTTGGTTCATTTTTGCTCAAACTTTTCCTCTGCTGACTTTGAGTTTATAATCCTCTTTTCATTTTTCTACTTTTTACACTTAAAAATTGTAACCATCATATTTGAAGGTATTTTTTTCTTTTGAAATCTAGCGTTTTTCTGGATTGGAGGCTCCAATGAACAAAACAAGAGTTTTATCATAATGTCATTGATAACTTCCATCTTGCACTGTTTCTTCAAATGGTCCTCCAGGAAGAGGGTGCTGATTTGGGTTCCCGCCCTCTGTGGTTGCAGGTGCACCATCCTTAGTTCTGCCCTACAAGGGATTCGCCTTTATAAACAAAATAAAGAAACAGAGTGGTGAATACTTTTTTAAAAACGACTGTCTTATTTATTTGCTTTGCTCACTTACGGAGTTGAACTTTTTTTGTTTGTTGGTTGGTTGTTTGTAACACTCTTCGAGAGTTACCTGCTTTTTTGCCTACAACTGCTTGTGTCTCATTTATTTTGAGTCCTTGACATGTGAAACATGTCAGTCCCTTCCCACGTAAGGTAAAAATCCTTCTCCCGGTGCGTCGTTTGGTGTGTAACTTTGTTTTATGTGTCCGGTGGTAAAACGTTCACGTGGTGAAAGCGTCGCCCTGATCTGCTTTAGTTTGTTTCTGAGTTTGTCCTGGTGACTTACTCCACTTAGAGATCAGATATTCACGGAGGGCTCGTATTTTATTGAAAACATCTATTTCTCTCACACTCTGGGCACACTTTGTCTAAGTGAGAACAAGTTTGTGTTCGTCAGGCATCTTCTGTGGCAAGAACAAGAGCAAGAGAGAGAGGGGCGAGGCGCTACTCACTTTTTTATTTTTATTTGTTTATTTCTTTTTGAGACAGAGTCTCACTCTGTCGCGCAGGCTGGAGTGCAGTGGTGCGATCTCGGCTCACTGCAACCTCTGCCTCCCGGGTTCAAGCGATCCTCCTGCCCCAGCCTCCCAAGTAGCTGGGACTACAGGTGCACGCCACCACACCAGGCTAATTTTTGTGTCTTTAGTAGAGACAGGGTTTCATCAGATTGGTCAAGCTGATCTTGAACTCCTGACCTTGTAATCCGCCTGCCTCAGCCTCCCAAAGTGCTGGGATTACAGGCGTGAGCCACTGCACCCAGTTGCTACACACTCTTAAAACGACCAGATCTCACGAGAACCCACTCACTCCCTGTCAGAAGAACAGCACGGAGGGGATGGTGCCAAGCCATGCATGAGAACTCCGCCCACACAGGCCCTACCTCCAAACTGGGGATTACAGTTGGACATGAGATCTGGTGGGGTCCTGAATCCAGAACACGTCAGAGAGGAGGAACAGAAGCCATGATGGAGTGAGTCGCTCATGGTGGCCACAGCCAGGACGGGGGCTGCAGCCAGGACAGGGACGGGCAGTGGTGCCCCTGCATGCATCTCACCCTTTCATCCCCATTTTTGGGAGGAAGAGTCGAGGCTGTTGTCAACCAGAAATAAAATCCTAAGGTCCTCCCAACCCTCTGAATGAACTGCTTCTCTCAGAGGGACCCTCCAGGGTTAACCTGAAAGCCTGGTTCAGGCCATGACGGGGAGTCGGTGGTGATCGGGGATCAGACAGGCCTCATTTCCCCTCCTTCCTTTTGGAAGAGCTGACCAGCATGAACATCAACACAGACTTTAAGTCTCATAGGAAACATTTATAGTCTGTTCCCTCTGAAGCCCGCTACTCGGAGGTTTCATCTACATCATAAAACTTTGGTCTTCACAACCCACTGTCATAACCCAGACGTTCCTTTCTATTGATAATAACTCAACCAATTGCCGATCAGAACCATTTAAATCCACCTATGGCCTGGAAGCCCATCCCCGGCCGCCTCGAGTTGGTCCTGCCTTTCCAGTTCGAGCAGTGCCCATCCAGCACGTATTGAGTGACATCTTCTCTCTCCCTGAAATGTGTACAAGCAGGCTGTGCCCCGACCACCGCGGGCACGTGTGGTTAGGACCTCCTCGGGCTGTGTCAGGTGTGTGTCCTTCACCTTGGCAAAATAAATGTTCTAAGTGGACTGAGACCTGTCTCAGATACTTTTGGGTTCACACCGGTTACTCAGCCAGTGGCAAGGCTGGAATCGGAACTCCACACCATCCACGTTTGGTTTTTCTTCCCCCGAAACACTTTTGCGGTCGGATCACACCCCCGGCAGGCGCCTGTGCTTCTCTCCGACACTGCGTCCTCTCAGCGCTCCTGTCCGGGTCATCTTTCCCTTGTGCTGCCCTGCTCTGGCCAGAGCCTCTTGTCGGGTCACTCTGGTCCCCGTGCGAGTATCCCCAGCCAGGTCGCCCTCTCCTGCTGTGGTCCCCTCATCTGCAGTGGGAGATGATAGGGTGTCAGCGAGGTGATAGGAGTGTGAAGCCAAGGCCCAGTCCTGAGAAAGGGCCGGCCTCGAGTGGCGAATGGAAGGGTTCCACATGTCCCAGGTGGTGGGTGGAAATGAGCTCAGGGCGGACAAGTGCTGGAAAGTGGATACCTCAGGTTAGCACAAGGCAATTTGGAGGGGGAAGGGGAGGAGGCAGCAGAGGCTGGAACATTTCAGGAGGAGAGGGAAGAACCCTGTGGTGGAAAGAAGTTGCTGTTCATTGAGAAGAAGCTCCTCTAGGCTTAGAGTCAGTGCTGCCTGGGTGGCAGAACCATCTCGGCTCATTTTAGCTTTGATTTGAGGGTGCCAACAGAAGAGCCTTGCAGTTCTGTGAAGGGATCGGAGGAAGCTTCATATTAAAGTAAAATGCATGATTCCAGAGCTGCAGCCAGCCACTGCCTCCGCATGCTCTGTGTTTTCATAACTGGGCAGACATGCATGTACCTCCCCTCTCTCCTGCAGGCCTGTAATGCACCGAAATGTCCGCTACAACTGCAGAGTGATATTCCTCAACAGGTAGGCTCCCTGCCCCCGCCCCCGGGAGGGTGACTGGGGCCTCTCCCTGGCTCTCAGCCGAGGGTGCTGCCCTGGGGACCCATTACTGGTAGGCTGCTTCTGGAAGTGCCCGGGTTAGTCAGAGCTGATGCACCAGGCAGGTGACCCAGGTGCCTTTGCTTCTCTGGGTCTCAGCCACCACCGAGACAGGCATCATCAGGTATCAGAAAGAGAGAGATGCAGAGGGTGGGGGTGTGGGGACACAGGTCCTTGTGACCTGGAAGCCAGTCCTGCTGAGCGAGTTCCCTGGAGCGCCTGGTCACCAGCTGCTGGTGAGGTGCACACCTGCTGGGGCTTAGCTGCTTCACTGTGAGGGTCAGGAACGGATGCAGCCGTGGAGACCTGAGTCAGAGAGAGAAAGTGGAAGCCCAGATAAGGAGAGAGATTTGCTCGGGGCCCCATTCTTGAGCCAACTGTACACGGCATCACCTTGTCCCCCGGTGGCAGTGGCCACCGCCAGTGACATGTTTGTCTCAGGAGCCCGGTGTGCACGGCTTTGTTCCTCTGCCTGCAGGAAGATCCTGCTCATCAGACCCAAGATGGCCTTGGCCAACGAAGGCAACTACCGCGAGCTACGCTGGTTCACCCCGTGGTCGAGGAGTCGGTGAGTCGGGTGCTGGACCGCTTCCGGGATGTGTGTTAAGCACCTTCGCTGTGTGTAGCCTTGGGTCCGGATCATGGGGGTGTTACTGGTGGAGGGTGTCCAGGTTCTTGACATTTTGAACAAAGGATTGGACAAAAAGCACAAACAAAGCAAACAAAGAATGAAGCAACCAAAGCAGAGACTGAATGAAAATAAAAGCCCACTCCACAGGACGGGAGCGGCCCCAGCAAGGCTCACGGGCCCGGTTACGCAATGTTCTGGGATTTAAATATCCTCTAGAGGCTTCCCATTGGTTACTTGGTGTGGGCCCCATGTCAATAAAGAGGCTGAAGTGAAGTGACAAGGTTATTTACTTGGTGTACACACTATGCAAATAAAGAGGTGTTTCCTCTCTGAATTAGTTACAAAGTTATTTACTTGGTCTTAGAAAGCTGGGGTTTTTCCTTTGATTTAGTTCTAGGAAGTGCTCAGGTTCCCTGCCCCCAGACCCTATTCTACCTCAGCAGTGTCAGGGATATGGACTAGCTGGGGCCAATGGTGCAGGCAGTGAAGGGATTTACCAAGACAGTTGTAGGCGAAGACAGGCAGATTGATTAGAGAAAGTAGGAAAATATTTTGCAAGATTGCAACAGGCAGCACAGCAGAGAAGGGGCTGTCTGCAGAGAGGCGGGGGCTGGAGGGAGGTGTTATAGGGTTGTGCTGGAGGGGGCTACATTGGGGATGAGGTAGAACTGTGGGAGCCACTGCGGAAGGAGGTCATTGTGCCTGTGGAGGTCATCGTGCCCTCAGAACAATTGTTCATTGTTCTCCACATCTGGGGCTCCATACTCATGGCTTCCTCATCTGATCAGGTCTCTGCAAGCAGAGGATGCACAGAAACATGGACTAGGGTCTCCACCCCCTGGTGCCAGTCCCTTATATGCCTGATTTGATGCTGCTGATTAAATTGCAGCTAGGTTCAGTGCAGATCACGTGGAACTCTCAGTCATCAGTCAGGGATGTCATGTTAGGTGAAGTGTCACTTCCATCTCGAATGATACTGAATGTCAGGTTTCACATCGTCACCCGGTTGACCTTTGGGTCATTCTTCATCATGGGGTGTCTGCCACGTGCATCCTCAGGCATTTACTGGCATAGCTGGTCTCCCCACAGATACTCCCAGTTGTGACAACCAAAAATGTCTCCAGACATTACCAGATGTCCCCTGGGGGGCAAAATTGCCCCAGTTGAGAAATTCTACTCTCTATTTTTACTACAGTTATTTCTGTTTTTTATTGTTGTTATTGTAAATGAATTCTTTAATATTATATTTTTAAGTGGTTAATATTTTTATGTAGGAAAACTTGATTTTTGTGTTGCTTTTGTAATTGACCACCTCATTAAATTCTCCTATTGTGTCTGTTAGTTAGTCTGCTGATTTTTGTAGTTTTTCTTTTAAGTTAAACTTATATAATATGCAACTAATTTTCCTTTTCCTTTCCAGTATTTACACCTCTTGGTTCATTTTCTTAACTTTTGTTGGCCAGCATTTCTAGAACGGTGTACTAGATCATTTCTGGAGCAAAATTCTTTGCTAAGGGGCAGTTTCGTCTTTTTCCCAACTTTCCTTGGAAAGTTCTTCATGTTTCTGCATTTGATTGGGGCTTATATCTATCTATAGCTAGTTTTACTTCAGATTTTTAAAAATTGAGAATGGATGTTAAGTTTATCCCATGTCTTTCTAGCATATGTTGAGGTGAAGATAAAGTAAATCTTTGCTTTGTAAATTCTCCAGAAGAAAAACAAAAACAAAAACAAAAAAGCTGTCTTTTGATCTCCTAGGCTGAGCACCTACACTCAGCCACCTGGGCTTTCACTTAACACGCGCCCCCATCCTCAGCCTCTAGACCTCAAGACCGCCCCTTTCCCTGTCCCCTGTCTCCCGAGCCTAGTGTTCTGGTGCCCAGTGTCTGGTGCACTCTGGTCCCCAGTGGGATGATGTGCTGGGCCCAGGAAGTGGTCCAGGTATCCTCTGCTTCCGGCTCTGTCTCACCCCGCCCTCTAGAGCCTGGTGCTGTCAGGCACGGGCTGCAAGGTCTCCGTGGGCGGACGGCTTTGCTTCTCATGGCCACTCTCTTCTGCAGGCTCCAAGGCTGTAATTTCATCATCTCTGCCAGCACAGGCGGAGAGATGTCTGCCCCTTCGCGGTTCACTTTCTGTCTTGCAGGTGGAATCGTTGACTGCTCTTGTCTGCCACTCACTCCTCTGCTGCTTTGCCGTTTCTGACTCCAGGGCAGTTCCAGAACCGGAATGACCCTCACGACCGAAGCCATCAATATGCAGGATACAGTGTGTCTGCATTTATGTCTCATTTTCAAATGTGCACCACTGAGCTGGCAGGAAAGTACAGAATACATTGAGCCTAAAAGCAGTGAAACCAGAGACCCTGGGAAACAAGGGTAAGACCCGGGGCACAAAGCTGGCTTTTGCCCCAAGGGTTTTCCTACGCCTGGAGACCTTGAGCTTTATTGATGATAACTCCATGGAAGTGGAGGTGGGGGGATGGGCAGGAGATCCAGTAGGAGACACCCCCGTATGCTGTCACTATAGTCGGCTCACATTAAAACCGTGACTGAGACATAAGCCCACTGCACAGAGAGAGAAGGCTGAACACATGCCTTCCTCAACCTGGTGCTTGGTGGAGGGGGAGAAATGTTGCCTAGAAATTGACAGCCTTTGTGCTGGAAACCTCCCTACCTGTGTAGTATAATAAGACTCAGGAGAAGAAGTTAATTCCGTGTGCACCCAAGATGAGTTCAGGAAGTGTCCAGTCTCCAGGCAATAGACCTTCCAGAAGTTACCGTAGCACCCGCAGATGCTGGGCGTGGGCAAACAGACATCTCTCTGGAGAAATTCACCTTCAATCCAGGCTGCTCAGAATTTCTAGATGTGACATTTATAGAAAATGAGAAACTCACAGTCCAAAATCATAAAATGTACAAGGAAATAAGGCACAACGAGTAAGAACCAGCAAAAAAATACAGTAGATGCAGACGTGAAAGCTCGACACAGAATAGAAAATAAGTGTTCCTAATACACTGAAATAAATCGATGAGAAGCTCAAAAGGTAAGAAACAGACAATCAGAGTTAGAAAAAGAGCCAAATAATAATGTGGATGAATAACACGTAAGTTAAACATAGTTGAATAGAGAGGTAGGGAACTGAAAGATAGACCTCTCCCTGCAATTATCTAGAATTTAAGCCTTAAAGAAAATCTGATGCAAACCTAAGAGACATTAAGAAACATGAGCAAAGAGTGAAAGTGGATAACAAGGGTGGAATCCCTGTCTCAGAAGGAGATAACGGAGGTTATGGAGAAGAGGCGATATTTGAAAGAAGATGGAAACATCCACACAATATTTAAAAGATGCTGTTCTCAGATACACTAACTGCAACAGATCTCAACAGGATAAACAAACAGAAAGTCACATCTAGAAACATTCTTGTGAAACCACAGAACACTAAAGACACAGAGAAATTCTCGAAAGTAGCCAGAAGGAGAAAAGAAATCACCCACAAAGATTGAGCAGCTGGAGCAACTCCTGCTTCGTCGTGGCAAAGCCTGGAGCCAGGAGACGGTGGCTGGAAAAAATCCGAGGAGGGAGTCACCGGCAGCCGGGAATGTTAGAATCAGCAAATGCATCCTTTAAGAACAAGGACAAAATCAAGACATTTTTACACAAGCAAAAACAGTTTATCGTTAAAAGACTCAATGGAAATTCTGAACGTGTACGTTAGGCAGAAGGAAAATTATTCTAGCAGAAGCCTTGAAATTTCAAAAGGATTGGTGAAAAGGGATATTGATAAATTTGTGGATATGTGTAAACAAACGGGACTGTACGAAACATAATGTCTAGTATGTAGTAGAAAATCGGCCAGCCCTAAATTGCTGCACAGCTGTGCGTGTAAATTAGGGCAATGCTCTGTAGGAGGGTAAAGATACTGATCAATTTTTGACTTTAGGTGAAATACACATAAAGTTTCTAGGGTAACCACTAAAAGGAAAGATACAGAACATATGATTGTCAAAGTAGCAGGCAGAAGAAAATAAGAATAAAAAGGAAAAAATGAAATAATTCCAAATGAAGCATAAAAGGAAGTGAGTTCTTTAAAAGTCCAGTAGAAAAAGTGGGACTCAGAGATAGCACAGAAGACAGAATAAATCTGTCAGTAATCACTACAAATAAAAATGGACACAATAATTTGATTAAAGGACAGAGGTCGTTATTCTGGATCAAATGAAAATCCAGGAATAGACTGAAACCGTATTGTAATTAACAATACATTTTGGCAAGTTTGCTGGATGATAAAACCAATCAAAAGTCAGGCTCCTTTCATTTACCAGCAACATTCAGTCAGAACGTGTAACTTTAAGGAAGATACTGTTTATTCCAGCAGCCAAAGTGCTTATGGATAACTATAACCAGAGATGTGTAAGCCCCGTATGGGAAAAAGTGATAAAATTTTATGGGAGGGCATTAACAACTACTGAGCTAAATGGAGATTGCCTGCGTATGTGAAAAGGAAGGCACAGTGTGAAAAGCATTCATCTCCCCTAAGTTGATCTATGGATTCAGTGTAGTTTCCATAAGAATCTGAACAGGAAATTCAATAAACCGGCTCCAATATTTCCATGGAAGAGCAGAAGGCCACGAATAGCTAAGATACTCATGAAGACCAAAAGAAAGGCCAGGCGTGGTGGCTCATGCCTGTAATCCCAGCACTTTGGGAGGCTAAGGCAGTCAGAAGTTCAGGATTCGAGACCAGCTCAGAAGTTCGAGACCAGCCTGGGCAACATGGTGAAACCCCCTTTCTACCAAAGAAAATACAAAAATCAGCTGGGCGTTGCGATGTGCACCTGTGGTCCCAGCTGTCGCAATCAGCTGGGTTGTGGAGACCCTAACCCAGTGGCACTAGAGGAATTAAAGACACACACATACAGAAATATAGAGTGTGGAGTGGGAGTTGGGGCTGACAGCCTTCAGAGTGGAGAGCCACGAATGAGTGTTACCCACATATTTATTGACAGCAAGCCAATGATAAGCATTGTGTCTATAGATTATAGATTAACTAAAACAGGAAACAAAGGAATGGGCTCTGGTTACTTATCTGCAGCAGGAACATGTCCTTAAGGCACAGATTGCTTATGCTATTGTTTGTGGTTCCAGACCGCCTTAAGTGGTTTTCCGTCCTGGGTGGGCCAGGTGTTCCTTGCCCTCATTCTGGTAAACCCACAGCCTTCAGCCTGGGCGTCATAGCCATCATGAGCATGTCACAGTGCTGCAGAGATTTTGTTTATGGCCACATTTGGGGGCCTGTTCCCAACACCAGCTACCTGAGATGCTGAAGTGGGAGGATCACTTGAGCCCATGAGACTGAGCCTGCAGCAAACCCCGATCGTGCCACTACACTCTAGCCCAGATGACAGAATGAGACCCTGTTCGTCCGTTTTCATGCTGCTGATAAAGACATACCCAAGACTGGGTAATTTATAAAGAAAAAGAGCTTTAATACACTCGCAGTTCCATGTGGCTGGGAAGGCCTCACAATCACAGCAGAAGGCGAAAGGCACATCCTACGTAGCGGCAGACAAGAGAGAACGAGACCCAAGCAAAAAGGAAAACCCATTATAAAAGCATCGGCTCTCCTGAGACTCACTACCATGAGAACAGTTTGGGGGAAACCATCCTGTGGTTAATTTATCTCCCACCGGGTCCCTCCCACAGCATGTGGGAATCACAGGAGCTACGATTCAAGGTGAGATTGGGGTGGGGACACAGCCAGACCATATCAGCGCACCTGGGTTGAAGTCCAAAGATAGGCGAGATTTGTTGCGGGGAGCACTTCCAAGGAGAGAGCATCACACGGTGGGAGCTCCGAGGTCCAGGCGATGCTCTGCTCCTTCACCTGGGTACTGTGTGCACTGGACTTATTTTAATATCCTTTAATTACACATGTGTGCCTTTGTACTCTTTTGCGTAACATATTTTGCAATAAAACGAATCCATAAAGGAAGTCTGTGGCCAACCAGATTTTAGTGCTGCTTCTGCAGGAACCAGCTTTTCCTGCCGAGGTGCCTGTGGGATATCTCTACGACTCTGGAGGTTCAGTAGCTCCAGCAAATGGCTTGGGGGTTCTCATCATGTTTGATTATACCCTGTAAGGTTTTTCGACTTCACATTCAGGTCTTCTTATTTCAGGAAAAGTTGACCTATTTTCTGCTTCCAAAGGCTTTTGTTCTTTTGCTTCCGTTCTGTTCTTCCGGAACCTCGATGGTGGGCAAGTGACATGTCTGTGTCTGCCTGCCTTATCTTTCATCTTCTTTCTAACCATCATGTATTTGCATTTTTTTCTGGCAGTTTTATTCCCCTGAATTTGTCTTCTCTGCAGTGCTCTTCACGGGGCTCTATCCTGTGCTTTGTTTTTCGTATCTGCAAGCATTTTAAGACTTTTCAAAATCTTTTCTTAGTTGTCAACTTATCTCCCGTCATTTATTTGTGCTTTTGTTGAGACCTTTTATCAGTTGATGTTGTCTCTAGGATTTCAGAGCGTAAGTGTGGGGCTCCTGTTCCTCCTTCTCCGTTTGTCTCATGAATACCTCAGTGTCAGGTGTCACACTGGGCCCTCTGGGATGGTATTCCTTTCATCCCTGTGGAAGGGGTGGCAGGAAGGTGAGGCTGGAGCCCACCAGAAGCAACTGCACATTTTGGTTCGCTTAGAGAAAGCTGAGGTTTCTTTTTTTTTTTTTTTTTTTGAGATGGAGTCTCGCTCTGTTGCCCGGGCTGGAGTGCAGTAGCCGGATCTCAGCTCACTGCAAGCTCCGCCTCCCGGGTTCAGGCCATTCTCCTGCCTCAGCCTCCCGAGTAGCTGGGACTACAGGTGCCCGCCAACTCACCCGGCTAGTTTTTTGTATTTTTTTAGTAGAGACGGGGTTTCACCGGGTTAGCCAGGATGGTCTTGATCTCCTGACCTCGTGATCCACCCGTCTCGGCCTCCCACAGTGCTGGGATTACAGGCTTGAGCCACCGCGCCTGGCCAAAAGGTGAGGTTTCTAATCCTCTGGGAGCTGTGCCAGATGATGACAAGAAATGGTCGTGTTCACCATGCCCCTGTTTTAGTAAAGAGTACTTGGCAGGCTCAAGGTGCCATTCCAGGTTCCAGGTCCTCTTAGGAAAACATAACTAAGGCCTGGTCCTTGCCTGCAGAGAGCCATTCTCAAGGTGTGTGCTGGCCGTGGAGCACAGCTGCAGTGAGGGGCAAGGCTGGGTGCATGCCCGTCCTGCTGGGTCTTTGGTGCCCGGGGGGTCTTTGCATGAGTCGAGGGAAAGGTGCAGATGCAGGGAGAGATGTTTGGACGGTTCCTGCGTTTAAAATGCATGTTGGTGCAGCAGCATCGCCATCAACAGGCTATAGAGGGTGAACTGAGTGCTCGTTATGGGATGCCAAGGCAGCCTGGAGGTCTGTAGGGTATCTTCATGTCCCCGTTCCCTACGTGAATGAGGGGGAAAGACATCATTGACTCAGTTTCTCAACTTTTAACATTTCTTAAGTAAAGAGAGCTACTAAAACCATGCCCAGAAGGCTCCTGGGAATTCTGAGAAAGCAAAAAGGAAACAGAGTTTCTTGCAAGTCTGAGTGGCGCATCTTGTAACAGCCTGTTGGAAGTCAAATACGTGAACCGTCTATTTTGAAGATTCCGCCTCTTGGTGGAGTGTCTTGGGACACCTTGCACTAAAGTTGGTATTAAACCCTCCTCCCCATCTCTCGAATTGAGAGCATCATTTTATTCCAAGGATGTACGGGTTTGTCATTGTGTTTCGGGTTAATGCCACATGATTTTTCTGATTCAGTAACAGCAGTCAGGAATTCCACCCGGATTTCTCCATGGGGCAGCGTGGCCAGTTCTCAGCGAATCCCCTGTGACACATCTCTCCGTAAAGATGACCATGAGCGTGTGGGGAAACTGAGACAGCCTGATGCTCGGAGAGCCCAGCCCACCACGATGTCACGTAGTCTCCTCAAGCCACCTTCATACTCTTTACCTTCATGCAATTGTTTATTGCACTGGGGGAACGCTTGGCAGTTCCTTTGCCAGTTCATCAGTTCGGAGGGTTCAGTTTGAGTTTTGTTTAAATGTAGCTGCCCTTCCTCATTTGTCCTGAGATGCTCATCCTCAGATCATTGGTGTTTTCCTCTCCAGGCACACGGAGGAGTACCTTCTGCCTCGGATGATACAGGACCTGACAAAGCAGGCGAGTCCCTGGGTGTGGAGCCCATTTTTCAGTCGGTTGTCGCTGTTCTCAGGCAACAGTGGACCGGGTGGGGCGGGAACCCTTTGGGATCCAGGTAACGGAAGGCACCACAGTGCGCACAGGTCTGAAACAGACAAAGGAGGCAGATTCCTGTAGCGAGGGGGGCTGCGGGCCAGGCAACAGCCAGGGCGGCTCCTCCTGGCCTTGGGGCTGCTTTTCCTCCCTTTCCCTGCTCACACTGGCTTCCTCCTCTTGGTGTCCTCCTTGTGGCAGAAGACAGCCTTCTCCGCCCCCAGGGGCTGTGTTCCTACGTTTAAGTGTTATCTAGACCGACAGCAAACTGCCCTGTTCTCAATTTTGAATTCTAAGGGAAGGCACCCTGGTGTCCCCTCTCAGCCGCTGCTCTGTGGCTGGGAGTGGGGGCCGAGTTTCATCAACACAGGGCAGCAGCTGCTTCAGTGTGATCACAGAACAGGGGCACTTCAGAAGCCGCTGGCCCCGATTGGCAACCCCATCGGTGACCGTGACATTGTGCCCCTTGGCTGCTCAGAGTACAGGCATCCCCTTATTCCACACATAGGCTCCTAAAGGCTCCTCTTCCTGGCACCACCCAGTGTCCCATGTGCAGCCGCAGGGCACCCACCTCTTCAGAATGTGCGAGAGCCCAGAGCCAACTCCAGCTCTTGTGGCTGCAGGATGTGTGTGGCCCTAGGTAGTGTTTGTGGCCCAGACAGGGCGTGACCAATGAATCTTATGCACTCTTCTCTTCCGACGGCAGGAAACTGCGCCCTTCGGAGATGCGGTGCTGGCCACGTGGGACACCTGCATTGGAAGTGAGATCTGTGAGGAGCTCTGGACACCCCACAGGTGAGCCCCATGCCCCTGTGCTGTCCGATCACCCACCTCACATGGGCCAGCTGGGAGGACCTGGGACTGCAGACCTCCTGGGGCCATCGGCCGGGAGCTGCCATGGGAAAGTGTGAGGGGCCGCCCGGGAGGCTGGGTTAGAGGAGTCTGGTGGCCTCTTCTCTTCACCTGCCTCTGCCCGCAGCCCGCACATCGACATGGGCCTGGATGGAGTGGAGATCATCACCAATGCCTCGGGCAGTCACCACGTGCTGCGCAAAGCCAACACCAGGGTGGATCTCGTGACTATGGCCACCAGCAAGGTAGGGGTTGGGCCAGGGAGCGTGCACCATGGGGTAGGCACTGCATCTCAAGCACTCCTGCATCCTCAGTGCCCATTGCAGGGCTGGGCCCACACAAGATGGACGTTCCGGGCTTGTAATTACGGCCTGGACTCAACAAGTGTGCCCTGCTGCCCCCCGGGGCTTCGCTGGCACAGCCCATCTCACCCGCGCAGCTACCCCAGGAAGCCGACCCCGTCACCCTCCCTGCTGTGACCAGGAACCAGGACGTGCTCCTTGTTCGTTGGCATGATGGCGGGGCGTAGGGAACACCCGTATGTTTGCTGCTCCTGCTCTTGGGCAGTGAGACGTGCAGCCGGCGGTGCTGGTTCGTCCTTCACGTTGCAGGTGTGGGTTTAGCTGAGCCGCATTTGAATCTTGGCTTCATCACACGGAGCTTTCTTTGGCTTGTCTGAACCTCATCATGCCTCAGAGAGGTGACGGGGTCTGCCTTGTAGGGTTGTTATGAAGCAAAAACACATGTTTTACGAAGAGCCTGGCGCCTAGCAAGGCCAGGCTCGCCGCAGCTTCACGGGTCTGTGCTTCCCTACACCTGCGCGTTATCTCGGCGGTGGTGGGGCCGCTCATGATGACCTCGCGGGACTCGGGGGACGTTCCTGTACGCGGGCAGGTGGCAGGCGAGGGCGGTGGACCACAGCTGACCACTCTGCTGTGGGCTCTGCCTTTTCCAGAACGGTGGGATTTACTTGCTGGCCAACCAGAAGGGCTGTGACGGGGACCGCCTCTACTACGACGGCTGCGCCATGATCGCCATGAACGGAAGCGTCTTCGCTCAAGGATCCCAGTTCTCTCTGGATGACGTGGTAATGAACGGGCCTGGACGTGACTGGGGGAGGGTTCCCTGTGCAGAGGCCGAGCTCCTGGCCCTCCCCTCTAAGCCGGGTGCTTAGTGAGGGCCCCTGTGGAGAAGCCCCCGGGGGTCCCGCCCGCTCTGATGGCCTCTGATTTACCTGGTTGGTGAGGGGGGAACCTCCCACCCTCGGGTCTGAGGATAGCCGAACCCCGACACACGGCACATGGTACTGGACGGTTGAGGTTGTAGGCAGCTTACGAGTTCTGCGTACCCACAGTGCGGGAGGAGGGCTCCGTGCCCCGCAGGGCCAGGTGGGAGTGCACTCAGGAACCAAGGGGACAGCCCGCGGTGGGAGGCAGGCTCTGTGGTGCCGAGAGGACGGGTGCCGCCTGGCGCTGTGGGAGGGTGGTGTTGGTTTGTTGGAATTCCAAGGGCTGGCAGGGAACCAGAGCCGCTCCTTTGAAAGGAGCAGACTCCATGGCCCCCGAGACAGGTCTAGGGATCCCGTGTTTGGTGAGGGGGCCTTATCCTCAGGAGCAGAGCCGTCAGGGGAGCTCATGGTGAGGCCGTTTAAGGCCCCGCCATTCTTCCCCGGGTGCTGAGGCCACATATACTCATCTAAGGCCTTACACCACGCTGTCCCTGAGTCCGGGGAAGCAGGAGTGGAGACCCCAGGACACTCTGGTCAGCGAGGCTTTGTTCTATGGGGCTCTCTGAGCACACAGTGGCCAGCTGCGTGAGGGACAGCCCTGGGGAAGCTGTGAGTTACAGGTTGGAAGCGCCATTGCTATCCTGAAGCGACACAGATATGTGGGTGCTCAGAGGAAGGAGATAACACAGAACAAAGCTAAGAACCTTGCCTGGCACAGTCCTCACCAGCAACTGAGCTGCCGCTTGGAATGGGGTTCAGGACCTTGTTGGAGCCCCAGATTCCTTTGGGAAGCTGATGAAAGCTCTGCACGTTCTGCGTCTAAAGATGCGCATTAGCACGGGGCAGGGCTTCCCAGGTGATCGTTACCGCGATGGGCGCGAACTTCCTCCACAGAGAAGAGACCACAGGTGGAAAGTCCTGGGAGAGGTTTGGGCCACTCTTCCTTTCAGTTTTTTGTTTGTTTGTTTGTTTTTGAGACGGAGTCTCGCTCTATTGCCCAGGCTGGAGTACAGTGGCACGATCTTGTCTCACTGCAACCTCCGCCCCTCGGGTTAAAGCAATTCTGCCTCAGCCTCCCAAGGAGCTGGGACTACAGGCGCCTGCTGCCACACCCGGCTAATTTTTTGTACTTTACTTAGTAGAGACAGGGTTTCACCGTGTTGCCCAGGCTGGTCGCGAACTCCTAGGCTCAGGCAATCCACCCACCTCGGCCTCCCAAAGTGCTGGGATTACAGGTGTGAGCCACTGCACCCGGCCTCCCTTTCGGTTTTTGAAGCAAACAAGAAAAAACGAGCTGTTATTGCCAAAAATGGAAATCAATCCCGAGTGCACAAATACAACAAAAAGTAACTTTTAGTTCTGCCCCAAGCCGACGTGGGTGGGAGCATCCCCACTCTCGGGCTCAGACCCCTCGCGGGTCCCCAGCGCTCCCTCCCGCACACAGCGTCGCAGGACTCGCCTTTGGACCCGACGCGTTCCACTCTACTCTTGTTGGGGAGCGGCATTAAAGCGTCAGATTCACCGAGGCAGGCGGTAGCACAGGAGACAAGTTCTGCAGCTGGCTTCGCAGGAGCAGAGCGAGCCTGTGTCCTGGCGTCACCGACTCTGAGAGGCTGGCTGAGCGGTTTCGTTGCTTTGCTGCCCCTGCGTTCCCATCCTCACGATTCTGTCTGGTGCTTTCCGCACAGCATAGGCGCGGTCAGCACGGAGGCGGTTACGAAACCAAACCAGTTTCAAAGTGGACCGAGTGAACTTCACCCTGAAAAAGAATTCCACGGTCTTTTCAGGGGTTTCTTGCACAGGGGGCAGGCAAGGATGTGGCCGTCTCAACTCCAGGCCCTGCTTTCCACGTGACAGCGTCCCTGCAGGCCTCCTTGCTCTTCATCGTTAACCACGACAGAGCTGGAAGGGCTTTGAAGAGAAGGATTAAGTTTCTGCTGATGGGAAGTGTGGTCCTCTCCCCGTTCCCCACGCCACAGCCACAGGCACGTTGGCGGTCGTGTTGATTGGCAGGTGTGTTGGGAATCACCTGCCCCAGGACCCCCGCAGGTTCCTGGCCCCACATCAAGCCCCCGAACCGGAGTCTTCAGGGGTCTGCATTTTTAGTGAGCACTAGGCAGTTGTTTCATGCACTAGAATCCAGGAGCTGTTGTCTCTAGAATTCCTGATGTGGCCCGAGATCTCTGTCCTAGGCTACAGCCACAGGTCTGCTGCATTGAGAGTGGCAGTGCTGTCCTCAGGCTCAGGACACTGCCCTCTGCCAGGTCCTCCATGGTGCACCTGAAATCATCAACAGAAGTCTTGTGACACGTGGAATCATTTGAGAGTCTCCCCTTCTGCCTCCCGCTCGAGCAACAGACCCGCCGATCCCCCTCGTCGGGCCCATGTTTCTTAGGGTCTTCCTAATCCCCTGGGCTTTCCGGCTTGTTGTGTACCTGGAGTCAGGCTGCAATATGGAAGGCTGTTAACCTAGCCTTGGGGAGAGTGGGATGGAGCCACCTTCTCATGGAACAATCCTCACCTCCCCCATCTCCATTGTTTTATGGCTTCACACTTACCGTGGCTTTCTGCATGGAAGCTTGGTGGCCACAGTGCCATCACTTTGGAAAGCAGCCAGGGAACCACAGGATGCGTGAATCGGTCTCCTTGTCTTCATGGGCATCTCCAGCCAGGTCTGGCCCCCTGTTACAGCAGTAGGAGTGAGGGGCGCGCAAGGTGGCCACGGCCATCCTGTGAACCACCACAGTGGTGCAGGTGCTGTTCCCGCTGTCCCACGCTTGCGTTTAGCAAGGCAACACTCAGGAACACAATTTGATAAAGGTATTTTTTCATGAAGGAATAACCCCTGAGTTAAAACCTCATTTCTGCATACACTGCAATTGGCAGAATCCCCCACAGCCAGGTTCAAAGGCAAGGCAGTGTCACCTCCTGTGACACAGGCAGCACGTCCGGGCCAGGACCCTGGCATGGATACTGGGCCTGTGGCTCTGCCTCTGCCCTCCCCCAGCTCCGCCCTCCTCTGTGTTTGGCCTCATTCTCAGGTTGTCCTCCAGCTCCGCCCTCCTCTGTGTTGGCCTCAGTCTCAGGTTGCCTCTCTTCTTGGGCACGGGATGTTTGCAGCAGCTCCAGCCATCCCATCTTCACACAGCCACATGCAGAGGCAGCAAAGGGGCCCTGGCTCCCTGTGTGTCTTTTTGATGAGAGGGACATTCCCAGAAGTCCCCTGCAGAGGCTTACTGACAGGGGGGTGTCTTACTGACCGGGGGGGTGGTCTTACTGACAGGGGTGGTCTTACTGACAGGGGTGGTCTTACTGACAGGGGTGGTCTTACTGACAGGGGTGGTCTTACTGATGGGGGTGTCTTACTGACAGGGGGGTGTCTTACTGACAGGGGGGTGGTCTTACTGACTGGGGTGTCTTACTGACGGGGGTGTCTTACTGACGGGGGGTGTCTTACGGGGGTGTCTTACTGACGGGGGGGTGTCTTACTGACAGGGGGTGTCTTATAGGGGGGTGGTCTTACTGACAGGGGGGTGTCTTACGGGGGCTGTCTTACTGACGGGGGTGTCTTACTCACAGGGGAGTGTCTTACTGACGGGGGTGTCTTACTGATGGGGGTGTCTTACTGACGGGGGGGTGTCTTACTGACAGGGGGTGTCTTACTGACGGGGGTGTCTTACAGGGGGGTGTCTTACTGACGGGGGTGTCTTACTGACCAGGAGGTGTCCTACTGACAGGGGGGTGTCTTATAGGGTGGTGTCTTGTGCCGTGATCAGTGGGTCACTGGCAAGTGTCTGAATGCAGTGGAGGTTCTGGTGGCAACAGTGAGGGGGAAGAGCTGTGGGTTGGCCTCAATGTCATCTGTCCCATCCCTGGGCCCCCAGGAATTCAGGGGTCTCAGCCCCTGCTTTAGAAGGTGTGACACACCTTTGACAGCGGCCAGTTTACACGTGGGAGTGGAATAAACGGGAAATCACGGGTTCTCTTTGAAATTTCCTTCCCCAGGAAGTCCTGACGGCCACGCTGGATCTGGAGGACGTCCGGAGCTATAGGGCGGAGATTTCATCTCGAAACCTGGCGGTGAGTGCTGCAGTAGACAACTGTGTGGGACGCTCCTCAAAGATGTGGAAAGTGGCCCCATTCGTGCGGGCCTGGTGGCGGCCATGAGAGTGCAGTGCCTGAAAAGTCCAACGGGAAGTTCCGGACTTCCCAAGTGTGGAAAGGGCTGGTGCTGTAGACGGAACCTGCTTCCATCGCTTCCCCATCGTCCTCTGCTTGAGCCAGGCCCTGAGCTGGGGTGAGCTGGGGACAGGCAGGCGGAGAGGCCGACGAGACGGTCAGTGTGCTAGGGGCTGCCACACAAGGAAGACCCAAGCAGCCTTGGAGCCCAGGAAGGCCTCAAGGTGGGGGGTGGCAAGCGCAGTAGAAACAGGCACACAGTGTGCAGCCAAGGCTGGTCCCCACCTCGGCAGTCGGAGGCAAGGTCCAAGGCACAAGTGAGCCTGTGTCTGAGACACTGGGATGCAAGTAACGCCCCTCCTGCAGCCCAAGGTCCTGCTGCTGGTAGCCTGGAGCTCTGCGTTTCTGCAGGATGTCATCACAAATAGGATATCCAACTGTGCAGCTGTCGTGAGACAGTGATTTTTGCAGACATTGAAGAAGTGTGATGCTCGTCACAGAGCGGACTCTTCTGCTGTTGATTGATTGACACAGGGTCTCATTCTGTCTCCCAGGCTTGAGTGCAGTGGTACCATCACAGCTCACCACAGGCTGGACCTCTGGGACTCAAGTGATCCTCCCACCTCAGCCTCCCAAGCAGCTGAGACAACAGACACATGCCACCATGCCCAACTAGTTTTTAATTTTTTTCTTTTGTAGAGACAGGGTCTCACTATGTTGCCCAGGATGGTCTTGAACTCCTGGGCTCAAGCAATCTTCTCACCTTGGCCTCCCAAAGTGTTGGAGTTACGGGCGTGAACTACCACACCCAGCCTTTGTTTTCATAGCAGTTTTATTAAGTCGTATTTGCCATACCACCCAATGTATCCATTTAAGCACCCAATTCAGTGCTTTTTCGGGTTCTCATGGAGTTATGCAGCCACAATCTTAGCGCATTTTCATTACCCCAAAAAGAAACTCCACCCCGTTCCCCTCCTCCGCCCCTGACAACCACAAGTCTACTCTCTGTCTTCATGAATTTGCCTATTCTCGACGTTTCATTGGGATGAAATCACATAGCGTATGGCTTCCCACACTTTACTGTGCTGTTTTCAAGGTTTATCTATGTGTCGGGTGCAGCCACCCCTCGGTATCCACAGGGGTTGGATCCGGGAGCCTCAGCCTCCACCGATCCCCTGCAGGGATGCCTGTGTCCCACAGTGCCCCCTGCAGAGCTCACTGACACGAACAGTCAGCCCTCTGTATCCATGGGCTTCAGATCCCGCGATTACCGTATCTTCTGTGTGCGGTTGAATCTGCGGGTGTAGAACCCACAGATACAGGGAGCGACTGTAGTTCATCCCTTTGTGTGGTCAGAGCGTGTTCTGTAGCGGAGATGGACACGTTGTGTTTATTCACTCATCCACTGATGGGCACCAGTAATGCTTCCACTTTCTGTCTATCGTGAATAATTCTGCTACAAACATACATGTACTTTTGTTGGAGGGAACACGTGTTTTCATTTCTCTTGGGTGTGTCTATCCAGGAGTGGAATTGGCTGGGTGGGTCTTATGGTAACTCTGTTAGCCATTTTTTATGGTTTTTTTTGTTGTTGTTGTTGTTGTTTGAGACGGAGTTTCACTCCAGGCTGGAGTACAACAGTGCGATCCCGGCTCACCACAACCTGTGCCGCGTGGGTTCAAGCAATTCTCCTGCCTCAGCCTCCTGAGTAGCTGGGATTACAGGCGCCCACCACCATGCCTGGCTAATTTTTGTATTTTTAGTAGGGACGGGGGTTTCATCATATTGGTCTGTCTGGTCTCGAACTCCTGGCCTCAGGTGATCCACCTGCCTCGGCCTCCCAAAGTGCTGGGATTACAGGTGTGAGCCACCACCCCTGGCTCTGTTGAGCCTTTTGAGGAGCTGCCAGAGCGTTTGCCACATGGCTGCACCGTGGTGGGTTCCGGGCAGCCGGGTATGAGAACCCCGGTTTCTCGCCCCTCACCAACACCTGTTGCCATTGGTCGTTTTGCTCCTCGCCATCCCTGTGGCAGTGAGGGCGGCCTCGCTGTGGTTTTGACATGGCTGATGGAGTCCTGCTTGCCTGTCGGTCCCGGGGACCCAGAGGGTTTCCATGAAGCTGGGAGTCATCCTGTCTGAATCTCCATTGCCAGGCCAGCAGGGCGAGCCCCTACCCCCGAGTGAAGGTGGACTTTGCCCTCTCGTGCCATGAGGACCTCCTGGCACCCGTCTCTGAGCCCATCGAGTGGAAATACCACAGCCCTGAGGAGGAGATAAGGTGTGTGGCCCCGACCCCTGGGAAGGACCTGGCATCCGCGTGGCCACACCTCTGGGGTGGGGACTCCTGGAGGTCATGCAGTGGGTTTTCAGAACCTGCCTGGGTGGAGACTTGGCAGGAGGCAGCTGTGCCTCCCCTGGGTTGAGGGCATGGATGCTGGAGCCAGACCTCCTGGGTGTGACCCCCAGTCCTACTCCTTCCCCGTGCTGTGACCTTGGGCCCCAAGGCACTGTCCTTTCTGTGGCTCAGTGTCCCCATTTTAAAATGAGGATGATGATAATACCCACGTCCCGGGGCTGTCTTTGGAATCACATGCGTCCCTTCTCACGAGGTGCCTGAAGCAGAGACGGGCGTCCTGAGAGCCCAGCGTTGACTCCGGCACTGCAGCCTCCTGGGGCCTGCTTGGGTGGGTTGTTGGGGGCTGTGGGCCGGGGCGTCCGCCTCCGGGCTCCATGTTCTGATTGCCCTGCAGCCTTGGACCTGCCTGCTGGCTCTGGGATTTTTTAAGACGAAGCCAACAGGTAAGACTTCCAGTTTCTAGTGAGCCCACTTTGCTTGTTCTACTGGTTGGTCTGGTTTTATTCTGGGGCAGGGTAGGGATTTTTTCTTTTTTTTTTTAATGCAAATGACAAAAAGCATTTCATCACTCTGCCTCCATGGTGAGCTTAGTCTGCACTAGCCAGAGGCAAGGTGGGCACAGTGGCTGGTGGGTCGGCTCCACCTTTGGAGGCTCGGCAAAACCCAGCCTGTCGGCATCCAGGGTCACGCTCGCCATCTCGCCAGCATTGTAACCCCACGTCTCTGCAGTTCATCAGTGGAATCAGCTCAGACACGCCCCACAGCAAAGTGTCTCTTTTCCCTCTGAAAAATCCATTAATCCTGCCACGTGTGGGCATTTGTCCTGACCCCGTGGAAAGTGCCGACACCCACGTGCATTTCTGTGGGCGCCTCCTTGAGGTCTGTGGGTGGAGCTTGGCTGGTCCGTGGGCATGCCGCTTCTCCGAGGCTCTGCTTACACTGTGTTTGGTTGGTCCATTCCAGGGGGGGTTTTTGCTGCCCCTGAGTGGCGGGGTGGACAGCGCAGCCACCGCCTGCCTCGTCTACTCCATGTGCTGCCAGGTCTGCAAGTCTGTGAGGAGCGGAAGTAGGTGACATCTGTTGGCTTGAGGGAGGCTCCAGGGTCCAGCCCTTGGGCTACCTGAGTCTGGGACCCAGGAGGGGGCAGAGGAAACACCCATGCCGTGGACATCGGGGTGAAAGGGGCTTTGTGGCCACGCACAAATGTCACAACGTCACATCCCAGTCCTGCAGCCAAGGCAGCAAGGCCATCAGCAGCTTCCTGGAGCTTTGGGCCTATGTGGCTGAGTCTCCAGAGCTGCACCTGCCTGCTCTGTGCGCGGTGTGGCCTGGTGGAGAGAACACAGGCGTTGGAGGTTCACATCCTCCCCTGTGTGATATGGTATCGGACATCATCTTAGCATATGCAGCAGAACAGGGGTGACGATGCCCGTCGGACGGGGCTGTGGGCCATAGCGTGGGCTGGCGCTACACAGGCACCTGGGGGTGTAGACCGGGGTGGAGTTGCACGGGCACCTGGGGGTGTAGACCGGGGTGGAGTTGCACGGGCACCTGGGGGTGTAGACCGGGGTGGAGTTGCACGGGCACCTGGGGGTGTAGACTGGGGTGGAGTTGCACGGGCACCTGGGGGTGTAGACTGGGGTGGAGTTGCACGGGCATCTGGGAGCTGTAGACTAGGGTAGAACTCTGTAGACACCCCACACACTCAGGTGACTTCCACCCATTCTGTCCTGGTGGTTTTCAGATCAGGAAGTGCTGGCTGATGTCCGCACCATCGTGAACCAGATCAGCTACACCCCTCAGGATCCCCGAGACCTCTGTGGGCGCATACTGACCACCTGCTACATGGCCAGCAAGAACTCCTCCCAGGAGACGTGCACCCGGGCCAGAGAGTTGGCCCAGCAGATTGGAAGGTGGAGTTGGCCCCTGGTGCTGGGCATGGCAGGCGGCTGACAGGGCTCAGAGCCGCTGAAAGCTCTGCCTGTGAGCGCATTGGTGACTGGCTTCGTTCACTCCACATCATGTCATCCACAATGTGGGCAAACGTGTCAGTGCTCCGTCCCTTTTTGTGGGTGAATAATATTCCACTGTCTACAGATAGACCAGTTTGTTTCTCCAGTCATCAGCAATTGCTTAAACGTGCATCTAGGAGTTTATCAGGGCTCCACTTTCTCTTGGTTTGAGACAGATTTCAGGGAAGTTGTGTATGAGTCCTCCCTATCTGACCCACCCGGGTCTCTGATGGTGCCTGCGATTTCCACCCTTCCGTCCCCTCACTCCTTGCATTCCCAGTGCAGGCTGCAGGTCGTATGTGCTCACCAGGGTGCACAGCAGGTCCTGGGAGTTGGCTGCGGGCTGGCTCCTACCCCTCCTCCTGTCCCTTCCCCCTGCCCTCACTCCCTCTTCCACGGGCAGTTCTCTACGTGAGGACAGTGGAGGGAGAGCACCTTTCCAGAGAAGAGAGACTGGGTTCCATCTGGAATGTTCCATCCGTAATGGCTCCTAGGAGAAAATGAGCAGCTCCCCATCCTGTTTGTTGAGCTCAGCTAAAAGCTGTCCCCCTGCCCCCCAACAATTCTCCTCCTAGATATGTACTCAGAGGAATCAAAAGCAGGGACCCAAACAGATACTTGTTCAGGAAAGTTCATAGCAGCACCATTTGCAGAAGCCAAGAGGTTGGGACAACCCAAGGTCCATTTCAGATGAACGGAGGAAGAAACTGTGGTCCATTCACACAGTGGAATATTATTCACCCATGAAAAGGAGTGGAGCATGATCACGTGACACAGTGAGGAGAAACCTTGAAGACGTGGTGCGGATGAAAGGAGTGGAGCCAGCCACACCAGGCCACATGGTGTTTGATTCCATTTCCATTCCATTTCCACACAGTGTCCAGAACAGGCCACGGCACAGAGAGAGAGGGAGTCTGTCACTCTCTGCATCTGTCAGTGTCACAGCTGTCAGAGCTGGAGGAGGAGGGAGTGGGGACAGACTGCCAGTGGGATGGGGTTTCCTTCTCTGGTGATGGGAAGTTCTGAGCTGGATGGTGGTGATGGCTGCACAGCACTGTGGATTGCTAAACACCACAAATCATACACTTTAATCGGGTTACAATGGTCAGTTTTAGGTCATCAGGGCTTCACCGCACACATGCACACACACATGCACACACACATGCACACACATGCACACACACACATGCACACACGTGCACATGCACACACACATGCACACACACATGCACACACACGCACACACACATGCACACACACATGCACACACATGCACACACACGCACACACACATGCACACACGTGCACATGCACACACACATGCACACACACATGCACACACGTGCACATGCTGCCTTCAACACCTACCCTTCTCCCTCCAGCCACCACATCAGTCTCAACATTGATCCAGCCGTGAAGGCCGTCACGGGCATCTTCAGCCTGGTGACGGGGAAGAGCCCTCTGTTCGCAGCTCATGGAGGAAGCAGCCGGGAAAACCTGGCGCTGCAAAATGTGCAGGTGCCCCCGCCTGGGCCGGCGTCCCCTGGGGGTGGGGGTGGGGGTGCAGGGAGCCCTGGGACAATCACTGCAAAATGTGCTGGTGCCCCTGCCTGGGCCGGCGTCCCCTGGGGAGGTGCAGGGAGCCCTGGGACAATCACCGCAGGATGTGTCGGTGCCCCGGCCTGGGCCGTCATCTCCATGAAGGTCATGGCACAGGGAGCTCAGGGACAACTAGTGCTGGGGTCACAGCCTGTGTGCCTCACTGAAGACGTCGGTCATGCAGCCTTGTTAACAAGGAGGGGGTCTGTGTGTGTGTTGGTGCGTGAGCCTGTGATGTGTAAGAGCAAGATCGGGGGTGTAAGGGTGTGCATGCACGAGTGTGTGCACCAGCATACCAGCATGAGTGCAAGAGGAGGGTGTGAGCCTGGGTGTGAGCATGAGTGTGAGAGGTTACATGAGTGTATGAGAGTACAAGTGTGTGAATGTGAGTATGCACAAGTGTGGGTGTGCTTGTGAGTGCTTGTGCACAAGTGTGTGTGGATGTGCGAGTGAGTGTGCACAAACATGAGTGCACAATTGTGCGCATGAATGAGTGCATGAGCATGCCTGTGAGCGTGCGGGTGGGTGGGTGTGCATGATGTGAGAGTGCACGTGGCTGTGTGTGAGTGTGTGTCTTTTTAATCCTCAGGGAAAAGCCCAGACGCTGTCTGCCTCCTGGGCTACTGCACTTGACTGGGTGCTCCATGATGGGTGGAGGAGAAGAGAGGCCGAGGGCTCCCGCTGCTGGGATCTGTCCCGTCTCTCCCTGTCCCCTTTCTGCTGTGCCTTGGTGGCCCCTCCCCTCCTGCCAGTGGTAAAGGGATGGAAATGCAGTTGCCAAGCTTTCTCCCAGGGACCCCACTGCTGCCACTGATGCTCCCTCTGCCCTCTGCCCTCCTGGGCTCCGGGTGCTCCCATCTTTGAAGACAAGCCCCACCGAGCTTGCGTGAGCCCTGTGGAGTTGGGACAACCCTGAGAGGAAGGCCTCGGGACACCGTGGGACTCTGAGACTCTGATGTTCCCAGAACACTAGAGAGCTCCTAAGCTGTTTTAATTTTCTTGTTTTCAAGAGTCGGTGGGTGCGCGTCTCCCGTGTGTTCCTTTGCGAGGGAACCTGTTATTTCCTCTGTTGTGTTGTCCAGGCTCGAATACGGATGGTCCTCGCCTATCTGTTTGCTCAGCTGAGCCTCTGGTCTCGGGGCATCCGTGGTGGGCTCCTCGTGCTGGGATCCGCCAACGTGGATGAGAGGTGAGTGTGGTCCAGCGGCACGTGGTGGTGGGCCCCCGAACCTCTCAGGACTCTGAGGGTGACACGCTCTGAGGGTGACTCCTGTGCCTCTCATGGCGGGTTTGGTACCTGGAACGACATCATTCCTCTAGAATTTCACCCACCCCGAGTGGCAGAGCTATGAGCATTGTGTACCTGCCAGTGGCTCTGGGTGCTCACCACTTTCATCAGCCTTGTGGTTCTTCGTCTCTCCTGCGCCTCAAATTCATCTTCCCACTGCCCTCTGCCATGGTCGGGCTCCCCTCTTTCTTCTAGGCTATTCCACTGCCTCTTCAGTCATTCCTTTGCAGCTAGTTTTTACCTCCAAACCAGAGTTCATTTTTTATGTGGACTGAAAATACTCCCCGGATAAAATTCAAGCTGCCCCTCGAGCCCAGCAGTGGAGGCTCCTAGAAATTCTTTTCCAGCCTTTGTTTCCCCACTTCCCTTAGGTGAGCCTCTGCCCCTCTCAGCTCGTCTGTGCTATTCTTAGTTGCTCCTTAGGAGCTGAGGAATTTCAAAAACTATTTGTCATGTATTCATTTGTTTGTCTCTGCATCCATCTATCCATCCATCAGTTGGGCCATCCATCTATCCACCCATCCATCCATCTGTCCATTCATCTATCCATCTATGCATCCACCCATCCATATACCCACTCACCTGTCCATTCATCTACCCATCTGTCTGTCCATCCATTCATCCATCCATTCACCCACCCACCCATCTGTCTGTCCACCCACCCACCTATGACCTATCTATTCATCCATCCACCCACCCACTCACCTATCCATTCATTCACCCATCTGTCTGTGCACTCCTCCATCCATCCGTGTACCCACACATCCCTCCACCCAACTGTCCATCCACACATTCATCTACCCACCCACCTATCCATTTATCCACCCATGTGTCTGTCCATCCACCCATCTGTCCATCTGTCCACTCATCTATCCATATATTCATTCACCATTTCATCTGTCCACTTACCCATCCATCCGCCCATCTCTCCCTTTGTCCGTCCATCCACCCATCTGTCCACATTTCCTTCCTTCCATCCATCTATCCCTCCCTTTTTTCTACGGTGTGAGTGTCTTTTTTTTTGAGACAGTCTCGCTTTGTCGCCCAGGCTGGAGTGCAGTGGCGCCATCTTGGCTCACTGCAACTCCACCTCCCGGGTTCACACCATTCTCCTGCCTCCGCCTCCCTAGTAGCTGGGACTACAGGAGCCCACCACCATGCCCGGCTAATTTTTTTGTATTTTTACGAGAGACGGGGTTTCACCGTGTTAGTCTTAATGTCCTGACCTCATGATCCGCCCGCCTCGGCCTCCCAAAGGGTATAAGTGTCTTAATCACTCTGCATCCTTGTCTGTCTACAGACGTGTTCTCTTTTAAAACTGATTTTTTACTTTTAAATCCTATTTTATTGTTCTAATTACAGAAATCTGAAATTAACACCTGATACTGTGTAAACATTCTCATCCTCCTCATGCATGTTTTGATCGTTGCTTTTCTGGTGCCTCTGGTGCCTTTGTAAGGGACTGATTTTTCAGGAGGGGTGAGTGGCTGGTGTGTATTCTGAGCTCTGGTGTAGTTGAGGAGATTGATGTTTGGTTTGGTTTTTCATTGCTTTTGTAGATGCGGAAGAATTTGATCTGTTATAAAATTGTGTTACAACAGTTCCCCTCACAACTCTTGTCCATCATTTTCTAGTATTTAAAATGTTAACAAAGAAACGAGTATTTTTTCCAGGGCGGGATTGGGTTCTGGGAGCTGGAAGGTCTCTAGATGCCATTTAGAAAATAAACAAACGGGCTGGGTGCGGTGACTCACACCTGTAATCCTAGCACTTTGGGAGGCCGAGGCAGGTGGATCATGAGGTCAGGAGATCGAGACCATCCTGGCTAACATGGTAAAACCCCGTCTCTAATAAAAATACAAAAAATTAGCCGGGCGCGGTGGCAGGCGCCTGTAGTCCCAGCTACTTGAGAGGCTGAGGCAGAAGAATGGCGTGAACCTGGGAGGCGGAGCTGGCAGTGAGCCGAGATGGCGCCACTGCACTCCAACCTGGGCGACAGAGCGAGACTCTGTCTCAAAAAAAAAAAAGAAAAAATAAGCAAACGTAATTCCTCAGCTGCCCCTTTCTCATTGCGGGACAGAAGGCTCTGTGGCTGCGGACACGCCCCTCATGATGTAGCAAAGCCCTTCTGTCTGTTTCACATGCCGCATCCCCGTCTGCTGTCTTCTTCTCACTGGACACAGCCAGTCCTTCTCTTCCTCTGCGTTCTGGCGAGAATCTCAAGTGTGTAGTGTTGATTTCTTTTAAATTTCCCTGTAATTCTGTTGTTGAATTGCTTCTGATTCTAGTTCCGTTGCATCCCTGTCTGCTCGTCGGGGGCCTGTTGGACACCTGTCCCCCATCAGGCTTTCTTCCCGGTGGTGTGAATGAGTCAGAAACAATTCTTGTTCTCTGCAAGTAGGAGCAGACAGCAATAACCCAGCTGATAACATGTGTGTTGTAGGAAACATCTGCCGAGAGAGCTCAAGCAGGGGAAGGGAGAGCTGGGAGTTTGTAAGCAGCTCACCCAGGGAGGGCCCTACTGAGAAGTGGGTTTCATAAAGGCCTGCAGGAGGCAAGGGTGGGTGGAGAAGAGCCCGTGAAGGCCTGAGTCGTGACTGCCCCAGGACTGAGGTTCCGTCATTGTCTCCCTGAAAGGCCTGGTCTTGAGTGGGGACTGGAAGACCCACAGAGCTGGTTTTGGAAAGTGTGCGGTGTGGGGCAGGGGGAGGTGTGAGAAGCCAGAGACAGCTGTTTCCAGAAATTTCACTTCGAAGGGGAGGGGAGGCGCAGGATAAGCGCTGCCGAGATCAGTGGGGACAGGAAAAGGAGTTTGCTTTATTATTAGAGACAGGGTCTTGCTCTGTCACCCAGGCCGGCGTGGCATGGCACCGTCACGGCTCACGGCAGCCTCGACCTCCTGGGCTCAAGTGATCCTCCCACCTTAGCCTCCCAAGTAGCTGGGACTGTAGGCACACCACCACGCCTAATTTTTTTTTGTTTCCGCTCTGTTGCCCAGACTGGTCTCCATTTGTTTTCTTGCCTTAAAATGCTGTAAAGAAAAGACCAACAGAGAGGGGGTGGACTTGCTGGTGCGGAGCAGTGGAGATGTTACTGGCGAGATGAGAGCAGGTGACCAAGCAGGAGCGTGGCTTTGCTGGGGGCCCGGCCAGTGCATCCCCAGCAGCAGGAGGGGTGGGTTCAGAGGCAGGCCCAGCAGAAGGTTCCAGAGGGAGCAGGAGGGGAGGGGAGAGTGAAGCCAGCCCTGCGGGGTTAAGTTGGGGTTAGCACGGGAATGCAGGGCTGAGAGACTGTGTTGAAAGTGGGCATCTAACAACATGATTTCGGCTGCTGGAAGTGACCAGCCTGGGGGAAAGCTCCATGCAGAGCGCGAGAGGAGGGGACAGCTGCTGGAACTCGGTGGTCCTGTGTTGAAATTTATGGCCACGCCTGTTGCTGGCTTCAGAGTCTCACCAATCCACCAAATCAGTCTCGATTTCACCAGAAAAAGTCTGCCTCAATTTTCCCCCTATAACCGTGCCTCCCCATCCCCGTGGTCCCCAACCTCCCAGCCGGAGTTTCCTTCCGCCAAGGCAAGGCAGCGTCCTGGCCCCGTGGGTCTGCAGGTTGAGCTGAGCTCTGCACTGCGGGATTTCGCCTGTGCTCTCTGAGTCAGCCCAGGCGGATTTCCCCAGTCCTGGGCAGTCACTGGGAATGGAAGAGAAAAGGTGGTAAGATGGAGACTGTCATCTCCCCTGGCCCGTCTGGCCCATATCCCAGCTCCTGCTAAAGGACCGTTGGGCGGGACAGGACAGGGAGTGATGGGGCGACTGGGACAGCCCCCACTGAAGGCAGCACAGGGTCTCACTTGTCCCTCTGTGGGGACCCTGGAGGTCTTACACCCCCCGACATTGCTCCACGGTGAGGGTCTGGAAGGGTGAGAAGGCGTGGAGGTGTGAGCTTGAGAGTGTCGAGAAATGCCTCTGGTGGGGTAGGCAGGGGCCAGTCTGGAAGGCCTTGCAAGGTCAAGGGCAGCATTGAGAGGATTCAGACGGTGGAAGGGCCTGGCCTGGCCTGGTGTGGCGGAGATGGGTGGTCAGCCAGGAGTCCCGTGGAGAACCTGGAGGCCTGTGCCAGCGGTGGCAGTGGGGTGGGGTGGAGAAGGGCGGCTGGAACCCAGTACCACTAGGTGAGTGCCTTCAACAACACACATTTATGGTCCCTCAGTTCTGTGGGACGCACGTCCAGTATGGGTCCCCTGGCTCAAGTTAAGGTGTGGACGTGGTGGGTTCCTTCTGGACGCCCCAGAGAGAATCTGTTTCCTGCCGTTTCCAGGCTCTGGAGTCCTGCCTTCTTTGGCTCACGACCTCCTCCGTCTTTACCACCAGCGGCCCCGCGTTTCTGTCTTTCCCCTGCAGTCAGGGCTCCCTCGACTCTCATTTTCACCCCCTTCTTTTAAGGACCCCTGTGATTGCCTTTCGGGGCCACCCTGCAATCCAGCATCACCCCCACATCTCAAGTCCCCACCTGAGTCCATCTGCAAAGTCCCTTTTGCCCTGTGCGGTGACAGAGTCACAGGTTCTGAGGATTAGGACGTGGGCATCTTAGTGAGGGATGGATTCTTCTGCCGATCGCAGGCCTCAGAGTTGACAGGCAGGGGAAGGGCCCGGCCGCATGGGCAGCAGAGTGTCCGTCCACGTGTGTCGAGTCCCTGCTCACTCCCGACACCCCAAGACCTCTATCCCTCAGCTCTGTTCAGACGGCTGCTCCCAGCTCCGTGCTGGTGACCCCCAAAACCTGCCTGCCATCCCCGTTGTCTCCTCTGGTGTGCTCAAAGGCCCTCCTGGGTCATCTGCAGCCTCTGCCACCTTTGCAGGTTGCTCTGGGACTTCTCCAGGAGGCTTGAATTTGCCACACCTCTGGCTTCAGGGCCCCTGGAAGAAGCAACTCCATGGACGGCTGGGGTTGATGGAATCTGCGGCCCCTCGGGAACCCGCGCTCTCTCTCCCTCTCCCTGCAGTCTCCTGGGCTACCTGACCAAGTATGACTGCTCCAGTGCAGACATCAACCCCATAGGCGGAATCAGCAAGACAGACCTGAGAGCCTTCGTCCAGTTCTGCATCGAGCGCTTCCAGCTTACTGCCCTGCAGAGGTGAGCGTGCTCACGGGCTGTGGCTCCACAGCCACGGGGCTCCTCTCCCAGCACGGGCCTGGCCACCCTGGCCCACACTCAGGCTCCTTCATAGCTCCTGTTGCCTGCTGAATAGTCCTGCCCTTGAGCTGGCACTTGAGGCCTGTGACCAAGCCTCCCTTTCTTCCTGTGGGTGCCTCCACAGCCCCCCAACTCCGGCCAGATCACGGATCTGCGGCCTCCTGCCTTCCCCGCCTGCCCTGCCTCCCTTCCCCAGGCCGAGGCTTGGCGGACCGAGGCTCACCACATCTGAGCAGAGCACCTGTGCTTTAGAAGTGACAGAAGACAGGGCCGGGCGCGGTGGCTCAAGCCTGTAATCCCAGCACTTTGGGAGGCCGAGATGGGTGGATCACGAGGTCAGGAGATCGAGACCATCCTGGCTAACACGGTGAAACCCCGTCTCTACTAAAAATACAAAAAACTAGCCGGGCGAGGTGGCGGGCGCCTGTAGTCCCAGCTACTCGGGAGGCTGAGGCAGGAGAATGGAGGGAACCCGGGAGGCGGAGCTTGCAGTGAGCTGAGATCCGGCCACTGCACTCCAGCCCGGGCGACAGAGCGACACTCCGTCTCAAAAAAAAAAAAGAAGTGACAGAAGACGGATCAGTGCCCAGACCTTTCCTCGGCCTTTGCCAAGGTTTCCTGCCACGGGAATGTGTTTTCTTCTCTGCTTATTGTCACTGGGGTGACTGTGCCCCCCAGGGGACAGCAGGCAATGTCTGCAGACATGCTTAGTTAGCTTCACCACACGGGGTGTGCTGGGCATTAGCAGGTAGAGGCCAGGGGTGCTCCTCAACATCGTGCCGTGCACAGGCCATTGACATTCCCTACAGCAGAGTCCCCTCGACCCGGGTGTGGTCAGTGCCCGGTGGACTGGCCCTGCACTGTGCCTCCACCTCTGCCTCCCCTCCTGGGGTCGGGAGGCCACAGCAGTGCCCACGCTCCTCAGGCCAGGGTGCTCACCCCTGCTGGGAAGCCCAGCACCGCAAGCCTCGGTGATGTCCTGCCCAGGGTGAACGGAGTGACCAGGGCCAGCACAATCGGGAAACTTAGTTTGGGGATTCTCTCCGAGAGCTCACACCACCCTCGCAGCTGCACTGACCCACCTCTGTGTGTTTTGGCTGCAGCATCGTGTCGGCGCCGGCCACCGCAGAGCTGGAGCCCTTGGCTGATGGACAGGTGTCCCAGACCGACGAGGTAATGGCAGTGGCTTTGCCACGGCACTTCCTGCCCTCCTCCCCACCTCCTGCATGGTGGTGCTGGCTCTTCCAACCTCCCTCCTGACCCCAGGAGCTGTGCTCCATCACTGTCACTGGGTCCCTGGCCTGGGTGCCCAGGGCTCAGTGTCAGTCACATCGCTGGCCTTTGACACTTCAATTTACTTCCTCATGGTTGGGGCCCCAGAACGGGGATGACATGGTGGGAGGGGAGGGAGAGCATATGGCGGGCGGAGGAACACAAGTCCCTCGCAGGCAGGAGGGGCGTCTCTGCTTGTGCTTTAGAGTGACCTAGGAGGAGAATCGCCCTTGACTCCTCCACTGCACACTGGCCCTTCATGATGAGGCCCAGGCTGTGGTTTGTAGCTTAATGGATGCTGGGAGAAGTGGCTGTGGGCTTTTTGTGATAAGATCCATGACACTCCAGCCTCTTAGGTTACAAGGACTTGCTGCTATAATTTCTTCCAAGCGTTTTCTAGTTTTCATCCTTACATTTAGGTCTGTGATCTAGTTGAGTTACTTTTGTGTGTGGTGTGAGGAAGGGGTTCAGTTTCATTCCTTTGCATGTGAATATCCAGTGGTCCTAGCACCATTTGCTGAAAGGATGATTCTTTCCCACATTGATTTAGCTTGGCACCCTTGTTGTAAATGTAGGATTTATTTCTGGACACTCAATTCTGTCCCACAGATCTTTTCTGTTTTTCCTTATGCTGGTCCCACACTGTCCTGATTATTATAACTTTGTAGGAAGGATTTTGGCTACTCTGAGCCTCTTGAATATCCATATGAATTTTGAGATCAGCTTGTCAATCTCTGGAGAAAAGAAAAAAGCTTGCATTTTGATGGAGATTGCATTGACACTGTAGATCAGTTTGGGGAGTTCTGCCATCTTAATCATAAGAACACTTTGGATCCATGAACATGGGACATGGAATGTCTTACTTATTTAAGTTGTCTCTAATTTTTTTTTTTTTTTTTAGACAGTGTCTCACTCTGTTTCCCAGGCTGGAGTTGCAGTGGCGCAATCTCAGCTTACTGCAACCTCCGCCTCCCTGGCCCAAGCAATTCTCCTGCTTCAGCCTCCTGAGTAGCTGGGATTATGCATGTGCATCACCATAGTAGAGATGGGGTTACACCATGTTGGGCGAAGCATGAGGCCTCAAACTCCTGGCCTCAAGTAATCTGCCCACCTTGGCCTCCCAAAGTGCTGGGATTACAGGAGTGAGCCACTGCGCCCGGCCTCTAATGTCTTTCAACAATGTTTTTTTCTAGTTTTCAGAATTTAAGGTTGCACTTCTTTCGCCAAATGTATTTCAAAATATTTTATCGTTTTTGATACTCTGGTGAATGGAGTTGTTTTAATAATTTCATGTGTAGGTTGTTCATTGCTACTTTATAGAGAAACACTGTTGATTTTTGCATATTGACCATATACCCTGCACCTTGTTGAGCTCATGTATTAGTGCTCAGAGCTTTTTAGTAACCTCCTTAAGATTCCGATTTACAGGGTCATGCCGTCGCAGCTAGAGAGAATTTCTGCCAAGCCTGATGATCCTAACCCAGGGCAGGCCCAGGCTGATCGACGTGTTTGTGTTACTAGTTTTTAACAACAAATGTTAAAAAGCAAAATAAAAAATCTTTTTTTAATAGAAAGAAGCTTATAGAATAAGAAAAAATATTTTTACAATTAGATCCATGAACCTCCAACTTCCTTAGGTCACAAGGATTTGCTCCTATAATTTCTTCCAACAGTTTTATCATTTAAGTCCTTATGTTTAGGTCTGTGAGCCAGTTAATTTTTGTGTGTGGCAGCTGACAGTGTATTTGTGTTTTAAGCTGTTATTATAAGAGTCAATTTTTTTTTAATTAAAAAGTTTATAAGGTAAGGCTGAGCGCGGTGGCTCACGCCTGTAATCCCAGCACTTTGGGAGGCTGAGGTGGGCAAATCACTGAGGTCAGGTGTTCAAGACCAGCCTGGCCAACATGGTGAAACCCCATCTATACCAAAGAAATACAAGCAAAACAAAACAAACAAACAAAAAAAGTGTATAAGATATAAAGGTTACAATAAGCTAAGGTTAATTTATTATTGAAGGAAGAAAAATATATTTGTATTAATTGACTGTAGCCTAAGTTTACAGTGCTTAGACAGCCCAGAGTAGCATCCCAGGCCTTCCCATTCACCCACCACTCACTCCCTGACTCACCCAGAGCGGCTTCCAGTCCTGCAAGCTCCAGTCCTGGGAAGTGCCCTATGCAGGTGTCCCATCTTTTATCCTTTCTACTGTATTTTTACTGTCCCTTTTCTACATTTAGATACATAAATACTTAGCATTGTGTTAGACTGGCCCAGAGTATTCAGCACAGCAACATGCTGTGCCCGTGTGTAGCCGAGGAGCTCAGACTGTGCCATGGAGCATAGGCGTGTAGGAGGCTAGACCATCTGGATGTGTGTAAGTGCCTTGAGGATGTTCACAAGATGCAGTGGCCTGGCCGTGTGTTTCTCAGACCGTATCCCTGTCATTAAGTGATGCGTGCCTATCTTTCTTGACGATCCATTGATTTCTTTTGTTTTGTTTTGTTTTTGAGATGGAGTTTTGCTCTTGTTGCCCAGGCTGACTGGAGTGCAGTGGTGCAATCTTTGCTCACCGCAACCTCCGCCTCCCGAGTTCAAGCAAGCAGTTCTCCTGCCTCAGCCTCCCAAGTAGCTGGGATTTACAGGCATGTGCCTCCATGCCCGGCTAATTTTGTATTTTTAGTAGAGACGGGATTTCTCCATGTTGGTCAGGCTGGTCTTGAACTCCTGACCTCAGGTGATGCGCCTGCCTCGGCCTCCCAAAGTGCTGGGTCTACAGACCCACCGCGCCCGGCCTCGCCATTGATTTCTGTAAAGTCACTAAGGTGTCTCTTTCATTACGGATTTTAGTTGAGTCTTCATTCTTTTTTCTTGGTCATTTTAGCTAAAGGTTTGTCAATTTTTTTTTTTTTTTGTCTTTCCAAGCATAACTTTTTGTTTTGTTGATTTTCTCTATTGTCTTTCATTAATTTCCCTCTGATCTCTGCCATTTCCTTCCTTGTGCTGGCTTTGGGTTTCATTTGCTCTTCTTTTTCTAGTATCCCAAGGTGGAAAGTTAGGTTATTGATTTGAGATCTTTTTCTTTTTTAAGGTAGGTGTTTACAGCTACAAGTTTCCCTCCTAGCACTGCATTCAGTGCCTCCCATACGTTTTGGTCTGTTGTGTCTTCATTTCATTTATCCAAGTATTTTCTGATTCCCTTGGTGACTTCTTCGTTGATCCATTGATTATTTAGGAATATGCTCTTTAATTTCCACGTATCTGTGAATTTCCAAAATTTTTGTTACTGAATTTGTACTTTTATTCCATTGTGGTGAGAAAGCACTTTGTATGACTTCCACATTTAAAGTTGTCTGAGGCCTCTCTCGTGGCCCAGCAGATGGTCTGGCCTGGGAAGTGCCCCGTGTGCCCTTGGGAGGAAGGCGGGTTCCGCGGCCGCTGGGTGCAGCGCCCTGCAGCCGTGTGCCAGGCCTCCCTGCTTGACAGAGTTGTCTGTATCTTCCATTTCCTTGTTGATTTTTCATCTTAGTTGTTCTGTCCATTATTGAAAGTGGGGTATTGAAGTCTCCAGCTATTGTTGAATTGAAGGAATTAAATGTCACACTGGAAAATGCTCACTTCATGGGAAAGAAACCCGTCAATCAGCTGTTTGTGCACAACCCGTCAGGTGCTGGGGACGCCGTGGTGAGCAACACAGACGTGGCCTCTGCAGTGAAAACACTTAGAGTCCCCTGGAGGGACGGACAAGAAGGCCCAGCGATGGCTGTGGCCATACTGTCTAATGATGGCCCTGGGATGTGGTAGGAATCCAGGGGAAATCGGAGCGGGTCTTGAACAATGGAAGGGGCCTGGGTTGTATGAGCCTCACGGTGAAATCGGCTCCTCTGAGCCTGGCTTGAGGCATTTGTTGCCTGGCGCTGTGATAGTGATACCAGCGGCACCTCATGGCCTCCAGCATGGCCCAGATTTCAGTGAGCCCCCAGTCCTCTTCTCTGAGTCCCCCACTCTTCAGGGCACGGGCTCAGGAGGGCAGCAGACAGGCTCCATCTGCTCCGTGTGCCACGCCTTCCTCGGATGATTTGTGGAGCTACTGTCACTAATGACCCGGTGGCTTAAAACAACAGGAATTTCTTCTCTCACAGATCCAGAGGCCAGGGTCTGGAATCAAGGTGTTGGCAGAGTCCTGGTCCCTCTGAAGGCTCTGGGGCAGTGGTCCCCAGTCTCTTGGCACCAGGGTTTCCTGGAAGACAACGTCTTCCACAAACAGAGGGTGGGAGATGGCTTTGGGATGAAACCGTTCCACTTCAGATCACCAGGTGGTAGATTCTCATAAGGGTCGTGCAACCTAGATCCCTCGCTTGTGCAGTTCACAGTAGGGCTCGCGCTCCTGTGAGAATCTATGCCACCGAGGATCTGATGGGAGGCGGAGTTCAGGCGATAATGCTCACTCACCCCACCGCTCACCTCCTGCTCTGCGATCCAGATCCTGACAGGCCAGGGACCAGTACCCATCCATGGTCTGGGGGTTGGTGACCGCTGCTCTAGGGGGTCCTTTCTTGCCTCTTGCATCTTCTGGGGACTCCAGGTGTTCTTTGGCTTGTGGCTGCATCACTTCATCCTTTGCTTCCTTCTTCCTGTGGCCTCCCGTTCTCCACGTGTCCTCCTGGCCCTTATGACATCCCAATGACATACGGGATGTCATTGGATGCAGGGCCCACCCCACATTCAGAGTCATCTCACCTTCAGATTCTTTACTTAATTACATCTGCAAAGACTTTTTATCTTTTTCTCTTTTCTTCTTTTTCTTTTCTTTTTTTTTTTTTAAGAGACAGGGTCTGGCTCTGTCACCCAGGCTGGAGTGTAGAGCCGTAATCTTGGCTCACTGCAGCCTCAATGTCCTGGGCTCAGGTGATCCTCCCACCTCAGCCCCCCAAGTAGCTGGGACTGCAGGTGCACACACACCTCGACACCCAGCTAGTTTTTTACTTTTTATAGAGACAAGGTCTTGCCATGTAAAACCCCTGGGCTCAAGCAGTCCTCCCACCTCGGCCTTCCAAAGTGCTGGGATTACAAGTGTGAGCCACCACGCCCGGCCTACGCTCTTTTTCCAAATAAAGTCACATCCCCAGGAACTGGGCCTTCAGACACGAGTGCTCTTGGTGAGCCACAGGTCATGCATTGCAGTCCTCCAAACCAAATGCCTGGTTCTTCGTTGCTGTTTTCCAAATGCTGCCTCCTTACTGGCTGACCAGCGATGGGGAGCAAAGCCCACCTCTGCTCCTGCCTCCCTGGGAGAGTCTCACCTCCTGGGTCTCTGGTCCCCAACTCCAAAAGAAGCTTTAGGCTGTCCTCCCGCTGTGACTTGCTGTCACTGTGGAACGGATTTTTGTCGTGCACAGGAAGATATGGGGATGACGTACGCAGAGCTCTCGGTCTATGGGAAACTCAGGAAGGTGGTCAAGATGGGGCCCTACAGTATGTTCTGCAAACTCCTCGGCATGTGGAGACATGTCTGCACCCCGAGACAGGTAAAGCCCGTGGGACATGTCACAGAGGGAGGCCAGTTAGGTAATGTCCCCTTTGCAGAGGCCGGTTTGACCTGCAGGAACAAGTAGACGACAGTGTGACCCTAACATAATAAAACTGTGTCTCACACAGTAACACTCTCCAGTTGTTTTTACCAACTTTGGTCTTCTGCTGGCCCAAAGTTAATCTGTGTGAGGCTCACCCACAGCCAGGTAAACATGACATGAAACAAGCCCTCCCTTTTCTTTGAGGGCAGAATGTAAACCTCAGGGTCAGAATAGTATTGCTTTTCTGCTAGTTGTGAGTCTTGCCTGGGCTGAAACCCACAAGCATGGTAGTCCCATGGAACCTCCTGGAAGCCTTGTGAAATAAATCTTCGCGGGATTTATCTCAGATCTCCCGAGTCAGCATGCCATAGCATCAGAGGCGGGGGACCCCATTTTCATAGCATCAGAGTCAGGGAGACCCCGTTTTCATAGCATCAGAGGCAGGGGGACCCCAGTTTCATAGCATCAGAGATGGGGGACCCCGTTTTCATAGCATCAGAGGCAGGGGACCCCGGTTTCATAGCATCAGAGGCAGGAGGGCCCCGGTTTCATAGCATCAGGGGCGGGGGACCCTGTTTTCATAGCGTCAGAGGCAGGGGGACCCCGTTTTCATAGCGTCAGAGGCAGGGGGACCCCGTTTTCATAGCGTCTGAGGCGGGGGACCCCGTTTTCATAGCATCCGAGGCAGAGAGACCCCGTTTTCATAGCGTCCGAGGCAGGGAGACCCCGTTTTCATAGCGTCCGAGGCGGGGGACCCCGTTTTCACAGCGTCCGAGGCAGAGAGACCCCGTTTTCATAGCGTCCAAGGCAGGGAGACCCCGTTTTCATAGCGTCAGAGGCAGGGAGACCCAGTTTTCATAGCGTCAGAGGCAGGGGACCCCGTTTTCATAGCATCAGAGGCGGGGGACCCTGTTTTCATAGCATCAGAGTTAGGGGGATGCTGGTTTCATAGCTCAGCCAGCGCCCCCAGTGTGAGCCTGGGCATCCCCCATGCCTGCCACTGGGGAAGGTCCTGTGTGGGGAGTAACCCATTAACCGTTTGCTTGTGTGGTCCAGCATCGGAATTCCAGCCTGGGGTCTCTCCAGCTTTGCTAACATGAAGTTCGTGTGTTGCACGCCAACCAGGTCGCTGACAAAGTGAAGTGGTTTTTCACCAAGCACTCCATGAACAGACACAAGATGACCACGCTCACGCCCGCGTACCATGCCGAGAACTACAGCCCTGAGGACAACAGGTTTGATCTGCGACCGTTCCTGTACAACACGAGCTGGCCTTGGCAGTTTCGGTGCATAGAAAATCAGGTAAATCCAGCAGAAATGTTTCTTTCTCCATGTTTAGTGTCTGTAGAAGAAACGTGAGGTTATTTCCATGAAAGACTGAAAAACTTTCTTATATACACAGTGACTTTTTACTGTCCTCCTTTCTGCAAAGGGACAAGTATGTTTAAAGTGTTTTTTAAATTTACTTTTCTCATGATGGCAAATAAAAGTTCTGTATATTGATGGTATACAACATGACATTCGATACGAGTGTCACGGTGGAATGGCTAAGTCAAGCTCTTTCACTGTACATGCCTTACCCCACATGCCTATTATTTGTGTGTGGTGAGAGCACTTAAAATCTACTGTTTCAGCAATTTTCCAATATTAACTACAGTCACCATGTTGTGCACTGGATCTGTTGAACTTACTTCTTTTGTGGCCTTTGACCAACATCTCCCCACCCAGCAGCCCCTGGTAGCCGCCATCGCACTCTCTGCTTCCACGAGATCCCCTTTTTGAGATTCCACAGATGACTCAGACCATGCAGTATTTGTCTTTCTCTGCCTGGCTTATTTCACTTAAGATGTTCGTCTAGGTTCATCCATATTGCTGCAAATGGCAGAATTTCCTTCTTTCCGCAGGCTGCATAGTTCTCCACTGTGTGTGTGCACATATTAGGGACGTTAGGTGATGACCGGAGATGATTTTGGTTATCACGACTGGGCTAGGGTCTGTGCTCCCAGCATCCTGTGGGTGAAGCCCAGGGATGCTGCTGAATGTCCTTCCACGTGCAGGACGGGCCCATCCCAACCCCACGCCTAGCAGAGAATTCTTTGTTCCACATGTTGGTGGCGCCAAGGTTGAGGAATGCTGATGTTTGGGGCCGGAAGGTGTTTGGGGCTGCATGGTTGTAAGGAAGAGATACTGTGTCTGGCTGATTTCTGTGGAATGGAACTTGCTGAAAGAGTGACTTAGAGCGTGGAAGGGAGGGCAGGGGTCACAGGGTCTGGAAAGCTGGGACTCAGGCCAGGTGGCTGCTGCCCTATATCCCCTGCTGTGGCTGGACGAGCCCATGCGCCACACGCTGTCTGGGCTGGATGCCAACCTGCTCTGCCATCCTTGAATCCCAGTGTCCCTGGGTCACCGGGCAGTGGAGTGGCCAAGCCTCGGGTGATGGGCCCTGTCATTTGGCCACCCAGGACAGGAGAGAGAGCTACCCCAGCTCTGGCCTCTGTAGTGGGTGGTGGGGGCTTGGCTCCCACCAAGATGCACTCGGGTGAGCTCCCCCAGATCAGGAAGGGGGTTCAGACGCTGTGCAGCCACAAGAGTGAAAACACGTAGGAACATCAGAGACAGATTCAGGTAAAGGTGGAAACACTGCCGTGCTGTCGTCTGCGGTGACAGCTGTGCGTGTGCTGGACCCGCCCCTCCAGGCTTTTCCAGCGCACACTCCCAGCATCCGGTGGAGACTCTGGTAATTTACTTTTTCACCTCTGGGACTTGTGACCCGCTTTTGGTGTGTGCCAGTGTTTCGACAGCCCCAGAGTCTGTCCTCGCAGGGCTGTGGTGTCACAGGCCTCTCTTTCCAGGTGCTACAGCTCGAGAGGGCAGCGCCACAGTCCCTGGACGGCGTGGACTGAGGCCAGGTCCTTCCTGGAGGCCTCCTCTCCTCGGGGACCCCAGCGCCTCGTCACCAGCATTGCTGGAGCCAAGGGTAGGAGCCCAGAACAGCACGGCACATCAGCCGAGAAGGAGGGAACTTTTCAGTCAAATTCCTCAAAAAGAGGCTGGAATAAAGCCTGGGCTTAAAAAGAGGCTGGAATCCAATGCATGTGGTTTTGACCTCCTGCCAGCGCGTGCTTCCCCGCGAACTCTGGCACTCTCTGACGGAAGCCGCCTGGGTAGGACAGGTCCAACCGCCGCCCTGTGTGGCATCTTTGCTGCAAGAACAAGAATAGTGGCTCCCGGGCAGGGAGGGGTATCATGAGCAGAAAATGAAGGAGAGAAGACTTCCTCTCCCACCCATATACACCTTCCTGTCCTGGGTTCCAGAAGGTTCTGGGGAGATGGTCCCCGCAGAGCTCTCTTCCTGGGAGTCTGGGGACTAGTCGGCCTTACTCCTGTCCTGTGGGAGAACCACCCCATCTGGGCATGGGGCAGGGGCGGGGCAGGGGCGGGGCAGTGGCGGGGCCCTGTGGGTCCCCCTTCCTGTTCGTTTTCCTGCCATTCTGGGCACCTTTGTCTTTTTATGGAATGGGGTGAGGAGCGGCGCTTCCATCCTCTCCAGAGCTCCCCTTGGTCCTGGAACCCTCTCTCCAGGGTAGCCCCAGGGAGTCTCAGCCTCCCATCCTTGCAGGGTGAAGGTGAGATGAAGATGGGTGCACAGGCCAGAGCCTCCAGGAGGGTGGAGTGGGTTTGGGGTCTGTGCTGCCCACCAGGTGTCCGTCCTCTCTCTCCCCCATGCCCGGCCCCTCTGCCTGGAGCACTCCTGCTTCCCAGCCTCACCTAGAGCCCCACACCAAACCCAGGGCCCAGGCTGGGACACAGACCACAGCCGAGGGTGAATTTCCCAGGAAGCGACTGGGGGCCCTGGGCTGGGATACGGGGAGTGATCCTCCCACCATGCCGCCTCTGCGGGCCTGCGCGGCCTTTCTTCCCCTGTCCCCGCTCAGAGGCGGGTCTGCGCGGTCTTTCTTCCCCTGTCCCTGCTCTGTCTCCTCTCAATGTCCAGCTTTCCATAAGCCGGGCTGTAGATTTCCCTCTGTCCTGGGCCACCAGGGAGCCTTCCAACTGTGATGTGCCCGGTACCGAGGTGGCCCCCAGCAGACCCTGTCCCTCCCAGTGTGCTGCCACTGGGGACGACCCCCAGGGGGTGGCTGCCCGAGGCCTCCTTGGTCCATCCTGGTCTCACCGTCTCTAGGTCATAGCAGTACTAAGTGGCGTGATAGCAGAAAGTGGGGGGCACTCGGCAGGTGCTGTTTGTATAGTAGAGAGTAGGGAGCACTTGGCAGGTGCTGTCTGGATAGCAGAGAGTGTGGAGCACTTGGCAGGTGCTGTCTGGATAGTAGAGAGTGGGGGGCACTCGGCAGGTGCTCTCTGGATAGCAGAGAGTGGGGGGTACTCGGCAGGTGCTGTTGGGATAGCAGAAAGTGGGGGGCACTTGGCAGGTGCTGTTGGGATAGTAGAAAGTGGGGGGCACTCGGCAGGTGCTGTTGGGATAGTAGAAAGTGGGGGGCATTCGGCAGGTGCTGTCAGGATAGCAGAAAGTTGGGGGCATTCAGCAGGTGCTGTCGGGATAGTAGAAAGTGGGGGGCACTCAGCAGGTGCTGTTTGTATAGTAGAAAGTGGGGGCACTCGACAGGTGCTGTCTGAATAGCAGAGAGTGAGGAGCACTTGGCAGGTGCTGTCTGGATAGCAGAGAGTGAGGAGCACTTGGCAGGTGCTGTCTGGATAGCAGAGGGGGGGTGCACTCGGCAGGTGCTGTCTAGGAATGCTAGGCAGGCAAGGGAAGAACGCCTCAAGTGAGCATGCGCACAACTCCAGTAAACACACTGCGCATGCTCCCCTCCCAAGCGCCGGCAGCCACTGTGCCTACGGATAGCGCTCCCCGAGGGAGGAATCCGGGAACCGTAATGCCAGACCCCGGAAGCATGCCGACCCCATGTCAAAAGGTCAAACCACGCACCTGACTCTCAAGTAGCCTGCTGGGCCCTCTTCCAAATTTACTTTCCTTCCTTTCGTTCCTGCTCTAAAGCTTTTTAATAAACGTCCACTCCTGCTCTAAAACTCGCCTCAGTCCCATGCCCCTCAGTGGAATTCTGTCTTCTGAGGAGACGAGAATTGAGGCTGCCGCAGACCCCTATGGATTCGCCACCGGTAACAGGAGGTGAAACCAAGAAGAAATATGGCAGGTATGGTGTTTTCTCCTTTACTCTCCCACCGTAACAATCATCGACACAAGATTTCTGTGACCAAACATGGGTTTTATTTCCCCCTCACACTAAGCAGTGGACGCCAGCTGGGTATCCTCTAATTCAGTTCTGACACCATCTACCCAGAGAAAGCATCACGTCCCGCACATTGAGAGCTCAGTTCCCAAGACTGCACACCCCGCCACCGCCACACACACACACACAAAACAGTCGCAAGTTCGGGCCTCCAGAACCTCTGACCTACCAGCTTCAAGTTGGGGTTCCCATGACCCCCTCATTAAGCTCACAGAACTCAGGGAAATGCTCGTGTTTAGCAGTGTATTATAAAGGATATTGCAAAGACTATAGATGAAGAGCCACGTACGGTGAGGCACAGGGGGAGGGGTGCCGAGCTTCCATGATCTCCCCAGGCTCCACCCCCTAGGACCCTCCCTGCATTCAGCTATCCAGAAAAGCTCTCTGAACCCAGTCCTCTTGGGTTTTCTTTCTTTTTTTTTTTTTTTTTTTTGAGACAGAGTCTCACTCTGTTGCCCAGGCTGGAGTGCAGTGGAATGATCTCGGCTCACTGCAACCTCTGCCTCCTGGGTTCAAGCAATTCTCCTGCCTCAGCCTCCCTAGTAGCCGAGACTACAAGCACGTGCCACCACGCCTGGCCAATTTTTTGTATTTTTAGTAAAGACGGGGTTTCACTGTGTTAGCCAGGATGGTCTCGATCTCCTGACCTCGTGGTCCGCCCACCTCGGCCTTCCAAAGTGCTGGGATTACAAGCGTGAGCCACCATTCCCCGGCCCCTCTTGGGTTCTCATGGAAGCTTTGTGCCATCACCATTCCTTCCCCCAGGGCATGGGGTAGGTAGGGATTACTGTCTCATGGGAGGGTCTCAAGACCCACAGTCAACAAGGCAAGGGACCATCAGAGTAGGAGAGCAGGAGGACACCAGAGGCTGCCCCTGAGGCTTAAAACATTCAATAGTCTATTAGGTTGCTGCAAAAGTAATTACAATAATTTTTGCACCAAACTAGTAACAAAAGACTCACCAAGTCTGTGGAAGTTATCAGCTAGGAACCATGGACAAAAAATATCACAACACCAAAACAGTGTAAAGTGCTATGTATACATAAGCTATTCAGTGCAGTAGAGTCCCATCTCACAGCGGCTGGGCTTCCAAAAATTAGCTTACCATCATGCCTGGCTAATTTTTGTATTTTTAGTAGAGACAGGGTTTCACCATGTTGGCCAGGCTGGTCTCGAACTCCTGACCTCAGGTGATGTGCCCGCCTCAGCTTCCCAAAGTGCTGGGATTACAGGCATGAGCCCCCGTGCCCCGCCCATTCAAAATCTTAAATCCACAGAGGTCATTCTCTAATTGCTCCACTTACACTCAAATACATTTTGATGGCAGCATGCATTATGCTATAAGTATTTTACAGAAAATGTAAATTTTTTTAGTTACCATAAACTCTCCTAAAAAATTATTTCAAAATACATTTTCTCTTAAGACATTTCAAAATTTGACATTTCTTAAAACAGTGCTTACCATATACAACCCACTGGTATTAATGCTTTTACTATTCAAACTAATGTTATAGTAACCACACTGTGTGAGGACTTAATAACATCTACCTTTTACAAATAAATCCAGACAGTGCTAACTGACCGATTGAATCTTCTGACCTGCAGACAGTGCACGCCTCTTGTCCCAAGTAAGTGATCCAAGTGTATTCATGGCTATAAATGACCTCAAACACTCCAGTGAAAAGCCATTTCTCACCACATTAGAAAATTCCAAACCTCTCATCAGAACCTGCAAAGTGCTATGTGGAGCGATGTGGGGTGGGGAAAACAGTGAGAAAGTTATAGCCGTAAGACAGGCAAAGAAGGGCTGTGATCAATGCATAGTTAGAGATGAACAAAAAGAGACGGCAGAGAGCTGGAGATTATTAGAAAATAAAACAAGCAAATTCCTCTTCATAAGTTCAGAGAAGGCCAGTTGTGTAGCCTGGGAGCAGATGTCCTCTCTCCACATGCAAAATTAATACCATTTCTTCACCATGGATGTTTTCAGTCTCTAACTTGAAAACACAAACTTGCTTCAACAGAATTATTTACTTCTAATTATAAAAAATGTTATTCACCCTAGCACTATATTTGTTTACTTCTTTTACATATCAAAATAACCCAATAACTTACAAAGCATCCCCAGTGTTTACCTGAACAAACTGGCCCGATAATGTAAATATACCCAACGATATCAATTATATAAAGTAAAAGAACAATAACTAAAGAAAAATTGGCTTAAATTGGGTTCTTTAAATGAAATAACTAAATAAAATGTATGAGTTATATAAAATATTACTTAATACACTCATTGTGAAATTGCTCACATCTGAAAATGATTTGGGGAGCATCACTAAGGTTTATGTAAATTCTTCTTCTCATCCCTGGGCAGGGGATGGAAATAATGCTGCATGAACAATGGGATAGGAACATTTGATGTGAGGTCCAGCATGAACAAGAGGCAAGTAAAAACAGAGGGTTTGCATGAGGAGATTCTGAACCAGGAGCCAGAATATTTTACAGAAATGAATTCAATACAAAGGAAAGAACAGAGATTTCTTTCAACATCTTTGAGGTTTATAGTTTTCTATAGTAAATAATCATGTCTATTAAAATTATCTGTTTTATCCAATCCTGCTGTTTTCTTTGTTGTCTGTACCTTCAAACTAGGTAGACACCAACACTCATACAAACACAATTACTTGCTCCATAATTCTCTTAAACCTAAAGTTCATCTTTATTGCGTTTGCTTTGTTCTTTTTTTTTTTTTTTTTTTTTTTTTTTTTTGAGACAAGGGCTTGCTTTGCTGCCCTGGCTGGAGTGCAGTGGCATGATCATAGCTCACTGCGGCCTTGATCTCCCAGGCTCACATGGTCCTTCCACCTCAGCCTTCTGAGTAGCTGGGACTGAAAGTGTGCACCACCACTCCCAGCTAATTTTTAAAAAATCTATAGTAGAGACAAGGTCTCACTATGTTGCCCAGACTGTTCCCAAACTTTTCACCTCAAGTGATCCTCTTACCTTGGCCTCCCAAAATGCTGGGATTACAGATGTGAGTCCCCATGCTCAGCGTAGTTTATCTTTACAGTAATATATTTGTATATTTAACTCTATGTGAATCAAAACTAAAACTCTGTATGTGTTTTGTCAGGGCAGAATAGTTGTACATCCAACAAAAAATATAGGAAAACAATTAAAATACTCAGAAATGTATGTATTTTATTTAAACTCCTGTATAATCTTTCTTATAGCAATAATGATGACTCTGTGGTTACAAAAAAAGTATAAAAAACTATGGGAACAATATTCTTCAAATTACTTGCAGTTAAAAAGTCACTGGGAATAGAGATCACCGGAGATGCTATTCCACTATGCCACCCAATAGCATATTGTTACCACCTGTTATCAACACCCTTGAGTAAGATGGAATTGGTTTTTGGTAGGATAACACTTTATTTCATGAACTTAACACATTTAACACAATTGTATTTAATTAAAAGCAAATTAAGTTCACACAGAATCTTATAAAACATTTAAAAATTTATGGTATATTACCTTCATGAAATACTGGTAAAACCAATGATTTATAAAATTCAAAATGGTTCCCTCTTCCTATAATGCAGAAGAATCTTCCTACCTCATGAACCACTTACAAGTAAGTAAGACAACCACAAAGAGCCTCTTGATCAAGATGTTATTCACGCATCTTACATTTCAGAGCCTTTCGCCTTTCATGGACCAGTGTATCAGTGATGCACACCTAATGTAAAGGAATTTCTCATTTTCTGATGCAACAATAAGAATTGACTGTGTGTTTTCACATCAGAACTAGAAATGAAGACACAGCATCAATTGAGAGTTGAATTACATCAATATTCACTTTTCAAAATACTTAGCATTCTTTCAATGCAAAAAAGTACATTTAGAATATATAACTACTAAAAATCAATCTCATCCTCCCTTTTTTTTGGAGATAGAGTCTAGCTCTGTCACTCAGGCTGGAGTGCAGTGGTACGATCTTGGCTCACTGCAACTTCTGCCTCCCAGGCTCAAGCAGTTCTCCCGCCTCAGCCTCCGGAGTAGCTGGAATTACAGGCACGCACACCCAGCTAATTAATGATCTGTTTTAAGTCTAGATGAGTCTATAGACTCAACACTCTGATTCAGCATCTTTTCTGAATGTGTCCGTGCCCTATTCCTTTCTCTCTTGAATCCTCCAGTGTTTCCGTAGACTTGATTTTGCTTATTTTTTCCATTTACTGCATTTGTAAAATATCTTTTAGTATGAACTCTGATGTTTTCTAAGCTACAGTTTCTGAACAAATGTTATTCCACATTTATGACATTTGTAGGATTTCTCTACAATACAAATTCTCTGAATAAAGTTTAAGCAGCTGATACAAGATTTCCGTCTAGTATAAAACATATTTCTAATTTTTTTTCCAGAAGAAATATTCTTTAGTCCTCTGGAAACTTATATTTCATGAAAGGTCTTTCAACAGTCATTACATTTATAATAACTTTATTAAGTCTGAACTCTGATGTAAGATGCAAGCAGATACTAACAGCTTTGCCTATTTTTATATTTATTTTTTTCCTCAAGTATGAATGCTTTCATGTACAGTCGAGTGTGAGAACTGGGTGAAGGCTTTGCCACACTCTTCACACTTGTAGGGTTTCTCTCCAGTATGAATTCTCTTACGTACAATAAGGTTTGAGGACTGGGTAAAGTTCTTTCCACACTCTTCACATTTGTAGGGTTTCTCTCCAGTATGGGTTTTCTTATGTTTGGTAATATCTGAGAACCACATAAAGACTTGGCCACATTCTTCACATTTATTGGGTTTCTCTCCAGTATGAATTCTCTTATGTACAATAAGGTTTGAGGACTGGGTAAAGTTCTTTCCACATTCGTCACACTTGTAGGGTTTCTCTCCAGTGTGGGTTTTCTTATGCTTAGTGAGGTCTGATAACTGCTTAAAGATGTTGCCGGCCGGGCGCAGTGGCTCAAGCCTGTAATCCCAGCACTTTGGGAGGCCGAGACGGGCGGATCACGAGGTCAGGAGATCGAGACCATCCTGGCTAACACGGTGAAACCCTGTCTCTACTAAAAAATACAAAAAAAAAAAAAAAAAACTAGCCGGGCAAGGTGGTGGGCACCTGTAGTCCCAGCTACTCGGGAGGCTGAGGCAGGAGAATGGCATAAACCCGGGAGGTGGAGCTTGCAGTGAGCTGAGATCCAGCCACTGCACTCCAGCCTGGGCGACAGAGTGAGACTCTCTCAAAAAAAAAAAAAAAAAAAGATGTTGCCACATTCTTCACACGTGTAGGGTTTTTCTTCAGAATGAGTTCTCTTGTGATTAGAAAGGCTTGAGCAAGTTCTGAAGACTTTCCCACATTCTTCACACTGGTAGGGTTTCTCTCCGGTGTGAATCCTCCTGTGTTGACTGAGGTGTGAGGACTGCATATAGGCTTTCCCACATTCTTCACATTTGTAGGGTTTCTCACCAGTGTGAATCCTCTTATGTTTAGTAAGGTCTGAGCACCATTCGAAGATGCTGTCACATTCCTCACATTTGAAAGGTTTCCCTCCAATCTCATTTCTCTGATGTTTGGAAAGACTTGGACTTGTGCAATTTTTCACATTTGGAGAGCTTCTCTCCAGCAAGAATCATCTGATGATTAGAAAGCCTTGAGCAAGAGAGAAAGACATTGTCGCACTCTTCACATTTGTGAAATTTTTCCACAGCACCGTGTTCCTTACGACCAGTAAGGTGGGACAGCTTTTTAAAGGCTTTGCCAAATTCTTCACATTTGTAATGTTCCCCTGCGGTGTAAATTCTGTTTTTAGGAAGGACTGAGCAAGTTTTAAAAACCTTGTCACATTCTTGACATTTGTAAGGTTTCTCTCTAGTGCAAATGTTCTCACGTTCAGTAAAGTGTGAGCATTGGTTAAAGGTTTTGCCACATTCTTTACATTTTGTGGAATTTTTTTCCAGTGTGAATTTCTGATGTTCAGTTAAGAATGAGAACATTTGAAAGGATTTACCACATTCTTTGCATTTGAAAGGCTTCTGTCCAGCATGAATTATATTATATCTATTTAAATTTGAAGAATTGTTAAATATTTAACACATTTATTACATCGAAAGATTTTGCTATGGGTAGTTGATGAACATTGCTTAAGTCTATTGTAATCTTCTTTCTGCAATTTACACTCATCTACATTTCCCCAGTCTTTCCTCCAGTGGAAATTGTCAAGGCCACAATTTCCACATCCTCTCCATATTGATTTTGGGAACGCATCTTGTATGCCCTGCTCTGGCAAAAAGTCTTGGGTGATATGAGAAGACATAGCTGAAAAAAATAAATAAAGTTACCTACTTACTAGACACAGATGAATACACTTTATTAATCTAATCTATAAAATAATACTGAGTGCATTAGCAAAACGGCATTAAAAATACCACAGGCCCTACTTTTCTTTATAAACATGTAAATGTAAACATGTATTATCTGAAAAAGATAAAATTATAAAATGATAATATTATAACTGTTACAGTTGGGCATTGGGGAATATAGAGTTTCAATGACCAACCTCAGTTCACACTAAAAGAAAATAACATTTTGAAGTAAAATAAGTAGATTATCTTATATTTGGGCAGATGCTTAGTGTTCGGAGAAAATTACTGAGTATACATTTCTGCAGACTCCCATTTGAAACCTCTGTAGGAATTGAAATCAGAAAGCAGACACACAACATCTGTTTACAGGACTTCCGGGATTTCTGAACCAAACACCATCACTCGCACACTTCAGACACAATGCGAAAAGGGAAGTTAGAAAACATGTCGCATCGAGTTCCTCAAACATAGGCAGGTGCAAGCATGTTCCCAAAAGCAGTGGCACAGCAAGCAGTGAGAACCACACAGGCCCTTACTCGCCAGGAGGAGGACTCTGATTTTCACTGTGACCCTTATAAAGGAAAATCACTAAACGGGAAGCGGAGTCTGTAGAAGGTTTAAGAGAATGAGACAGAAGAGGCTCCTGGAGGCAGCAAGAGAAAGACCCCCGGGCTCTCAGAACTGCCCCTGCCCGCTTTACCTGCTTGGCGGTGCCTCCTGCAGTTGGTTCCTCCAGCATCCACCTGGGCAGGGCCCACGTCCTCCCCCTCCCCATGCCAGCCTGAAGCCCCCGGGGCAGCCTGGGTTTCTCCTTTTCCTCTGGATCTCCAGGGACTGCGCGGTCCCTGGGGTCCGCTGGCGGGGAATGAATGAGTGAATGAATGAATGAGGAACCGGGTGGCCATCTGGGTCTCAGTGTCTGTCTGGGGGCGTGGTGGGGGGCGTGCCCTGATGGACCCGGCTCATCAGAGTCACTCCTGGGGGCTTCCCTTGGGGTTGGCACAGGGCAGTTCCCCCCCATCTCAGGGCTGCTTCCGTGGGGAGGGTCCCCGAGAAGCGGAGCGTGGGCTGGTTTTTAGGGGGTAACCCACGAAGGCTCCGCCTGTTCGCCCGCCCCCCGGCCGTTCTGGGAACCCCCCAGCACCACCCTGGAGCCCCGGCCTGCAGCCTCCTCGGGGCCTCGTCTCCCTCCTCCCGGGGAAGCTGCGGGGCAGGCACCCGGCAGACCGCGGGACCTAACTCCCTCCCCTCCCCTCACGGTGGGGTTGCGGCTCTGGGGGCTCCTGGGGCCGCTGTCGGACCCTCAGCTCTGTGGCCGGGGAGAGGAGCTTTCGGGGCCACAGTCTCAGGGCGGCACAGACGGGGCGGCTCCAAGGCTTCAGCCACAGATGTTGGTTTCCTCTGTTCTGGGGGTGGAGGCCTGAGCTCAGGGAGTCTCAGGGTTTGGTTCCTTCCCAGGCCCCTCCAGGGCTGGGGGCGGGTGTCTCCTCCCCACCCTGGGCTGCCCTCTGTGGGTCTGTGTCTCCTCTCCCCATGGGGACCCCAGTGCATGGGGATCAGGCCCACCCCGAGGACTTCACTGAAACTGAATGACCTGTTCAATGGCCCCACCTTCAAATCAGGCCCCGTCCTGAGGGACTGGGGACCAGGCCTTCCACGCAGGGTAGGGCACACGCTTTAGCCTGTCACACAGGATTCCCTGGGCCCCTAAGCACTGCAGCCGGGGTGGGCTGGAACTGGGTGTGACAGAGAAGGGGATTGTACCTGTTGATACTGGCACAATATCAAGGCACTTCTTGATATTGACTTTAACTCATTTCATCCTCAAGGCAGCTGCGTGTTTTTCGTGTCACAGGCACAGAGGGGTTAAGTATGAATCACTTGCCCGGAATGGCACAGCTGGCAGTGCAGGGATCAGATTAGCCAAGGAGAAGGGACTAAGTCAGGGGTCTTGACCTCAGCCTCAGAACCACAAGTGAGACACCGGGAGAACTGCCGAGATCTGAACCCGCCTGGAGAACCGTCCTGGAGGGTAGTGAGTTGGGGGTACTCAAGGGCGTGCACTTTCCTTCTGAGGTGATGAAACGTTCTGTAACTGGTGATGGTGATGGGTGCACAGCACTGTGAATACACAGCATTGAATTGTATGCCTTAAGTGGGCAAATTGTGTGGCATATAAATTTTATCTCAACAAAGCTGTTATCAAAAAAAGAAGAGGTATCAGAGAGGTTGGGGAGTGGTGAAGCCATGGTTGTGCTGATGGACCCAGAGTTCTGGTGAGATCAAAGCATTGGAGAAAGAGAGCTAGGAAGAGGATGGTGGCTGGAAGCGGGGTGCATGGGACAGAGCCCAGTGGGGTGCCCTGCTGAGAACACGGTCACAGATATCACCACAGGGGTGAGGAGTGGGGAAGATTCATTTACTTGTGTATGGAAATCACTGAGAATTAACCTAGAAATTGTGTTGGAAAAAGTAGTCACGAGCCAGAAGCTAAAATCAAGAAGAAATTGGGAAGAGATTGGCAAGGCATACCAGCCTGCACATAACGGAGACAGAGATGGAGGCTCTGGAGAAGACGGAGTGGGATAGGCTGGTGGTGACGGGAAGACATTACCCATCTTCTGGAACCAGTTCCCAAACTGAACGCTTGGACTTGTTAGTTTTCTTACTCGATTCCTTTCTATCCTTACATTTTTTGTGTCTAAAGGTGTCCCCAATTCTGAAAGTGAGATCTTTAACTCTCCCTCCATATTCTTTTATTTTTTTTTTTTTTTTTTTTTTTTTTTTTTTTTTTTTTTTTTGAGACGGAGTCTCGCTCTGTCGCCCAGGCTGGAGTGCAGTGGCGCGATCTCAGCTCACTGCAAGCTCCGCCTCCCGGGTTCACGCCATTCTCCTGCCTCAGCCTCCCGAGTAGCTGGGACTACAGGCGCCGCCACCTCGCCCGGCTAATTTTCTTGTATTTTTAGTAGAGACGGGGTTTCACCGTGTTAGCCAGGATGGTCTCGATCTCCTGACCTCGTGATCCACCCGTCTCGGCCTCCCAAAGTGCTGGGATTACAGGCTTGAGCCACCGCGCCCGGCCTCTTTTATTTTTATGATATGTTTTAATTTTTATTTCATGGCTCACTGCAGACTCGATTTTCCAGGCTCAATGTTTTTCCCACCTAAGCCTCCTGAGTAGCTGCAACTACAGGTGTGTGCCAGTATGCCTGGCTAATTTAAAACAATTTTTTTTTTCTAGAGACGATGTCTTCCTTTGTTGCCAAAGCTGGTCTTGAACTCCTGGGCTCAAGTGATCCTCCTGCCTTGGCCTCCCTGGATTACAGGCACTCTCAGATTGCAGGCATGAGCCACTGCCCTGGGCCTGTTTGGTGTTTGACCCTAAATCCCAGCTGCCAACTTGCTGCTGTCTGTTCTTTTCTTTTCCTTTCTATTTATTTTATTTTATTTTATTTTATTTATTTTTTGCTGTTATCCATCACCCTTTTCATGTTCAACATGTCTCTATCACTTTGTCTTAGGTGAACTACTTGGAAACTGCACACCACAGCCTCTGTTTTCAACAGAGTTCAGTCACCTCTTGAGGGCTCTTCTGATTCTTATCTCGGTAGATCATCTCCTCAAGGATTTCTGCAGGTGAGTACGCTGGTGACACGATGCTGTATTCTTGGGTGAGTACGCTGGTGACATGTTGCTGTATTCTTGGGCGAGTACGCTGGTGACAGGTTGCTGTATTCTTGGGTGAGTATACTGGTGACAGGTTGCTGTATTCTTGGGTGAGTATGCTGGTGACAGGTTGCTGTATTCTTGGGTGAGTACACTGGTGATGTGATGCTGTATTCTTGGGTGAGTATGCTGGTGACATGTTGCTGTATTCTTGGGCGAGTATGCTGGTGACATGTTGCTGTATTCTTGGGTGAGTACACTGGTGACAGGTTGCTGTGTGCTTGGGTGAGTAAGCTGGTGACATGATGCTGTATTATTGGGTGAGTATACTGGTGACATGTTGCTGTATTCTTGGGTGAGTACACTGGTGACATGATGCTGTATTATTGGGTGAGTACACTGGTGACATGTTGCTGTATTCTTGGGTGAGTACACTGGTGACATGATGCTGTATTATTGGGTGAGTACGCTGGTGACATGTTGCTGTATTCTTGGGTGAGTATGCTGGTGACATGTTGCTGTATGCTTGGGTGTGTACACTGGTGACATGTTGCTGTATTCTTGGGCGAGTACGCTGGGGACATGCTGCTGTGTTCTTAGGTGAGTACACTGGTGAAACAATGCCCAAGAGCATGGCCAGGAGATTTGAGGAGCAGACACATCTGGTAAGCAGACTTCAGTTTCTTTTCAGTAATGTGCCCCTCTTATGCTCTCCTCGGGGTTTAGCATGCATCCCTTAAACAAAGAAAGCAGCCTCATATAAGCAGTGGTTTGGTGACTAGAGTGCCTCAGTGCGTTTTTGCTGCTATAAGAAAATACTTGACCTGGGTAATTGATAAAGAACAGAAATGTACTTTCTTATAGTCCCGAAGGCTAGGAAGTCCAAGATCAAGGTGCTGGTGTCTGGTGTGGGCCTTCTTACTGTGTCTTCACATATTGGAAAGCAGAAGGGCACGAGAGCATGAATATGCTGTCCTCACATGGCACAGAAAAGGATGAAGGCCCTCCCTCAAGTCCTTCTTGCATGCAGCACTAACTCATTCCAAGTACCTTTTGTTAGGCCCCACCTCCCAACACTCTTGCATTGGGGGTGAAGTTTCCAATACATGAATTTTGGGGAACACATGCAGACTATGGCATAAAGGAACCTCTTTCCCCACGTGGAGTACAACTGAGCAAGGAACCCAACTGAGAAGCTGGAAGAAGCAGCCTAAGAGGAGTGAACGCTCTGTCTGGGGAAGAGAGAAAACAACAGCAGAGAGACTTGTGAGATTTTCAGAAATAATTGAGTAGGGGAAAAGATTCCCCACAAACATCAAGATGAGGATAGATTATTCTTATCTGGATAGGAAAGGAAAGGATATTGTCTGGGTGCACTGGCTCACACCTGCAATCCCAGCACTTTGGGAGGCCAAGGCAGGAGGATCACTGGAGGCCAGGAGTTCAAGACCAGCCAGAGCAACATGGCAAGACCCCCATCTCTACAGAAAGTTTAAAAGCTAGCTGGGTATGGTGACACACGCCTATATTCCCAGCTACCTAGGAGGCCGAGGTGGGAAGATTCCTTAAGCCCAGAAGTTTGAAGCTGGAGTAAGCTGTGATCACATCACTGCAATCCAGCCCAGGTGACAGAGGAAGACTTATCTAAAAAAAAAAAAAAAGTGATCCCCAGTAATATAGTTTGGATGCCTCCTCCAAATCTTATGTTGGTGAGGCCTGCTGGGAGGTGTTTGGATCATGTGTATAGATTTTTCATGGATGGTTTAGCACCATCTCCTTGGTGATGAGGAAGTTCAAGCAAGATCTGGTTGTTTAAAATGTGTAGCACTGACCGGGCATGGTGGCTTATGCCTGTAATCTCAACACTTTGGGAGGCTGAGGCCGGCAGATCACCTGAGGTCAGGAGTTCGAGACCAGCCTGACCAATAGGGAGAAACCCCGTCTCTACTAAAAATACAAAATTAGCCAGGTGTGGTGGCACATGCCTGTAATCCCAGCTATTCAGGAGGCTGAGGCAGAAGAATCACTTGAATCTGGGAAGCAGAGGTTGTGGTGAGCCGAGATCATGCCATTGTACTCCAGCCTGGATGACAAGAGCAAAACTCCATCTCAAAAAAAAAAAAAAAACAAAAAACGTGTGGCACCTGTCCCTCCACCAGCTCTGTCTTTCTCAGCTGTCACCATGTGCCATGCCTGCTCCCGCTTTGCCTTCCACCATGAGTAAAAGCCCCCTGAGGGCCTCACCAGAAGCTGAGCAGATGTTGGTGCCGTGCTTGTACAACTTGCAGAACCATGAGCCAATTAAACCTTTTTTCTTTATAAATTACCCAGTCTCCGGTATTTCTTTATAGCAACACGAAAAAGAGCCTAATACAGAAAATTGTACCAGGAGTGAGATGTTGCTACAAAGACACCTGAAAATGTGGAGGTGACTTTGGAACTGGATAATGGCCAGAGACTGGAAGCTTTTGGAGGGCTCAGAAGAAGAAAGAAAGATGAGGAAAAGGTTGGAACTCCTGTGAGACTGGTGAAATGGTTGTGTCCAAAATAATTACAGTGATAAGAACCATGAAATCCAGCCTGATGAGGTCTCAGGGAAATGAGGAACTTGCAGGAAACTAAAAACAAAGGTCACATGTGTTATGCCTTGACAGCCAGCTTGACTGTATTGTGTTTCATGCCCTAGGGGGCTCTGAAACTTTCTACTTAGGAGTGGTGACTTAGGATATCTGGTGGAAGAAATTTCTAAGCAGCACAACATTCAAGTTGTGGCCTGACTGAATCTAACGTCGTACTCTCACATGCAAGAGCACATACATGAATTAAAGTTGGAATTTATATTTAAAAGGGAATCAAAGTGTAAAAGTTTGGAAAGTCTGCAGCATGGCCATGTGGCAGAGAATGAAAAAGCATTATCAGGAGAGGAATCCAAGCAGGCTACAGAGCAACCACCTGCTAGAGATATTAGCATGACTCAAAACAAACAAACAAAACACAACCCAAGTGCTAATAGCCAACACAATGGGAAAAGACTTCAGACGCATTTCAAAGGTGTTTGAGACAGCCCCTCTCATCACTGACCTAGAGGCCTAGGAGGACTGCATGGTTTCAGGGGCTCAGCCCAGGCCCTCACTGCCCTGCACAGCCTTGGAGCACTGCTCCCCACACATAGGCTGCTCCAGCTCCAGCCTCAGCTCAAAAGACCCCAAAGATAACTCTGGCTTCAGAGGATGCAAGCCATAAGCCTTGGTAGCTCCCATGTGGTGTTAAGCCTGTAGATGTGTAGAGTACAAGAGTGAAGGAGGCTTGCGATCCTCTACCTAGATTGCAGAGGATTTATGAGAAAGCCTGGGCACTCAGGCAAAAGCCTGATGCAGGGGCAGAGCCCACACAGAGGGTATATACTAGGGCAGTGAAGAGGGGAAACGTGGGGCAGGACGCCCACATAGAGTCCCCACTGGGGCACTGCTTAATTGAGCTGTGGGAAGGAGGACACCATCCTCCAGGCCCCAGAATGGTAGAGCCACTGGCAGCTTACATCTTGAGCATGGAGAAGCTGCAGGCACCCAACTCCAACCCATGAGAGAAGGTGCAGGGGTGAACCCTGCAAAGTCACGAGGGTGGAGTTCCTCAAGGCCTTAGGAGCCCACCGCTCACCCCAGTGTACCCTGGATGTGGGACAGGGAGTCCAAGGACATTACTCTGGAGCTTTAAGATTTAATGGCTGCCCTGCTGGATTGCAGACATGCATGGGGTCTGTAGCCCCCTCCTTTTGGCTGATTTCTCCCTTTTGGAATGGGAATGTTTACCCAGTGCCTCTACCCTCATTGTATCTTGAAAGTAAATAATGTGTTTTGGTTTTCACAGGTTCATAGGTGGAAGGAACTTGGACTTTGGACTCGATGTTGGAATCAGTCAAGACATTGGGAGGACTGTTGGGAAGAGATGATTCTATTTTCCAACGCGAGGACATGAGATTTAGGGGTCGGGGTATAATGATATAGTTGGGATGTTCCCTCCAAATCTCTTGTCGAAATGTAATCTCCAGTGTTGAAGGAGGGGCCTGCGGGGAGGTGTTTGGATCATGGGGGTGGATCCCTCATGACGGGCTTAGCATCATCCCCTTGGTGATGAGTGGGTTCACTCAGATCTGGTTGTTCACAAGCGTGCGGCCCCTCCTCACCCCTTGCTCCCACTCTCACCATGTGGTGTGCCTGCTCCTGCTTTGCCTTCCGCCATGAGGAAAAGCTTCCTGAGGGCCTCCCCAGAAGCTGAGCAGAGGTGGGTGCCACGCTTGTGCAGTCTGCAGAACCATGAGCCATTCTAACCTCTTTCCTTTATAAATTACCCAGCCTCCAGTATTTCTTTAGAACAATGCAAAACTGAAAATGGCATGACTAAAATATAAAGACCTTGGATAACTTTTGAAATCTAAAAAGGTAAAATTAATATTATCTGGGGGAGTCAACACAGGAAAGATGAGAGCACTTGGGCAGAGGCTGTTGACCACTGGTCACATGTGGTCAGCAGAGAGCAGGTGACCAGCACCCTGGGGCTTTGTGGGAAGCACCAGACAGCCTGGAGCTGAGGTATTAATTGTAGGAGCCAAAACAAATGGGGAAAAAGACAAATTTAGCACACAAAGAAAGTAGATGCTCAACTGAGCCAGGAGGAAGTCACTAGCGAAGAGGGAAAAAACAGAGCTCTGGAAAAATAGTGTAAACAGTCACAAGGAAGGGACCCTGTATCATGCCTGACCTCTGGACAGGTATATAAAGAGCCCAGCCTCAGGGAGCTCCACACCTGCACCTCCCTCTCACCTGCTCCTCTACCTGCTCTATTCTCAATCCACCAGAACCATGGGCTGCTGTGGCTGTTCCGGAGGCTGTGGCTCCAGCTGTGGGGGCTGTGGTTCCGGCTGTGGGGGCTGTGGCTCCGGCTGTGGGGGCTGTGGCTCCGGCTGTGGGGGCTGTGGCTCCGGCTGTTGTGTGCCTGTCTGCTGCTGCAAGCCTGTGTGCTGCTGTGTGCCAGCCTGTTCCTGTTCCGGCTGTGGCTCCTGTGGGGGCTCCAATGGGGGCTGTGGGTCCTGTGGGGGCTCCAAGGGGGGCTGTGGCTCTTGTGGGGGCTCCAAGGGTGGCTGTGGCTCTTGTGGAGGCTCCAAGGGGGGCTGTGGCTCTTGTGGGGGCTCTAAGGGGATCTGTGGTTCTTGTGGCTGCTCCCAGCGCAGTTGCTGCAAGCCCTGCTGCTCCTCAGGCTGTGGGTCATCCTGCTGCCAGTCCAGCTGCTGTAAGCCCTGCTGCTCCCAGTCCAGCTGCTGCAAGCCCTGCTGCTCCCAGTCTAGCTGCTGTGTCCCCGTGTGCTGCCAGTGCAAGATCTGAGGCTCTGGACTCAGGCCTCATGTGAGTCCTGCTAACCCCATATTCTGAAGCTGTGACCTGTCCTTCATCGTTGAGCCCCAAACCACTGCCCAGAGTCCATTCCTCACTACAAGATGAACCATATCTGGCTGCCTTTTCCTAAGGAGAGTCCACCCTAATCAATGTCCATTGTCTCTCCTAACAAATTCTCTTCCCAAGTCAACTGCAACTGCAGTTGAATCACCCCTCGCCTGCTAGCCTCGCCTTTGCTTGTCTATTCAGAGGCCTGAGCTCCTGAACCCACTTGCAGTCCTGTCTTTTCCAGCTGGAAGCAGCTGGCCATGAGCGTCCCACCTGCAACAAGGTGGGTGTTTAAGAGGCTTCCTTGGAGTCCCTTTGCATGTCCAACACTCTGCTTTATCTGAAATGAAAAGTTGCAAACTAATAAAAATACCATGCCGACAAACTGAAACACGTATCTTGCTGACTTCTCTGTTGTTCGGCGTCATTACTATGGCTATAGCTATTGTTCTCTTTTTCTTGTATTTCGGACTGTGTGGGTCTGATGGTGATGTTGGTGGATGGTGATGTTGGTGGAAGGTGCTAGGATGGGGCTGGCTGTCTCCCCTGCCTCTCATCTCCTTCCCGGCTGACCCCTCTTTTCTCAGATCCCTTTTCTTCCTAGATCTTTCCAGCTATTGATCTGATGGAGACAGAACTGTTCCTCAGACCAGGGCCACAGAAGCAGAAGAGGCTGCTGAAAGCTCTGGGGAGTTCAGACTTGCCTCCTTTCCCTGGTCCAGACCTCTGCCATCTTCCTTTGGGAAGTTTTTGTACCCAACTTACTCTGATTGCCTTTGTTGTTACACAGCCCGTTACCTCTGTAAATAAACACTCCTAACACCAAGCCAATATTGCCTTTTAAGAATTCTGAAAGGGCTGAGCTTGGTTGCTTATGCCTATAATCCCAGCACTTTGGGAGGCCAAGGCAGGCGGATCATTTGAGGTTAGGAGTTTGAGACCTGCCTGGCCAACATGGTGAAACCCTGTCTCTACTAAAAATATAAAAATTAGCTGAGTGTGGTGGCATGTGCCTGTAATCCCAGCTACTTGGGAGGCTGAGGCAGGAGAATGGCTTGAACCTGGGAGGTGGAGGTTGCGGTAAGTCGAGATTGCGCCACTGCACTCCATTCTGGGCGACAGAGCAAGACTCTGTAAAAAAAAAAAAAAAAAAAAAAAAAAGACAATATTAATAGAATTGAATTATTTCAAGTTATTTGGAAACACAGCAATTTATTGGTGGGATATGTCCTAAGAACATAGAAAGAACACAAAAATAAAATTCCTAAGCTGTTTTTAGAAGTCATGGTGGCAGTGGTAGTATGGTTGATATCCTGCTGTGAATGTTGTATGGAAAAAGCAAATGCATTAATTAGGTTGGTATCAGAACTGGAATTTTTGGTGTGGAACTGATGAGGTTAAGTAAAAACCTTGTCATCCTGAATTTGAATTAGACATATCGATATGAAATCATGATGTATTTTATCCAAATAAAAACAGTTTCCTCCTCCACTGAAAGACTCAGAAACAATGAGCCATCCTGTAGCAGTGAACACGCCTAGCACCAAGACTGTTGTCTTCAAATGCTGTTTATTGTATCTCCCTGGAACCTGGCTTCTCTGGTGAATGGGCTGGAAGTGAACAAGATGAATCTAGAACATCTTGTCATCCCAGAAAGCAGAGATGATAACTAAGACTAATGCAGTTACATCAAAAGAACTAAAGAGTCAGCTGGGCAAGGTGGCTCACGCCTGTAATCCTAGCACATTGGGGGGCTGAGGCAAGTGGGTCACTTGAGGTCAGGAGTTGGAGACCAGCCTGACCAACATGGTGAAACCCTGTCTCTACTAAACACAAGAAATTAGCCAGGTGTGGTGGTGCATGCCTGTAATCCCAGCTACTTGGGAGGCTGAGGCAGGAGAATCCTTTGAACCTGGGAGGCAAAGATTGCAGTGAGCTGAGATGGTGCCATTGCACTCCAGCCTGAGTGGCAAGAGCCAAACTCTGTGTAAAAAAAAAAAAAAAAAGATAAGAGGCAAACCTGGAGAAACTCTCTGTAGACAGACTTAGGACAATCTGAACACCAATTTCTTAACTGGACTGATACACATCAAGTATGTTTAAACTAGGAGTAAGTAATCATACACAAAAAATAATAATACAGATACTATGCAAATGGTAAAACTTAGTTGCCTGTAGAGGATTCTAGGAATCAATGCATTATTTTGAAGATGACTAAGTAAAGGAAAATAATCAGGCACTTACTCTATCTCTGATAGACAAACTTTATCTTATGGTAACAAAATTAGAGGAAGTATTCCAGTTTATAAATAAAGAAGAAATCATAGAATTAGAAACTTAGCATTTTGTAACCCCTAATGAAATAATGGGACTACCAGATTTACTGCATGCAGCCAAATCAGTGGAAAATTTATAGCCTTAAATGCATATGTTAGAGTAAAAAATAAAAGTTTAAGCTCATTTAGCCAAAAACCTATCTATAAGACTGGCAGTGTTGCCACACAGAGCACAGAACGGGGTGGTAATTAGGGCTCTTTATAGGTATCCTGGTTCTCCTCTTCTTCTGGGAACAGGTCAGATGGCAGGTGGTAGAGTGGCCCTTCCATGAGCCCTCTCTAAGTCAGGTGTGACCGTGTGATTTGCTTGCCTCAGTGGGAAGAAGTCTGAAGTACCTGCTGCAGTTTTCTGAATTCTCTGTTTCTTCTCCTACCATGACCACTAATGTTCCAAGCACTGGCTGCTGCTTCCGACTGAGTCCCAGAGTGACGAAGCACAGAGCAGAGTCACCAGCTGATGTGCAGTGGCCTGCGATGTGAACAAGAAGCAAGCCTGTGTCGTGTGAAGTCACTGAAACGTGGGGGTGGCTTGTGTGGGCAGCATAATTGGTCCATCCTGGCTGACCCAGAAACCAACCAGAACAAAAACATAGCATTGAGACCTTGGTTTATTGGTCAGGAGGTGGGTGGAAAGGAAAGTTATCAGAGGCGAGAAAGGTAGTTGTTATGTATTTGGTAAGACTGTCCCAGATCGTGTATCCCTAAGGAAAGAGTTCAGAAAACACAAGGCCCCTCCTGCGTGGGTTGTTGTGGCTGCATTTATCAAAGCATTACAAGAACAGGGTGAGCTCGAAAGAACCAGCTGGTTTTGCCAGCCAGGAGGAAAGTTCTAGAAAGCCTGGAGAAATCTGGGGAGCTACAGAGTTCTCAGTTCTGCCTGGTAAATGATAACACTTAGAAGGCCTTTGAGCAGCAAAGGACAATTAAAGCTGAAATGAAAGGAACCCTCTTTAAGGGTACACTTTGATGAGATTCCATGAGGGTGGACCACACTGCAGGTAGGGAGTTGGTGGCTGCATCCAGCCTGGCCAGTGGGGCAGGAGGGGCTGCTGTGGGGTCAGTGGGTCCAGAAGAAAATGCCGGAAACTTCTCCCTCCATGGCTCACTGGGCGTTCTCTTTGCTTGGCCTGTGGCTCCCGTGGGTAAATTCATGTCTTGCTATGTGATGAAGAGATTTCTCCAGGGAAGAAGGGGAGGTGTTTGGCCCAGGAAGGACCCAGTGACCTGCAGATCAAAGACGGCCTCCCTACCTCAGTAATGGGCACCAGAGAAAAGCCTGCTGCCAGCCGTCCATTGGAAATGGGCCCAACAGAACCAATGCTGTCTGTGCTTGGGGTGTGGGGGGTAGAAGAGAAAGCAAAAGAAAACCGAAACCTTCCTTAATAATGAACAGATGACACGTGATAGTTAGCAAGATATAGGACACAGTTGTAACTCTCCGTGAAATCAACAAAGAGAAAATCGAGCGTTGGATATTTCATGCGTAATTTTTTGATAAAATCATAGGATTGCCTGCTGCAACATCCTTCATTTCACAGTTGACCATTACAGAATGATGCTGAAGGGAGTCACATTGCAAAAACAACTGAGCTCCTTCTCATCCTTCACAAACGCCTCTCTTTGAGGTCAATCCACCCCGTTGGGAAGCCCCTATCTTTTCTCCTTGGCCAGCTTCTCTTTCAGGGTGAACTGCCTGATCTTCACTGCGGTGGCCTTGCCTGGCTCCCACCAGAGGTTCTCCAACGTCACTTTCATCGACATCACAGAATCCTACGTTTCTTTTTTTTGCAAGCATTGCAATTTTACTTACAATTTGCATTGTAAATACGACTGTGGAAAATTTATTTAGGAGAGCTGGTTCTGCAAAAACATGGAAGAGATCTGGGAGGGGGTGTGTGGGAATAAGTGATATTGTTAAGTAAGTGAGCTGCTTGAGTGGAGAACACTTTCAGAAGTGGTCAGCCTGGGCTGGGCATGGTGGCTCACTCCTGTAATCCAGTTCTTTGGGAGGTTAAGGAAGAAGGAACGCTTTAGCTCAGGAGTTCAAGACCAGCCTGGGTGACATAGCAAGACCCCATCTCTACAGAAAAATAAAAAAAATTAGCTGGGCATGGTGGTGCACACCTGCAGTCCCAGCTAATGGGGAGGCTGAGGTGGAAGAATCTCTTGAGCCTGGGAGGTTGAGGCTGCAGTGAGCTATGATTGCACCACCACACTCCAGCCTGGGTGACAGAGTGAGACCCTGTCTCAAATAAATAAATAAATAAATAAATAAATAAATAAAATACATGGTCAGCTTGTTTACTTGTTTGTGATTCTTTTCTTTTTTTCTTTCTTCTTCCTCTTTTTTTTTTTTCAATAGAGGTAGAGTCTCACTGTGTTGCCCAGGCTGGTCTTGAACTCCTGGGCTCAAGGGATCCTCCTACCTCAGTCTCTCGAGTAGTTGGTACTACAGGCATGCACCACGGCTGCTAATGAATATTTTCAGAACCTGATGGTTTCCTGCCCCCCACCCCCACCCCAGGAATCTTGGATAATGAGTGTAGGGAGACCCTGCATGGAGCCTAGAGATGCTGGCTGGGTGTGGAGTGGTCACCAAGGGAGCATCTTAGCAGGAATCTCTGGTCAGAGTGATCGGGGAAACAGACTCAGTCCTGAGACAAGCAGGGGACACCTTCAGCTCACGGACAGCAGACTGTGGAGCTGCTCAGCCTCTGTAATTACATAGTCCAATTCTTCAGAATCATCTATGTATCTGTGTATCTATGTATCTATCTATCTATCTATCTATCTATCTATCTATCTATCATCTATGTGCCTCCTTATCCATCTATGTTTTTGTTGTTGAGATGATCAAGTTGGTTCTAAAATTTCGTTGGAAAAGCAAAGGAATTAAAAAAAAGAAAGCAATCTTTAAAAAGAAGAATGAAGTTGAAGTCTCATAATACTTGTCTTCAAAATCTCCCATAATGTCACAGTGACGCTGTGTTTGCATTAGGAAGCAGCATACAGACCGCAGAGCAGGACACAGGAAAAAACTTGCCATAGTGTCGGCTGATTCTCATTAAAAACACCATGATTCCTGTGGGATAAGGATGGCTGGTTGGTTGGTTTATTTATTTATTTATTTATTTATTTATTTTATTTTATTTTATTTTATTTTTGAGATGGAGTTTTGCTCTTGTTGCCCAGGCTGGAGTGCAATGGCATGATCTCGGCTCACTGAAACCTCCACTTCCCAGGTCCAAGTGATTCTCCTGCCTCAGCTTCCTGAATAGCTGGGATTACAGGCATGTGCTACCACGCCCAGCTAATTTTGTATTTTTAGAAGAGACAGGGGCTTCTCCATGTTGGTCAGGCTGGTCTCGAACTCATGACCTCACGTGGCTTCCCAAAGTGCTGCTATTACAAGAGAACCACCTTTGTTTGTTTGTTTGTTTTGAGACGGAGTCTTGCTTTGTCGCCCAAGCTGGAGTGCAGTGCCACAATCTTGGCTCACTGCAACCTCTGCCTCCTGGGTTCAAGCGATCCTCTTGCCTCAGCCTTCTGAGTAGCTGGGATTACAGGTGTCCACCACCATGCCCAGCTAATTTTTGTATTTTTAGTAGAGATGGGGTTTCGCCACGTTGGCCAGGCTGATCTCGAACTCTTTACCTCACGTTATCTTCCCTCCTCGGCCTCCCAGAGTGCCTGGATTACAGGCATGAGCCACTGCGCCTGGCCACGATGGTCTTTTTATCAAATGCTGCTGAAACAATTGGATGAAAATGTGAAAAAATGGATCTCAACTCGTACCTCACATTACACACAAAAATTAGCTTGAGATCCATCATAGAACTAAATATAGAAACCAAAACTCTAATGCTTCTAGAGGAAAAGCTAGGAAAGAGAGTTTTCTTTTTTTTTTTTTTGAGACGGAGTCTTACTCTGTCACCCAGGCTGGAATGCAGTGGCACGATCTCGGTTCACTGCAAGCTCCGCCTCCTGGGTTCACACCATTCTCCTGCCTCAGCCTCCTGAGTAGCTGGGACTGGAGGCCACCACGCCTGGGTAATTTTTTGTATTTTTAGTAGAGATGGGGTTTCACTGTGTTAATCAGGATGGTCTCGATCTCCTGACCTCGTGATCCGACCGCCTCAGCCTCCCAAAGTGCTGGGATTACAGGTGTGAGCCACCGTGCCCAGCAGAAAGAGAGTTTTCAAAAAGGTCACAAGAAAGCACTAACTGTCAAAGAAAAAAATGTTAAATTGCACTTCAAAATCAAAAACATTTCCCTATAAAAAGAAGTTCAGATAATAAGGCAAATCAAATACTGGAAAATTATGTATTATATTTTACACATACATATATATTATATATACACATATGTAGGGAAAAGAAAGAGAGATCAGACTGTGACTGTGTCTGTATAGAAAAGGAAGATATAAGAAACTCCATTTTGACCTGTACCCTGAACAATTGCTTTGCCCTGAGATGCTGTTAATCTGTAATTTTGCCCCAACCTTGAGCTCACAAAAACATGTGTTGTATGGAATCAAGGTTTTATATTTTTATTTTTATTTTTATTTTATTTTATTTTTTTTTTTTGAGACGGAGTCTCGCTCTGTCGCCCAGGCTGGAGTGCAGTGGCACGATCTCGGCTCACTGCAAGCTCCGCCTCCCGGGTTCACGCCATTCTCCTGCCTCATCCTCCCGAGTAGCTGGGACTACAGGCGCCCACAACCGCGCCCGGCTAATTTTTTGTATTTTTAGTAGAGACGGGGTTTCACCGTGGTCTCGATCTCCTGACCATGTGATCCGCCCGCCTCGGCCTCCCAAAGTGCTGGGATTACAGGCGTGAGCCACTGCGCCCGGCGGAATCAAGGTTTTAGAGATCTAGAGCTGTGCAGGACGTGCCGTGTTAACAAAATGTTTACAGGCAGTATGCTTGGGAAAAGTCATGGCCATTCTCCAGTCTCAATAAACCAGGGGCGCAATGCTCTGCGGAAAGCTGCAGGGACCTCTGCCCTGGAAAGCTGGGTGTTGGCCAATATTGTCCACGTGATAGCCTGAGATACGGCCTCATGGGATGGGAAAGACCTGACTGTCCCCCAGCCCAACACCCGTGAAGAGTCTGTGCTGAGGAGGATTAGTAAAAGAGAAAGGCCTCTTGCAGTTGAGATAGAGGAAGGCCTCTGTCTCCTGCCTGCCTCTGGGAACTGAATGTCTCAGTATAAAACCCGATTGTACATTTGTTCTATTCTGAGATAGGAGAAAACCCCCCCTGTGGTGGGAAGCGAGACATGTTGGCAACAATGCTGCTCTGTTATTCTTTACTCCACTGAGATGTTTGGGTGGAGAGAAGCATAAATCTGGTCTACGTGCACATCCAGGCATAGTACCTTCCCTTGAACTTACTTGCAGCACAGATTCCTTTGCTCACATGTTTTCTTGCTGACCTTCTCCCCATGATCACCCTGCTCTCCTGCCGCATTCCTCTTGCTGAGATAGTGAGAATAGTAATCAATAAATACTGAGGGAACTCAGAGACCGGTGCCGGTGCAGGTCCTCCATATGCTGAGCGCCGGTCCCCTGGGCCCACTGTTCTTTCTCTATACTTTGTCTGTGTCTTATTTCTTTTCTCAGTGTCTCATCTCACCTGACGAGAAATACCCACAGGTGTGGAGGGGCTGGCCCCCTTCACACATATATACATGTATATAAAACACACGTGTAAATATATATACATACATATGGCAAAGCATTTCATTCATATATTCTTGATATCGAATTTATGAAGAGTTCCAATAAGTCAATAACAAAAAGAACAAAAAAAAAAACCTACGATAAAATGGGCAAACAATTTTAACAAGACCTTTTAACAAGAAAGATGTGAAAATGGCCAGTGCAAGAAAGGATCCTTGCGAACATTAGTCATCAGAGAAACACAGGTCAAAATCCACACGAGATGCGATTGTACCCCCATGCGATGCCTCACGTTTGAAAAGCTGCCGGGCGGTACTGACAGGCCTGGTGCAGCTGACAGTCCCAGGCACCGCTGGGGAGGGGAAAGCAGCACGAGCGTTTGGACAGCTGTCCGTTTCTTAGCAAGTTAAACATACACTACTCTATGGTCTAGCAAGGCCAGTGCTCAATATTTAACCAAAAGATTAAAACTAAAAACATGAGTACGGAAGGACTGGAAGGCATGTTTACGTGTCATTCATCATAGCCCCAAACTGCGAACAATTCAAATATCTATGAACGTGAGAATGGGGGAACGCAGTCGAGAGTATTTTTACACGAAACACTACGCAGTGATTAAAAAAGAAGAATAAGACTAGGCGTAGTGGTTCATGCCTGTAATCCCGGCACATTGGGAGGCTGAGGCAGGTGGATCGCCTGAGCCCAGGAGGTCAAGGCTGCAGTGAGCCATGAGGGCACCACTCTGCACTCCAGCCTGGGTGACAGAGCAAGACCTTGTTTCAACAAAAAAAAAAAAAAGAAGAAGAAGAAGAAGAGCAAATCATTGACACACAGAATAACATCGTGAGGGAAAGAAACCAGAGTACATTTTTAATGATTTCATTTCTGCGACATTCAACAGCAGGCAGAACCGGTCAGCAGAGCTGTGCCTGTAGTGATGGGTGGGAAGGGAAGGCCGTGAAAGTGAACCTCTGGGGGTGGAGCAGTTGGTCATGGTTGGGGTGATGGGCACACAAGTACGTGTTTAGCAGAACTCATGGAACTGCACACTCAAAATACGTGCAGAGCCCAGGAGGCCAAGGCTGCAGTGAGCCAGGATCTCACCACTGCCCTCCAGTCTGGGTGACAGAATGAGACACTGTCTCAAAAAAAAAAAAAATGCAGTGCAGGCGCGGTGGCTCAGGCCTGTAATCCCAACACTTTGGGAGGCCGGGGCAAGGGGATCACTTGAGGTCAGGTGTTTGAGACCAGCCTGGCCAACATGGTGAAATGCCATTTCTACTAAAAATACAAAAATTAGTTAGACATGGTGGCACACACCTGTAATCCCAGCTACTCAGGAGGCTGAGGCAGGAGAATCGCTTGAACTTGGGAGGCAGAGGTTGCAGTGAGCTGAGATTATGCTGCTGCACTCCAGCCTGGACAACAGAGTGAAACTCAGTCTCAAAAAAAAAAAAAAAAAAAAGGCATTTCACTGCATGTAAATTTTACCTCAATACAAAATTAAAAGTAATCTTTTGGAAAATAAAAGTGCATTAGAGAGGGTGGCTAGTCAAAATTTTTGTAGCCTTCAAGGAGAGTAAATTTGAAGCATATCTGTCGATTTGTGGAATTTTTACAAAGACTTAATGGAGGAAAACTCGAAAGCATTAGGAAGGGTCTTGTTCCTCTGTTCCCTCTGTGAGCCCAGCTTCCCTGAAGGGAACGTGGGTCTAATCTGTGTCATTAGGAGTGAGCTGATTACAGGAGGAAGAGGTAAGAAAGACAAAGGAGAACCAGGGCCACACTAAAATCCATGCTCTTCGACACTTTGTTTTACAAATTTGACAAAATATTTATACTGGAAGTTTTTAAGTGATGGAACCTATAGACAGCCTTTTCTTTCAGCTTATTTTTTTAATTTTATTTTTATTTTATTTTATTTTATTTTTTACAAAATGACCACCGTTGACATAAACACCAATGCCAGGGGGTGGAGGGTCTGCATCAGTGAGGAGAGCTCTGAGCGCCAAGGACAATGGTCCACCCACCAGCCAAGCCACCACTGCCTCCCAGACTCCTAGGACACCCGCTGGAGAGGGAGCCCAGTGTCTTCTAACAAAGGGAAACGCCTATGAGGAAGAGGCCAAATTTAGAAACCAAGGAAAGTAGAGCTTGGCTTGAGCTGATGGCGGCTCATAGGACGGTGAAGAGATTAAAAATAACACTTGTGCATGTGAAACAGCAGAAACAACAACAGTATTCATGTGATCAGTATAAACACCTGGGCAGGAATATAAAGAGCCGGGGCTCAGGGAGCTCCACACCTGCACCTGCCACCTGCTTCTCACCTGCTCCTCTACCTGCTCCACCCTCAATCCACCAGAACCATGGGCTGCTGTGGCTGCTCCGGAGGCTGTGGCTCTGGCTGTGGGGGCTGTGGCTCCGGCTGTGGGGGTTGTGGCTCCAGCTGCGGGGGCTGTGGTTCCAGGTGCTGTGTGCCCGTCTGCTGCTGCAAGCCCGTGTGTTGCTGTGTGCCAGCCTGTTCCTGCTCCAGTTGTGGCTCCTGTGGGGGCTCCAAGGGGGGCTGTGGCTCTTGTGGGAGCTGCAAAGGGGGCTGTGGCTCCTGTGGGGGCTCCAAGGGGGGCTGTGGCTCCTGTGGGGGCTCCAAGGGGGGCTGTACCTCCTGTGGGGGCTCCAAGGGGAGCTGTGGCTCCAGCTGTGGGGGCTGTGGCCCCAGCCGCTGTGTGCCCTTCTGCTGCTGCTCTAGCTGTGGCTCTTGTGGGGGCTCCAAGGGGGGCTGTGGCTCTTGTGGGGGCTCCAAGGGGGGCTGTGGTTCCTGTGGGGGCTCCAAGGGGGGCTGTGGCTCTTGTGGCTGCTCCCAGTGCAGTTGCTGTAAGCCCTGCTGCTCCTCCTCAGGCTGTGGGTCATCCTGCTGCCAGTCCAGCTGCTGCAAACCCTGCTGTTCCCAGTCCAGCTGCTGTGTCCCCGTGTGCTACCAGTGCAAGATCTGAGGCTCTGCCCACAAACCTCAGCTGGTCCTACAGATCTGGGCCTCCAGGAATGACTGCAGCTGTGGCCTGAATTCCTGAAGCATGTCTCTGAGCCTGTCCTCCTCTGGACTAAGGCAGCCTAGTGTTCAGGGCTCAGTACTCAGCCACTCAGCCTCTGAGGTCATGAGGGCTTCTGGCGTGCTGGGTCCTGCCCATCAATTCTCCCGGAATCCCCTTTTCCTTTCCTGACCTCACCACTTCAACCTTCTCAGGGCGTCAAGATCCCACATCCCTGGGCCCCTCCTGTGAGCCTGCTGGAAACACGCTGAAACTGGAATCCTCTGACCTGCTGCCACCTCTCCCGGGTCCCTGCAACCTCCTGTCTCCTCCACCCTTCGTCTTCATCCTGCCTGAGCTGCCAGAGCTCCGATTGCTTTTGGAGTTGATCTGGAGGACTCAGAATTATTAGAGATCCCAGGATCCTCTCCTGAGGAGGAGGGGTGCCCAGTCTCCTCTTCTACCTCCGACCTGGCCTGGTTTCTTTGCCCCAGGGCTTCGCCTTTAAGTACCTGGGCTGGATCTTCTAAATAAATACGATCCGTACCTCTCACGAGTTTCCGTTGTGATTCTTTTGTTTCAGCCTCTGTGTGATTAGAGAAATATACAATTTTCACTGAGTTGCACTCCCAGGCATTTGGGAACCCCCTGTTCCCTGCTATGTGAGTTTGCTAGGGCTGCCCCACAAACCATGTGGCTTGAGCAACAGAAGTGGATTGTCTCACAGTCCGAAGGCCAGAATCTGCCATCGAGGTGCCGCAGTGCCGGGTCCTCCTGAGGCCTCTCTCCATGGCTTACAGATGCTGCCATCCCTGTACCCTCACGTGCTCGTCCCTCTGTGTGTGTCTGCATCCTTATCTCTTTGTATAAGGACACAGATTAGATTAGGGCCCACCCTAATCCATGAGGTCCATGTTTTAACTAATCACCCTGTAAAGAGCTATCTCCAAATAAGGTCCCATTCTGAGATACCACAGTGAGGACTCCAACGTATGAACCAGGGGGCATAATTCAGCCATGGCATCCACTTGGGTGGGGGCCTCACCATCTTTCCTGTCTTCCAGAACACAGAATTGGGAGGCCCCTTGGGCTTCTTTCTCCCACAAGTCACCAAATCCCACAGCATCTCCTGGAAGACATCCTACAGACATCTCCTTCCTGCCTCCTTGTGACACTTCCCTATGCAGACCTCTGCTTCAGGCACCCACCTGTCCCTTCCCTGCTGCCTCTGTCAGCTCTGGCTGCCAGAATGAAACCCACAGAGTAAGCCTGGAGGACTGAACCACAGACACCATTTCTCCCAGTTCCGGAGGCTGGAGGGCCCCGGCCAAAGTCCAGCAGGTTTGACTCGTGGGGAGGGAAGGCAGGAGCCGGCGGAGGAGGAGGTGGGCTGCAAGGCTGGAGCCCCCAGACCCAGGCATCTGTAACAGCAGAGCACTGGAGGCTGCTTGGGAAGCCAGTGTCTTATAGGATGGCAGACAATGAGTGCCTGACGAAACTGTGACAAGAAAGTGAAAACTCAACAACACAGAAGTTTTAGAAATTGCTTCTGAGTTTCTGTTTTAGTAAGTAATGTTGACTTAATTAACAAGTCAACATTAATTCACAACCCTGGAACTTCTAAAAGGACATGGTGAAACCCCATCTCTGCTAAAAATACAAAAATGAGCCAGGCATGGTGGTGGGCGCCTGTATCCCAGCTACTCAGGAGGCTGAGGAAAGAGAATTGCTTGAACCTGGGAGACAGAGGCTGCAGTGAGCATAGATTGCACCACTGCACTCCAACTTGGGCAACAGAATGAGATTCTGTCTCTAAATAAATAAATAAATAAAACTTAAAGTGCTGTATTTAAAACATGTATATTTTTAAGTCAATGAGCTGTTCAAAAAATAAATAATCCTCAGAACCAACAAGCAAGAGAGAGATGAACCCACAGAAGAAGGTGAAAGACAAAAATGGCCTCCACCCCTTGCCTGGACCAGAAAGAGGCCCTCTCTGTTTTCTTCCACCTGTGGTGTCGCTTCTGTTGTCAGTATGAATCTGAGAAAAACGTAGTTTCTCTACACTCACACACAGACCACTCTCATTCCTGATGTGCGAGTTTTCCCCACACCACTCAATTGTCTGCTTCTTTCCACACCAACTGATTCTCTGATACTGTCCTGCGATTCACTCCCATCCTGAAACAGAGTTCATTTCAGATCCCACAGGCAAAGGGCTGAGTCCCACAAGACTGTCCTCATTTGAGATGTTGACATGGTTTGGCTGTGTCCCCACCCAAATCTCATCTTGAACAGTAGCTCCCACAATTCCCCCGTGTTGTGGGAGGGACCCAGTGGGAGGTAATTGAATCATGGGGGTGGATGTTTCCTGTGCTGTTCTTGTGATAGTGAATAAGTCTCATGAGATCTGATGGTTTTATGAAGGGGAGTTTCCCTGCACAAGTTCTATTCTCTTGTCTGCCGCCATGTGAGATGTGCCTTTCACCTTCCACCATGATTGCGAGGCCTCCCCAGTAGAACTGTGAGTCCATTAAACCTCTTCATTTTGTAAATTGCCCAGTCTCAGGTATGTCTTTATCGGCAGTGTGAAAACAGATTAACACAGATGCCAATCACTAGTCCAGGTCTCTGGAGCTTCTAACCAACGGGCTATAAATCAGGGTTCACACTGATACCTAAAATGAGTGGCTGAGGCAAAGCTCTCTATCCACCAGGGTTTACTAAGTCTGCTTTAAGGCGCACCTGGGAAAAATGCAAGACGCAGGCACACCTGTGGCTGTTTTCCCAAAGAGGTTTTTGGGAAGTTTGGTATTTATACATTTCCTTAAAGGGAAGCAGGCAGGTAGGAAGAGGCAGGTAAGCGTTAGGCCAATGGTTGCATTCCTGTGAGACTTTAGTTAGTGCCCAGTAAGTCTGCATTTTACATGAGGTAAGGTGGGCGTTTGAGGAGAAAGGGGACTAAAGGAAGAGCCAGTTGTGCAGACCTCTCCGGGTAGGTGGAGGAGGGACTGGTGTCATCTTGTTTTTGTTCTGCTCCTGGGAAGATAAACTCATAATCTATACGATCGGTGTGGAATGGAAGACTTTCGTTCTGGGAGATGGACTTGGATTGCAGGCCTGAAGTCACAACGGGCACGTCCTTGTTGATGGCAGGACACACGTCTTGAGAGGTTTTGCAAACAGCACGGCGCATATTTATGAGTGATTTGCGGGGGCAGTGTCCTGAACGCCTGAGGCCTTTGCCGTTTCCTGGGCCTGGAGAGCGAAACACACAGGCTGTGGAGGAACAGGGCTGCTTTTGCGAGAGGGCGGTGCCACTCAGCCTCCGGGCTTAACTTTCCCTTTGGCCTAAGGAGCTTGGGGGTCCTGAGATTTTTATTTTCCTTTACTCAACACCACCCTCCCTGGGTTTGATAATCTGCTAGAACAGCACCCAGAACTCAGAGAAACACTTGCTTATGTTTACTGGTTTATTATAGAGGATGAGATCAAGGACACAGGTGAACCCCCAGGTGAAGAGGCATCTAGGGTGAGGTCCAGGACGATCCTGAGTGTGGGAGCTTTGTCCCATGGAGCTGGGACAAAGTGGGACAAAGTCTTGCCCACTCTAGCCTGGGCAACACGGCCAGACCCTATCTCAAAAAAAAAAAATAATAATTACAAAATACTCATACTTATGAAAGGGAGTTCTTGGGCCTGATCAAGGAGGCTCAGCATCAGATTAATGGGAATTACAGAAGGATAAAAACTGGAAAATGAAAGAGAGGAGAGTATCAAAGAAATTATGTAAGAAAAAAAGCCCCAGTGGCAAAGGTTGCGAGCCTCCACACGAGAGGGGCTGCAGTGCAATCACTGAAAGTGAATGGAATGAGCCTCCGTCATGAGATATCTACACATCAGGAGTGAAGAGAGGGCCCCAAGCTTCCAGACAGAGAACACAGGCCCCACACGACAGGAGGCTGGGAAGAATTTCTGTTGGATTTCACAACAGCAGCGCTGGATGCTGGAACGGGACATGGTTTTCAGTCTCCCAGTTTAAGTCCCTGCAAAGACGGAAAGGATAGAGTAATGCATGCAAGAACTTGGCTGTACCTTTCCAGGCTCACTTAGGAAGCTACGTGGGGTGGGGTCCAAGGTGGGGGGTTTCTCTGTCAACTAAAGGCATAAACCAAGAAGGAAGAAGGCCCAGCCTCTAAGAAGGAGGGGGCTCAGCCCAGGAGAGGCGAGGACCGAGACCTGGGTTGACAGCTCTGTGTGGTCCAATCAGATCCGCCCAGTTTGGATCAGGAGGACAGGGGCTCTGGAAAAAAGAGGTCCCAAGAAAACAGGCTGTTCAGGGACAGATTTGTCACCCAGGAGCTCCTGAAGAAGCAGATTGGCTAAACCTCCCCTCCACGCCACCTCTCACCTGAGCCCTGTGATCACTGTGCATAGGGCCAGACAGAAGTCTTAGTGCCTGGAGTCTCTCCTGGCAGAGATGAGACAGTGAAACCCTGGGAGAATCAAGGCTCATGGAGAACAAATGATAAAAGTGAAAAAACAAAGCCAACCTAGGCTTCCGAAGAAGGTGGCTGAGTCAGAAGGAACTGTCACCCGCATGGGCAGCGTGGCTCCACAGAGAACAATGTTCACATAAACATTCCAACAATGGAAAGAGTGGTTTCACAAAACACACACAGGGAGCGTATTTGGAGGACACGAAAGACAGGTGCAGGAGACGTGAGTCCTCGTACATCACAACAGAAAGTAAACACCTACGCTCTCAAAATGGTACACCAAGAGCCGGTGGGACCAGCACCTACGGAGAGCCCGGCCAGTAACAGCAGAAGGTGCATTGTTACACACATGCCCATCCCCTACATGAGGCTGGGCTGAGCAAGGCGAAGCTATTAAAAGCCTCTTGGCATTATTTGACTTTTTAAATATACACACAAAACATTTGGTGAAATTTGTTTAAATGATATGCGAATAAAGTGTTGAGAGACTGAATGTATCAACCGACAGTTCCCGATGCAGGTGGCACCACTGACCCCCTGCCAGAGCCAGCTCCGCGTAAACAGCCTCCAAGCGTTCCTGTTCGGGTAGCCTTCATTCATTTCCACATTGTGAACTGATCATGCTACAAGGAACACATTGAATGACACATACGTGTTCCCAGGCACACAGGCGTCATCATCAGCAAACCGGTGTTCTCTAAGATGGAAGAACAAGAGGTGCAGGTCTAGAGCTCGGAAGGAACACGCAGAAACCAGAAGCAGCGGGGGCTGGCGCTGGGACCCTCACAGCCCTTTCCTCTGTGCCAGCACAGCGGCCGCCTATCCAGGGAGTGAGCGGCGTGTTCGATCCTGGAAGCAGGCAGCAGAGTTCTGGGGCCCAGAAGTGAACTTTCCGTCTTCCGAGAGTGAAAGAAGGGAGAAGCGCTGTTCCTTATGCACTCTCTTGGGGTTCCCACTCCAGTTTCAGCCTGAGCCCCCCTCGCCCTTCAGAACTCCCCTCACCCTACACCTTGCTCAGGCCCAAGACCGTGCCCTCAGGGCTCCCTGCTGGACAGAGCTGGGTCCTCCTGAGCAGGAGCTGGCTTCCTCTTGCCAGACTCCCACTTCCTACACTTCCTCCTCCCCCAGTGCTTCCAAGCCAGGATGCACCTGGAACCAGGCCACAGAGGCCCTGAGACAGCCCCAAGGGCCTCACTCGGAGAGGTCCTGCCCTCCCTGCCCCAGGCCGCTCTGGCCCCTCACTCAGGCACTTCCATTCTCTGTCCTCTCAAGACCTCGCTGGGCCTGAGGCCCACTAGCAAACACCTCTCCCAAAAGCCTGTGCTTTCTGCAGCCCTACCCCACAGGCCCTGTCTGGCCAATGTCTGATCACCATCACCTGGAGATCTGCCCTGTGCAGAACCAGTAATGCCCCGGGACCCTCGAGGGCCAGGCTCCCACTGCCCGGCTGACTTCATCTCAGCGCCGATCCACAAGAGGGGACCTGGGGCCCTGGAAGGATAGATCGTGGCTTCGCACCCACTTCCAGGCTCCTGTCCGGCCCACAGCCCTGCAAGAGGCAGCCCCAAGTGTCCCCTGACTCCACCTCCAGGCCACGCCATCTGATGGCACCAGAGTCTGACCCTGCCCAGCTAGGAGGCGGTTGTCAGGCAGGAGAGGCCAGGATTGAAAACCACAGTTGAATGGTTAGAAGCGCATTGTTTTCTTCACTACAACATCTTGAGCTTCCTGGCTGTCAGGGCAAAGGGGCTAACACACTGGCTGCAAAATGTTCACTGTGTGAGAGAGACCAGAGCACTCTGGGAGCTGCTGGCAGGAAGACCTTCAGTGTGGCTCAAGATTCTGGATGAACCTAGGGTGACTGTTTCATATGTGAAACTGACAACATCCCCGTGCTGATGGCAGCTGCTGACCCAAACCTCCCGGTCTCCGCTGACTCATGCAGACACCTGCACGGCTCCTGCCTAGACACCGGAGTGGCTGCCCTGGGTGTGGGTAGGGCACAGCCTGCAGGCCGCGCTGCCTGTCCTTGAAAAGTGGGTGTTCCCACCTCTCAGGACTGTGGAAGTGTGAGGGGTGAGGGATCCTGGCATGTGCTGCCTGCCTCAGTCTGCAGCAGCTGTCACCGCTGGATGTCACGGCAGTCCTCACAGGGAGGCAGCTACCCTGGCTGAGAGCGTGAACCAGATGCAGAGACCACGGGCAATCTCCACAAACGCTCTCTGTGGCCTGTGCGGCAGCCGGGATGCCATCTCCAGGCCAGCTAAGCCCGCACTTCCCGAGTTATCCAAGTCAGGATGAAAGCTCTCCTCTGAGAAGGCTCCAGTGGGGAAAAGCGAACAGGCTGGTCCTCTTGGATTCTGGGTCCAGGGTTGGTCTATCCGGGGGCAGCGTTGTGGGATGGAGATTGCCGTGGCATTGGCCATGCCCCTGAGATGGAATTCCCGATGATGGGATCCTGCCAGGCCATGAGCTGATGCTTCAGAGCAATTAAGTGCAAGTTGGTGTCTGTGTGAACATGAACTTCAAAGGCCAGGATTGGGGACGATGAACAGGAGGGGAGGAGGCAGATGCCTTGTGGCGCCACCTACAGCTCGTCTGGGGACCTCCTACACTTGTGCACTTGTGGTGCATGAAATCAACCCCATGGAGGCATTTCTGCCTGGAGATCGTCCACCCAGAACCCAAGTGAATGGGAGTGGAGAGCAGGCCCCATCACGCAGGCAACGTGACCTCACTGGGTGGACCTCTGTGGACACCCCAGGAAAGCCCCCACTTCTCACGTTCTTCTGAGGAAACCTGTTTGTTTTAGTTCTACAGGCGTGTTCTCAGGTCAGGAAGAGTCTTGCAATTTAGACAGCGCTGGGTGGCTGAGGCGGACCTGCCCCAGTGCCATCTTCACACACGAACACCTGCATCACCCACCTGGGCAGCTACAGCCCATGGGCCGGGTCCAGCCCCACCTGCTTTTGTTCCTAAAGTTTCTCTGAAGCGCAGCTGCGGGGGGCGGTTCTGCATCTGTGCCTGCCTTGGTCACTGGGGCAGAGTCAAGCAGTCGTCACAGTGACTGCATGGCCCAAAATATTAACCCCCAGCCTTGAACGGAAAGAGTTAGTCAGGGTGGGTGTGGCGCCTCACGCCTGTAATGGCAGCACTGTGGGAAGCCAAGGTGGGCAGATCCCATGAGGTCAGGAGTTTGAGACCAGCCTGGGCAACATGGTAAAATCCCATCTCTACTAAAAATACAAAAATTAGCCAGGCGTGGTGGCACACACCTGGAATCCCAGCCACTCAGAAGGCTGAGGTAGGAGAATCGCTTGAACCCAGGAGGCAGAGGTTGCAGTGAGCTGAGTTCTCACCATTGCACTCCAGCCTGGGTGGCAGAGTGAGGCTCTGTCTCAAACAAAAACAAACAAACAACAAAAACAAAAAACAAACAAAAACCGAGAAAGAGTTAGTCAGTTCCTGCCCTGAACAGTGGGGAAAGCACCGCCACTCACTGCTTTATCTCCACTCAGCTACGGCCCCACTTCCCCGCTGGGGGTTTATGGCCTCCTGCTGGACCATGATCTAGAAAACAAACTCCCTTTTGTTTCTGGGCTCCCAGAGGCCCAGCATGGACCCTTATGCTGGCATCAGGACCATCAATGTGAGAGAAGCTGAGGGACCTGTCCCCTGAGGCCTCCCTTTTGGAAATAGGGGCTCTCGTGGGACCGGAGCAGGATTGCGGGCAGGAGGAGAGGTTGTGGTGCCGAGGGAGTGTGGAGCCTGCACTGTAACTAGCCTCTCCCCGCAGAGCTTGCACAGAACATCGTCTGACTGTCACAGACCGTGGGGTACCAGCAGACCCACAAAATCCCCAAAGTTTCTAACCCCTAGCAAGTGCCTGCCCCCTCTCGCCCAACACCCCCAAGGGGCAGTGGCTTCTGCAGGGAGGCCAGTTGGGACCCAAAGCTCTGTTCACAAGGGACCCACCTTGTCGTACAGGGACGGGCACCCAGGGTGACTCCAGGGCGTCTTGTGTTTGGCTGACTGATGCCCTCCTGGCCCCCAAATCCAGGCTCCTGGGTCCTGTGGATGTGAGGGGCCTTGGCAAACGTGATTGTGTCTAGGATCCTGAGATGGGAAGGATATCCTAGACTCCAGGATGGGCCCTGAGTGTGACCTCAGTGTCCTGGTAAGAGGGAAGCCGGAGGAACCTGACTGCAGGAGAAGAGAGGCCTGGAGCACAGGGGACGGCCCTGTGGCTGGGGAGGCAGAAGCTGGGCCATGCGTCCACAGCTAAGGAACAGCCAGAGGACACCCGGAGCCCGGAAGCTGGAAGAGGCAGGAAGGAGCCTCCCGAGAGCCTTTGGCGGGAGCACAGCCTGCAGACACCCAGGTGTGGGTCCTCCGTAATTGTGAGAGAACAAATTCCTGTTGTCTGAGCCCCCAGTTTGTGGTCATTTGTCACTGGAGCTCCTGGACAAGGACACAGGCTTCACCCCTGCCTCTGGCTCCCTCTTTTTCTGACATCCTGTGAAGGTCTCTCTCAACAGTGTGGGAAAAGTAACCCAGCCAGCTCTGCCTTTCTGATCAGGTGTGTCGGGCCCCTCCCAGCCCCATCACCCTGCACATGTGTGGCCTCGGGTTTGATGCAGCCTCAGGCGTGAGGCCCTGAAAGCAGCTGCTGGCAGCTGCCCAGTTGGGGAGCCCCCCAGGAGGGAGGAGTTGATCCCAGCCTCCTGCCCTAAGAGCTGTGAAAGCTATGAGGTCCTGCGTGCCCCTCCTGGCCAAGCTCTCCGGGTCTCTTGGTGGCTGTTCAGAGGCATTCCCCTGATGGCCAGGAGTCATGTGGGGACAACCACTGGGGAAGGGGATGTGCGGCAGGTCCAGCGGGCACCTGGGGGCCCTAGTCAGTCCCTTCCATGATACATGGGTGTGGCATGCGCCAGTCAGATTAGAGATGCAGAGCCGGAATTAAAACTGCAAAACACGGCAAACAGAACGTGATTGTTTCTAGTTTCAAGAAAGCAAACAAAATCTCCCTGGGGAAATGGCACAAACAGGAACCAGGAAGTGACCATGTGCCCAGCTTCACACCTCACCCTGGGCAGGGATATAAAGGGCCCAGGCTCAGGGGCCTCCACATCTGCACCTGCCTCTCACCTGCTCCTCTACCTGCTCCATTCTCAGCACACCAGAACCATGGGCTGCTGTGGCTGCTCTGGAGGCTGTGGCTCCGGCTGTGGGGGCTGTGGCTCCAGCTGCTGTGTGCCCGTCTGCTGCTGCAAGCCTGTGTGCTGCTGTGTCCCAGCCTGTTCCTGCTCCAGCTGTGGCTCCTGTGGGGGCTCCAAGGGGGGCTGTGGCTCCTGTGGGGGGTCCAAGGGGGGCTGTGGCTCCTGTGGGGGGTCCAAGGGGGGCTGTGGCTCCTGTGGGGGCTCCAAGGGGGGCTGTACCTCCTGTGGGGGGTCCAAGGGGGGCTGTGGCTCCAGCTGTGGGGGCTGTGGCTCCGGCTGTGGGGGCTGTGGCTCCAGCTGCTGTGTGCCCGTCTGCTGCTGCAAGCCCGTGTGCTGCTGTGTGCCAGCCTGTTCCTGCTCCAGCTGTGGCTCTTGTGGGGGATCCAAGGGGGGCTGTGGCTCCTGTAGCTGCTGCCAGTCCAGTTGCTGTAAGCCCTGCTGCTGTTCTTCAGGCTGTGGGTCATCCTGCTGCCAGTCCAGCTGCTGCAAGCCCTGCTGCTCCCAGTCCAGCTGCTGCATCCCTGTGTGCTGCCAGTGTAAGATTTGATGCTTGGCCCCAGGTGTCAGGTGAAGGCCGTCCTGTATCCCAGACCTGTGATGCAGTTTTTAGCTGTGTCTCTCTGAAATATGACAGTCCCTGGAATCAGAAACAGAGCTCCGCTGGTCATGCCACGTCTTTGCCTTGAAAATCCACTCACCCTGTGCTCCACATCATCACCCCACTGGGAATCCTGGGGTGAGCCGTTTCCTCTGCTGCCCATCACAAAGCTCACTCCACTTGCTGGGGCCAAACCGCCCTGCCCTTCCCTTCTTCCTTGGAGATCTTCCCTCCCCTGCCCTCCACCCTGGCCAGTGCTGGAGCTCAGGGAGGCCCAGGAGGCGGCAGACACTCGGCCATGCCCAGATCTGTGGCATCTCCTGTGGACCTCACCCTCCCACTGAAAAGCTCTTTGTTATTCATTATCTGCTAAAGTCCAGCTGGACGCGTAGTCCTCTAAATAAACACCGCCCCTCTTCACCAGTCTGCGTCTCCTTGAGTTCTTTCTGTGCCATGTCTTTCTACAGAGCCCAGCTTCTTTCTAAGCATGGGCCCCTTTTGTGTCAGCAGTGGGTGTTGGGCCCTCCTAGATAGAGTTGGGATCTGGAATTGCCACAGTTCCCCAAGGGTCTGTGTGTACCCCAGTACCCACCGGGGTGAGAGGTTTCTTGTGAGAAAGATCTGGGACCACCTGGGATGTCTGCTCTTCTCCAGGGAGGTCCCAGGACCCTGAGAAGGTTTTCTCTGCAGGGGATGCTCTGTGTGATCAGCATGGGGCTGGAGTGGTCCCCCCAGGAGCACTTTGTCCTCTCGAACCAGCTGCCCCAGGGGAGACCGGGGCTTGCGTGAACCAAAGGCTCAGTTCAGGATGGTGCCTCAAACTCAGTCCCACCTGGTAGCTCAGGCAGCAATGCTGTGAGACACCAGTAACAGACCCATGCCTCAGGGTGACCTGGCGGGGTCTGGCAATGGGCTGGAGTACACCCTGTGATGGTGACCCCATGCCACCCCGACCAGGCTGCGGTGCCCAGCTGTTCTGCCCAACAGTCACCGCGGTGTTGCTGGTAAGGTATTTTGTTAATGAGAGTAACATTCAATTTCAGTAAAGCACTTTGCTCTCCATGATGTACAGGACCTCATCCAAGCATCTGACAACCGGGTAGCTGCAGAAAGCAGCACGAGTTCCATGGAATAGGATCCCACGGCCACAAAGTGAGGGGCTTAAAGCTATACAGATAGAGTCTTTCACTGTTCTGAAGGCCAGAAGTCAGAAATGCGGGTGTCGGGAGGGCTGCACTCTCTCCAGAGGCTCCAGGGCAGGGCCCTCCTGTCTTTTCCGGCTTCTGGGGGCTCCAGGTGTCCTGGGGCATGTGACCTATAAACCAAAGAGTATATAGGACAGGGCTCTGTCAATTTAGAAAGCTTATTTTGCCAGGGTTAAGGATGCACCCATGACACAGCCTCAGGAGGTCCTCATGATATATGCCCAAGGTGGTTGGGACATAGCTTTGCTTTCATGCATTTTAGGGAGACATGAGGCATCAATCAATACATGTAAGATGTGCACTGGTTTGGCTTGGAAAGGTGGGACAAGTCGGGTGGGGAGGGGGCTTCCAGGCCACAGGTAGATAAGAGACAAACTTGCATTCTTTTGAGTTTCTGATTAGCCTTTCCCTGAATACACAGTTTACAGGAATAGTCACTCATGCCTTAGTCTGACTTAGTGAAACAATAGGGCAAAAGAAGCCATCGGATATGCATTTGTCTCACGGGAGCCAAGGGAGGACTTTGACTTCTGCCTGTCCTTTGTCCACAGGGAGTTTCTTTGTGGGCAAATAGTGAGGGAGAGATGTAGCTTTTTCATATTTGCAGTGATCTTATTTAGGAGTAGAATGGGAGGCGGGTTTGTCCTATGTGGTTCCCAGCTTGATGTTTCCCTTTGGCTTTGTGATTTGGGGGAGTTTTTTGTTTTTGTTTTTGTTTTTGTTTTCCACATTCTGCATTGCTCCAACCTGTGCCGGCACCATCATAGCCTCCTCTCCACATGTGTCTGCGTCTCGCTTCTTGTCCTGTAAGTCCTGTGACAGCATCAGTCATGTGGAACCAGGACCCATACCAATGACCTTATTATAACATGACATGCACGAAGTTCCTGTTTCCATGTAAGATCACACTCACAGGTCCTGGGCATTAGGACTTCAATGTATACTCCGTATATACTTATATTAAAGTAGATACTTCAACATATTCATCCCACAACACACAACGTCTACCTTGCAAAAAGTCACCCGGTGCATTCTGTGCCATGCAGAAGTTTCTTGGGTTATACTGTAAGCTCATGTTAACACAACTGTTAGCCTTCCCAAACCACAGAGAACAGGTTATAAACTGTGCTGGAGGGTTGGGGGAGCAGGGGATGCGGCAGGGTGACCCCACTAGCCCTGGCTGCCTAGCAATCCCTCATCCCTCCTCAGATATCCCAATTTAAGACTATTTAACTGACAACTGCCTAGGGATATCAAGAATTGATACAACCTATTGAAGCAGGTTATCAAGAATTTGAAAATCTAAGATGGGAACAAAAAGGAGAGTTATGACTCTATAAGACGTAGTCCTATTGGCATGACTAATACATATATGTATTTATGTGTTGTGTACACGATGTTGTACTACTGAGATATATAAAAGCCGGGTGCAGTGGCTCACACCTGTAATCCCAGCACTTAGGGAGGCTGAGGCAGGTGGATCACAAGATCACGAGTTCAAGACCAGCCTGCCCAAGATGGTGAAACCCCGTCTCTACTAAAAATACAAAAATTAGCCAGGCACGGTGATGCATGCCTGTAATCCCAGCTACTTGGGAGGCTGAGGCAGGAGAATCACTTGAACCCAGGGGGCAGAGGTTGGAGTGAGCTGAGATCATGCCACTACACTCTAGCCTGGGTGACAGAGCAAGACTCCATCTCAAATATATATATATAAGAGCTCTAACTAATTGGCTTAAGAAAATAAAAGGGCTTGAATCTAATATTTTATCAGGAAAAAAAGACTAGTCAAAAGCTTTTTCAAGTTTTATGTAACTTAAGTAAAATCTTTAATAAATAAGTTGTCTTTAAAATTATTGGTAAAGTAATATTAGAAATGTTTTAAGAATTTCCAGCATACATTTTTGTTTACATTTATTAGTCAAGCAATTTCAAACTTATCCCTGCCAAATACTATAAGGTGTCAAAATTTGGCATAGGGATCACAAAACTATAAACCCAGCCCCAAACAGAATAATCTTTGCTTGTGTAATTTTAAAAAATAAGACATTAATATTTGTTTAACGAACATAATTACATCTTGAATTGTTTAGTAAAATTTCCATAACTTCTAATCTTGTGGCTTTAGACAGTCTAGTCCATGAGCAGTAAGGCAGTTGTTTGGGGAAAGGACCATCTTCTTTGTTTCAAAGATGAACTATCAACTACATTCCTCCAAAAGTGCAGGAATGAACAAGGACAGCTTGGAGGTTAGAAGCAAGATGAAGTCAATTAGGACATATCTTTTTTGATATCTCAGTTAGAATTTTGCAAAGACAAGTTTCATAACTTTAAATGATGACTATTATAGTTTTCGGAAATAACCTAGGTAAACAAAATGAAATAATTGGGTAAATGTAATGTGATAAATACTTGTAGACAAAGTTGTCATACTTTAGAATCTAAAGTTATATTAGATTCAATAATAGATATTGCTCATTTGGATATTTTCCAGTAAAAAATATATTGTAGGAAAACATCCTTTCTTTTAAAAAGTGTCCTTTTTAAAAAAGTGAACAATTTTTGTCTAATTCAAAGTTTTCTGAAGGTTATGTATAAAACAAGATGAAAGGAACCAGGAAATAAGAGAGATATAAGTAAAGTTATAGAAATAAAGAGGTAGTTTTTGGTAAGAAAGCCTAAAGAGAAGTAATTTTATATGAGAAATAATCTTGTATGGCAAATGTAGTCCTACAATAAAATGTCTGGTTGTTCAAGAAAGAGGGATGTTCAGAACAAACCAGAAAGTCCAAGCATGTCATGAACATTCTGTGTAAGCTACAATAAGAGGATTTACTTAAAAAAACTTTTTATATGATCAGGTTGTCTATAATTAAAGGAAAAGCATAATGGTCTTTCTAGAGATTGGGTCTGATGTAAAAAAAAACACACACTAAAAAATTGGTTAGAACAATAAAATTTTCTTAAGGGATTGATTAATTCTTAATAAATTATAAGAGATTTTAATTTTTTAACTGAAAGCTGAACTTTTATTGCATCTCACTGTTTTCAGTTTTCTCTTTCCTTTTAAAAGGCACGAAATAGTAATACTTGCATTCAACTCATTTTCAGCTCATTTAAGTTTTTTCCCTCAAGTTTTGTTTGTTGTGGCCTGATGCTAACAAAGTTTTCTTTTCTTTTCTTTTCTTTTTTTTTTTCCTGAGATGAAGTTTCACTCTTGTTGCCCAAGCTGGAGTGCAATAGCATAATCTGTTCTGACTGCAACCTCTGCCTCCCAGTTTCAAGTGATTTTCCTGTCTCAGCCTCCCAAGTAGCTGGGATTACAGGCACCCACCACCAAGCCCAGATAATTTTTGTACTTTTAGGAGAGATGGGGTTTCACCACGTTGGCCAGGTTGGTCTCAAACTCCTGACCTCAGATGATCCACTCACCTTGGCCTCCCACATTGCCAGGATTACAGGCATGAGCTACCGTGCCTGGCCAACAATGTTTTCTTAAAGGTCTAAAGGAGGCTGGGCACAGTGGCTCACACCTGTAATCCCAGCACTTTGGAAGGCCAAGGCAGGCAGATCACCTGAGGTCAGGGGTTCAAGACCAGCCTGATCAACATGGAGAAACCCTGTCTCTACTAAAAACACAAAATTAGCCTGGCATGGTGGCACATGCCTATAATCCCAGCTACTTGGGAGGCTGAGACAGGAGAATCTCTTGACCCTGGGAGGCGGAGATTGCGGTGAGCCGAGATCACGCCATTGCACTCCAGTCTGGGCAACAAGAGTGAAGCTCAGTCTCAAAAAAAAAAAAAAAAAAAGATCTAAAGGAAATATTTTTTTCCAAAGTATTATTCTGTGTACTACAGAAGGTCTTTCCTTTTGTCTTTGGTAACTGGTCTAACATATTTTTACATTTTATCAAAATAATTTCTATGCCATTATTACTACATTTTGGTTTGCTTACAAAAAAACTGAGATTAAATTTTTTAAAAAAATTTAAGGTTATTACATACATATATCTTTCTGTATGTGCTTTTAAAATCCTAGTGACGTTGAGTTACAGGGCTTTGACTCCAGAGTCTAAAAAGGACACCAAGTTCTGCCAAATCTTTTTTTTTTTTTTTTTTTTTGAGACGGAGTCTGGCTCTGCCGCCCAGGCTGGAGTGCAGTGGCCGGATCTCAGCTCACTGAAAGCTCCGCCTCCCAGGTTTACGCCATTCTCCTGCCTCAGCCTCCCGTGTAGCTGGGACTACAGGCGCCCGCCACGTCGCCCGGCTAGTTTTTAGTAGAGACGGGGTTTCACCATGTTACCCAGGATGATCTTGATCTCCTGACCTTGTGATCCGCCCGTCTCGGCCTCCCAAAGTGCTGGGATTACAGGCTTGAGCCACCGCGCCCGGCCACAAGTTCTGCCAAATCTTAAAAAGTGACAGCAATTCAAGCCTCATTTTCAGGCCCTGCAGAAGATGCCAATCAAAATATACTGCACTCCTGAGACACAGGGTAAGAAATTAAAGCTGTTCAGCTCCTCAAGGCCCAGGGACTATCATGGAAGAGCTGGGCATGTGAGATTGCAAAGGCTGATTTTGAGAGAAAAAATAAGTTCAGTTTATCTATAAATTAACCACTAATGTCAAAGGCACACTGATGCAAGACCAGCATGTGGGCCCTGTGTCAGATTAACAAGGTTTTCTTGGCTGGGTGCAGTAGCTCGAGCCTGTAATTCCAGCACTTTGGGAGGCTGAGATGGGCGGATCACGAGGTCAGGAGATCGAGACCATCCTGGCTAACACGGTGAAACCCCGTCTCTACTAAAAAAGTACAAAAAACTAGCCGGGCGAGGTGGCGGGCACCTGTAGTCCCAGCTACTCAGGAGGCTGAGGCAGGAGAATGGCATAAACCCGGGAGGTAGAGCTTGCAGTGAGCTGAGATCCGGCCACTGCACTCCAGCCTGGGCAACAGAGCGAGACTCCATCTCAAAAAAAAAAACAAAAAACAAAAAAAACAAGGTTTTCTTGAAGCATTAACTGACTCCTTAATAAAGGTTATAAAGTCTTATGAAAGTTATATCTTATGGTCAAGATTAAAATTTTGTAGATTGTTTATAAAATTTTGGAAAACAAATTTAATTAGCTTCATGCTGTTTTTATTAGGGCTTATTGTTTGGAAAATTAATTCTGTTTTCTCAAAGAATGAAGGTTTTTACCTTTTTTTTTGAAATCCTTGAGTTATGACTTTGTTCAAATGAATGACTTATTTTACAATGACCTGTGATCTTATTTTGTGATATCAAGTGTTTTAAACCTCTGTTTGGTTTGACAAACTTCCCAAAATCAAATTATAAGTTATGTCTTTTTCTGACTTAATTAATCTGTTAAGATATTAGATTCCCTAAAGTCCAAAAATAACAAATTTGGCTTATTTGGTATCAAAATTATACAGGAGGCATTGTCATATATAAAATGGTGTTTGGTTTTTTTGGGGGGGCTGCATTTGTGTAAATATGTTATTGGTATATGTTTCACAATCATGAGAAACTCCTATAATTCTGATATGATGTAATACACATTATCAGTAATTATTATAATTGTTATGTTAAGTTATTGTGTGCCACAGAGGTAACAAATTTCCTTGTCAATTGTGTCTTTGACTCTGGCTGTGTTAAAACGTTCTGTCATCCACGAACAATTGTTTTCTTGTTTTGGTCCTCTTTAGAAGGTGATTTTATAACCAGCTATAAAACTCTGACAGGTGCTCCTGAACACAGGTTTCTGATAACTTTGGAGATTGTGACATCAGAATAGAGGAAAAACTTTTCAGAACTCATGAAGAACCGAAATGTTCATGAATATCAAGCAGAACACGAGTTAACTGTATGGACTGAACTAATAGAACACCGAAGTAATCTTTTTGACTTTTTGCTTAAAATGTTGCTGAGCCTTTGTTTTGTTTTTCAGAGCCTTTTGAGCTACTGACATCTTTTAGCAATTGAGTATACATCTACAAACAAAATTTGGGCATATTTGTTTCTCTCTACCTGATTTCTCCAGAATTTGGAACCTATTTGCGAGTATTCTTAACTTATAGCGATATAGTTATTTGTGTAAGTGCAATAAGAATCTGTTTTCATTTGTAACAAGACACAATTGGAGAAACAGTTATTTTACCAAGACTTTGAGAGGAATGGTGTGCTTTCCTTTAAGGAATCAAACTTGACTTACAGAGCCAATAAAAGCCCCTTGGGAAAATTGTCTTCATTACATGTCTACACAGTCCCTGCACAGGGTTCCTGACTTGTGGTAAGTAAAGAATGTCACTTTCTGACAGGCCCAGGGTCCCAAGTTATCCTGGGACCTGAAAAAGAGAGGAGTTCACCCTCTCTTTGTACAAATCCATGGCTGAGCTCAGCTTTAAAAAAGTATTATTTGAGATTCCTTCTAGGGAACAAAGTTCCATCAAAGCCCATTATAAAAGCCTATGTAGAAAATAATTATTCTTGCTTCACTTTATACAAATAATCTGGCTAACTATAATAAAGCAAATCGATCCTACCATGATGTGTCTTTAGTAAAAACAGGAAACTGGAGAGAGAAAAACTATGTGTCAAAAACTATAGTACACCGTCGTTAGATTCTAGTCCTGCCTAATGTTTTTCAATTTTTCAATTTTTTTCTGCAGTTTGGACTGGATGCTAATTTTTCTAGGCCACAAGACTTCAAAGTAAAGTTGTCAATATTTTTCCTTTTTCTCCCCCTGACTTTTCTTAATGTGGTGTTGCTGAAACCTAAGCTGTGCTTTCTTAAAGCCCTACAGACTGAAGCTGAACAACTTAAACTTCAGAAGAAAATAACAGCAACCTATTTACATACATAAGCCACTTTCTTATCTGCCTACTGATGTATGGACTTCAGAGTAACGTGGCCTATATTGATGTCCCAGGATTGGCCTTTTGTTTGTTGTTGTTTTTCTCCCTCTGCCTATTTTCTCCCTCTCCTTATTTTCTCCTCTTAGGACTTGAGACTTCACAACCTTCTAAAAATGAACTTTCCTAATAACCCAGGACCTACCTATCTAGGCAGAAATCATCCTAGCCTTGAGAGATCAGATGAACTCTGAGACCAGGGACTAATTATCTCCTAAAATGCTTTCTCCAAAATATTTTTAAAAAGAAAACAGGGGGAAATGTGAAAGGAAAATAAATCTTAGAAATCTTGGGGCCCCAAAATTACTAAGCTAAAGAGAAAAGTCAAGCTGGGAACTGCTTAGGGCAAACCTCCCTTCTTTTCTATTCAAAGTTGTCCCTCTGCTCAGTGAGAGAAATGCATATCTGATTGCCTCCTTTGGAGAGGCTCATCAGACACTGAAAATAATACAACCGTTTGTCTCTTATCTACTACGATCTGGAAGCCCCTCCCTACTTTGAGTTGTCCCATCTTTTCTGAACTGAACCAATGTTCATCTTACATAGGTTGATTGATGTCTCGTGTCTCCCTAGAATGTATAAAACCAAGCTGTTCCCTGACCACCTTGGGCAGATGTCATCAGGACCTCCTGAGGCTGTGCCATGGGTATGCATCCTCAACCTTGGCAAAATAAACTTGCTAAATTAACTGAGACCTGTCACAGATTTTCAGGGTGGGGACCTGGATTGTGGGAAGAGCTGGGCTCCAGGATGCTACATGTAGGGAAGATGTTATTTTCTTCTCCACATCCTCTCCTGCATTTATTCCTTTTTGTCTTTTTGATAAAAGCCATTCGCTTCATTTCTGATGTTTGATGCTGACAGCTTTTAGGCTGCACTTCTCCCTTTCCCTCTCTGCCCCACATCAGGACAAGCTTACAAGAAAGCCTGGTGCTTGTTTCTTGGTGCCAGCAAGAACTCCACCCCATCCCTGGGCACCCCCAAACTAGCCCCAGACTGACTGCCACCCGGTCCCAAGCCCGTCTGCTCTCCCTGCTCTCTGAAGCCACTTTCAAGTCTTCATGCAGCCACCCTGCTGCCACCAGAAAGCTGCACCATGTCAGGAAGGAACCTTGTCACACATGCTTGGAGGGAGGCTTCATTGTCTTGACACCCAAACTAAATTTTAGGAGGTCGTCCACCCTGTCTGCAGTGTTAGGGGAGAAAACCTGCCTCTATCCACACAGTGAAATTTAACTCAGCAGTAGAAGGAAGTGATCTGTTGGCCCATGTTACAACTTGGATGGATCTCAAAGATGTTATGCCAAGTGGGGAAAAAAGCCAATGTCAGATCAGGTGCAGTGGCTCACGCCTGTAATCACAGCACTTTGGGAGGATGAGGCAGGCAGATCAAGAGGTCAGGAGTTCGAGACCAGCCTGGCCAATATGGTGAAACCCCATCTCTACTAAAAATACAACAACAACAACAAAAAATAGCTGGGTGTAGTGGTGTGTGCCAATAGTCCCAGCTACTCAGGGGGCTGAGGCAGAAGAATCACTTGAACCCAAGAGGCGGAGGTTGCAGTGAGCTGAGATCATGCCACTGCCCTCCAGCCTGGGTGACAGAGCGAGACTCTCTCTCAAAAAAAAAAAAGTCAGCGTCAGATCGCAGCGTCTCATGTACTATCCCAGATCCACAACATTCTGGATGTGATCAAACTACAGGAAGACCACATCAGTGGCTGCCAGGGCTTGGGGTGGAGGGAAGGATGTAAGTGAGGTGTTTCTTTAGGGCAATGGAACAGTCAGTGTCTGCACTGTGATGGTGGTTCTTTGAATCCTCATGTGATAAAATTTCATAGAACTAGACATTAAGAGATCCACATAAAAACAGGAGAAATCCATGTAAGTTCTGTGACTGAGTTGACAGCCTCATGCCAAGGCCTGTTTCTTATTTTTTACAGTGCATGACAGTTGTAGTGCAGGGTGGAGAGTGGGTGTTTACTGGGGCCGAGTCAGCCTGGGAAGATGAGGAGTTTTTGGAGAAGGATGGTGGTGACAGTTGAACAACCATAGGTAGGGAACTGAAGTCACTGATCTGAACATACAATTAGAAGTGGTAAAAATGGTAACTTTTATGTTGTGAATATTTATATCAGTCTGTTCTCATGCTGCTATAAGGGCATACCCAAGACTGGGTAATTTATAAAGGAAAGAGTTAACTCACAGTTCAACATGGCTGGGGAGACCTCAGGAAACTTACCATCATGGTGGATGAGGAAGCAAACATGTCCTTCTTCACATGGCGGCAGCAAGGAGAAGTGCAGAGTGAAGGAGGAAGAGAACCTATTATATAACCATCAGACCTCATGAGAACTCACTATCAGGAGACCAGTATGAAGGTAACCATGCCCATGACTCAATTACCCCCACCAGGTCCCTCCCATGACATGTGGGGATTATGCCAACTACAGTTCAAGATGAGATTTGGGTGGGGACACGGCCAAACCATATCAATATTTTGTCAGAATTAAAAGAGATTATCATGGGGTCACTGGGTGAATGCTACACAGAAGCTCTGTCCTGCATCTTCCTGTGAGTCTCAATTTCAAAATTTAAGTTTTTTTTTTTTCAAGTGTCTCTGGGTTTCAATGATGAGTTATCACCCTACTCCTGCTCCCCACTTCCTGCATGGGAGATCAGACCCACCCACCTCTGCCAAGCTCCCACCACCCATTGCTCTCTCATGCTCAGCCTCATCCACACATAGCAGCTCCCTCAAGACCCCAGCTCCAGCTCCAGCCCATTGCCCTTCTTCCTTTCTCCAGGGCACACCTGCCCTCTCTGTGCCAGCCCCCAGGGCTAAGCTTTCCCCACAGCACAGCCCCATCTGGCCATGCTCTATGAGTGCACAGAACTGGATGCGGCAGGGGCTTCAGTGTCCTCCTACCTCCCTCACAACTCCCAAAACTGTGCCACACTAAAGGGTCTGCTGGCTCTGTCTGTACAAGGAGCAGACTCCGGAAGAGTCGAGGGCACCCAGACTTTACCCCACCCACCACAGAGAGAGAAAGAAAGCTGGGGTCCTGGCAGATTACACTTATCTTGGAGGAGGGCTCCTCTGAGCTCAGGGCAGTGGCCCCTACTCCCTGCCAGCCTGGGACAGATACAAGTACATTCCACAAGCCCTCGGCATTTGGAGAAAACAGCAGGAAGCTGAAGCCCCAAACCCAGTGTTCTCGGGGGGTCAAAACCCTTGGCCTGAAATCTGTTTTCTCATTGCCTATCCACAGCAGGCATTCATTCTACACTGCCAGACCTGGGTGGATCATTCGGGTACAAACAGATATTCTGTTTTTGTTTTGTTTTGTTTTGTTTTTGTCGTGACATTTGATAACAGAAAAATCCAAATTCTCCCAAAATATATTTAAAGAGGTTTATTCAGAGCCAATATGAGGGGCTGGGCTAGGTTACACAATCTCTAGAGGTCCTGAGAAAAGGTGCTTGAGATGGTCAGGTTATGACAGATATTGCAGCTGAAATCATAAACCAATATAAGGAAGGTAAACATTGGTTCAGCCCAAAAAGGGAGCTTATAAATCATAGATGGGTTTTAGGCATTCTTTAGTTGACAGTTGGCTGAGAGTGTTAAGCTGTTATCGAAAGGCTTGAATTCAGTAGAAAGGAATGCCTAGACTGAGAGGCCAGGCTTATGGAGACCGTGGTTCTTATTAAATAGATGAATCCTCTTAGGCAGCACTCACAGAGTAGATGGCCAACGTCCCTTCTCAGACCTCAGAGGTGTCAGGCTCTCAGCTAACCTCCCCTAGATCCAGGAAAGGTCTAGAAGGGAGAAGTCCTAGATCTGTTAATGGAGATTCTCTACAGATGCAAATTTTTGCCACAAAAGACAGCTTTGTAAGGCCATTTCAAACTATGTCACAGAAATGTATTTTGGAATACAATGTTTTGATTTCCCCTCCAGAGTCTGCTACCTGTCATGTGATGTTACACCAGAGTCAGGTTGAAAAGTGAGTCACATTATATAGGGTTAATAAAAACCCATCTGATGAGATGTTATGGTTTGTAGGGTACAACTCCACAGGCCAGATAGGAATTTGGGCAAGAGAAGAAAGGTCACAGTTTAGTCCTCATATTCCTACCATAGCTCATTTCTCAGAAGTCAAGAGAGCCTCGGAAAAGAAGCTCAGAGGAATTAGAGGGCAAGGTCAGGGGTCCCTGGAGGACCACACTGAGGAGTCTGAGTTCAGAGGAGAGAGGTACATCAAGAGACAGAGTTCACGGACAGATGAGAAGCCCTCGCCATAGACGACAGCCGTGTTGGGGAGCTAGCAACTTGGAGGCACTCCCCTTCACACTTCTAACCTGTGGTCAGTCCTGCAAGCAAGGAGTTGACACATGCCCTGTGCACATGAAGAATCTGAGCGTCAAAGGGCCTGTGCAAGACATACGGTTTTAAAGTGTTGGTGTAGTCGCCCAGTGAGTTTTCCTTGCCTTCTACCCAGACAGAGTTGATTGATCAAGATGGGGGAATTGCAATGGAGAAAAGTTTCAATTTATGCAGAGCTGGTTGAACAGGAGCCCAGAGTTTTATCACTCAAAACAATCTCCCCCAAAATTGAGACTGTGTTTTTTTGTTTGTTTGTTTGTTTTAATAACTTGACTGGGGGCCAGGGATGGGAGATACTGATTGGCTGGGTTAGAGATGGAATAATAAGGGGTCAAACTGGTTTATTCACGCCGTCTTCTGTTCCTGGGTGGAATTGCAGAACTGGTTGAGCCGGATTTCTGGTCTAGATAACACCAGTTTATGCATCAGAATGCAGGGCCTGAAAAATAAGTAGAGCCCCAATCTTAGGTTTTACAACAGTGATGTTATCCCTACGAGTAATTGGGGAGGTCAGGAATTTTGTGAACTCTGTCTGCACCACTACTAAGCCATAATTTCTCATCCTGTGGCTAATTTATTTGTCTTACAAAGGCAGTCTGGTCCTGATATGGTTTGGCTCTGTGTTCCCACCCAAATCTTACATTGAATTGTAATTCCCAGTGTTGGGGAGGGACCTGGTGGGAAGTTATTGGATCATGGGGGCGGATTTCTCCCTTGCGGTTCTCATGATCGTGAGTGTGTTCACACAAGATCTGATGGTCTGAAAGTGTGAGGAACTTCCCCTTTGCTCTCTCTCTCCTGCTCTGTCATGATAAATATGTGCATTGCTTCCCCTTCACCTTCCACCTTGATTGTAAGTTTCCTGAGGCCTCCCCAGCAATGCTTGTTGTACAGCCTGAGTCTATTAAACTCTTTTCTTTATAAATTACCCAGTCTAACGTAGTTCTTTATAGCAGTGTGAGGACAGACTAATATAGGTCCCCAGGCAAGAAGAGGGTTTATTTCAGGAAGGGGCTGTCATCATCTTTGTTTCAAAATTAAACTATAAATTAAGTTCCTCCCAAAGTCAGTTTGGCCCACACCCAGGAAGAAAAGGGCAGCTTGGAGGTTAGAAGCAAGATGGAGTTGGTTAGGTCAGATCCCTTTCACTATCATAATTTTCTCAGTTGTAATTTTCGCAAAGGTGGTTTCACTGGGATACTGGTCAGACTCAGTGGAGTCAGTTCCAAGACTCATGCTCATTCTCCAATGTCAAGGAGGTTCTGTGCAGCCACATCAAGGATAGGAAAGGCCCTCGTCTGCAAAAAGAAGAGCAGAGCCCTTCATCATGGGCTAAACACAGCCTCGGTTCCCAGGCACCAGGGGAACTGACAGACATGGGGACCACAGGGGTTCTTCAACAGCAAAAACGATCAAGTTCCCAAGGTTTGGAGGGTCAAATCCTAAAAGAAGGTGTTTACCTCTGCAATAGCAAAACAGCAGGTGTCCTGGCTCTTTCTGAGCTTGTGAGTGTCCTGAGATTATTTAACATTAAACATAATATTTTTGCACTCTAAGAAATACACAAAATATTTTTACATAAACGTGAGGTATAGACAGTTGTCATCTACATGTCAGAGAAGGCCCCAGTGCCCTGGAGACCCGAGCTCTTTAGCAAGTAGGAGGTTGTGAATGGTGGCATCACTGCAAGACTGAGGCAAGTGTTATGAAGCAATTTGGAGCAATTTCTTTTGCAGGCAACTCCGACCTAAAAAGGCAAAGAGCAGGAGGAGGGTGAAGAGAGAGAAACCCACCTGCACAGAGCCCCCCACACCCACTGAAGCTGCAAATTCAGAGAGCAGTGAGGCTGAAGCCCAACACCATCACCCACTCATCCACACCAGTATCTGAATTTCTCAGACTCTGGCTCAGAAACATGGGTCAGTCCATTGAAGCCCCCAAAGAAAGACATGAAGATTTGAACAGGGAAGGAATATGTGAAGCACACTCATCGCAAGGCGTCCCCAGAATGGAGCAGAGTTTGGCCTTGAAGGTTTGGAGAGGAAAACAATGTAGAAGTAGGAAGTGAGTCACATGGGCAAAGCAACATATGAGTTATTTTAAAGGAAACACAATTTCCCTGGGGAAAGAAAGAACACAAATAGACACAAGGAAGTGACCATGTGTGTAGCAGGACCCTCAGGCAGGTATATAAATGGCCCAGGCTCAGGGGGCTCCACACCTGCACCTCCCTCTCACCTGCTCCTCTACCTGCTCCACTCTCAATCCACCAGAACCATGGGCTGTTGTGGTTGCTCTGGAGGCTGTGGCTCCGGCTGTGGGGGCTGTGGTTCCAGCTGTGGGGGCTGTGGCTCTGGTTGTGGGGGCTGTGGCTCTGGCTGTGGGGGCTGTGGCTCCGGTTGTGGGGGCTGTGGCTCCGGCTGTGGGGGCTGTGGCTCCAGCTGTGGGGGCTGTGGCTCTGGCTGTGGGGGCTGTGGTTCCGGCTGCTGTGTGCCCGTCTGCTGCTGCAAGCCCATATGCTGCTGTGTGCCAGCCTGTTCCTGCTCCAGCTGTGGCTCCTGTGGGGGCTCCAAGGGGGGTTTTGGCTCTTGTGGGGGCTCCAAAGGGGGCTGTGGTTCCTGTGGGGGCTCCAAAGGGGGCTGTGGTTCCTGTGGGGGCTCCAAAGGGGGCTGTGGTTCCTGTGGGGGCTCCAAAGGGGGCTGTGGTTCCTGTGGAGGCTCCAAGGGAGGCTGTGGCTCCTGTAGGAGCTCCAAGGGAGGCAGTGGCTCTTGTGGCTGCTCCCAATGCAGTTGCTGCAAGCCCTGCTGTTGCTCTTCGGGCTGTGGGTCATCCTGCTGCCAGTCCAGCTGCTGCAAGCCCTGCTGCTCCCAGTCCAGCTGCTGCAAGCCCTGCTGCTCTTCAGGCTGTGGGTCATCTTGCTGCCAGTCCAGCTGCTGCAAGCCCTGCTGCTCCCAGTCCAGCTGCTGTGTCCCCGTGTGCTGCCAGTGCAAGATCTGAGGCTCTAGTGGGAAACCTCAGGTAGCTCCTGAAGATCTGTGCTTTCCAGCAAGGGACTACCCCTGAAGCCCATCCCCTTCCGGATCTGAAAAATGACTCCCTTGGCTCAGGGCCTTTTTCCAGCCCTTGAGGAAATGGAATGAACCACTCCCTGCCCATTCCCTGTAAGGATACCCCAAGACCCAGGCACTTTTGCTCCTCCTTCCTACATGCCCCCATATGTCTGAGCCAGACAGCACTGGGGGCGGCCCTCATGCCAAACAAGAGCCTGGAATTCCCCTTCTTGATAATTCCATGGGAGACAGCCAACCCTTCTTTCCTGTGCCTGCCAGGAGCTCTGTGGCATTTGCAGATGGATGTCCTGCAACCCAAGTGATCACATGTATCTATGGAAATCCAAAATGGATCTGGGTGCAGCACTAAATAAATTCTACAACCCTCAGCCTTGGTCTCACTGACTTTTCTTCCAGCCTCTCTCTTATTGGCAAACTGGCCACATGTGCTTCCCCTCCCTCCCTGATGGCTTATTTCTCACACTGCTGTAACTGTGTGCCAGGCCCAGCTCCCATTCCAGAAACAGTTGTTGAACTGATTGATGAAGGAGTCACTAGCAGTGTGTATGAATGAATGAAGAACGAGTGAATGAATGAGTGAGTGAGTGGGGATCTCTCATTAGTACACAGGGAGCCCCAGCTCCGTCTCCGTGGGATTCAGTCTATCTTGGTTGGAATTGTGGACTCCTGCTTCTTCCCCGTGGGAGGATATGTTTGGGAGAGAAGGAGATCTTTGCCCTCAGTGCCTAGGAAGGGGTATAATGGGTGGTCTCTGTGTCCAACCAGTTCCCAGTTTGTGAGACAAGCCAGGAGAGGGGGAAGCGAGACTAGAATCAGCTGTGTCTCTGAGATGCTCTGTAGGACAACACTGGAAACTGTGCTGCTTCAGGGATCCAAGACGGTGTGGCTGAACACAGGCTGAGGTGCTCCCTCCATCTCTGGGCTCAGAGTGAGGAGGGAATCCAAGTGTCCACAGGCTTCCCAGCTTTGGGTTGGCACAGGGAGGAACAGAAGGGACTTCTTTCAGTCTGATAAAGGGCATCTACCCACAGTGAACACCGTGATCAACTGTGGAAACCTGGATGTTTTCCCCTAAGATCAGGAACAAGAAAAGAATGTCCACACCCACCACTTCTATGCAACATTTCACTGAAGCTATAGCCAGAGTAATATGACAGGAAAAGAAAATAAAAGCCATCCAGGTAAGAAAAAAGGAAGCAAAACTATCTCTATTCATAGAAAACCTCATTTTGTATACAGAAGATGCTGAGGGACACACACACACAACTATTAGGGCCAATAGCTGAGCTCAGCAGAGTGCAGGACACAAAGACTACACACAATAGTCAGCTGTGTTTCTATACAACAGCAAAAAGCAATGCAAAAAGGATGTAAGGAAACAATAAAATTCCTAGCAACAAATGCAACCAAAAAAGTACAAGACTTGGACACTTAACACTACAAAACACCATTGGAAGAAGTTAAAGAGGACCAAAGTAATGGGGGAAAAATCCCGTGTTCATGTATTGGAAGACCTAATATTGTGAAGATTGAAACTCTCCGAAAAACCATTGTTCTACCAATTTAATGCAATTCCGATCAACATCTCAGATTTATTTTTTCACAAATTGACAAGTGGATCCTAAAATTCGTGTGGACATTCAAGGGACCCTGAATAGCTAAAACAATCTTGAAAAATAAAAGCAAAGTTTGAGGACTCATGTTTTCCAATTTCTAAATGGGCTGCAAAGCTACAGTAATCAGGACAGCATGGTTCTTGCATAAGGATAGAAAGATGGATCAATGGAGTAGGTTTGAGGCCCTTGAAATAAAGACTCACAATTGTGGTCAATGGATTTTCACGGGTACCATACAATTCCATGGGAAAGAAGGAATTTTTTCAACAAACAATGCTGCTGAGACAACTGGATGTCCACATGCAAAAGGATTTGAATCTTGACCTCATACTATATTCCAAACAAAAAAAAAAAATAGATAAATGACCTAATTGTAAAGGCCAAAACTAGAGGATTACTAGAAGCAAAACAGGTTAAAGTTTCATGACCTTGGAGTATGAAATGGTTCTTAGATAATGACACCAAAACCACAAGGAAAAACTAGATTAACTAACTACATCAAAACGAATAGTTTTTGTGCTTCTAACAGCACTATGAAGAAAATGAAGAGACACCAACAGAGTGGAAGAAACTACTTTGAAATCATATATTTGATAAGAACTTGCATCTATACATATAGAGTTCTTGCTGTTCAAACACACAATCCAATTAAAGACTCAGCAGAGGATTTAAATAGGCATTTTCCAAAGAAGATATACAAATGGTTAATAAGCACATGAAAAGGAGCTCAACATTGTTAGACACCAGGGAAAATCAGGGAAATGCAAATCAAAACCACAATAAGATAGCAGTTCACATCCTCTGGGATGGCTATTATCAAAAAAACAATAAGAAGCACTGATGAGAATGTGGAGAAATGGGAGCCCTTGTGCAATGGATGAAAATGAAAAATTATGCCACTATTTTGAAAAATAGTTCCTCAAATGTTCCATGTAGAGATGCCATATGACTCAGCAGTTCCACTCATAGGTAACTACTGAAGGGAACTGAAAACATATATCACATAAAAACTTGTATGATGATATTCATAGCAGCCTTATTCTTATTTGCCAACAAGTGGAACCATTTAAATGTCCATGAACTGATGAGTGGGTAAACAAAATGTGGTATATTCGTACATGGATATATTCATGTTCTGGATGTTATCCCCATATCATCTTTAAATTTTAGTGTTTTAATGTTAAAAATGATAGACAATTATAGAAGACAACAAATTACCCATAACCCCAGTCTCTCGAGTGCTAACATTTTGGTTGCTCCCATGTAATTTGTGTATTCGGGCATCTCGTGACCTCTCTATTACCCAAGGCCATCATGGTGTTCTGCTTGCCAAGGCACGAGCTCTTCACTGGCCCCATAACAATGACCCGAACCTCCGTTGTAGGCAGAGGGTTGCATTTCCCACCTGAGTCTACGTGGGACTCCCCAGGGCCTTGTGTGTTCCCCATGCCTTGGTGGAGCGCCCCCTGCTTCTCCCCCAGGGTGTGTCTGCAGCCCCTTTCTTGCCTCCTGCCATTCCCATGGGTTGTGCCAAGAGAAGCTTTAGGGCAGCCAAGCTCTTCCTTCTTGGCATCAGCTAGAGGTTCCTACAACTGCTAATGGTTGGGGGCATGGTGGGGAGAATTCATTATTTCTTCTAGCACTGCTCTCTTAAACATTTGTGTTATCAATAGTTTAGAAAGGTTGTTTTTAATTTCATAGCCCACTATTAATAACTATGGTAATTTTTAGGATTATCAAATTTGGGGAGATGTCATCAGATTGCTTTCCTATATGAGCTATAATATTTGGAAGACATTTGTGAAAACCAGCTCTGCCTCTGTACGTTTCAAACCTTGTTTCTCCTCCGCTGCCCACAGGCAGCCACTGGAGGATGCCTGGTATCATGACACAATCTACAATCTCTGGTCATTCATCTTTGTGTCACCATACTGGGGCAAATTGTCACAGTAGGAGTATTCCTGGAAGTCATTCATCCTCTAAAGGATAAGAAATTATTGGAATATAGCAGGAAAGGACTCTGAATTCATAAAGGTATCCCACTGAACCAGCCCCCAAATGACTAACGCCCCAGCAATAACACTTTACACAAAGCCTGCGTTGGGCTAAAACCCTAACCCTAGTGAGTGCCCTTGAATAGATACACTTCGCTTGACTTTCTCTCATTTCTTATCCTTCCCCGTTTCAATTTCCCACACTCTGGACAATGAGATGGGCAGCATCCTGTGCCTGTGCTGGCGTGTAGGCTGTCTCCTCTCGGACAAGCTCACCTGTTTCTGCTTATGCTGTTCTGGGAGCCACCTCTCTTGTGGGCCTGGGGATGTTGGTGGGGCCTTGAGTGGCTGCTGCTTCAGATGAAGTCACTGAAAGGGGTCTTTCTAATGGAGATGGGACCACCTTAGCTGGGGGTGGGTGGGTGTGAGGGGGTGACTAGGGCGAGCCAGGACAGGCTGCTTAGAGTTCAGGGAAATTTGGGGATTCCAAATTTTTGGCTCACCTGTGTCCACCCAGATGATTTCATCCCAAGAGTTTCAGCAAATGCCTGCTCCTCGCCAGTCGTGTCCCTACTTTATAATTAGCACCTGATTGCAAGGCTGTGCGTTTTAATTGCCATTACAGCTTTGCAGCCTCCATAGTCAGGTGTGGGTGTGATCCCCAGCCAGGGCTGCTCATAATAAAAGATGCCGACACCCCAGGGTGCTCTGATTGTAGTTATGGGGTTTTTTTAAATTTTTTCATTCTACCAGTTTTTATTTCTTGCACAATAACATCGTGACAGCCATAAACAAAATAATTTTGAAAGTAAGGGAAACTTGCCCATAATCCCTTTACTCTAAAGCACCAAGTTCTTATATTCCAGTCCTCATGAAAATTCATTTGTTTGTTTGTCTGTTTTTTTACAGAATTGCGGAAAAAATATTTGACAAGGAAATATACACCAAACCCAGCTCTTTTGTTTAAAAGCCAATTGCAAAAACACAGAACAAATCAAATGACCTGGTTTAACAGTGGCTAAGAACAATAGAAAAAGACCTTGTTTATTTGAGTTAAATTCGAGCTCAGGATGAGGCTAGGGTGTGGTGTTGCTGCCAAAACCCGCTCTGTGGTCTGAGGGTGGATTCGTAGCCACACAGTGTCCAACTGAGGGGTGCATGATCCCCTCCTCATCAGCCCATGCTGGTTCCTTTAATGGACTTTTTTTTAGAGCCGTTTTAGGTTCACAGCAAAATTGAGAGGAGTGGGCCACGACATTCCCTGTGCTCTACAATGACAGCGTTTCCTCAGAGCCCAAGGCAGTGGGCCGCTCTCTGGGGGTCCCCAGGGGCTCAGGGTGTGGCTGGCCTGTCCCCAACTCAGGAGAGACCAGGAGTTGTCCAGTGGTTCCTTCATTGGAAGTCCCTGTGGATGCCTCCCACGGGCCTGGATGTTGAGGGCCCATGATTTCCACAGAACATTGGGGAGCCGGGATGTAGGGCCCCTGTTTCCTCTATGTGTGCCCTGGACACCCCAGGCCCATGGGACAGGCCTGGCCCTGCAACCCCACCAGGGCCCTGACACCAGGCTTGGCCTGGCCTTGTGATGAGCAAGAGAAGAGGCAGGTCCAGAGACACCTCCTGCACGGGATCGCCTGCATCCAACCCCATGACAGGCCGTGGCCAGTATCGTGTGGAAGGGGCCAGGATGGCACTTGGCAGGCTGCCCTGCAGCCCCAGATGGCTCCTGGCCTCAGGAAATTAATATCCACAGGAAAACTGGTCACTTGGAGCTGCCAGAAGGAAGGGTGAGTGTCACGTTCCCGCAGCCACGGCCAGCCAGCAGCATGCCCGGTAGCCTCTGTCTCAACCTATGGGACAGGGACCCCAGAGAGGGCACAAGTCCCAGTCCCAGAGGGTCCTGGCCTGGTGCTAACCCAAGCCCTGTAAAGGGAGGGGCACCAGGGGCGCTGTGGGCACCCAGCAGCAGCCAGGATGATCATGCAAGGGACCGAGTCTTCTATGGCAGTGGCCAGACCCAGAACTTGGCCAAAAGCAGGGCAAGCCCCCCGGGACAGAGTGGGTGCTGGGCCTGTGCATGCCCAGCAAGGCCGAGCCAGTGACGCTACCAGGTTCCATGAGGCGAGGGTGGGGCAGGAGCAGGCTGACCAGCTGCCAACCTTGCCCACTCCAGGAGGCAGGGATGGCTGAGTTCCTGCACCCTTGTGGCCACCACCAGACCACCGATGGGGCAGAGGCCTGAGGCCAAGCAGTCAGTGCTGGGGCCCTGCTTCTAGGGTCTACAAACTGCTCCAGTCCAGAGGGCCAAAGATAACTGGGCACGTGAGGGCCCAGGAGGTCAGGTGCCTACTTCTGCCATCCTTGGCAGGTGCATTTCGTGGTCAGAAAAAGTCAAGAAAGGTGACGCCTCTCAGGTGTTATTATGAAGAACTCTCCCAAGACACATCTTTTTTTATATTTGTTTTTATTGTATATATTCATGGTGGACAAACATGGTGTTGTGATAAACACGTACACAACTGAAATGATGGCTACCGTCAAAAAATTAATATCTCCAACACCTTCCATGGTTCCCTTTTGTATGTGTGTGTATGAGTGTGTGTGCATAAGTGTGTTGGATAAGTGTGTGTATGAGTGTGTATGCATGTGTATGAGTGTGTGTGTTTGTATGATTATGCATGTATGAGTGTAAAGTGTGTTTTTAATTATATGTGTGTGGGACTGAGTGTGTGTGTGTATGTGTGTATTTGAGTGTATGTGTGTATGATGTGTTTGTATGTGTGTGTATGAGGGTGAGTATGTGTGTATGATGTGAGTGTGTGTGTGTATGTGTGTATTTGAGTGTATGTGTGTATGATGTGTTTGTATGTGTGTGTATGAGGGTGAGTATGTGTGTATGATGTGAGTGTGTGTTTGTATGTGTGTATTTGAGTGTATGTGTGTATGATGTGTTTGTATGTGTGTGTATGAGGGTGAGTATGTGTGTATGATGTGAGTGTGTGTTTGTATGTGTGTATTTGAGTGTATGTGTGTATGATGTGTTTGTATGTGTGTGTAGAGGGTGAGTATGTGTGTATGATGTGAGTGTGTGTGTGTATGTGTGTATTTGAGTGTATGTGTGTATGATGTGTTTGTATGTGTGTGTATGAGGGTGAGTATGTGTGTATGATGTGAGTGTGTGTGTGTATGTGTGTATTTGAGTGTATGTGTGTATGATGTGTTTGTATGTGTGTGTATGAGGGTGAGTATGTGTGTATGATGTGAGTGTGTGTGTGTATGTGTGTATTTGAGTGTATGTGTGTATGATGTGTTTGTATGTGTGTGTATGAGGGTGAGTATGTGTGTATGATGTGAGTGTGTGTGTGTATGTGTGTATTTGAGTGTATGTGTGTATGATGTGTTTGTATGTGTGTGTATGAGGGTGAGTATGTGTGTATGATGTGAGTGTGTGTGTGTATGTGTGTATTTGAGTGTATGTGTGTATGATGTGTTTGTATGTGTGTGTATGAGGGTGAGTATGTGTGTATGATGTGAGTGTGTGTGTGTATGTGTGTATTTGAGTGTATGTGTGTATGATGTGTTTGTATGTGTGTGTATGAGGGTGAGTATGTGTGTATGATGTGAGTGTGTGTGTGTATGTGTGTATTTGAGTGTATGTGTGTATGATGTGTTTGTATGTGTGTGTATGAGGGTGAGTATGTGTGTATGATGTGAGTGTGTGTGTGTATGTGTGTATTTGAGTGTATGTGTGTATGATGTGTTTGTATGTGTGTGTATGAGGGTGAGTATGTGTGTATGATGTGAGTGTGTGTGTGTATGTGTGTATTTGAGTGTATGTGTGTATGATGTGTTTGTATGTGTGTGTATGAGGGTGAGTATGTGTGTATGATGTGAGTGTGTGTATGTGTGTATTTGAGTGTATGTGTGTATGATGTGTTTGTATGTGTGTGTATGAGGGTGAGTATGTGTGTATGATGTGAGTGTGTGTGTGTATGTGTGTATTTGAGTGTATGTGTGTATGATGTGTTTGTATGTGTGTGTATGAGGGTGAGTATGTGTGTATGATGTGAGTGTGTGTTTGTATGTGTGTATTTGAGTGTATGTGTGTATGATGTGTTTGTATGTGTGTGTATGAGGGTGAGTATGTGTGTATGATGTGAGTGTGTGTGTGTATGTGTGTGTGGTAAGAGCACCCGGAGTCTTCTCTCAGCACACCTGCGGCACACAGCACCTGTCACCTGTAGTTCTTGCACTGTGCACTGGACTGCTAGGCTCCCTCTCCTACACAACTGCAAGCCCTTGGCCTCTTCCTCCCTCTTTCCTTCTTCCTCCAGACCCTGATAACCACTGTTCTATGTTTCTATGTATTTGACTTTTTCAAAATGTGAAATATATACATACATCTATATATGTATATATGGAATATTCTTCAGCTTTCAAAAGAAGGAGATCTGGTTACTTGCAACAACATGGATGGATCTGGAGAACATCACACAAGGTGAAAGGAGGCAGACACAGAAGGACAGACACCACACGTTCTCCCTCACACATGGAGTCTACAGGAGTGAAACTCACAGAAGCACAGAGTGGAAGCATGGGAACCAGAGGCAGGGAAAGGGGAAATGAGGCGGTGCTGGTCCAGGGGTCCAAAGTGTCACTTCTGCAAGATGAATAAGACTTGGAGACCCAATGCATAGCAAAGTGACCACAGGTAACAACACGGTGTTTATTATGTGCTTAAAATGTACTGAGAGGGTAGATACTAAATGTTCTCACCACCAAAAAAAGAGAGAGAGAGAAAGAGCTATGTAAAGTGGTGGATATCTTAATTGTCTTGACTGTGGTGATTATTTCACAATGTAGACATATATGAGATAATCCAATTTTACATCCTAAATATACACAATAAAAAATAATAAAAACAACCCCCAGTGCCAGGCCCCACAGGTACCCCCACCCAACCCTCCTCCTTGCACATACAATGTATAAAAGAATAGATGCACATGCATGATTGGGTATTGTTACCAATTAGAATTTTATTATCCACATTTCTTTGCAACTTAATTTTTTTCACTAAAACCTGTATCATGGTTGCCTCTCCTAGAAAGTAGATCTGGGTATAAGTCTATGTTTCTTTATGCACATGTATATTCATATATATGGATTTTTTTCCATAAGTAGGATCACACATACTGGACTCACTTTTCATTGTCATTTTTATTGATTCCCACACACCTTCCCCACTCCACCCAGCCACTGTCCTATGTACCCCCAGGTGTATATTCAACATACGTGTAAAAGATATTTTTATTGTTTGCTACTAAAATAAGATCCTACTGTGCTCATTTCCCTGCATCTACATTTCACACCAGCCAGAATCTTGAGGAAATTTCTCCAAGTCCACCGGTACAGCTGCAATCTAATATTTTAGTGGGCATTACTTTTAGTATTCATTTTCAATTTGCTAGGATTCTTTTTCTGACACTGCAAACAATGTATCATACACATATGCGTATATATAAATATGTTTACATTTACTCTTATTTTCAGTAATTTCAAGACTAATAGTATTGATATTACCTAATTTCATTAGATACGGTTTAAAAAAAAACTATAATAAATTATATCCCCGGAACAATGTATAAGAGTACGTTTTCCCTGCAATTTCACTAGCAATAGGTGTTATTATTCTTGTTAATGTTTGCCAGTCTAGTAGATATAAAATGTTGCAGGTAGCCACTAACTGGGGCCACTGTCATGGACAGTAAAGGAATTTACCAAGACAGTTGTAGGTAAGGAAAGGCAGATTTATTAGAGAACGTAGGAAAACACGTTGCAAGAATGGAAAGGGTGGGTCAGCAAGGGAGGAGCTGGCTGCCAGGAGACAAAGGCTTGCTGGGGATTTTATAGGATGGTGCTTGTGCTAGAGAGGGTTACTTGCAGTGCTGATAATGCAAGGTTTCAGTGAGCTAACTTGCATTTTTCTATCAACTGAGGTCATAAGTTGAGTGCAGGAAGATTGTGAGTTATGTGAGTTATTCACACAGGAGGGCTAAGTCTTGCACCATGAAGAAAGGCAGACTTGCAGCTTATCTGCTTTCTCTTTTTGCTTTCCCTTGATCCAACCAACCGGGCTCGTTTTCCAGAATTAGGACTCCACAGAAAATATCCCATGTATCTGACTACCAGTGAGTTTGATCTACTTTTTATACTTCTAATTGCACATTTCCATTTGTTTATCAGAGACTCAATCATCTTTTTAAAAACTTGGTTGTCTGTCTTCTACTTGTCAATTTGTAAGAGCAACTAATGTTTTATAGATTTTTTATTTTGAGACAGGTTCTCACTCTGTTGCTGGAGTGCAGTAGCACAATGTCAGCTCACTGCAACATCTGCTTCCTGGGTTCAAGAAGTTCTCCAGTCTCAGCTTCCCAAGTAGCTGTGATTACAGGCATGCACCACCATGCCCAGTTAGTTTTTGTATTTTTAGTAGAGATGAGGTTTCACCATGTTGGCCTGGCTGGTTTCGAACTCCTGGCCTCATGTAATCTGCCTGGTTCAAACTCCCAAAGTGCTGGGATTATAGGCATAAGCCATCGTGTTCAGCCAATGTTTTACAGATTATAGAACTAATAAATGAATGCAGCAAGTTTTCAGAATACAGGACCAATATATAGAAATCAATTGTATTTCTACTCACTTGCAACTCTGAAAGTGACAAAACACTGTTGAAAGAAACTAAAGAAGATCTAAAACATCCAAGATTTGTTGTGAACTGAATATTTATGTTCTTTCAAATTCATATGTTGAAACCATCACTTCCATTGTGGCTGAATATGGAGACGGATTCTCTAAGGAAGAAATTAAGGTTACATAAGGTCATAAGGGCTTCCATAGGATTTCTATCTTCATAAGAAGAGACACCAGGGAGGATGTGCTTCCCTCTCTCTCTCTCTCTCTCTCTCTCTCTTTCCTCCCTCCATCTCTTTCTCTCTCCATACACAAAAGAAAGGCCACGTGAGCAAAGAGTGGGAAAGCAGCCATCTGCAACCCAAGGAGAGAGCCCTCACCAGAAACTAAAGTTGCTGGCACCTGATCTTGGACTTCTGATCTCCAGAATTGCGAGAAAATAAATGCCTGTTGTTTGAGCCACCAAATCTGTGGTATTTTGTTATAGCAGCCCAAGCAGACTGATGTTCATGTATCACAAGACTTAACATTTTTCAGATGGCAATAACCCCAAAATTGATCTACAGAGTGTATGCAATCTCTATCAGGAAAACAGCTGGCTTCTTTGTAGAAATTCACAGACTGATTATAAAGTTCATGTGGAATCTCAAGGGACCCTGAATAGCTAAAACAATGTTAAAAAGAAGAACAGGCCAAGTGTGGTGCCTCACGCCTGTAATCCCAGCACTTTGGGAGGCCAAGGCGGGCGAATCACGAGGTCAGAAAATGAAGACCATCCTGGCTAACACAGTGAAATCCTGTCTCTACTAAAAATAACAAAATTAGCCAGGCATAGTGGCAGGTACCTGTAGTCCCAGCTATTCAGGAGGCTGAGGCAGAAGAACGGTGTGAACCCGGGAGGAGGAGCTTGCAGTGAGCCAAGGTTGCACCACTGCACCCCAGCCTGGGCTACAGAGTGAGACTTTGACCCCAAAAAAAAAAAAAAAAAAAACCCAGAAGAACAATGTTGGAGGGCTCACACTTGACAATTTGAAAACTTACTACAAAGCTGCAGTCATTAAGGCAGTTTAGTACTGGTGTTAAATAGATGTATTAAACCAGTGGAATAGAATTGAGAGCCAGAAATAAACCCTCATGTAGATGACCAACTGATTTTTGACAGGGTGCCAGATCGTTCAATGCAGGAAGAGCAGTACTTCAACATATGGTGCTGGGAAACCAGACATCCTCATGCACAGGAATGAGTTGGACCCCTACCTCACACCACAACAATTGATTCAAAATGGATCCAAAGGCCTACATTTAAGAGTCAAATCTATAAAACTATTTAAAGAAAACATGACCTGGATTCGGCATGGATTCATAGATAGGACACCAAAAGCGCCAGCCACAAAAGAAAAATACAAATATATTGGATGTCATCAAAAGTTAAATATTTTTGCATCAAAGGACACTATCAACAAAGTGAAAGAACAATCTACATAAAGGAAGAAAAGATTTACAAATCAGATATCTGATAAGCGTCTAGAACCTAGAGTATATAAATAACTTTTTCTTCAACTTTTATTTTAGAATCAGGTGGTACATGTGCAAGTTTGTCACATGGGTATATTGTGTGATGCTGAGGTTTGGAGTGTGAATGAATCCATCACCAAAATAGTGACTGTAGTACCCAATCATTTTTCAGCCCTTGCCCCCTCCCTTCCTCCTTCCTCTTGTTTCCCAGTGTCTATGGTTTTCATCTTTTTTTTTTTTTTTTTTTGAGGCGGAGTCTCGCTCTGTTGCCCAGGCTGGAGTGCAGTGGCCGGATCTCAGCTCACTGCAAGCTCCGCCTCCCGGGTTCCCGCCATTCTCCTGCCTCAGCCTCCCGTGTAGCTGGGACTACAGGCGCCGCCACCACGCCCGGCTAATTTTTTGTATTTTTAGTAGAGACGGGGTTTCACTGTGTTAGCCAGGATGGTCTCGATCTCCTGACCTCGTGATCCGCCCGTCTCGGCCTCCCAAAGTGCTGGGATTACAGGCTTGAGCCACCGCGCCTGGCCTGGTTTTCATCTTTATGTCCATGGGTACTCAATGTTTAGCTCTCACTTATAAATGAAAATATGTGAGATTTGGTTTTCTGCTTCTGCGTTAGTTCTTTTAGGATAATGGCCTCCAGTTGCATCCAGGTTGCTGCAAAAGATATGACTTCATTCTTTTTTATGGCTGTGTAGTGTATATGTACCACATTTTCATTATCCAATCCACCATTGATGGGCACCTGGATTGATTCCACGTCTGTGCTTCTGTGAATAGCAGTGCAATGAACATATGGATGTATGTGTCTTTTTGGTAGAATGATTTATTTTCCTTTTGGTATATACCCAATAATGAGATTGCTGGGTCAAAAAGTAGTTCAATTCTTAGCTCTTAGAGAGATCTCCAAATCGCTCTCCATGGTGCTGAAATCATTTTCATTCCCACCAACAGTGTACAAATGTTCCTTTTCTCTCAAGTTTGCCAGCATCTGTGTTTAGGTTTGTTTTGTTTTGTTTTGTTTCATTTTTAAAAATTTTTATCAAAAGCCACTCTGACTGATATGAGATGGTATCTCATGGTGGTTTTCATTTACATTCCTCTAATGGTTAGTGATGTGGAGCATTTTTTCATATATTTGTTGGCCATGTGCATGTCTTCTTTTGAGAACTGTCTGTTCATATGCTTTACTCACTTCTTAATGAAGTTATTTGTTTTTGGCTTGTAGATTTGTTTAAGTTCCTTGTAGACTGCAGATATTAGACTTTTGTCAGATGCACAGTGTGTGAATATTTTCACCCATTTTGTAGGCTGAGTGTTGACTCCCTGATAGTTTCTCTTGCTGTGCACAAGCTCTTCAGTTTAATTAGGTCCCACTTGTCAATTTTTGTTTTTGCAGCAATTGCTTGTGAGGACTTAGCCATAATTCTTTTTTTTTTTTTTTTTTTTTTTTTTTTTTTTTTACCAAGGCTGATATCAAGAAGGGAATTTCCTAGGTTTTCTTCTAGGATTTTTATAGTTTGAGGTCTTACATTTCAGTCTTTAATCCATCTTGAATTAATGTTTGTATATGGTGATCTGGTTAGTGTCCCGGTTTTCTTCTTCTGGATGTGAAACTCAATAATAAAAAGACAACGTGGGCAAAGAATCTTAATTAGACATTTTCTGAAGAAGACACCCAGATGACAACAAGCATATGAAAAGATTCTGAGTATCATGATTCAGCAGGGAGATGCAAATTGAAATCACAGTGAGATATCATTTCACAAACACTAGGATGAATATAATTTAAAGGATCAGACAATAACAAGTGTTGGGGCAGGATGTGCTCATGCCTATAATCCCAGTGACTCAGGAGGCTGGAAGGGAAGATCCCTTGGAGCCAGGAGTTTGAATCTAGTACGGATATCACGGCGAGACCTTGTCTCTACAAAAAATTAAAACTTTAGCTGGGTGTGATGAGGCACAACTGTAGTCCCAGCTACTGGGGAGTTTGAGACAAGGATTGCTTGAGTCCAGGAGGTTGAGGCTGCAGTGAGCTATGATCATGACACTGCACTCCAGCTTGGGCAACACAGTAAAATCCTGTCTCTAAAAAATAAATAAGCAAATAAAAATAAAATAACAAATATTGACAAGGATGCAGAAACATTGGAACCTCCATGCACTGCTGTGGGAATGTAAATTGTTTAGCCACTGTGGAAAACAGTCTGCAGTTCCTCAAAAAGTTAAACAGAGAGTTACCATAGGGCCCAGCAATTCTGCTCCTAGGGATGTTCCCAAGGGAAATGAAAGCACATTCCATGCAAAAACTGGCACGCCCATGTTCACAGCAGCATTACTCACAACAGCCAAAAGGTGGAAACAGTCCAGTGTCTGCCAACTGAGGAATGAATGGTGTACTCATACAAAGGAAGATTATTATAAATAATTTATCATAGAAAGTAATGACGTACTGTTTCAGGCTGCAACATGGATGAACCTCAAAACATTACACTAAGTGAAAGAAGGAAATTATAAAAGACCACATATCATATAATTTCACAGGTATGAAATTTCAAGAATAGAAAAATAGAGACAAAAAGTAAATTAGTAGTAGTCTCTGGCTACTACTAATGTTACCCATTTATCAGACTCAGGTGAGACACTCACACATGTCACAGGAAGTGGGTATATTAGTTACAGACAGGCAGCAAGGGAGAACAGGAACCTTGGATTCACTGGGAGACCTCTAGCCTCAGCAAAGATTCCCAGGTGAGCTGAGTCTCATCCATGTGTGCCCCACTCACACCGCAGCTGAAGGATCCCAGAAAGCTACCTGCCCTGGGTCTTATGTCCCAGGGCTACAGGATTCACTGCACTAAGGCACCAAAGAACGTCCTGTTTCTAGGAACTAGGACAAAGCCCAGGCTCTTCGGGCCAGTCCCTCCCTATCTTAGGATGTTGAATTCCCAGCATATTCTGTAGTTATTCTTTTTGTTCTTTTATTAATATTTTAATTGAAGCATGATCATTGTACATGTTTATAGGTCCAGTGAGATATTTTGATACATGTATACAATGTGCAGAGATCATTCAGGGTGAATAGTATATCATCTCCTCAAACATTTATCATTTCTTTGTGTTGGGAACACTCAATATCTTCTCCTCTAGCTATCTGCAAATGTGCAATAAATTATTGTTAACCCCAGTCATCATACAGTGCTACAGAATACTAGGACTTATTCCCCCTGTGTGGCAGTAGTTTTGTATCTGTGAACCAGCCTCTCCTCTTTCCCTCTTCCCCACCCCTCCCCAGCCCGTGGTAACCACCATTCCACCCTCTACTCCTGAGATCAACTTCTTTAGCTTGCACTTGTGAGATCATGCGGTTTATCTTTCTGTGCCTGGTTTATTTCATTTAACATAATGTCTTCCAAGCTCACCTGTGTTGTCACATATGGCAGAATTTTGTTCTACTCTAGGGTTAAATAGAATTCCATTGTGTGTACACACCATCTGTTCTTTTCCATTACTTTTCCATGTTTTCCATTCATCTGTTGATAAACACTTGGGTGCTTTCATATCGTGGCTATTGTGAGCAGTGCTGCGATAAACATGGGGTGCAGATATCTCTTCAACACACTGATTTCTTGTCCTTTGGATACACACCTGTAGTGGGATTGCTGGGTTAGCTCTATTTTTAGCTTTTTGAGGAAACTCCATACTGTTTTCCTTATTGGTTGTACAACTTCCACGAACAGCATACGAATTCCCTTTCTTCTCTTCCTCTGAAGGATTTATTTTTGCCTTTTTGATCACGGCCATTCTGTGGGATGAGAGGACACCTCGTTGTGGTTTTGACCTGCATGTTCCTGGTGATGAATGATACTGAGAATTTCTTCAAGCTCTCGTTGGTCATTTGTATGTCTTCTTTCAGAAATGTCTGTTCAGCTCCCTCTGCAGTCACACCTGAGAACCACAAGTGAGACACAGGGAGAACTGCACTGGTCTGAAGCTGCTTGGAGAACTGTCTTGTGTGGGAGTGAAGGGGGGGTACTAAAGGGTGGGAGCTTCTGAAATGTTCTATAACTGATTATGGTGATGGGTGCACAGCTCTGTGAATATGCTAAAAGCATTGAATTGTATATCTGAAATGGGCAAATTGTGTGGTATATGAATGGTACGTCAATAAAGCTGTTAACAAAACAAGAAGAGGTATCAGAGAGGTTGGGGATCGGTGAAGCTGTGGTTGTATCAATAGACTGAGGGTTCTGGTGGAATCAAAGCACTGGAGAAAGTGAGCTGGAAAGAGGAGGGTGGCTGGAGGCGGGGTACATGGGACAGACCCCAGTGGGGTACCCTGTGAAGAACAAGGTCACAGATATCACCACAGGGGTGAGGGGTGGGGAAGGATCATTTACTTGTGTAAATGATCCCCATGGGGGCACTGCTTAATTGAGCTGTGGGAAGGAGGACACCATCCTCCAGTCCCCAGAATGGTAGAGCCACTGGCACCTTGAATCTTGAGCATGGGGAAGCTGCAGGCACCCAACTCCAACCCATGAGAGCAGCTGCAGGGGGTGAACCCTGCAAAGTCACGAGGGTGGAGTGGCCCAAGGCTTTAGGACACCAAGGCTGTGTATACCCCTCACACCAGTGTACCCTGGATGTGGGACAGGGAGTCCAAGGAGATTATTTTGGAGCTTTAAGATTTAATGGCTGCCCTGCTGGATTGCAGACATGCATGGGGTCTGTAGCCCCTTCCTTTCATCTGATTTCTCCCTTTTGGAAAGGGAATGTTTACCCAATGCCTCTACCCTCATTGTATCTTGAAAGTAAATAATGTGTTTTGATTTTCACAGGTCCATAGGTGGAAGGAACTTGGACTTTGGACGTTGAACTTGATGTTGGAATGAGTCAAGACATTGGGAGGACTATTGGGAAGAGATTATTCTATTTTGCAATGCAAGGACATGAGATTGAGGGGTCAGGGGTATAATGATATAGTTGGGATGTCCCCTCCAAATCCCTTGCTGTAATGCAATCCCCAGTGTTGAAGGAGGGGCCTGCAGGAAGGTGTTTGGATCGTGGGGGTGGATCCCTCATGATGGGCTTAGTGCCATCCCCTTGGTGATGAGTGTGTTCACTCAGATCTGGTTGCTCACAAGTGTGTGGCCCCTCCTCACCCCTTGCTCCCAGTCTCACCATGTGGCGTGCCTGCTCCTGCTTCACCTTCCACCATGAGGAAAAGCTCCCTGAGGGCCTCCCTAGAAGCCGAGCAGAGGTGGGTGCCACGCTTGTGCAGCCTGCAGAACCATGAGCCATTCTAACCTCTTTCCTTTATAAATTACCCAGCCTCAAGTATTTATTCACAGCAATGCAAAGAATGGTCCAATATACCCAGAAAGCTGAGAATGGCATGAGTAAAATACAAAGACCATGGATAACTTTTAAAATCTAAAAACATAAAATTAATATTATCTGGGGGAGTCAACACAGGAAAGATGAGAGCACTTGGGCAGAGGCTGTTGGCCATTGGTCACATGTGGTCAGCAGAGAGCAGGTGACCAGCACCCTGGGGCTTTGTGGGAAGCACCAGACAGCCTGGAGCTGAGGTATTCATTGTAGGGGCCAAAACAAATTGGGAAAAAGACAAATTTAGAAAGCAAGGAAAGCAGATGCTCAACTGAGCCAGGAGGAAGCCACTAGCAAAGAGGAAAAAACAGAGCTCTGGAAAAATAGTGTAAACAGTCACAAGGAAGGGATCCTGTGTCCTGCCTGACATCTGGACAGGTATATAAAGAGCCCAGGCTCAGGGAGCTCTGCACCTGCATCTCCCTCTCACCTGCTCCTCTACCTTCTCTACTCTCAATCCACCAGAACCATGGGCTGCTGTGGCTGCTCAGGAGGCTGTGGCTCCAGCTGTGGGAGCTGTGGGGGCTGTGGCTCTGGTTGTGGGGGCTGTGGCTCCGGCTGTGGGGGCTGTGGCTCTGGCTGTGGGGGCTGTGGCTCCAGCTGTGGGGGCTGTGGCTCTAGCTGTGGGGGCTGTGGTTCCGGCTGTGGGGGCTGTGGCTCTGGCTGTGGGGGCTGTGGCTCCGGCTGTGGGGGCTGTGGCTCTGGTTGTGGGGGCTGTGGCTCCAGCTGCTGTGTGCCCGTCTGCTGCTGCAAGCCCGTGTGCTGCTGTGTGCCAGCCTGTTCCTGCTCCAGCTGTGGTTCTTGTGGGGGCTCCAAGGGCAGCTGTGGCTCTTGTGGGGGCTCCAAAGGGGGCTGTGGCTCCTGTGGGTGTTCCAAGGGGGGCTGTGGCTCCTGTGGTGGCTCTAAGGGAGGCTGTGGTTCTTGTGGCTGTTCCCAGTGCAGTTGCTGTAAGCCCTGCTGCTCCTCAGGCTGTGGATCATCCTGCTGCCAGTCCAGCTGCTGCAAACCCTGCTGTTCCCAGTCCAGCTGCTGCAAACCCTGCTGCTGCCAGTCCAGCTGCTGTGTCCCCATTTGCTGCCAGTGTAAGATCTGAGGCTCTGAACCCAGACCTTCAGGTTTCTCCTGTTTGGTGAAAGCATTTGTTATGGTTTCCCTGAATCAGTTCATCCCACACATCCTCCCTGAGGCACCTGCACCTTCTCCAGCTTATCATCCATGCACACACCTCCTTCCATGGCTCGGCTCTCCTCTGGGCCCTGCCTTCAGCCTCCTCACTCTGGAAACATGTGTTTCCTTGATGCAGGAGGTGTCCTTGCCTAGAAGTGGGTGCCCAGCCAACTGCCACAGTGTTCCCTGCACTTGGTTGTGGACCATCTTCTTCTCCCTGGGCTGACTGAGATGCAAGGTCTGACCCCACAAGGCCAGGTCGATGTTCCTGAGTGATCACTAAAAACCAGTTCCTCAACCACTATCAGGATGCTGGGTCCTCCTGGGCCGCTGCCTGTTCTCTGGCCCACCTGTGACCAAGGAGGTCTCCTTCCTTTCTTGTCTCCATCTGTTTAAAAACAATAACAAAATAATGAATGAATTTCCTTGCAATAAAGCCTCTCATGTCTGTAAATCAACTGTACGCTTGCTGTGATTCTGTCCAACCCTTTTCCTGTGCGGTGACTGATTCCGTGTTCTGATCTGTCAGCTAAGCTGGGAAACGCCTGCCAGCAGGCTTGGGGTATTCAAAAGGAACCACAAAGTTCACTTCTGCCCTCCACACGGCCTCAAATATCTTCACAGTCTCTGCTTGCAGGAGAAAAGGGCTCAACCCGGGGAGGATACCGCATCCAGTGCCTGCCCTAGAGGCTCAGAGGAGCAGGCAGATCCTGAGTAAGACAGGAACAAAAGAGTCAGCTGAGCATCCAGTGTTCTGGCAACCTGGGGTCAGCCAGAGGAACTGGTATGCGTCTCACTTGACTCCAAGTACTGCTAGGGCTGGTAGTTTCTTGGATGCTACTGAAAAAAGATACAACCACCATGGCATATTAAAGCTCAGCTCCTAAGACAGTTGCCAGAGGGGAGAAAGATTATGGGCTTCTGAGAAGAGGCGTGGGAAACTTGCTTAGGGAATTCGAGATAACTAAAAAGCACACACACACAAGCCCAAAGAAGACACCTACTCAGAAAAAGCTTGACAGGTCCTGGAGTCTCTAGCTGGACTGATTGGTGAAGGGCTTCCCCTGAACATAGCCAGTCCACAAAGATAGGGAGAGGTGGTTGGTTTTTTTTTTTTTTTCACTCAAGTCTCAACAATAACAACAACAATAAAAATCACAAGGCATACAAAAACAAAAACAAACCAAAACAAATAGGAAAACCAGAGCCTATCAAAGGAACAAACAAACAAACAAACAAACAAAAACTCATGAAACCGACCTTAAAGACATGCAGATCGATGAGCTGCCTGACAAAAAATTCAAAATAACAGTCAGAAGATGATCAATGAGCAAACATAGATGAACGACTAGACGCAATCAGGTAAACAATGCATGATCACAAGGAGAATAACAACAAAGACACAGAAACTATCAACAACAACCAAACATAAATTCTAGAACTATAAAATACAATAACCAAACTGAAAAATGTACTAGAGAAGTTCAACAGCAGACTTGATGAGGCAGAAGGGTACAGCAAACTAAAAGATGGAACATTAAAATCATCAAGTCAGAGTAGCCAACATTTAAACAGAATGAAGGAAAGTTAAGAGAGCCCAAGGGACTTATGGGAGGCTAGGAAGTGGAATAATACACACATTACGGGATTCCAAGAAAGAGAAGAGTGAGAAAAGGGGAAGGAGCTTATTAGAAAACAAAACAATAACCAAAGACTTCCCAAATATTAGGGAAAACATGGACATACACATTCAAGAAGCTTCAACCAGAATAAAGCTAAAGAGACCCACACTGACTCACTTTATAATTAGAGTGCCAGAATTCTAAGAAAAAGAATCTATAAAGCAGCAAGGGAAAACAACTTATCACACACAAGGGAGCTTTCAGGCAACTTTGTGGAGATGTCTCAGCAGAAACCTTGCAGGCCAAAAGGGAGTAGGGTGTTCAAAATGCTGTATGTTCAAAATGCTGACAGAAAAAAAAGCTATCAATCAAGAAAACTGGCCGCCAAAAATGAAGCAGAAATTAAGGTTTTCCCAGTACATAAAAGCTAAGGAAGTTCATTATTACTAGACCTACTGTGCAAGAAATACTAAAAGGAGTCCTCCAAGGTGAAAGAAAAAATACTAGACAGTAATATAAAAATATAAATTCTTCCAAAAAGATAAATACATAGAAAAACACAGTAACATGTATTAATGTAATTTTGGTACATAAATTCACTTTTAATATATGACATTTAAATGAAAAAACACAAAAATTAAATATAAAGCCACTTAGTGGCTATATAACATGTAAACAACTATGTATTTTGTAACATCAATAACATGAAGTAGAGAGGGTGCAGCTATGTAGTAATATGGTTTTGTGTATGGTTGAAGGTAAATAGTTCTGAGTTTGAAAAAGAATGTCATTACTTTATTATATCTTATGTGATACAATGGTGACTACAAAGAAAAATGATCTCTGGATATTGCCCATATATATGTATAGAGCAACAGACAGAAGATGAACAAGGAAATAAAAGACTTGAACAGCACTATAGTGAAACTAGACCTAAAAGACATACACAGATGACTCCACCCAATATCAGCAGAGTATACCTTTCTCTCAGGTGCACATGGAGCTTTCTCCAGGATAGACCATATGTCAGGCCACAACATAAATTTCAACACATTTTAAATGTTGAAATTATATGGTGTTTTCTCCAAGCACAATGGAATAAAACTAGAAATCCATAGGAGAAGGAAAAATGGAGAATCCACAATCATGTGGAAATTAAGCAGGACACTCTTAACCAATGAGGCAAAGAAGAAGTCACAAGAGAAATACCTAGAGACAAATGGAAGGGAAAACACAATATACCAAAACTTATGGATGCCGCACAAGCAGTGCTGAGGTAGAAGTTTATAACTGTAAACACACACATTTAAAGAGAAGACAGATCTCAAATTAATGACCTGCTGATGAAAAAAGGCAAACTCTGTCAAATATCTGTGGAGGTTTATTCTGAGCCAAATATGAGTGACCATGACCCAGGACACAGCCTCCAGAAGTCCTGAGATCATCACAAGGTGGTTGGGCTACTACTTGGTTTCATATGTCTTGAGGAACAGAAGCTACAGGCAAAAACATAAATCAGGGATGAGCCCCTTTTCGCATGTATATTCGCCATTTGTGTATCTTCTTCGGAAAACGCCTACTTAAATCCTCTGCTAAGTTTTTAATAGGATTGTGTGTTTGGGTACTAAGAATTCTTTATGTCTAGATGCAAGTTCATTATCAAATATATATTTGAAAGTAGCTTCTCCCATTCTGTTGGTGTCTTTTCATTTTCTTCATAGTGCTCTTAGAAGCACAAGAACTAGGCCGGGCGCGGTGGTTTACTCCTGTAATCCCAGCACTTTGGGAGGCCGAGATGAATGGATCACGAGGTCAGGAGATCAAGACCATCCTGGCTAATACCGTGAAACCCCGTCTCTACTAAAAATACAAAAAAAATCAGCCGGCATGGTGGCGGGCGCCTGTAGTCCCAGCTACTCATGAGGCTGAGGCAGGAGAATGGCGTGAATTCAGGAGGCAGAGCTTGCAGTGAGCTGAGATCGTACCCCTGCTCTCCAGCCTGGGTGACAAAGTGAGACTCTGTTTCAAAAAGAAAAAAAACAAAAAAAGAAAAAGAAAAAACAGCATAAAATCTATTAGTTTTGATGTAGTTAGTTAATCTAGATTTCCTTTTTCTCCTTGTGCTTTTGGTGTCATTCTCTAAGAGCCATTGCACACTCCAAGGTCATAAAGACTTAATCTGTTTTTCTTCTCACAGTCCTCTAGTTTTGGCTTTTACAATCAGGTCATTGAGCTATTTTTTCTGTTTTTGTCTTGTTCCTTTGTTTGGCATATGGTAAGAGGTAAAGGTTCAAATTCATTCTTCTGCATGTGGACATCCAGTTGTCTCAGCAGCATTGTTTGTTGAAAAGATTCCTTTTTTCCCATGAAATTGTTTTGTACTCTCGTTGAAAATCCATAGACCACAACCGTGAGGCTTTATCTCAAGGGTCTCGAATCTACTCCATTAATGAATCTTTCTGTCTTTAGACAACCACCACGCTGCCTTGATTACTGCTTGCTTTGTAACCCATTTAGAAATCGGAAAACATGAGTCCTCAACTTTGTTTCTCTTTTTCAAGATTGTTTTAGCTATTTAGGATCCCTTGAATGTTTACATAAATTTTAGAATCAGTTTGTCAATTTCTGTGGAAAAGAAACCTGGAATGTTGATAGGAATTGCATTGAATTGGTAGATCAAGTTTTTTAGAGTGTTTCAATCTTCAGAGTATTAGGTCTTCAAATACATGAACATGGGACTTTTCTCCCATTTACTTTGGTCATCTTTAACTTCTTCCAGTGATGTCTTGTAGTGTTAAGTGTCCAAGTCTTGCAGTTTTTCGTTGCTTGTATTACTAGGAATTTTATAGTTTTGATAGAATTATTCCCTTACATCCTGTTTGCATTGCTCATTGGTGGTTGTAGAAACATAGCTGACTTTTGTGTACAGGAATTGTGCCCCGCACTCTTTTGATTTCATTTATTGGGCATAATAGTTGTGCGTGTGTGTGTGTGTGTGTGTGTGTGTGTGTGTGTATCCCTTAGGATTTTCTACATACAAGATAAGGTTTTCTGTAAATAGAGAAACTTTTCCTTAGTTTTTTCCTGCCTGGGTGCTTTTCATTTCCTTTTCTTGTCATATTACTCTGGCTACAGTTTCAGTGAACTGTTGCATAGAAGTGGTGAGTGTGGACACCCTTTTGATCTTAGGAGGAAACATCCAGGTTTTCACAGTTACGTATAGTGTTCACTGTGGGTAGATGCCCTTTTTCAGGCTGAGAAGAGTATCTTACGTTCCTCCCTGCGCCAAACCAAAGCTGGGAAGCCTGTGAGTGGTCAGAGAACACTTGGATTCTTCTTCACTCTGTGCCCAGAGAAGGAGGGCGCACCTGAGCCTGTGCTGGGCCACACCATCTTGGGTCCCTGAAGCAGCACAGTTTCCAGTGTTGTCCTACAGAGCATCTCAGGAGCACAGCTCATTCTAGCCTCGCTTACCCCTCTACGTGCTTGACCTTCCCTCTGGGGCCTGGATGGGCACAGAGGCCACCCATTATAGCCCTTCCTAGGCACTGAGGGCAAGGATCTCCTTCTCCCCCAAACATATCCTCCCACGGGGAAGAAGCAGGAGTCCACAATTCCAGCCAAGACAGACTGAATCCCACTGAGACGCAGCTGGGGCTTCCTAGGTACTGATGAGAGATACTCACTCATTCACTCATTCATTCACTCGTCTTCATTCATTCATACACACTGCTAGTGATTCCTTCATTAATGAGTTCAACAACTGTTTCTGGAATGGGAGCTGGGCCTGGCACACAGTTACAGCAGTGGGAGCAATAAGCCATCAGGGAGGGAGGGGAAGGACATGTGACCAGTTTGCCAATGAGACAGAGGCTGGAAGAAAAGAGTCAGTGAGACCAAGGCTGAGGGTGGATAATTTATTTAGTGCTGCACCGAGGTGCATTTTGGATTTCCACAGATACATGTGATCATTTGGGTTGCAGGACATCCATCTGTAAATGGAGCTCCTGGCAGACACAGGAAAGAAAGGTTTGCTGTCTCCCATGGAATTATCAAGATGGGGAATTCCAGGCTCTTGCTTGGCGTGAGGGCCGCCCCCAGTGCAGTCTGGCTCAGACATATGGGGGCATGTGGGAAGGAGGGGCCATAGTACAAGGGGCATGTGATACCCTTACAGTGAATGGGCAGGGAGTGGTTCATTCCACTTCCTCAAGGGCTGGAAAAAGAAGCCCTGAGCCAGGGGACTCATTGCTCTGCTCCAGAACAGGATGTGCTTGAGGGATACTCACTTGTTGGGAAGCGCAGATCTTCAGGAGCTACCTGAGGTTTCCCACTAGAGCCTCAGATCTTGCACTGGCAGCACACGGGGACACAGCAGCTGGACTGGGAGCAGCAGGGTTTGCAGCAGCTGGACTGGCAGCAGGGTGACCCACAGCCTGAGGAGCAGCAGGGCTTGCAGCAGCTGGACTGGGAGCAGCAGGGCTTACAGCAGCTGGACTGGCAGCAGGATGACCCACAGCCTGAGGAGGAACAGCAGGGCTTGCAGCAACTGTACTGGGAGCAGCCACAAGAACCACAGATCCCCTTAGAGCCACCACAAGAGCCACAGCCACAGCCTCCTTTGGAGCCCCCACAGGAGCCACAGCCCCCCTTGGAGCCCCCACAGGAGCCACAGCTGGAGCAGGAACAGGCTGGGACACAGCAGCACACAGGCTTGTAGCAGCAGACGGGCACACAGCAGCTGGAGCCACAGGCCCCACAGCCAGAGCCACAGCTCCCACAGCTGGAGCCACAGCCTTCAGAGCAGCCACAGCAGCCCATGGTTCTGGTGGGTTGAGGGTGGAGCAGGTAGATGAGGAGGTGAGAGAGAAGTGCAGGTGTGGAGTCCCCTGGGCCTGGGCTCTTTATATATCTGTCTAGGGGTCATGGGGTGCACATGGTCCCTTCCTGGTTCTTACTGATGTCCTCTCCTTAGGGAACTTGTGTGTCTTTTAAAATAAAAATACTGTGTTGCCTCGTGACACACTTCCTCCTCCTGCATTGTTTTCCTGTCAACACCCTCTGGGCCCAAATCCTCCCGTCTCAAGACCCCCAGGATTGAGTGGAGCCTCCTCTGTTCCTGCCTCTGCCCTCAGACCCCAGCCTTCTATCGCTGTTCTAGAAGGATTCCCCTTACCAGTGTTTTAAGTGGTTTCTTTGTCTCAGTGTTTCTATCCATGCATACACTCTGGGCTCTTCTGGTTCAGGAATGAAACTCAGCATAGCCAAAGTCTTGTTCTCCACCAGGTCTGAGGGCAGGAGACTGCTGACAGTGTCTCTGCCCCTACTGCTGTTCTAGAGAGCCCAGCTCCCCCAGGCTCCGGTCCACCTGTCAGCCCCCTGACTGTTCTAGCTGCTTCTTCCCTTCAGCGTGTCAGCAGCTTGACTGGGAGCAGCAGGGCTTGCAGCAGCTGGACTGGCAGCAGGATGACCCACAACCTGGGGAGCAGCAACAGGGCTTCCAGCAACTGCACTGGGAGCAGCCACAGGAACACAGCCCCCCTTAGAGACACTACAGGAGTCACAGTCCCCCCCTTGGAGCCACCACAGGAGCCACAGCCCCTCTTGGAACCCCCACACTCTCTCTGTGGCAGGTTGGAGAGCTTCTGTGTTCATCACACATCTCTGTTTTGAGAGGCATGGCTTCCTTTGAGATGTATGTGTTCCTCTTCTCTTCTGTAATACAATTTCCAGTGAGTGTGACTGTGTGTCTGCGCATGTGTGTGCATGTGAGTGTGTGTGAGTGTGTGTCTATCTGAGTGTGTGTGTGCATGTGTGTGTGAGACAATGGAGATTCCGCTCTGACTCAAGCACAGAAAGTCACCAGAGACCATTGCTCTCATCACATCAATTAAAATGAGCCAGATAAACGCCAAAGCATCCACCAGGGCACAGAGAGTTTTACAACCCACTGGAGGCAAGGACACAGAGAAACTCCAAGGAACTGAGCTCCGGGGAGTGCTGAGCCCTTCCCGGGAAAGACGAGGCCCTGGCTGCTGCCAGGCCTGCGGGAATGGGAAGGTGCAGACTGCACCAGGGCAGGGAGAGGCCTGCTGGACATCAGAGGAAATGCGAAGCCATGCCCGAGGGCTGGTGTGTCAGACAAGAATCCCAGATTCCTAGAGTTCAGGTCCACAACCACCTGCCACCTCCTCCCAGGGTTCTCTTTGGAGGGTTTGGGCGGGAACTCCCTAATGCCCAGGCAGGGAGGACAGTGGGTCTGAGACCCGGGAGGTCGTGAGGTTCCTGCCGGGTACGGAACCAGGTGCTGCCCTCTAGAAATGAGCGGGGCAGGAGAGCTGAGGACCTCTCCACAAGGCATCCAGTCGCTCACCCAGGAAAGCCGGACAGGAAGGAGAGCTGGGAGGAGCCACAAGTGTTCCACGCCTTTAGGGAGCACTGAGAAAGATCAGGGTTGCAGGAAGCAGGGGCAGAAAAGTGAAGGAGAGAAAAGGGAATTCGCAGCACCCCATCGCCTGGTGGGGACAGAGCCCTGCGGAGCACAGGAGGTGAGAACAGTGCCCTGAAGGGAAGAGAAAACAGGGGCAGAAGGCTGGGGTCAGAGGGCGGGGCAGAAACAGACCAGGTTCCACTCATTCCTGGGAGTCCACGGAGGGGAGGACTTGGACCCTGAGGATTTAGAGCGGAAAACCACGTAGGAAGAGGAAGTGTGTCACAAGGAAACACAGTATTTTTGTTATTTTAAATGACACACAAGTTTCCTGGGAAAGAAATTTAGGAGGAACAAGGAAGGACCCCTGTGACCCACCTGACCCCTAGACAGGTGTATAAAGAGCCCAGCTTTGGGGGCTCCACACCTGTACCTCCCTCTCACCTGTTCCTCTACCTGCTCCACCCTCAATCCACCAGAACCATGGGCTGCTGTGGCTGCTCTGGAGGCTGTGGCTCCGGCTGTGGGGGCTGTGGTTCCAGCTGTGGGGGCTGTGGCTCCGGCTGTGGGGGCTGTGGTTCCGGCTGTGGAGGCTGTGGCTCCGGCTGTGGGGGCTGTGGCTCCGGCTGTGGGGGCTGTGGCTCCGGCTGTGGGGGCTGTGGCTCTGGCTGTGGGGGCTGTGGCTCCAGCTGCTGTGTGCCCGTCTGCTGCTGCAAGCCTGTGTGCTGCTGTGTCCCAGCCTGTTCCTGCTCCAGCTGTGGCTCCTGTGGGGGCTCCAAGGGGGGCTGTGGCTCTTGTGGGGGCTCCAAGGGAGGCTGTGGCTCTTGTAGGGGCTCCAAGGGAGGCTGTGGCTGTGGCTCTAGTGGTGGCTCTAAGGGAGGCTGTGGTTCTTGTGGCTGTTCCCAGTGTAGTTGCTGTAAGCCCTGCTGCTGCCAGTCCATCTGCTGTAAACCCTGCTGCTCCTCAGGCTGTGGGTCACCCTGCTGCCAGTCCAGCTGCTGCAAGCCCTGCTGCTCCCAGTCCAGCTGCTGTGTCCCCGTGTGCTGCCAGTGCAAGATCTGAGGCTCTAGTGGGAAACCTCAGGTAGCTCCTGAAGATCTGCGCTTCCCAACAAGTGAGTATCCCTTAAGCACATCCTGTTCTGGAGCAGAGCAATGAGTCCCCTGGCTCAGGGCTTCTTTTTCCAGCCCTTGAGGAAGTGGAATGAACCACTCCCTGCCCATTCACTGTAAGGGTATCACATGCCCCTTGTACTATGGCCCCTCCTTCCCACATGCCCCCATATGTCTGAGCCAGACTGCACTGGGGGCGGCCCTCACGCCAAGCAAGAGCCTGGAATTCCCCATCTTGATAATTCCATGGGAGACAGCAAACCTTTCTTTCCTGTGTCTGCCAGGAGCCCCATTTGCAGATGGATGTCCTGCAACCCAAATGATCACATGTATCTGTGGAAATCCAAAATGCACCTGGGTGCAGCACTAAATAAATTCTACACCCTCAGCCTTGGTCTCACTGACTCTTTTCTTTCAGCCTCTGTCTCATTGCTAAACTGGCCACAGGTGCTTCCCCTCCCTCCCTGATGGCTTACTACTGCCACCACTGTAACAGTGTGCCAGGCCCAGCTCGCATTCCAGAAACAGTTGTTGAACTGATTAATGAAGGAGTCACTAGCAGTGTGTATGAATGAATGAAGACGAGTGAATGAATGAGTGAATGGGTGAGGCTTTCTCATTAGTACACAGGGAGCCCTAGCTGTGTCTCAGTGGGATTCAGTCTGTCTTGGTTGGAATTGTGCACTCCTGCTTCTTCCCCGTGGGAGGATATGTTTGCGGGAGAAGGAGATCTTTGCCCTCAGTGCCTACGAAGGGCTATAATGGGTGGTCTCTGTGCCCATCCAGGCCCCAGAGTGAAGGTCAAGCGCGTAGAGGAGGAAGGGAGACTAGAATGAGCTGTGTCCCTGAGATGCTCTGTAGGACAACACTGGAAATTGTGCTGCCTCAGGTACCCAAGATGGTGTGGCCAAGCACAGGCTCAGGTGCGCCCTTCTTCTCTGGGCACAGAGTGAAGAAGAATCCAAGTGTTCTCTGACCACTCACAGGTTTCCCAGCTTTGGTTTTGCACAGGGAGGAACAGAAGGGAATTTTCTCAGCCTGATAAAGGGCATCTACCCACACTGAACACTATACGTAACTGTGAAAACCTGGATGTTTCCCCATAAAATCAGGAACAAGGAAAGGGTGTCCACACTCACCACTTCTATGCAACATGTCACTGAAGCTATAGCCAGAGTAATATGACAAGAAAATGAAATGAAAAGCACCCAGGCAGGAAAAAACTAAGCAAAAGTTTCTCTATTTACAGAAAACCTCATCTTGTATGTAGGAAATCCTAAGGGATACACACACACACACACACACACACACACACACTATGCCCAATGAATGAGCTCAAAAGAGTTCAGGGCACAATTCCTATACACAAAAGTCAGCTATGTTTCTACAACCACCAATGCGCAATGCAAACAGGATGTAAGGGAATAATTCTGTCAAAAAGTGTATAATTCTTAGGAATACAGACAACCAAAAAGTCTAAGACTTGGACACTTAACACTACAAGACATCAATGGAAGAAATTAAAGAGGACCAAACTATATGGGGGGAAAATCCCATGTTCATGTATTGGAAGACCTAATATTGTGAAGATTGAAACACTCTAAAAAACTTGATCTACCAATTCAATGCAATTACATCCCAGATTTCTTTTCTGCAGAAATTGACAAGCTGATTCTAAAATTTATGTAAACATTCAAGGAACCCAAAATGGCTAAAACATCTTTGAAAAAGAAAAATAAAGTTGACGACTCATGTTTTCCGATTTCTAAATGGGCTACAAAGCAAGCAGTAATCAAGGCAGTGTGGTGGTTGTCTGAAGATAGAAAGACGCATTAATGGAATAGATTTGAGACCCTTGAGATAAAGCCTCACAGTTGTGGTCAATGGATTTTCAACAAGAGTACGAAACAATTCCACGGGAAAAAAGGAGCCTTTTCAACAAGCAATGCCACTGAGACAACTGGATGTCCACATGCAGAAGAATGAATTTGGACCTTTACCTCTTACCATATACCAAACACACGAACAAGACAAAAACAGAAAAAAATAGCTCAATGGCCTAATTGTAAAAGCCAAAACTAGAGGACTGTGAGAAGAAAAACAGGTTAAGTCTTTTATGACCTTGGAGTGTGCAAGGGCTCTTAGAGAATGACACCAAAAGCACGAGGGATAAAAGGAAAAACTAGATTAAATAACTCTATCAAAACTAATCGTTTTTATGCTTCTAAGAGGACTATCAAGAAAATGAAAAGACACCAATGGAATGGGAGAAACTACTTTCAAATCATATATTTGATAATGAACTTGCATCCAGACATAAAGAATTCTTAGTACTCAAACATAGAATCCAATTAAAAACATAGCAGAGGATTTAAATAGGCATTTTCTGAAGATATACAAATGGCTCATAAGCTTGTGAAAAGGGGCTCATCACTGATTTATGTTTTTGCCTGTAACTTCTGTTCCCCAAGACATATGAGATCAAGTTGTAGCCTAACCACCTGGTGATGATATCAAGACTTCTAGAGACTGTGTTCTGACCATGGTCACTCACATTTGGCTCAGATATTTGACAGAGTTTGCCTTTTTTCATCAGCAGGTCATTAACTTCAGATCTGTCTTCTCTTTAAATGTGTGTGTTTATGGTTATAAACTTCTACCTCACACTGCTTTTGATGCATCCATAAACTTTGGTATGCTGTGTTTTCCCTTCCATTTGTCTCTAGGTATTTCTCTTGTGACTTCTTCTTTGCTTCATCGGTTAAGAGTGTGCTGTTTAATTTCCACATGGTTGTAGATTTTCCGTTTTTCCTTCTCCTATGGATTTCTAGTTTTAATCCACTGTGCTTGGAGAAAACACCATATAATTTCACATTTAAAATGTGTTGAAATTTGTTCTGTGGCCTGACATATGGTCTATCCTGGAGAAAATTCCATGTGCACCTGAGAGAAAGGTATACTCTGCTGCTGTTGGGTTGGAGTCATCTGTGTATTAGCCATTTGTATATCTTCTTCAGAAAATGCCTATTTACATCCTCTGCTAAGTTTTTAATTGGACTGTACGTTTGAGTACTAATAATTCTTTATGTCTGGATGCAAGTTCATTATCAAATATATGATTCAAAAGTAGTTTCCTCCATTCTGTTGGTGTCTTTTCATTTTCTTAATAGTGCTCTTAGAAGCATAAAAGTTATTAGTTTTGATGGAGTTATTCTAGTTTTTTCTTTTATCCCTCGTGCTTTAGGTGTCATTCTCTAAGAGCCATTGCATACTCCACGGTCATAAGGTTTAACCTGTTTTTCTTCTCACAGTCCTCTAGTTTTGGCTTGTACAATTAAGCCATTGAGCTATTTTTTCTGTTTTTGTCATGTTCGGTTGTTTGGTATATGGTAAGAGGTAAAGGTCCAAATTCATTCTTCTGCATGTGGACATCCAGTTGTCTCAGTGGCATTGGTTGTGGAAAAGGTTCCTTTTTCCCACGGAATTGTTTCGTACTCTTGTTGAAAATCCACTGACCACAACTGTGAGGTTTATCTCAACGGTCTTGAATCTACTCCACTGATGCATCTTTCTATATTTAGACAAGCACCACTCTGCCTTGATTACTGTTTGCTTTGGAGCCCATTTAGAAATTGGAAAACATGAGTCCTCGATTTTATTTTTCTTTTTCAAGATTGTTTTAGCTCTTTAGGATTCCTTGAATATTTACATACATTTAAGAATCAGCTTGTCCATTTCTGCAGAAAAGAAACCTGAGATGTAATTCCATTGAACTGGTAGATCAATTTTTATAGTGTTTCAGTCTTCACAATATTCTTCTTCCAATACATGAACATGGGATTTTCCCCCCATTTACTTTGGTCCTCTTTGACTTCTTCCAGTGATGTCTTGTAGTGTTAAGTGTCCAAATCTTGAATTTTTGGTTGCTGGTATTCCTAGGAATTTTATTCTTTTTGATAGAATTGTTCCCTTATATCCTGTTGGCATTGCTCATTGGTGGTTGTAGAAACACAGCTGACTTTTGTGTATAGGACTTGTGCCCTGAACCCTGTTGAGCTCATTTATTGGGTATAATAGTTGTGTGTGTCTGTGTGTGTGTGTGTGTGTGAGTGTGTGTCCCTTAGGATTTCCTACATACAAGATGAGGTTTTCTGTAAATAAAGATACTTTTGCCTAGTTTTGTCCTGCCTGGGTGCTGTTTATATCATTTTCTTGTCATATTACTCTGGCTATAGCTTCAGTAAAATGTTGCATAGAAGTGGTGGGTGTGAACATCCTTTTCTTGTTCCTGATCTTCGGGGGAAACGTTCAGGTTTGCACAGTTGCATATAGTGTTCACTGTGGGTAGATGCCCTTTATCAGGCTGAGAAAAGTTTCTTCTGTTCCTCCCTGTGCAAAACTAAAGCTGAGAAGCCTGTGTGGTGGAAGAACATTGGATTCTTCTTCACTCTGTGCCCAGAGAAGGAGGGCGCACCTCAACCTGTGCTGGGCCACACCCTCTCGGGTCCCTGAAGCAGCACAGTTTCCAGTGTTGTCCTACAGAGTATCTCAGGGACACACCTCATTCTAGTCTAACTTCCCCCTCTCCCCGCTTGACCACCACTCTGAGGCCTAGATGGGCACGGAGACCACCCATTATAACCCTTCCTAAGCACAGAGGGCAAGATCTCCTTCTCTGCCAAACATATCCTCCCATGGGGAAGAAGCAGGAGTCCACAATTCCAACCAAGACAGACTGAATCCCACTGAGATGCAGCTGGGGCTCCCTGTGTACTAATGAGAGATCCTCACTCACTCACTCATTCATACATTCATCTTCATTCATTCATACACACTGCTAGTGGTTCCTTCATTAATCAGTTCAACAACTGCTTCTGGAATGCGAGCTGGGCCTGGCACATAGTTACAGCAGTGTGAGAAATAAGCTATCAGGGAGGGAGGGGAAGGACAGTTTACCAATGAGAGAGAGGCTGGAAGAAAAGGGTCAGTGAGACCAAGGCTGAGGGTTGTAGAATTTGTTTAGTGCTGCACTCAGATCCATTTTGGATTTCCATAGATACATGTGATCATTTGGGTTGCAGGACATCCATCTGCAAATGCCACGGAGCTCCTGGCAGGCACAGGAAAGAAGGGTTGGCTGTCTCCCATGGAATTATCAAGAAGGGGAATTCCAGGCTCTTGCTTGGCATGAGGGCCGCCCCCAGTGCAGTCTGGCTCAGACATATGGGGGCATGTGGGAAGGATTGGCAAAAGTCCCCAGGGCATGTGATACCCTTAAAGGGAATGGGCAGGGAGTAGTTCATTTCACTTCTTCAAAGGCTGGAATAAGACGACCTGAGCCAAGGGACTCATTGTTCTGGTCCAGAACAGGATGTGCTTCAAGGGTAGTCACTCGTTGGGAAGCACAGATCTTCAGGAGCTACCTGAGGTTTCCCACTAGAGCCTCAGATCTTGCACTGGCAGCACACGGGGACACAGCAGCTGGACTGGGAGCAGCAGGGCTTGCAGCAGCTGGACTGGCAGCAGGATGACCCACAGCCTGAGCAGCAGGGATTGCAGCAGCTGGACTGGGAGCAGGATGGCCCACAGCCTGAGGAGGAGCAACAGGGCTTACAGCAGCTGGACTGGGAGCAACATGGCTTACAGCAGCTGGACTGGCAGCAGGATGACCCACAGCCTGAGGTGGAACAGCAGGGCTTGCAGCAACTGCACTGGGAGCAGCCACAAGGACCACATCCCCCCTTAGAGCCACCACAAGAGCCACAGGCACAGACTCCCTTGGAGACCCCACAAGAGCCACAGCCCCCCTTGGAGCCCCCACAGGACCCACAGCCCCCCTTGGAACCCCCACAGGAGCCACAGCCCCCCTTGGAGCCCCCACAGGAGCCACAGCTGGAGCAGGAACAGGCTGGGACACAGCAGCACACAGGCTTGCAGTAGCAGACGGGCACACAGCAGCTGGAGCCACAGCCCCCACAGCCAGAGCCACAGCCCCCACAGCCGGAGCCACAGCCTCCACAGCCGGAGCCACAGCCTCCGGAGCAGCCACAGCAGCCCATGGTTCTGGTGGATTGAGGGTGGAGCAGGTAGATGAGGAGGTGAGAGAGAAGTGCAGGTGTGGAGTCCCCTGGGCCTGGGCTCTTTATATATCTGTCTAGGGGTCATGGGGTGCACATGGTCCCTTCCTGGTTCTTACTGATATTCTCTCCTTAAGGAACTTGTGTGTCATTTAGAATAAAAATACTGTGTTGCCTCGTGACACACTTCCCCCTCCTGCATTGTTTTCCTCTCTACAGCCTCTGGGCCCAAGTCCTGCCCTCCCACAACCCCCAGGATTGAGTGGAGCCTCCTCTGTTCCTGCCTCTGCCCTCAGACCCCAGCCTTCTATCGCTGTTCCAGAAGGATTCGCCTTACCGGTGTTTTAAATGGTTTATTTGTCTGTGTTTCTATCCATGCATACACTCTGGGCTCTTCTAGTACAGGAGTGAAATTCAGCACGGCCAAGGTCTTGTTCTCCATCAGGTCTGGGGACAGGAGGCTGCTGGACAGTGTCTCTGTCCCTCCTGCCATTCTGGAGAGCCCAGCTCCCCCAGGCTCCGGTCTGCCTGTCAGCCCCTGACTGTGCTGGCTTCTTCTTCCCTTCGGGGAGTCAGCAGCTGGACTGGCAGCAGGATGACCCACAACCTGGGGAGCAGCAAGAGGGCTTACAGCAACTGCACTGGGAGCAGCCACAAGGACGACAGCCCCCATTAGAGCCACCACAGGAGTCACAACTCCCCTTGGAGCCCCCACAGGAGCCACAGACCCCTTTGTAGCTCCCACATTCTGTCTCTGTGGCAGGTTGGTGACCTGCTGTGTTCATCACACATCTCGATTTTGAGAGGCATGGCTTCCTTTGAGATGTGTGTGTTCCTTTTCTCTTCTGTAATACAACTTCAAATGTGTGTGAGTGTGTGTCTATGTGAGTGTGTGTGTGCGTGTGTGTGTGAGACAATGGAGATTCCGCTCTGACTCAAACATAGAAAGTCACCAGAGACCATTGCTCTCATCACATCAATTAAAATGAGCCAGATAAACTCAAAAGAATCCACGAGGGCACAGAGAGTTTTACAACCCACTGGAGGCGAGGACACAGAGAAACTCCAAGGAACTGAGCTCCGGGGAGTGCTGAGCCCTTCCCGGGAGAGACGAGGCCCTGGCTGCTGCCAGGCCTGCGGGGATGGGAAGGTGCAGACTGCACCAGGGCAGGGAGAGGCCTGCTGGACATCAGAGGAAATGCGAAGCCATGCCCGAGGGCTGGTGTGTCAGACAAGAATCCCAGATTCCCAGAGTCCAGGTCCACGACCACATACCACCTCCTCCCAGGGTTCTCTTTGGAGGGTTTGGGCGGGAACTCCCTAATGCCCAGGCAGGGAGGACAGTAGGTCTGAGACCCGGGAGGTCGTGAGGTTCCTGCCGGGTACGGAACCAGGTGCTGCCCTCTAGAAATGAGCGGGGCAGGAGAGCTGAGGACCTCTCCACAAGGCATCCAGTCGCTCACCCAGGAAAGCCGGACAGGAAGGAGAGCTGGGAGGAGCCCCAAGCGTTCCACGCCTTTAGGGAGCACTGAGAAAGATCAGGGTTGCAGGAAGCAGGGGCAGAAAAGTGAAGGAGAGAAAAGGGAATTCGCAGCACCCCATCGCCTGGTGGGGACAGAGCCCTGCGGAGCACAGGAGGTGAGAACAGTGCCCTGAAGGGAAGAGAAAACAGGGGCAGAAGGCTGGGGTCAGAGGGCGGGGCAGAAACAGACCAGGTTCCACTCATTCCTGGGAGTCCATGGAGGGGAGGACTTGGACCCTGAGGATTTAGAGCGGAAAACCACATAGGAAGAGGAAGTGTGTCACAAGGAAACACAGTATTTTTGTTATTTTAAATGACACACAAGTTTCCTGGGAAAGAATTTTAGGAGGAACAAGGAAGGACCCCTGTGACCCACCTGACCCCTAGACAGGTGTATAAAGAGCCCAGCCTTGGGGGCTCCACACCTCTACCTCCCTCTCACCTGTTCCTCTACCTGCTCCACCCTCAATCCACCAGAACCATGGGCTGCTGTGGCTGCTCTGGAGGCTGTGGCTCCGGCTGTGGGGGCTGTGGTTCCGGCTGTGGGGGCTGTGGCTCCGGCTGTGGGGGCTGTGGTTCCGGCTGTGGGGGCTGTGGCTCCGGCTGTGGGGGCTGTGGCTCCGGCTGTGGGGGCTGTGGCTCCAGCTGCTGTGTGCCCGTCTGCTGCTGCAAGCCTGTGTGCTGCTGTGTGCCAGCCTGTTCCTGCTCCAGCTGTGGCTCCTGTGGGGGCTCCAAGGGAGGCTGTGGCTCTTGTAGGGGCTCCAAGGGAGGCTGTGGCTGTGGCTCTAGTGGTGGCTCTAAGGGAGGCTGTGGTTCTTGTGGCTGTTCCCAGTGTAGTTGCTGTAAGCCCTGCTGCTGCCAGTCCAGCTGTTGCAAGCCCTGCTGCTCCTCAGGCTGTGGGTCATCCTGCTGCCAGTCCAGCTGCTGCAAACCCTGCTGCTCCCAGTCCAGCTGCTGTGTCCCCGTGTGCTGCCAGTGCAAGATCTGAGGCTCTAGTGGGAAACCTCAGGTAGCTCCTGAAGATCTGCGCTTCCCAACAAGTGAGTATCCCTCAAGCACATCCTGTTCTGGAGCAGAGCAATGAGTCCCCTGGCTCAGGGCTTCTTTTTCCAGCCCTTGAGGAAGTGGAATGAACCACTCCCTGCCCATTCACTGTAAGGGTATCACATGCCCCTTGTACTATGGCCCCTCCTTCCCACATGCCCCCATATGTCTGAGCCAGACTGCACTGGGGGCGGCCCTCACGCCAAGCAAGAGCCTGGAATTCCCCATCTTGATAATTCCATGGGAGACAGCAAACCTTTCTTTCCTGTGTCTGCCAGGAGCTCCATTTGCAGATGGATGTCCTGCAACCCAAATGATCACATGTATCTGTGGAAATCCAAAATGCACCTCGGTGCAGCACTAAATAAATTATCCACCCTCAGCCTTGGTCTCACTGACTCTTTTCTTTCAGCCTCTGTCTCATTGCTAAACTGGCCACAGGTGCTTCCCCTCCCTCCCTGATGGCTTACTACTGCCACCACTGTAACAGTGTGCCAGGCCCAGCTCGCATTCCAGAAACAGTTGTTGAACTGATTAATGAAGGAGTCACTAGCAGTGTTTATGAATGAATGAAGACGAGTGAATGAATGAGTGAATGGGTGAGGCTTTCTCATTAGTACACAGGGAGCCCCGGCTGTGTCTCAGTGGGATTCAGTCTGTCTTGGTTGGAATTGTGCACTCATGCTTCTTCCCCGTGGGAGGATATGTTTGCGGGAGAAGGAGATCTTTGCCCTCAGTGCCTAGGAAGGGCTATAATGGGTGGCCTCTGTGCCCATCCAGGCCCCAGAGTGAAGGTCAAGCGCGTAGAGGAGGAAGGGAGACTAGAATGAGCTGTGTTCCTGAGATGCTCTGTAGGACAACACTGGAAATTGTGCTGCCTCAGGTACCCAAGATGGTGTGGCCCAGCACAGGCTCAGGTGCGCCCTTCTTCTCTGGGCACAGAGTGAAGAAGAATCCAAGTGTTCTCTGACCACTCACAGGTTTCCCAGCTTTGGTTTTGCACAGGGAGGAACAGAAGGGAATTTTCTCAGCCTGATAAAGGGCATCTACCCACACTGAACACTATACGTAACTGTGAAAACCTGGATGTTTCCCCATAAAATCAGGAACAAGGAAAGGGTGTCCACACTCACCACTTCTATGCAACATGTCACTGAAGCTATAGCCAGAGTAATATGACAAGAAAATGAAATGAAAAGCACCCAGGCAGGAAAAAACTAAGCAAAAGTTTCTCTATTTACAGAAAACCTCATCTTGTATGTAGGAAATCCTAAGGGATACACACACACACACACACACACACACACACAATTATGCCCAATGAATGAGCTCAAAAGAGTTCAGGGCACAATTCCTATACACAAAAGTCAGCTATGTTTCTACAACCACCAATGAGCAATGCAAACAGGATGTAAGGGAATAATTCTGTCAAAAAGTGTATTATTCTTAGGAATACAGACAACCAAAAAGTCTAAGACTTGGACACTTAACACTACAAGACATCAATGGAAGAAATTAAAGAGGACCAAACTATATGGGGGGAAAATCCCATGTTCATGTATTGGAAGACCTAATATTGTGAAGATTGAAACACTCTAAAAAACTTGATCTACCAATTCAATGCAATTACATCCCAGATTTCTTTTCTGCAGAAATTGTCAAGCTGATCCTAAAATTTATGTAAACATTCAAGGAACCCAAAATGGCTAAAACATCTTTGAAAAAGAAAAATAAAGTTGACGACTCATGTTTTCCGATTTCTAAATGGGCTACAAAGCAAGCAGTAATCAAGGCAGTGTGGTGGTTGTCTGAAGATAGAAAGACGCATTAATGGAATAGATTTGAGACCCTTGAGATAAAGCCTCACAGTTGTGGTCAATGGATTTTCAACAAGAGTACGAAACAATTCCACGGGAAAAAAGGAGCCTTTTCAACAAGCAACGCCACTGAGACAACTGGATGTCCACATGCAGAAGAATGAATTTGGACCTTTACCTCTTACCATATACCAAACACACGAACAAGACAAAAACAGAAAAAAATAGCTCAATGGCCTAATTGTAAAAGCCAAAACTAGAGGACTGTGAGAAGAAAAACAGGTTAAGTCTTTTATGACCTTGGAGTGTGCAACGGCTCTTAGAGAATGACACCAAAAGCACGAGGGATAAAAGGAAAAACTAGATTAAATCACTCTATCAAAACTAATCGTTTTTATGCTTCTAAGAGGACTATCAAGAAAATGAAAAGACACCAATGGACCAATGGAATGGGAGAAACTACTTTCAAATCATATATTTGATAATGAACTTGCATCCAGACATAAAGAATTCTTAGTACTCAAACATAAAATCCAATTAAAAACATAGCAGAGGATTTAAATAGGCATTTTCTGAAGATATACAAATGGCTCATAAGCTTGTGAAAAGGGGCTCATCACTGATTTATGTTTTTGCCTGTAACTTCTGTTCCCCAAGACATACGAGATCAAGTTGTAGCCTAACCACCTGGTGATGATATCAAGACTTCTAGAGACTGTGTTCTGACCATGGTCACTCACATTTGGCTCAGATATTTGACAGAGTTTGCCTTTTTTCATCAGCAGGTCATTAACTTCAGATCTGTCTTCTCTTTAAATGTGTGTGTTTATGGTTATAAACTTCTACCTCACACTGCTTTTGATGCATCCATAAACTTTGGTATGCTGTGTTTTCCCTTCCATTTGTCTCTAGGTATTTCTCTTGTGACTTCTTCTTTGCTTCATCGGTTAAGAGTGTGCTGTTTAATTTCCACACGGTTGTAGATTTTCCATTTTTCCTTCACCTATGGATTTCTAGTTTTAATCCACTGTGCTTGGAGAAAACACCATATAATTTCACATTTAAAATGTGTTGAAATTTGTTCTGTGGCCTGACATATGGTCTATCCTGGAGAAAATTCCATGTGCACCTGAGAGAAAGGTATACTCTGCTGCTGTTGGGTTGGAGTCATCTGTGTATTAGCCATTTGTATATCTTCTTCAGAAAATGCCTATTTACATCCTCTGCTAAGTTTTTAATTGGACTGTACGTTTGAGTACTAATAATTCTTTATGTCTGGATGCAAGTTCATTATCAAATATATGATTCAAAAGTAGTTTCCTCCATTCTGTTGGTGTCTTTTCATTTTCTTAATAGTGCTCTTAGAAGCATAAAAGTTATTAGTTTTGATGGAGTTATTCTAGTTTTTTCTTTTATCCCTCGTGCTTTAGGTGTCATTCTCTAAGAGCCATTGCATACTCCACGGTCATAAGGTTTAACCTGTTTTTCTTCTCACAGTCCTCTAGTTTTGGCTTGTACAACTAAGCCATTGAGCTATTTTTTCTGTTTTTGTCATGTTCGGTTGTTTGGTATATGGTAAGAGGTAAAGGTCCAAATTCATTCTTCTGCATGTGGACATCCAGTTGTCTCAGTGGCATTGGTTGTGGAAAAGGTTCCTTTTTCCCATGGAATTGTTTCGTACTCTTGTTGAAAATCCACTGACCACAACTGTGAGGTTTATCTCAACGGTCTTGAATCTACTCCACTGATGCATCTTTCTATATTTAGACAAGCACCACTCTGCCTTGATTACTGTTTGCTTTGGAGCCCATTTAGAAATTGGAAAACATGAGTCCTCAATTTTATTTTTCTTTTTCAAGAGTGTTTTAGCTCTTTAGGATTCCTTGAATATTTACATACATTTAAGAATCAGCTTGTCCATTTCTGCAGAAAAGAAACCTGAGATGTAATTCCATTGAACTGGTAGATCAATTTTTATAGTGTTTCAGTCTTCACAATATTCTTCTTCCAATACATGAACATGGGATTTTCCCCCCATTTACTTTGGTCCTCTTTGACTTCTTCCAGTGATGTCTTGTAGTGTTAAGTGTCCAAATCTTGAATTTTTGGTTGCTGGTATTCCTAGGAATTTTATTCTTTTTGATAGAATTGTTCCCTTATATCCTGTTGGCATTGCTCATTGGTGGTTGTAGAAACACAGCTGACTTTTGTGTATAGGACTTGTGCCCTGAACCCTGTTGAGCTCATTTATTGGGTATAATAGTTGTGTGTGTCTGTGTGTGTGTGTGTGTGTGTGTGAGTGTGTGTCCCTTAGGATTTCCTACATACAAGATGAGGTTTTCTGTAAATAAAGATACTTTTGCCTAGTTTTTTCCTGCCTGGGTGCTGTTTATATCATTTTCTTGTCATATTACTCTGGCTATAGCTTCAGTAAAATGTTGCATAGAAGTGGTGGGTGTGAACATCCTTTTCGTGTTCCTGATCTTAGGGGGAAACGTTCAGGTTTGCACAGTTGCATATAGTGTTCACTGTGGGTAGATGCCCTTTATCAGGCTGAGAAAAGTTTCTTCTGTTCCTCCCTGTGCAAAACTAAAGCTGAGAAGCCTGTGTGTGGTGGAAGAACATTGGATTCTTCTTCACTCTGTGCCCAGAGAAGGAGGGCGCACCTCAGCCTGTGCTGGGCCACACCCTCTCGGGTCCCTGAAGCAGCACAGTTTCCAGTGTTGTCCTACAGAGTATCTCAGAGACACACCTATTCTAGTCTAACTTCCCCCTCTCCCCGCTTGACCACCACTCTGAGGCCTAGATGGGCACAGAGACCACCCATTATAACCCTTCCTAAGCACAGAGGGCAAGATCTCCTTCTCTGCCAAACATATCCTCCCATGGGGAAGAAGCAGGAGTCCACAATTCCAACCAAGACAGACTGAATCCCACTGAGACGCAGCTGGGGCTCCCTGTGTATTAATGAGAAAGCCTCACCCATTCACTCATTCATTCACTCGTCTTCATTCATTCATACACACTGCTAGTGGTTCCTTCATTAATCAGTTCAACAACTGTTTCTGGAATTGGAGCTGGGCCTGGCACATAGTTACAGCAGTGTGAGAAATAAGCTATCAGGGAGGGAGGGGAAGGACAGTTTACCAATGACAGACAGGCTGGAAGAAAAGAGTCAGTGAGACCAAGGCTGAGGGTTGTAGAATTTATTTAGTGCTGCACTCAGATCCATTTTGGATTTCCATAGATACATGTGATCATTTGGGTTGCAGGACATCCATCTGCAAATGCCACGGAGCTCCTGGTAGGCACAGGAAAGAAGGGTTGGCTGTCTCCCATGGAATTATCAAGAAGGGGAATTCCAGGCTCTTGCTTGGCATGAGGGCCGCCCCCAGTGCAGTCTGGCTCAGACATATGGGGGCATGTGGGAAGGACTGGCAAAAGTCCCCAGGGCATGTGATACCCTTAAAGGGAATGGGCAGGGAGTAGTTCATTTCACTTCTTCAAAGGCTGGAATAAGACGACCTGAGCCAAGGGACTCATTGTTCTGGTCCAGAACAGGATGTGCTTCAAGGGTAGTCACTCGTTGGGAAGCACAGATCTTCAGGAGCTACCTGAGGTTTCCCACTAGAGCCTCAGATCTTGCACTGGCAGCACACGGGGACACAGCAGCTGGACTGGGAGCAGCAGGGTTTGCAGCAGCTGGACTGGCAGCAGGATGACCCACAGCCTGAGCAGCAGGGATTGCAGCAGCTGGACTGGCAGCAGCAGGGTTTGCAGCAGCTGGACTGGCAGCAGGATGACCCACAGCCTGAGGAGGAGCAACAGGGCTTACAGCAGCTGGACTGGGAGCAACATGGCTTACAGCAGCTGGACTGGCAGCAGGATGACCCACAGCCTGAGGTGGAACAGCAGGGCTTGCAGCAACTGCACTGGGAGCAGCCACAAGGACCACATCCCCCCTTAGAGCCACCACAAGAGCCACAGGCACAGACTCCCTTGGAGACCCCACAAGAGCCACAGCCCCCCTTGGAGCCCCCACAGGACCCACAGCCCCCCTTGGAACCCCCACAGGAGCCACAGCCCCCCTTGGAGCCCCCACAGGAGCCACAGCTGGAGCAGGAACAGGCTGGGACACAGCAGCACACAGGCTTGTAGCAGCAGACGGGCACACAGCAGCTGGAGCCACAGCCCCCACAGCCAGAGCCACAGCCCCCAAAGCCGGAGCCACAGCCTCCACAGCCGGAGCCACAGCCTCCGGAGCAGCCACAGCAGCCCATGGTTCTGGTGGATTGAGGGTGGAGCAGGTAGATGAGGAGGTGAGAGAGAAGTGCAGGTGTGGAGTCCCCTGGGCCTGGGCTCTTTATATATCTGTCTAGGGGTCATGGGGTGCACATGGTCCCCTCCTGGTTCTTACTGATATTCTCTCCTTAGGGAACTTGTGTGTCATTTAGAATAAAAATACTGTGTTGCCTCGTGACACACTTCCCCCTCCTGCATTGTTTTCCTCTCTACAGCCTCTGGGCCCAAGTCCTGCCCTCCCACAACCCCCAGGATTGAGTGGAGCCTCCTCTGTTCCTGCCTCTGCCCTCAGACCACAGCCTTCTATCGCTGTTCCAGAAGGATTCGCCTTACCGGTGTTTTAAATGGTTTATTTGTCTGTGTTTCTATCCATGCATACACTCTGGGCTCTTCTAGTACAGGAGTGAAATTCAGCACGGCCAAGGTCTTGTTCTCCATCAGGTCTGGGGGCAGGAGGCTGCTGGACAGTGTCTCTGTCCCTCCTGCCATTCTGGAGAGCCCAGCTCCCCCAGGCTCCGGTCTACCTGTCAGCCCCTGACTGTGCTGGCTTCTTCTTCCCTTCGGGGAGTCAGCAGCTGGACTGGCAGCAGGATGACCCACAACCTGGGGAGCAGCAAGAGGGCTTACAGCAACTGCACTGGGAGCAGCCACAAGGACGACAGCCCCCCTTAGAGCCACCACAGGAGTCACAACTCCCCTTGGAGCCCCCACAGGAGCCACAGACCCCCTTGTAGCTCCCACATTCTGTCTCTGTGGCAGGTTGGTGACCTGCTGTGTTCATCACACATCTCGATTTTGAGAGGCATGGCTTCCTTTGAGATGTGTGTGTTCCTTTTCTCTTCTGTAATACAACTTCAAATGTGTGTGAGTGTGTGTCTATGTGAGTGTGTGTGTGTGCGTGTGTGTGTGAGACAATGGAGATTCCGCTCTGACTCAAACATAGAAAGTCACCAGAGACCATTGCTCTCATCACATCAATTAAAATGAGCCAGATAAACTCAAAAGAATCCACGAGGGCACAGAGAGTTTTACAACCCACTGGAGGCGAGGACACAGAGAAACTCCAAGGAACTGAGCTCCGGGGAGTGCTGAGCCCTTCCCGGGAGAGACGAGGCCCTGGCTGCTGCCAGGCCTGGGGGGATGGGAACGTGCAGACTGCACCAGGGCATGGAGAGGCCTGCTGGACATCAGAGGAAATGCGAAGCCATGCCCGAGGGCTGGTGTGTCAGACAAGAATCCCAGATTCCCAGAGTCCAGGTCCACGACCACATACCACCTCCTCCCAGGGTTCTCTTTGGAGGGTTTGGGCGGGAACTCCCTAATGCCCAGGCAGGGAGGACAGTGGGTCTGAGACCCGGGAGGTCGTGAGGTTCCTGCCGGGTACGGAACCAGGTGCTGCCCTCTAGAAATGAGCGGGGCAGGAGAGCTGAGGACCTCTCCACAAGGCATCCAGTCGCTCACCCAGGAAAGCCGGACAGGAAGGAGAGCTGGGAGGAGCCCCAAGCGTTCCACGCCTTTAGGGAGCACTGAGAAAGATCAGGGTTGCAGGAAGCAGGGGCAGAAAAGTGAAGGAGAGAAAAGGGAATTCGCAGCACCCCATCGCCTGGTGGGGACAGAGCCCTGCGGAGCACAGGAGGTGAGAACAGTGCCCTGAAGGGAAGAGAAAACAGGGGCAGAAGGCTGGGGTCAGAGGGCGGGGCAGAAACAGACCAGGTTCCACTCATTCCTGGGAGTCCACGGAGGGGAGGACTTGGACCCTGAGGATTTAGAGCGGAAAACCACGTAGGAAGAGGAAGTGTGTCACAAGGAAACACAGTATTTTTGTTATTTTAAATGACACACAAGTTTCCTGGGTAAGAATTTTAGGAGGAACAAGGAAGGACCCCTGTGACCCACCTGACCCCTAGACAGGTGTATAAAGAGCCCAGCCTTGGGGGCTCCACACCTGTACCTCCCTCTCACCTGTTCCTCTACCTGCTCCACCCTCAATCCACCAGAACCATGGGCTGCTGTGGCTGCTCTGGAGGCTGTGGCTCCGGCTGTGGGGGCTGTGGTTCCGGCTGTGGGGGCTGTGGCTCCGGCTGTGGTGGCTGTGGCTCCGGCTGTGGGGGCTGTGGCTCCGGCTGTGGGGGCTGTGGCTCCGGCTGTGGGGGCTGTGGTTCCGGCTGTGGGGGCTGTGGCTCCGGCTGTGGGGGCTGTGGCTCCGGCTGTGGGGGCTGTGGCTCCAGTTGTGGGGGCTGTGGCTCCAGCTGCTGTGTGCCCGTCTGCTGCTGCAAGCCTGTGTGCTGCTGTGTCCCAGCCTGTTCCTGCTCCAGCTGTGGCTCCTGTGGGGGCTCCAAGGGGGGCTGTGGCTCTTGTGGGGGCTCCAAGGGAGGCTGTTGCTGTGGCTCTAGTGTTGGCTCTAAGGGAGGCTGTGGTTCTTGTGGATGTTCCCAGTGTAGTTGCTGTAAGCCCTGCTGCTGCCAGTCCATCTGCTGCAAGCCCTGCTGCTCCTCAGGCTGTGGGTCACCCTGCTGCCAGTCCAGCTGCTGTAAACCCTGCTGCTCCTCAGGCTGTGGGTCATCCTGCTGCCAGTCCAGCTGCTGCAAACCCTGCTGCTCCCAGTCCAGCTGCTGTGTCCCCGTGTGCTGCCAGTGCAAGATCTGAGGCTCTAGTGGGAAACCTCAGGTAGCTCCTGAAGATCTGCTCTTCCCAACAAGTGAGTATCCCTCAAGCACATCCTGTTCTGGAGCAGAGCAATGAGTCCCCTGGCTCAGGGCTTCTTTTTCCAGCCCTTGAGGAAGTGGAATGAACCACTCCCTGCCCATTCACTGTAAGGGTATCACATGCCCCTTGTACTTTGGACCCTCCTTCCTACATGCCCCCATATGTCTGAGCCAGACTGCACTGGGGGCATCCCTCATGCCAAGCAAGAGCCTGGAATTCCCCTTCTTGATAATTCCATGGGAGACAGCAAACTTTTCTTTCCTGTGTCTCCCAGGAGCTCCATTTACAGATGGATGTCCTGCAACCCAAATGATCACATGTATCTGTAGAAATCCAAAATGCACCTCGGTGCAGCACTAAATAAATTATCCACCCTCAGCCTTGGTCTCACTGACTCTTTTCTTTCAGCCTCTGTCTCATTGCTAAACTGGTCACATGTGCTTCCCCTCCCTCCCTGATGGCTTACTACTGCCACCACTGTGACAGTGTGCCAGGCCCAGCTCGCATTCCAGAAACAGTTGTTGAACTGATTAATGAAGGAGTCACTAGCAGTGTGTATGAATGAATGAAGACGAGTGAATGAATGAGTGAGTGAGTGAGTATCTCTCATTAGTACACAGGGAGCCCCAGCTGTGTCTCAGTGGGATTCAGTCTGTTTTGGCTGGAATTGTGGACTCCTGCTTCTTCCCCGTGGGAGGATATGTTTGGGGCAGAAGGAGATTGGCCCTTGGTCCCTAGGAAGGGTTATAATGGGTGGTCTCTGTTCCCATCCAGGACCCAGAGCAGGGGTCAAGCCTGTAGAGGGGGAAGGGAGACTAGAATGAGCTGTGTCCCTGAGATGCTCTGTAGGACAACACTGAAAACTGTGCTGCTTCAGGGACCCAAGACGGTATGGTTGAACACAGGCTGAGGTGCACCCTCCATGTCTGGGCTCAGAGGATGAAGAATTCAAGTGTTCTCCAACCACTCAAAGGCTTCCCAGCTTTGGGTTGGCACAGGGAGGAACAGAAGGGAATTTTCTCAGCCTGATAAAGGGCATCTACCCACAGTGAACACTATATGTAACTGTGAAAACCTGGATGTTTTCTCCTAAGATCAGGAAAAAGAAAAGGATGTCCACACCCACCACTTCTATGCAACATTTCACTGAAGCTATAGCCAGAGTAATATGACAAGAAAGTGAAATAAAAGTCATCCAGTTTGGAAAAAACTAAGCAAAAGTATCTCTATTTACAGAAAACCACATCTTGTATGTAGAAAATTCTAAGGGAGACACACACACACACACTCACACACACACACACACAACTATTATGCCCAATAAATGAGTTCAACAGAGTTCAGGGCACAAGTCTTATACACAAAAATCAGCTGTATTTCTACAATCACCAATGAGCAGTACAAACAGGATATAAGGGAACAATTCTGTAAAAAGAATAAAATTCCTAGGAATACCAGCAACCAAAAAGTACAAGACTTGGACACTTAACACTACAAGACATCACTGGAAGAAGTTAACGACGACCAAAGTAAATGGGGGAGAAATCCCATGTTCATATATTGGAAGACCTAATATTGTGAAGATTGAAACACTAAAAAAATTGATCTACCAATTCAATGCAATTACAGGAGAATTGCTTGAATGGGGGAGGTGGAGGTTGCAGTGAGCCGAGATTACACCACTGCACTCCAGCTTGGGCAATGGAGCAACACTCCATCTCAATGTGCCTAAATGGTTAACACCACTTGGAAGCTGCCAAGGCTTACGGTTTCCACCCTCTGAAGCAGTGGCCTGAGCTGTACCTGGGCCCCTCTGAGTGGCCTGGATGCAGGGAATAATGTCCCGAGGCTGCATAGGGGAGTGGGGCCCTAGGCCTGGATCCTCTACGCCTGATGAGAAGGGCCAAAGATCCCTGAAATACATTTGAAGCCTTTTTCTCATTGTCTTGGTTATCAGCACCTGCCTCCCTTTTATTCATGCAAACCTCTCTAGCAAGAGGTTGCTCCATAGCCTTCTTGAATTCCTCTCCTGATAATGCTTTTTCATGCTCTGTCACTTGGCCAGGTTGCAAGTTTTCCAAGCTTTTACATTTTGTGTCCTCTTTAAATATAAATTCCAGCTTTCAGTCATTTATTTGCTCCTGCATCTGAGTGTAGACAGTTAGAAGGAGCCAGGTCATGCCTTGAATGTTTTGCTGCTTAGAAATTACTTCCACCAGATACCCTAAATCATCACTCCTAAGTACAAATTTCCACAGATTCCTAGAGTATGAACACAATACAGCAATGCTCTTTGCCACAGCATAACAAGAGTGACCTTTGATCCAGTTCCCAATGAATTCTGCATTTCCATCTGAGACCTCATCAGCCTGGACTTCACTATCCTTACCACTGTTAGCATTTTGGACACAACCATTTAACCAGTCTCTAAGAAGTTCCAAACTTTCCCTCATCCTCCTATCTTCTTCTGAGCCTTTCAAACTCTTCCAGTCTCTGCCCATTACCCAGTTTCAAAGTCATTTCCACATTTTCAGGTGTCTTTATAGCAACACCTCACTCCTGGTACAATTTTCTGAGGCTGGATAGTTCGTAAAGAAAAGGGGTTTAATGGGCTCATGGTTCTGCGGGCTGTACAAACATGGCATTAACATCTGCTTGGCTTCTGGTGAGGCCCTGGGTATGAAATAATCTGTACAACAAACCCCCATGATATGCGTTTACCAATACAACAAACCAGCACCTGTGCCCCTGAACTTAAAAGTTAAAAAAAGTTAAAGCAGTGGTTTGGGGTCTGGGCCACACTCTAATCCCCCAGACAGCTTTAAGCCACAACTTTAAGCCACAATGTTGCCCAGGCCCCACTCCAGGGATTCTCATTTATCTGGTTTGTGGCAACTTGGGTTTGGGAAATTCTAAATGCCACTCCCGCCCAGGTGATTTTACATGCAGCAGGGGTGAGAACAGTTGATTCCGGGTAATGAATGCATTCACTGTAGCTGGTTTCCATGCATACTGATGGGATTTGCCACATGGCTGCTCCTGAGTTTAGGGGCTTGAAAAATAGCTCTTCCCTGTTAAAAATCAAAGGACACCTCCAAGATGGACTCAGCTATTTGGATAAATTGCTGCAGAAAAAAAAAAAAAAAGCCTTCTCAGCAGATGTATCTTTAAGTCACTTGATTTCAGAGTAAGAAGTTGTTTCAGTCACAGTACTTTTAGTCAGTGTTGAAAATTATAAACAGCCTACAAATACCAAACAGGCATGAAAGCATTTACAGACATATAGGATATATTCTGTTTTAAAATTGCTCCTCTGTTGTTGGACTTTGATTTCCTAAAGTCATCTATCAGCCATTTCCCCCACATTATTCCATGTCCTTCCAAGAAGCTTCTGCAATTTCTTGAGGTGATTGATTATTCCCAGTGATAAACAGCACCATATGGACCCAAATCTAAAAGGAATTCTGCTTCTATTGCAGAAAGGTCACTCTCCAGAACCTCGCAGGCCTCGGGAAGCCGCATGAGCAATGTGGTCTATGCAGGAGTAAGGGCTGCAGAACCAGGCAGAGTTCATCCTGAGTACTAGCCCAGCTGCTTAGTAGCTGTGGGGCTTTGGGCAAGGTTCTTGACTTGAAAGAGTCATACAAACCTCTTCTGCAAAAAAGGGTAGACTAATATTGATTGCAGAAACAGCAGCAGTTCTTCATTCCTCTCTGTATCTATGCTTTTTACCGTGTGCTTTTACTGCCACTCCCATCAAGAGGCGGAATGTTTCCCAAACCTTGCATCCGGCTGGGACTATTTGCTCTGGTTATAGAAAACTGTTGTATTAGTTCGTTTTCACACTGCTGATAAAGACATTCCTAAACATGGGAACAAAAAGAGGTTTAACTGGACTTACAGTTCCACATGGCTGGGGAGGCCTCGGAATCCTGACGGGAGGCAAAATGCACTTCTCACACGGTGGCGGGAAGAGAAGAAGGAGGAGGAAGCAAAAGTAGAAACCCTTGATAAACCCATCAGATCTCGTGAGACTTTTTCACTCACATGAGAACAGCATGAGAAAGACCCGCCCACATGATGCTATTACCCCCTCCCCCGGGTCCCTCCCACAACACGTGGGAATTCTAGGAGATATAATTCAAGTTGATATTTGGGTGGGGACACAGCCAGACCTTATCAACTGCGAACGTGACAGCTTTTGTGCTAGTTTTGGGTCTAGGCTCAAAAGGTCTTAAATGCTTCTGTTTTTCTCAGAACCTTGCTATCTTTATGAGATTAAGCCATGTTAGTCAGCTGGAGGATGACATACCATGGTGGGGAGAAGGAAGGTGCCACTGTTGATAGCCGTCTCATCCCCAGAAGCAGAGCCACCTAGTCAACCAGCAGCTGGCCATACATACATGAAGGAGTCCAGTTGTGACAAGAACAGCTCGGTTGAACTCAGCCTAAATGACTGATGAGCTCAATCATGAGCTATTAAGTTTTGGGTGGTTTGTTATGTAACAGGTAACTAATGCATGCTCCCAGGGCAGATAGGATGCCAGGATTCAGTGAAAGGTTGATTCCTAGTTACCTGCAAGAGAAAAGCACTTTATAGGTACTAATTTCCCCCCCTTATTTAAAGTTGGATCTTTTGTAAAATAATGTTCCGTCATACAGAAATGCATGTACACAGGTATATATGTGATTGGTGCTTTTACTCACACAGGCCCCCCTACCACAGGAAGAAACAGACAATCACAGCTCAGTCATTAGAGCTAAGGCCAAATAGCAAGATAAGTCTGCCTCTAGTCTGTTTACTCCATATCTAAATGTTGGAGGTCAAGGCTGTGGACAGATCTGAAGATGTGTTCTCTCCTCTTGGGTCGCCATTATTGGTGGGCAGCAGTCCTCTCCCCGTGGATATTTTCTTTTGCTGTCCCCTATGCTCTCTAGGATCACCATCTCGTCCACCCTTCGACCGGAGGAGAGATGTTTGTAGCAAGAGGCTGTTCCCTCACCTCTGGTTGAAAAGGGACGTTCAGACTCTCCACCCCCTGACATAAGGGAGGTTAGACCTCAGAGTTGCACTTTAATGTGGCAGCTATTGATCATGTGTGACTACTGAATATCTGGAATACAGCTGGTCTGAACTGAAATGTGCTGAAAAGGTAAAACACAGAGTGAGCTTCAAAGATTTAGTACCCCAAAATATATGCTTCCTTACCAATTATATATTGACCATATAGGAAAATGGTTACATACTGAGTTAAATTATTACAATCAACTTCACCTGTTTCTTAGTACATTTTAAAATGTGGCTACTAGAAAATTTAAGATTCACACGTGGCTCACATTTTAATTCTTAGAGGCTTGACTCCTTTTTGAAATTTCAGGCTCTCTGTTCAAAGGACCAAAAGCCAAGAAGGCCATAAAATATAAAAATTCAATATGAATATCATTATTTTATTTCCATTGGTGAATAACATATACTTATTATTTATAAATGAACATAAGCACAGTCACATGTGAAATGTAAATATCCTCTAGGTGGGGCCGGACCGCGCGGGTAGGAAGCCCTGCCCCCAAAAAACCGCGGCCAGCACCTGTCCTTGCTGTCTCATTCGGCCCATTGTCTGATTACAGCTCCTGTCACTCAGGGCCTGAGGGGCGGGGCGTGAGACCCTATCCAATCAGAGGAGCAGGGTCGGGGACTGTCCAATCAGGCACGCGTCTGGAGAGGAGAGGCCGGCTTCCGGAATCTGGCGGGGCCTTTGTCCAGACAGAGTTCCACTTCCTGTCCCCGCCGCTCTGCGTCCTCTGCTAGCCGTTGGCCGTGTGACCCGACCCGCAGGCACCGGGAGATCCAGAAGTGAAACGTCAGGCTCCCTGGAGACCAAGAGATGGTGAGTGTAGGGGCCAGGCCTCCTGAGAGACAGGCAGGGGCGGGCTGAAACCCGCGGTACCGGCTGGGGAGGAACCGGGCTGCCCGGGTGGGTTCCGGGCTCCGCGAACCCGAGGCCCTTCCAGCTGCACCATGGCGGCCGGGCCCCGCGCGCCTCGGCGCATCCCTGCAGAGCGGCTTTGGCCCAAGCCCAGAGCCGTCTCCCCGCGGCTGCTCTTCGCCTGCAGACCCGCGTCTCCCCGAGTTAGGAAGGGAGAATCCCGACTCCGCGGGTGGTTTGTGCATAAGAGGATGATCTGTAGCCCGTGGGGGCCCCAGTCCCTCCTGTCTCCCGAGGGAGTCCTTGCAAAAATGTGAAACAGTTTTATTTGAGCAAAGAGTGATTCATGAATGGCAGAGGACCCAACCATGTTTTTTTGGTTTGGCAGTCCCACCAGCAGGCCTTGAAGGAAAGGCTTTTATCAGGTGCATGAGGAAGCAAACCACATTCATTAATTAGTTTGGTACAGTTACGTCATCTCCTGATTTGAGCTATCTAGGTTGAAATTTTCTGGTCCTGTAATCAGAGAGTAATTAGAGATTTGTGGTTGATGAATCCTGAATTTTGTTTCTGCAAGATAGTCATTTGCAAGAAACGCATTTAATTTTTTTTTTAACATAAGAATCCAGGGCACTAAAGCCACCTCAGTCGGATTGCCTGCTATTTAATTATTATTATTATCATTTTTGAGACAGAGTCTCGCTCTGTCACCCAGGCTGGAGTGCAGTGGCGCGATCTCGGCTCACTGCAACTTCCGCCTCCGGGTTCAAGTGATTCTCCTGCCTCAGCCTCCCGAGTAGCTGGGATTACAGGCGTGCGGCACCACGCCCGGCTAATTTTTGTATTTTTATTGGAGACAGGGTTTCACCATGTGGGCCAGACTGGTCTCGAACTCTTGACTTCAGGTGATCCACCTGCCTCAGCCTCCCAAAGGGCTGGGATTACAGGTGTGAGCCACTCCGCTGGCCTAGTTAATTATTTTTAACACTCCAGGGAAAACTGGTTTTTCCGCTGCATTTTCCAAATGCATTTCAAGCAGGGTCTCAAAAACACCACCATGTTCTTCAGGCCTAACTCTAGCCTGTAGTAAAATTACTAAATTTCCTGTACCTTCCAGATTCTCTCAAATGCTAACTTCCCCTTTCTAATTCACAACATTATTAACTATTCATCCTTGGCTGTAATGTTAGGCACAGTATTGTAATGAATCATTTTTTCACAATGCATTGGATGGCATTTTTTTTTTCTTTTTCTTTTTTTTGAGACGGAGTCTTGCTCTATCGCCCAGGCTGGAGTGCAGTGGTGTGTTCTCTGCTCACTGCAAACTCTGCCTCCCAGGTTCAAGCAATTCTTCTGCCTCAGCCTCCCAAGTAGCTGGGATTACAGTCCTGCACCACCACACCTGGCTAATTTTTATATTTTTAGTAGAGATGGGGTTTCACCATGTTGGCCAAGCTGGTCTTGGACTCCTGACCTCATGTGATCCACCCACCTCAGCCTCCCAAAGTCCTGGGATTACAGTCGTGAGCCACTGCGCCCAGCCTGGACGGCACTTTTTAAGAGATTTGTTTTCTGTTTGTAATCATTCCACACGACAGGAAAGCAGAGAATCATCCTCTGACACTATTGTAAAAAATCTTTGTGCCTCTCCTCCTTTTTATTTTCCCTAGGCACAGACGCCTTACCAGAATGTCTTTGGTTTGAGGTTCCACTTTGGAAACTTGACAGGGTGATTTGCTCTCAGCCACCCTCTGGACTTTTTCCTCAGTTTCAGTATTGTCTAGGGATAACAGGATGCCCACCATGGCCGTGTCTGCTGCAGCATCTAGTGAATTTCAGGCCCTGGGTTATTTCTCAAAGGACAGCCTGAGGTATGAAGTGTGGCCTCTCCAGGGAGCAGCTGGATGCCCTGGGCTGAGAGAAATCTCCTGGTCCACTCTTCCTCTAACACTTAGGACGTTAAGATTGTCTTCACCCAACCCAATTTTCAATCCTTGGAGACACATGGCTGATCAGCCAATCAGATGCTGCTGTCAGAGGGAAAAGACCGAAATCATTTCTGCCCTTTGGACTCTCAGATTTGTGAAGGGAGACAGAGTGTTTCAAAGGACAAGAAAACCCCACCTCCATGAGATGGTGCAAAAACCTGTGAAGCAAAATTCACCTGGGACACTCAGTGGGGCACAGTGCAGTGTATCATGGGGGGTGGCCAGTGAGCACTTCAGTGAACAGGATGGAGGTGGGAGAATCTCCCAAGGAATAGAATAGCCTGACTTAACACAAGTCTTTAGCTGTGTCTGTGTTCCAGTCGGCACTGCCACTCTCTGCATCTCCTTGAAATAATTTGTTCACTTACTGCAACTTTGGTTTTGTAATTATAAATTTACATTTTATCAGTAGCACTTGAAAGGTAAGAAAATACTTACAAAGGACGTGAAATAGGTCAATTTCAGGAAAAAGGTTAAATATCTAGTCATACATACCTTTTTCTTCTCCTGATTAAGGGCAGAAAGTTACTTAGGTCTGTTCTTTTGTGGAAGACGATTTCCAACAGAATCCCAGGGCTTAGCTTTGGGAATGCTACCAGAGAAAATAAAATGCTTCTTGGATGGCTGTGGAGAATGTTTACATTTTCTACAAAAAAATTATGGTAGATTACTTGGTAAATTACATAGGTTCATCAGAACATGAGCTCCTCTTTTTGCAGGATGAATTTGCTATTATGAATATCTGTTTTATATCCTGTTCTCTACATGTCTGAGCTTAATGCTAACTTGTGGGAGACAGAACTTAGCACTTCTAAAAGTGTTCACATATGACTGCTTACTATGTGATTTGTTATGGAAAGAGTTAAACAACAAGTTTATTGTCTGAAAGCAATAAATAATTCTGCTTTTTCTGTGGAGGTGAAAGCGTAAGTGCCTTACAGTTTCCTTTTCTTCTGTAAATGCTGTTTGAGTGATTTTGTTGGATATTTCCAACAATGGGTATTACTTAAAACTAAGTGGATAGCCCTGATTGGGAAATTGAAGCCCAGGGACAGTCATTCCAAGCTAAGGCCAATATTCAGCCTGCAAAAGAAAGCAATTGAAGGCCTGGCTCAAGCTTGTCCAACCAACCCACAGGCCTGGGCCACATGCTGTCCTGGGCTTTGAATGTGGTCCAACACAAATCAGTAAACTTTCTTAAAACATTATGGTATGTTTTTGTGATTTTTTTTTTTTTTCAGTTCATCAGCTATCGTTAGTGTTAGTGTATTTTACGTGTGGCCCAAGACAGTTCTTCCAATGTGGCCCAGGGAAGCCAAGATTGGACGCCCCTGGCCTAGCTAGTGCTTCCCGAGGAGCCTCCCCTGCAGGTGCCCCAGCCTGCTCGCAACAGCCATGGAAGGAGAGACGCTGCAGAGCCTGGGAGCACTGGGGACCCACAGGCAGATGCAGTTAGAGTTGGGATGGAAGGGATTTGGGGAGGTCTTCCTGGGTATGGAATCGTTATTATCCTGGGGCTGTTTCTAGACTTCGTCAAATAAATTTAGCTTTAGGTAGGAAGTTACCGAACTCTAAAGGAGGATTGCAACAGGGAGAAGGTGGCAACTATCATACCTTTGAGGATCTTAAAAGTTAGGCAGACACGGGCTTTTTTGTGTTTTTATAGGGAGGAGGGAAGACAGGATAGAGGGTGGGAAAACCAGATTCTAGATCCCAGAATGTTTTACTCTGAAATCTGTGTGTTCTTAGGAGGGGCAAGAAGGAGGGGTTGTATGCTGGCTCAGACTGAGGGTAGTTCAAAATTCAGGGGCTTGAGGGAAGGAGAAATTTTAGCAAGTTTTGATAGAGAAGTGTTTTGACCACTGAAGACAGAATTGTTCAGCTGTTTATGAGGAAAAAATGGGGATTTTCAAGAGTCTGTATCTGGTACTGTGGTAGGTAACAAAGTGAGTGTCGTCTGGGTCATATTATAAAGGGGTTTCTCTTCATTCAGCTGCTCCTGGAGAACACAAAGAGGGAGCAATTCTGCTGCTCAGGCCTTTTGACCAGAATCTCTTCCTTCCCCACCCTTTCCCTGGCTTTGTGCGGCTGTTCCGTTTGGCCGTTGCTGATATGTATTTTTTATAGTAAACCAGTAAATATAAGTACAGTGTTTTGCTGAGTTCTTTGAGTAGTTTTATCAAATTACTGAACTTGACAGGAGGTTATGGGAGTACCCAGTTTATAGGCAATAGACATCAAAAATATAAATATTAGAAGTATAAATGGGTGCCCAAGGCTTGTGACTGGCATCTGTAGTGGAGCAGTGTTGTGGGACTGAGCCCTGAACTTTTGGGGTCTGGGCTGGCTCTAAGTGGTGTCAGAATTAAAATATTAGACACTTAGCCGGGCACAGTGGCTCATACCTGTAATCCCAGCACGCTGGGAGGCCGAGGCAGGTGGATCACTTGAGGCCAGGAGTTGTAGACCAGCCTGGCCAACATGGTGAAACCTCATCTCTACTAAAAATTACATCACCGGGCATAGTGGCACATATGTGTAATCCCAGCTACTCACATCTATAATCCCAGCTACCCAGGAGGCTGAGACATGAGAATCACTTGAGCCTAGGAGGTGGAGGTTGCAGTGAGCCAAGATCACAACACCACACTCCAGCCTGGGCGACAGAGCAAGACTGTCTCAAAAAAGAAAAGAAAAAGTTAGACACTCAGTTGGTGTTGAAGAATTGCTTGGTGTTTAGCAAACACCACACATTTGGAGTCCAAAGAAAGACATCACAGGGGCCCGGGCTGGAGGGAGACTCTGGATGTCTGGGGAAGCGAGGCTGTGTTCAGCACACAGGCTGTCGCATGGCACGTTGTCCTGTGATTCCAGGTCCCTGAGGGTGAGAGGGAACTGAGAACTTAGAGGGAAAAGTTCTTAGAACTGACACCCTCCTCCCCAGCTGTCATCACATGATTCCCACCCACTTAGGAACATGGACTTGCCGTGCCTCTTCGAAGAGTAGGCATCCCCTTCCAGAATTCACTGCAGCACCTTTGGTTTTAGAATTCCTCACCCAAAACCCACACACATGCCTTCAGGACTCCTGGTGTATCCTCACCCCCAGAAATGGAATCTGCAGCACCAGCTTCTGCCACCAACCCATGCCCCTGGATCACCCAGTTGTACCCTCTTCCGCCTGCAGCACAAAGGGCTCGGTCAGATCATAGCCCCACCTGGGCCGCTGTCTGTCGGTTCATAGCCCCACCTGGGCCGCTGTCTGTCGGTTCATAGCCCCACCTGGGCCGCTGTCTGTCGGTTCATAGCCCCACCTGGGCCGCTGTCTGTCGGTTCATAGCCCCACCTGGGCCGCTGTCTGTCGGTTCATAGCCCCACCTGGGCCGCTGTCTGTCGGTTCATAGCCCCACCTGGGCCGCTGTCTGTCGGTTCATAGCCACACCTGGGCCACTGTCTGTAGCACAACCAGTTTTGCTGCCAACTTTGCACTCTCTGTCTCCTGTGGATTCTTGAGAGCACCTTTCTCTCCTGATTTTTTTTGCCCACAAACCACTTTTATGTGTACATGGTGTGCCCAAGGCCACCCCTTCGGTGCCTGAATCCAGTGCCTGCTGTAATTAACATGTTCAGAATTTCAGGTCCATGGCCCTAGACTTGGCTCTTGCAGGAACAAATACAAATTAGAAATAAGAGGCTTAATTCTCTCACTTGAAAATAAGGAGAAATATTTTTTTCTTTTCCCAATTCTGAAAGGATTTACTTTAGGACACTTTAAGATGCAAATGTTTTCTCTGCTTTTTTGAAATATATGTAAGTCATTTAAACAGCTAAATAAGTCTTTTGTCATTCTTTTTAATTCAGGATTATCTTTATTTAGGACCTGAGAACCATTGCTTAGTTTTTGTTTTTAATTTGGCAAATATTTATTTTTTTCCATTTTCAGTCTTCTAAAGTAGACACAGATTTGCTTAGAAGGAAGCTGATTTTAAGAGTACACAGCATAGGACTAAGCTCAGCGATACGGAGGGATGAAGGGTAAAGGATGCCAAGTGCCTTTGACAGAAAGCCAGTCATCCGAGGGGATTGCTTCAGGTCTGGAGGCTAAAGGACACACACTGCAAAGCAAGGACAGCTCAGTGTGTCAGCTAGACCGTGGGGTTTGCGGCCATACCTTGCATTCTATTTCTTTCTTAGGAACAACTAGCATAGTTATGTGTCGTTTTTAGTAAACAACTTGCATCCACTTAAATTAAACAGTATTTTCTACAATAATGTGATATAAAGGAACAGTATTTATTTTAGAAAAACCTCGTAAACAGTAATTTTAATACCAATGTTATTCATTCTTTTGAAATATGATGTGTTTTAACTGAATTAAAATTATGGAGAATTTTTAAATACAACATACATCATGACCAGTATATTAAAGTTATTCATACTGAGATACTTATATTTAATATCCAAAGAAAGTTCGCTCCCAAATTTTTCCATTTTCTACTCAGAATCAGCCTGCATCTCTCCCACCCGGGTGGCCATCGAGGGCCTCCGTGCAGGGTCACCAGGAACTCTCTCACCAGCGCCTGGAGTCTTTTGGACATTCGGGAGTGCACTGTGCAGACGGGGCTCAGGCTGACAAAACGGTCTATCTGTGCTTCTTTCATAGAAAAAGAGAAACGAGTCACCCAGGGTTTGTTCCTCCCCTCAGAGAAGAAACCTCGTTGGTATCCACATGGGAATTCCTCCAGTTTTCTGGTACTTGAGTAAAAAACAAAAATGAGATCTGGAGATTCAAACTGATAAACTAACTGATTCCATCTTGTGTAGCCATTAGGAAAACAGAAGGCAGCCATGGTCCCTACAAGCCAGAAACTTTCCATTTCCAGTAACTGGATAAATCAGTGAATTCAGCATCTTGGGGTTAGCACGAAGAAGGGAGTGTCAAAGGGACTTTGGCTTCATTTGGGCCATTTTCCTGATGTGGTCGTTGTGAGTTCTGATGTCGCGTTGAAGGGATATTCGGATAGAAAAAGTGGTGGTGGTATTATTTCTGTTGCTTTTGCCCTGCTAAAAATAAATATTTAGCTTCTACCATATACATCCTAGAAAACCCTAAAGGTTTGGTTAAATTCCTTGTTATTTCATGTTATAAAATAGAGAACTGGCTAACATAGATTAAAATTATACAAACCCTGGGATTTAAATTTTGGGGGGGCAGTTTTAGGAAAAACAGAATTGTAAATATTCTAGTAGCACAGAGAGCAGAATCCTGCGTGCGGCCCTCTCCCTGCCCAGACATGCCCACACTCCCCTCCTCTGATCCTCATCCAGGTCTGGCCTCACCCTGGACTCTGCTCCAACAGTTAACTACAGAGTTAAATCAGAGTTCGGGGTTTAACTACAGAGGTAAATCAGAGTTTGGGGTTTAACTACGGAGTTAAATCAGAGTTTGGGGTTTAACTACAGAGGTAAATCAGAGTTTGGGGTTTAACTACACAGTTAAATCAGAGTTTGGAGTTTATAGAGTTAAATCAGAGTTTGGGGTTTAACTACAGAGTTAAATCAGAGTTTGGAGTTTAACTACAGAGTTAAATCAGAGTTTGGAGTTTAACTACAGAGTTAAATCAGAGTTTGGGGTTTAACTACAGAGTCAAATCAGAGTTTGGGGTTTAACTACAGAGTTAAATCAGAGTTTGGAGTTTAACTACAGAGGTAAATCAGAGTTTGGGGTTTAACTACGGAGTTAAATCAGAGTTTGGGGTTTAACTACGGAGTTAAATCAGAGTTTGGGGTTTAACTACGGAGTTAAATCAGAGTTTGGGGTTTAACTACGGAGTTAAATCAGAGTTTGACTCCTGCTGCCTCTCCAGAACTAATACACAGAATTTTCTGAAACCCCAAAGCAGATAAATGGAATAAAAGAACTCTCTATTTTGGGGCCTTAATTTTTTTTCTTTTTTACTAACACCAGTGCTTTTAGAGACATCGCATCCAGCAACCTGTTTCTCAGTCCTGTGGGTCTAATAGTTGCTTCACAAGCCACAAGAAAGTGAGGATAAACGCAACAATGGAAAGTACCTCCGCACTGTACTTCATCCTCTCTGTATCCCTTCCATCGGTCTGTATGGAGCTTTTATCATTACACTTTTAAAAAGTTAGTGATAGGAAAATAGAAGAACTACAAAGCCTGGGCCCTTCGTCTATATCTTGAGAGTTGTGGGACACTTGGTTCTATCACCCAGGGTGTGATGAGGATTGGCTCACATGACGTGAGGTGCCCAGCACAGTGCTGTCGCATACTTCTGAGCACACGGTGCCTGCTTAATAAACGCTGCATTCATATGTGTGTACACATTGTTTTCCAAATGCAGACAGACTCAGACATTGCTTGCTTCTCCAGCCCTGGAAAACTTTCAAGAGCCAGAAAATAATATAATCTTTCAGAATGGAGATTGACTGTCTCCATTTGCACCACAAGAACTTGTGTTGTGGTAGAAGGGTTGGGTGTAAGGGACTGTGCTGGGGCTGCTTTGTTTAGCTGAGTGTTGATGATCACAAGTCTTGGGGGAGCAGCATCACCATTAGTGGCAGAACTGTTAAAAAAAATCCAGCCCATGAACCCCTTTGAAATCTTCAGGATCACTTGACTCAGAGTGGGGCCAAAATTACCAGAAGATTCATATGCACATTGAAGCTTGAGAAGCAAGGCTTAGCTAAATGGTTCTCAACCTGGCTTCTAATTAAATCACATGGACAACTCAAGAAAAGGCCCTCACCATTGCCTTCCCCACAGATTCTGCCTATTGGTTTGGGTGGAAGCACCAGTGCTGTTTAAATCACATGCCTCATGGGATTCTAAGGTGTGGCCAGAATCAGTGATGGGGGATTTCAGATGCATTTGTACGAGTTGAGTTCAGCCTTGGTTCCAAAGGGAGGTCACAGGGCCTTCTTTGCCCAGGTTTCAGAGGCCGGCTCGGTGCAGTTTATGCTCCAGTTGCCAAAGCAGAATTGCTTTTGTTTAGCAGGGGAGGGAACCTGAGAGCCGGAAGAGAGAAAGTCACATTTTGATCTCCATGTAGAAGTTTACTGTTGCTGAATCTCTTTTATAAAGAACAGAAAAGCGTGGACTTTTTCTGTATTTCTACGTCTTTCCATTGATGGGTGTGGTAGTCGCAGGTGAAGGGGTTGTGCTGACACCTTTAAAGGCATATTCTCATGATGCAGGTGTGATTTGTCCAGAGATCTTTCCTAAGAGGAAATCCCAGAGAAGCAGGAGAAAGAGAAAGAAATGGCTGGTGCTCAGGTAAATGCATCTCAGGTCAGGGGTTGTGTCCGCTTTTGCTCCTGAAATGTCATGTGTTTAGAATTTGGAAACCTTTACTTCTCTACTTGTGGTGTTTCTGCATAATAAGTTTGTTTCAGCTACTTTTTTTTTTCTTATAATAATGAAGGGTCTCTGAACATATTTTTCTGCATACCAAAGCCGTCTCTCTGTTTTCTTCACCTTGACTTCTTATATGCCATGAAGAATTCTCACCATGACTTTATGACCTGCAGTATTAAAAACGTTCACTTCGTGGCACTGAACGTGTGGATACCCAGGATTCCTCTCGAGGATGGCGTGCGGTTTTTGGATGTCAGCAAAGAAGGGAAACGTGCACTGTTTAGGTTTCATCTGGATGCTCCATTAGCTGCATGCAGAACAGGACTAAGAAAATAAACATTTAAACTCGATGACATTTATTGCCCAGAATAACTCAGAGCATTCTGGAAAAGAGAAAAATGAAAAGACACTTGCTTTTTAGAATGCTAAAGAAAGACTATTTTAATACACTATTAGAGATTACTGCTGGGCGCAGTGTCTCACGCCTATAATCCCAACACTTTGGGAGGCCTAGGCCTCCACTTGAGACCAGGAGTTCGAGACCAGCCTGGCCAACATGGTGAAACCCCATCTCTACTGAAAAAATACAAAAATTAGCCAAGCATGGTGGCACATGTGGATAGTTCCAGCTACTCCGGAGGCTGAGGGACGAGAATTGCCTGAACCAGGGAGGCAGAAGTAGCAGTGAGCTGAGATCACACCACTGCACTCCAGCCTGGGCTACAGAGTGAGACTCCGTCTCAAGACAAAAGAAGAGATTACAGAACCTGGGAGATATTTGTCAGAACATAGGAGATATTTATTTGTCAGAACCTGGGACGTATTTGTCAGAACCTGGGTGTAGGGAGAACCCCTGAAACTACTGCTACAGAATAAAAGATGAAATGCTCCTAATTGTTGTAAATACAAAATTGCATGCAGGATTGTGTAGATAATGCCGGGTTGGGCTGCCAGAATGAACCAACAGCACGTGATGTGCTTCCCCCTGCAGAGAGCCTATGAACGGACGTGCAGTCAGAGAGGTTTCACATCACCAAGATTCCTATCCCAGAAAAGCAGAAGTTCATAGCTCTGGGAATGGAATGCTACCCTTGTGGAGAGCCTATAAACGGACACATGGGGGGCGCCTGTCCACATGGATAAGATAGAGCTATAAATGCCCTTATCTTGCCACGGCTCTTCTAGGTCTCTTTAGGGTGAAGGCATACTCCCTTCTGAGAATTTGTGGTCTAACCGTTTGTCTAGTTTCACGTCCTGCTTTCATTGATTGTTTGTAACCAGCTTTTGCTGCCATTGTTACTGCTGTTTAATATCTTGCTAATCATAGGTTATGGATAGACTGTGTTTGTGTTTTAAGGCTCTGTTAGAAATTGCTGATGCACACACACTATATCGTAAATTCTTATCTCTGTATACTGTACTTCTGCATACCAATGTTATGTTAAAGAATTACTTCATCCCCATGTGACCATCTCACTTCATAATCAAACGACCCTAAATCCCTCACTAACCTACCCCCGCCCTCACTAAACTTAATAACAAATGCTGGTATATCCAGTGCATTGGCAGCATCGCAGGACCAGAAGGTGGTGACCCCCCCTGGACCCAGCTTTCACTATCTTGTGTGTGTCTTTTATTTCTCGACCTGCTGATCCGCTTGGGAACAAAGAAAGAGCCCCGTTGCATTGCAGGCTGTTGGCCCATACCTGGGAGATATTTATTTGTCACTTAAACTTTGCATAACAGTAAGTTTCAGTATGATTCGATTCAGATTATAATTGACCTTTTGGCCAATATGACACCAGTAATATGTCCTTCTCTGTGCATTGGCACACGATAAAAATCTGTCCTATTACAGTTGATATTAGTTTTATTCAGTTGGTGAAAGAGCTCTCTGACAGGTTTTTCCATTGTAGAGTTTATTTTTTTCTCTTTAAGTACCTTGAGGAGATTTACTAATTAGTGTGCATAAATAATCACATTTAATCTGAAAGGTCTTTGCTTCTTAGATTCTTTTTGCATATGCCTTGCTTTAGAAGATGAAAAATCTGATCTCTCTTTGTGGTTCAGAAAAACTGGGATAAACCCATGCTCTGCCACTTACAGGATTTTGACAAAATATTGTCCTTGGGCCCAAAGGACTGGCATCACTGGTGAGCGCATTAGAAATTCGGAAACTCAGGCCTGACCTCCGATTTCCTGAAGCAAAATCTGCACAAGAGCTCTAGTTTATTGGACACATTAAAATTGTAGAGACAGCTTCTAACTCACCATGACTTTTCCACCTGAGAAATATACACACTTTATTCATGTGACGTAAATGTAGCACTCAAAAATGGACATGCCTTTGTTGACGCCCTTAATTTTATATTTCATCATCCAGAAAAGTATTGTATGTACACTGCTTATGTGGATCTTAGGCAATTCTCTTTCCTCAGAGTTAGAGAATATTCTTGTGCTAAAAATTACCTTATTTTATAATTCCAGTCACTTGTGTAAGTTAGAACCAGTTCTCTTCACTCGCTCATTTCACCTTGAATCCAGTTAAGAACTCTGCCCAAAGCCACTTGGTAAGTATTTGTTGTTGTTGTTGTTTCTTCTTCAGACACTGTTGACGTTCAGGGATGTGGCCATAGAATTCTCCCTGGAGGAGTGGAAATGCCTGGACCCTGCTCAGCAGAATTTGTACAGGGATGTGATGTTGGAGAACTACAGAAACTTGTTCTCCATTGGTGAGGATAACTTCAATACGTAATTCCTCATATGCCCTAAAGAGTTCCTTTCGTTCCTTTGCGGAATGTTTTTCGGGAGTTTCTGCATTGCATGAATGAGTTTCAGATCCCTGCTTTTAAGAAAAACATGGGGAATTGTTGATGTTAAAAAAAATCTTCAAAATGTGGTTCATTTTGACATAAACTTCCTTTTTTTTAACTGATTTGTATCTTTCACTCTAGTGATAATTCCAGAGATTCAGTGGCATGAAATATTGTTGCCCACACCTTAAAGTCAAATTTCCATCACCAGTGTTTTATTTCAGCAGTACTGAGTGGTGAAACTGAGAACCCACAGATTTACAATACTTACTGAATATTGTTTATGTCAGGAAGCATAATTTTTGGATTAATTTTCTAGAATCTTCTATAATGTTCACTCTACTAAGCACAGTACAAGGTTGGTAATTGGAGAATTTCAGCAAGAGTAATGTCACTTTTTTCTAATAAAACAGGTCTCACTGTCTCTAAGCCAGGCCTGATCACCTGCCTGGAGCAAAGAAAAGAGCCCTGGAATGTGAAGAGACAGGAGGCAGTAGACGGACATCCAGGTGGGTGGGTGTGAACGAAGCAGGTAACCCAGGTGAGAGGTCCAGAGGTCGAGGAGGAAGCCAGAGCCAGAGCTTAAGATGTGGTTTGGGAAGCTCTGCTCTAGTGGAGATGGTTTCTGAGAGCCTGGGTGTCTTTCTCTTGCTGTCCCCTAGGAGCGTCTTCTGTCTCGTTCTCTTAAATTTTCTACAGACTCCACTTCCTGTTTAGTGATCTTCCTTTATAAAAGTTACAGTAAAAATCAGATCCTCCTCCTGACGAGTAAGGGCCTGTATGGTCTCATGTCTTGCTCTGCCACTGCTTTTGGGAACATGCATGTACCTGCCTATGTTTGAGGAACTCTGTTAAATGTTTTTTGATTTCCTTTTTGCATCATGTCTGAAGTGTGCAAGAGGCGTGGTGATGGTGTTTGGTTCAGAAATCCCAGAAGTCCCATAAACAGATGTTGTATGCTTTCTGCTTTATGATTTCGTATCCTACAGAGGTTTCAAGTGGGAGTCTACAGAAATGTATACTCAGCAGTTTTCTCCAAACACTAGGCATCTGCCCAAATATGAGATGATCTAATGTTGTTTTACTTCAAAATTTTATTTATTTTTTTTTAGTGTGAACTGAGGTTGGTCATTTAAACTCTATATTCCCTAACTCCCAACTGTAATAGTTATAATATTATCATTTTATAATTTCTTCTTTTTTAGTATGAGGCTTATCAGGACTGTGTCATTCATATGTATGTATATGTATGTGTATGTATATATGTGTGTGTATATATCATATATCAACATCCTTTTGAAATGATAGGATTTCACTTTTTATGCTGGAGTAATATTCTGTTGTCTATTTACATCATATTTTCTTTATCCATTCGTATATACGCACACACATATATATACAGGTATGTCTATATGGGCATATGTGTAACAGATTATTTTAGAAATAAAAACTGTGTATATATTGTGTACAATGTAATAATTTGATATGTGTATACATTGTGAAATAATTAGTGCAATCACATTAAGGAACAAATCTATCACTTCACATAATTACCTTTTCTTGTAGTGAGAACAGTTAATGTCTACTGTTGGCAAATTTTAAGCTACAAAAGATTATTAATAGTATTCATAAAGCTACTCATTAGATTCCCCAAACTTACTCATCTTACAACTGAAAGTTTGTACCTTTTGAACAACAGCTCATTTTCCCCAACTCCAGGCCCTGGCAACTGCCATCGTCCTCTGCTCCTGTGAGTTCAGCCATGACAGATTCCACATCTGAGGGGGAACGTGCAGTCTCTGTCTTGGGGCCTGGCTGAGTTTATTTAGCATCATGTCCTTCAGGGTCATCCATGTTGTTGAATAACAGGATTTCATTCCTTTTTTATGGCTAATATTCTGTTGTCTATTTATATCACATTTTCTTTATCCATTCAGCATCCACAAACGTTTAGCTTGTCTTTATATCTTGACAATTGTGAATAATGCTGCAGTGAACATGAGGGAGCAGATAATTCTTCAAGCTGCTGCTTTTATTCCCTTCCGTTATTATATACACAGAAGTGGGATTTCTGCATTGTAGAGTAGGTTTATCTTTTTTTAATTTTTAAATAACGCCCCCCTCCTGGTTTTCATAATGACTCTACCAGTTGAGAACTCTGAGTGTTCAGAATTGTTTTTTCTTTACATCCTTGTCAACATTGTTGTTAGGTTGCTGCAAAAGTAAGAGTGTTTCTTACTATTTAGAAGGCAAAAACCACAATTACTTTTGCACAGCCCTGATATACTGCTTATTTTTTATATTAGCCATCCTAATATCCAAAAGTTTGATTGTCAATGGTCTTTGGCGTGCAGAAGCTTTTTAGCGTAATGCAGTCCCGCTTGTTGATACTTACTTTTGTTGCTGTACTTTTGGTGTCATATCTAAAAAAATGATTGCCAAGACCAGTATCAAAGAGGTTTTTTTCTCAGAGTTTTTAAGGATACATGTTTTACATTGAAGGCTTGATTTCAAGTTGATTTTTGAGTATGGTGTAAGAAAAATTGTCTGTTTCATTATTTTGACTGTGGGTATTCTGTTTCCCCAGGACCAAGTGTTGAAGAGACTGTACTGTCTGTGTTGTGTATTCTTCGTGCACTTGCGAAAGATTAGTTAAGTGGATATGCACGAGTTTAATTCTGGGCTCTCCATTCTGTCCCATTGGTCTCTCTGGCAGTTTTCTTCTCTGTTCAGATACCATCCTGTTCTTACTACTGTAGTCTTAAAATGTCGCTTGAAATCAGAAAATATGATGTCTCTTGCCTTGTTCGTTTTCCTATAGATTCCTTTGGCTATGCCAAGTCTATTGTAATTCCATATACATTTTAGAATTCTATTTTCATTACTGTGACAAAGGCCGCTGGAATTTGATAAGAAGTTTGTTGAATCTGTGGTCTTGGTCTTTAGCAGAATTGTACAGCCCCCTTCCTGGATTCCAAAGCTCTCTTAAAGGCATTTTTTTTGCGATGAGGTCTCTCTGTGTCACCAAGGCGGTTCTGAGCTTCTGCCCTGAAGTGAGCCTCTCACCCCAAGGTCCTGAACAGTTGGGATTGTAGGCGTGAGCTGCGGCGCCTGATTCTCTTGGAAAGGTGTTTCTGCACACAGAAGACTGACACGTTGTTGTTGTTGGGGGATATATAAGCCTGGTCCACCTATTTCACCATTTTTCTATGTCACTCTCCTGTACATTTTCACTTTCTCTTTTGCTCCATTTCAGATTTATCTCTAATTTCAAATTCTAATATGCAGAACAATATGCTAGAATTAACGTGTTATATCTGAATTAAATTATTTCGGAAGCACTATTTGTTTATTTATTTACTTATTTTGAGATGGAGTTTGGCTCTTGTTACCCAGGCTGGAGTACAATGGCACTATCTCGGCTCACTGCAACCTCCGCCTCCCAGGTTCAAGCGATTCTCCTGCCTCAGCCTCCCGAGTAGCTGGGATTTACACACAGGCATGTGCCACCACGCCTGGCTAATTTTTTGTATTTTTAGTAGAGACGGGGTTTGTCCTTGTTAGTCAGGCTGGCCTCGAACTCCCGACCTCAGGTGATCTGCCCGCCTCGGCCTCCCAAAGTGTCGGGATTTACAGGCATGAGCCACCGCACCCGGCAAGCACTCCATATTTATTAAATTATCCTATTTCTTCAATCCGTATATAAATAGTAATATTATTTATTCCCAAATGTTTATCTTATCAGTGACTCTCACTATACTTTACATAATTTATATTTTTCTTTCTTTAGAAATATAAAGCTATTCCTTCTAAAAGTTGGATGGCAGCATTTTAATTTTGCATAAGAATCGCATCAGTATAGTAAACATATAATAAAAATTATCTTTAGTATCTTCTTACTCATTAAAATGTTCTCAGTAGAGTCTTTTATTAATGATTGTAGTGCATTTTCTGTGAAGTTTCACTGCTGTACACTGCATGCCAGTGATTCAAAATACCTGCTTTTCATGATTACACAGTCACAGTTAAATATTGTAGTTATCTAGGCAAATTCTTTTTTAATGGTACATCAGTGTTTCATAGCAGATTTTATGACTAACATCTTAGTGTTTTGTAACTCCGTATTACTGTTTTTATGGTTGAATAATATTCCTTGTATGCAGATGCCACATTTTTTGTGTGTGTTCATCACTTGAGGCTTCCCCCATTTGACTTTTCTGAATAGTGACACAGTAAACATGGGTGTGCAAGTATCTCTCCTAAGTCCTGAGTTGCAGTGTGTACTTTTGATATAGATCCAGAAGTGGGATTGCTAGATCATATAATTCCATTTTTAATTTTTTGAAGAACATGTATGCTATTTTAAAAAAAAAAAAAAAAACAGTCTCACTCTATCACCCAGGCTATAGTGCAGTGGCGCCATCTCAGCTCACTGCAACCTCTGCCTCCTGGGCTCGAGCCTTCCTCCCCCTTCAGCCTCCCGAGGACCTGGAAGTACAGGTGCCACCACCACACCCAGCTAACTTTTGTATTTTTAATAGAGACAAGGTTTTGCCATGTTGCCCAGACTGGTCTCGGACTCCTGGGCTCAAGTGATCCGCCCGCCTCAGTCTCCCAAAGTGCTGGGGTTCCAGTTGTGAGCCAGTGCGCCTGGCCTATGCTATCTTTCATCATGGCTGCATCCTTTCTTTCCTACCAGCAGGTTACGTGGTTTTCAACGTCTTCACATCCTTGACAGATCTGAATTTTTTTTTTACAGTGGCCATTCTAATACGTGTGAGGAAATAGCTTAATTGTCATTTTGTTTTGCATTTCTCTACAAATTAGTAATTTGAGCATTCATTCAGGTGCTTGTTGGGCGTTTCCATATCTTTTTTGAAGAGATTTCAGTTAGTCCTTCATCTATTTTTAAATCAAGTTATTTAATTGTTGTTGTTGAGTTGTAAAAGTTCCTTATATAATCTGAATATTAAGTCCTATCAAATGTGTGATTTCCAAGTATTTTTACCCATTTCTTAGGTGGCATTTTCACTTCACTCATTATTTTCTTTGATTTGCAGAAAGTTTGAAGTTTGATGTAGTTCAGTTTTTCTGTTCTTTTGTTGCTTATGCATTTGCTCTCCTATATTTTCTTCTAAGAGTTTTATTCTATTTCTGTACCTAAGTATTTCATTTAAAATACTTCTGTATATGGTGCATGAAAAAGATACCACTTCACTTTTCCATGTAGATATCTAGTTTTTAACATCATTTGTTGAAAGGACTCTTCTCCATTGTGTGGTCATGGATACCTTGTGGAAAATTATTTGATTTTATCCACAAGAGTTTATTTCTGGGTCCCCTGCTTTGTTTCATCATTTAGTTATCTGTCTTTATGTCAGTACCACGTTGTTTTTATTTTCGTAGCTTTTTATATGTTTTAAAATCAGAAAGTGTAATGCCTCTTTGTTCTTTTTAAAGAATTTCGACTAGTTATTGTTCTTAAACTAATTTTAGGATTAAAAAATCAAAAAGTACCATTGGGAATTTGATAGAGATTATATTGAATATGTACATTAGTGTGGCCATTATTGACATCTTTAAAAAACTAAATTATCTGACCATTGAGCAAGAATGTGTATGTTCAAGGGCGTTTAATTTCCATACATTTTTGGCATTGCCAGGATTACTTTTGCTTTTGATTTCTAGTTTTATTACATTTTGGTTAGAAAACATGTCATGGGACTTTCATCTTTAAGAGTTATTTGTTGTAACAGAATGCACTTTGTGTATTTGAGAATATTGTATATTATGCTTTTTTTGACTGGAGCATTCTATACGTATCTGTTAAGTTGACCTGTGTAATTTTCTTTGTGTGTGTGTGTGTGTGTGTGTGTGTGTGTGTGTGTGTGTGTCGGAGTCTCACTCTGTCACCCAGGCTGGAGTGCAGTGACGCAATGTCGGCTCACTGCAAGCTCCACCTCTCGGGTTCAGGCCATTCTCCTGCCTCAGCCTCCCGAGTAGCTGGGACTACAGGCACCCGCCGCCATATCCAGCTAATTTTTTTTTTGGTATTTGTAGTAGAGACGGGGTTTCACCGTGTTAGCCAGGCTGGTCTCGATCTCCTGACCTCATGATCCTCCCACCTCGGCCTCCCAAGGTGCTGCGATTACAGGTGTGAGCCACCCCACCCGGCCTTGATTTTCTGTGTAATTTTCTATTCTGTGTTGAAAATGGGGTCTTAGAGTCGATAATTATTGTATTTCTGTGTACGTCTTGCTTCACTTCTCTCCATATTTGCTTTATGTATCTGGGAACCCTGATGTTAGATATTAATATAGACAGATGAACAGTTACAGGTTCCTGGTTAATGGACACATTTTGTCATTACATGCTATTAATCTTTATGTCCTGTGACAGTTTTGACCTAAAGTATATTGTGTCTAATATAATGATAACCACCCCACCTGACTGTGGTTACTAATTGCATGGAATTTTTTTTTATTCTTACTTTCAGCCTATTTTTCTATTTAAAGCTAGAGTCTTTTGTAGCTAGCATATTGTTCTTAATTCAGCTATTTTATTTCTGTCAAATAAGTAGGTTAATTTATGTTTAAAATCATTTCTGAAGGAAATGAAGTTACTGTCACTATCTTGACTGTTACTGTTTTCTGTGTTTCTTGTAGATATGTTATCCCTCATTTCCTCTTTGACTATCTTCATTGTTTGTTTTGTGATTTTGTGTGGACATGCTTTCATTCTTTTCTCATTGTGTTTTGCAGACCTTGTATAGGTATTTTCTTCGTGATCGCCTTGAAAAATGGGAGAGTATGGCCGGGCGCGGTGGCTCACGCCTGTAATCTCAGCACTTTGGGAGGCCGAGACGGGCGGATCACGAGGTCAGGAGCTCGAGACCATCCTGGCTAACACAGTGAAACCCCGTCTCTACTAAAAAATACAAAAAACTAGCCGGGCGATGTGGCGGACGCCTGTAGTCCCAGCTACTCGGGAGGCTGAGGCAGGAGAATGGTGTGAACCCGGGAGGCGGAGCTTGCAGTGAGCTGAGATCCGGCCACTGCACTCCAGCCTGGGCGACAGAGCGAGACTCCGTCCCGGAAAAAAAAAAGAAAAATGGAGAGTACATCAAACACCTTAAAGTTATAGATTTTAATCTCACAACTTCATTAAATACAGAAACTGTAACACCCTCCAGTGTGCTATTAATGTAACAAATTATTGTATATTTTGTATCTGGTAGCAAAGATTCATGCAGATATTTTTTCAGATATTATGGCAGAATTTTGAGTTTTTTACACTATCATTATGATAGTAAAGTATTATATATCTGCTTATATACCTTTAACAGAGTTTTATATTTTCATATGGTTTTATAATGCTGTCTAGCATCATTGTCTTTTTAACACAATGAAGTCTTTTCAGTATTTTTTCTGTATTTTGTAGAGATTGGGTCTTGCTCTGTTGACCAGGCTAATTCATAACTCCTGATCTCAGGCAATCCTCCTACCTTGGCCCACCCAAAGCTGGTATTATGGGCATGAGCCACCATGCCTATCCAGCCTTTAGCGTTTCTTATAGAACTATACTAGTGGTAGTGAACACCCTCATCTATTTATTTATTTTGGAAAGTCTTTATTTTTCTCTTGTTCTTTTGAAGTGAAATTATTCTAGATCAGGTGTTCTTGGTTAGTAACATTTTTATCATACTGAAATTTGGAAAGTTAACAGCCTTTTTTTCTTCGAATAATGCCTCTACTGCTTTTCTGCTATGTATTTTTTGTAAGACTTCTTTCATGAATATATTGGTTTAGATCATGGTGTTCAATAAATCCCATATTTTAGCTATTTGTTTTACAGTTTTATTTTTCTGTGTTTTATTTTTAAATCTGTGCTACATTCTGTTTTATTGTACTATTTGTCTGCCTTTATACCAATACCAAACTGTTTTAATTACGGTTGCCTCATAATGTGTTTTGAAGTCAGACAGTGTGATACCTCCAATATTGTTCCTCTGTTTGAAAATTGTTGGGTGCTTTACAGTCCCTTGAGATGTCTTAGGATTTTTAGGTTATTGCTTTTATTTCTGCAAAAAGAGGATTAGAAATTTGAAAGAGATTGCATGGAGTTTGTAGATTGCATTGGACAGCGTGAACATCTTTGCAATATTGAGTATTTCAACCCTTGAACAAGAGCACGCTCAAATGTGTTGTTTAATTTCCATATATTTGTGAATTTTTTTGTTTTTCTTTGTTATTTCCAGTTTCATTTCATTTTGGTCATATATAGTAATGCAGAAGACTTCCGTTTTTTGAAATTTGGTAAGACGTGTTTATTTGTTTAACAGGTGGCCTGTCCTGGAGAATGTTTCCTGAGCTCGTGGGAAGAGTGTGTCTCCTGCTATGTTGTGTGGGGTGTTGTATCTATGTCTGTGAGGTAGAATTGCTTTGTAGTGCTTTCAGGTCCTCTCTACAATTATTAAGTCTTGCTTTATTATTCATTACTGAAAGTGGGTTCTAGAAGTATGCCACTATTATATTGCTGTCTGTTTCTTGCTTCAATGCTGTAATTATTTGTTTATAAAGAACTTGCAAAATTGAAGCAAGAAATAGCAATATAATAGGAAGTTACTTCAATACCCAAATACATATACAAATATGCACCCACACTTGTCATAGGTTCCCAGTTCATTCCCCCTTCTATTATTGCTTTATGTTCTTGTTTTTTGTGAGCTCTGACTTAAAGTATGCTTTATGAAGTATGACATTTTTTTACTTAAGATGTATTTTGCATAATATAATTGTAATCTCTTCTCTCATTTCATTAACATTTGCATGAAATGTCTATTTCCATCTTGCCACTTTCAGTCTCTTTTTGTCATTAGGTCTCAGGTGAATTTCTTGTAGGTCAGCTATAGTTTGATCTTGGCTTGGTTTTAAATTATTTAGCATATGCCTTTTGATTGAGTAGTTTAGTTCCTAAATAAACAATTTACTGATATAAAAAGATGTACTTTAGCCATTGTATTTTTTTTTACTTGATTCTTGTAGCTTTTTCTTTCCCCCTTTCTTTTTTGTGTCTTGTACTTTGTGTAATAAGCTTTGACTTCTTTTTAAATTTTCTTTTGTGTGTCTTATAGACATTTTCTTTGTAGTTACCATGGAAAGTATATAAAACATCTTAAAGTTACAGCAAGATATTTTACACTGGTAAATACTTAACCTTAGTTGTATACAAAAATTCTTTCTTATTAAATCTGCCCTCAACTTTGTTACTAATGTCACGAAATTATTTAATGTTATATATCCATTAACAGATATTTATGATTATTTTTCTACTTTCGTCTTTCAAATTTTAGATAATAATTAAAAGTGATTTCTGCACCATCGTTATAGTACCACAGAATTTTATTTTTCTGTGTATGCGTATCTTTTCCATATATTTATTTTGATATGATTATATATTATTTTCTAGCATTGCATTATTTTCAATGGAAAGGACTCCTTTTACCGTTTCTTGTTTGACATGTGTAGTGGTAGTGTAGCCCTTGGTTATGTTAGAAAGTCTTTATTTGTTTTTATTTTGTAGGTCACTGGTTATATTATTCTTGCTTGGAAGTTTTGTGTTCAGCAATTAGACTTATCTCATCCGGTTCCCTTCTTGCTTCAGCTTGTACTTTTTTTGAAACAGGGATTTACTCTGTCACTCAAATTGGAGTGCAGTGGTGTGATCATGGCTCACTGCAGCCTCAACTTTCCAGGCTCAGGTGATTCTCCCACCCCAGCCTTCTGAGTAGCTGGGAAGCACAACAGCATACACAGCTAATTTTTTTTGTATTTTTTGTAGAGATGGGATTTCACCATGCTACTCAGGCTTGTCTCAAACTCCTGGGCTCAAGCGATCTGCCCGCCTCAGCCTCCCAAAGTGCTGAGATTACAGGTGTGAACCACTGTGCCCAGCCTGCCCTCAAGGTTTCTGTGGACAAATTCACTGGTAATCTCCTAAGAGCATACACCTTGCTTTTCACTTGCTGCTTTCAGGATTATTTTCTCCTTTGACTTTGGAAACTGCGGTTATAATGTGTCTTATATCCCTTTTGTTTATACTAGTTGATGTGTTGAGCTTCTTGATTTTTTAATATTTTTTTCTTACTTTTAAGAATTTCTCAGTAATTATTTCCTTCCATACCTGTTTCTCAGTCTGTTTTTCATACTTTATATCTTTTTATTGATATCCTCATTTTCCTAATTTTACTTAGTTTGCTGTTTTCCCATTTTTACTCATTGAGCATTATTCAAATGGTAATTTTATTTTTTCAGTTAATTTATGCATCTCCATTGTTTTAGGGTTGATTTTTGAACTTTTTTTTATTTCTTTGATTGCGTCATGTGACCCTAATACTTTGTACATGTAATCTTTGATTGAGATTCAGGCATTAACAAAAAGCCTCCTGCCACAACCTTTATAATGTGGCTTTCTCCTGGGGTAGTCTAAAACAAATTGGGCCGGATTCTAGAGGCCACTTAAGCCTGTTCTGCAGTTGTGTCTTGTGTGGGATTGTGTGTGTATTTTTCAGTTAAAGAGAGTTTCTCAGGTTTCTTCACAGTGCCCTGTAATTACCCACTACACCTGTTGCCTGGTGCTGCTGCTGCAGCCTTCCTGCTGCTGTCACAGGTATTTCCTTTCGGTCTTAGCAGACCCAGCCTGTCACTCAGAGTACCGCCATTTCTTTCAGCCCTCTGTCATGGGGGCAGAAATCAGTCTTTGCCAAAGCTTCAAAAGGCCAAAAGTAAAAATACTTGCGCCAGTACTTTCTTTCTCTTTTGAAGGAGAAGCCAGGAGTTGAGGATGTACTCTCAAAGGCATTGTGCTGTACTGCGGAGGAGCAGGGGCTGTGGGGGGTAAATGTAACACACTTTTTTTCTTTTTATGTGGCTCCTAGCATTGTGCTCACTGGGGGTGCTGCAAACTCTGAAGTGGTTTTTAGAGTTCAGATGCATTTTCTCACTAGGTATTGTTACATTTATATGTTTATACAGAAATTAGGGCCTGTGGTATTTTTTATGCCATTTTGCTAATGTATTTGGCATTATTTTACAGATTAGATTCACAAAATATATTCATCTGTGTCTAGTAAGTGGGATAACTTTTTTTTTTTTTCCAGCTATGTCTTCTCATGTTACCCAAGACCTTTTGCCAGAGCAGGGCATACAAGATGCATTCCCAAAATCAATACTGAGAGGATATGGAAATTGTGGCCTTGATAATTTACATTTAAGGAAAGACTGGGAAAGTTTAAATGAGTGTAAGTTGCAAAAAGATTATAATGAACTTAACCAATGTTCATCAACTACCCATAGCAAAATCTTTCAATGTAATAAATACGTTAAAATCTTTAATAACTTTTCAAATTTGCATAGACATAATATAAGTAATACTGGAGAGAAACCTTTCAAATGTCAAGAATGTGGCAAATCCTTTCAAATGTTCTCATTCCTAACTGAACATCAGAAAATTCACACTGGAAAAAAATTGCAAAAATGTGGAGAATGTGGCAAAACCTTTATCCAGTGCTCACACTTTACTGAACATGAGAACATTGACACTGGAGAGAAACCTTACAGATGTCAAGAATGTGACAAAGTTTTTAAAACTTGCTCAGTCCTTACTAAAAATAGAATTTACGCTGGAGGGGAACATTACAAATGTGAAGAATTTGGCAAAGTATTTAACCAGTACTCCCACCTTACTGAACATGAGCGTGGTACTGAGGAAAAACCCTGCAAATATGAAGAGTGCAGCAGTGTCTTTATATCTTGCTCAAGCCTTTCTAATCAACAGCTGATTCTTGCTGGAGAGAAGCTCTCCAAATGTGAAACATGGTACAAAGGTTTTAACCACAGCCCAAATCCTTCCAAACATCAGAGAAATGAGATTGGAGGGAAACCTTTCAAATGTGAGGAATGTGACAGCATCTTCAAATGGTTCTCAGACCTTACTAAACATAAGAGAATTCACACTGGTGAGAAACCCTACAAATGTGAAGAATGTGGGAAAGCCTATACGCAGTCCTCACACCTCAGTGAACACAGGAGGATTCACACCGGAGAGAAACCCTACCAGTGTGAAGAATGTGGGAAAGTCTTCAGAACTTGCTCAAGCCTTTCTAATCACAAGAGAACTCATTCTGAAGAAAAACCCTACACGTGTGAAGAATGTGGCAACATCTTTAAGCAGTTATCAGACCTCACTAAGCATAAGAAAACCCATACTGGAGAGAAACCCTACAAATGTGACGAATGTGGAAAGAACTTTACCCAGTCCTCAAACCTTATTGTACATAAGAGAATTCATACTGGAGAGAAACCCTACAAATGTGAAGAATGTGGCCGAGTCTTTATGTGGTTCTCGGATATTACCAAACATAAGAAAACCCATACTGGAGAGAAACCCTACAAATGTGACGAATGTGGAAAGAACTTTACCCAGTCCTCAAACCTTATTGTACATAAGAGAATTCATACTGGAGAGAAACCCTACAAGTGTGAAAAGTGTGGCAAAGCCTTCACCCAGTTCTCACACCTGACTGTACATGAAAGCATTCATACTTGAGAAAAAAAAAATATAAAAATAGGCACAGCCTTTAGTATCTGCTCGCATCCTACTTTACATCAGTTTGGACGTAACAAAGTTATTATAAATTTAATTACTATTGAAAGACCTTTCATGAAATATAAGTCTCCAGAGCACACAAGAGTATTTCTTCTGAAAAAAAAGTTACAATTATGTTTTATACTAGATGGAAGACATGCAACAGTTGCTTAAACTTCCAGAGAATTTGTAGAGAAACCCAACAAATATCATAACTGTGGAATAACATTTGTTCAAAAACGATAGCTTAGAAAACATCAGAGTTCATACTAAAAGATATTTTGCAAATACAGTAAATGGGAAACATAAGCAAAATTCAATTTAAGTAAACATTGGAGGATTTGAAGAAGAGAGGAACAGAGCACGGACGCGTTCTAAGTAAACACTGGAGGATTTGAGGAAGAGAGGAACAGAGCACGGACACGTTCGGAAACGACAGTGAATCCGTGTGTTGAGTCTACGGGGACATCTCGACTTGAAGTAGATCGTTCATTCTTATTTAAGTTTAAAAGGAGGATGAGACTGAGTTTTTGTAGAGTTATAATTACATTCAAAATACACGTTTTTGCATTGAAAAATGTTAAATTTTTGAAAAGCGAATATTGATGTCTTTTAATCCTCGAATCAGTTCATGCTGTGTCTTCATTTCTGGTGCTGATGTGAAAACACATGGTCAGTTGTTGCTGCATCAGAGATGTGAGAAATTCTCTTCTGTTAGGTGTGCATCACTGATATACTTGTCCATGAAAGGTGAAAGACACTGAAATGTAAGATGCGTGAGTAAAATCTTGGTAGAGGCTGTTTGTGGTTGTTTTATATACTTGTAAGTGATTTATGAGCTGGGTGTTTAGAATACTACTCTTCTGTTAGGGTCACCCTGACCAGAGCATTCCCTTCCCCTCCCACAGGCCTTACAGTACAGTCCCTTGCGCTCTCTGCACAGCTACCCCACAGCAAAAGACAAACCCGCCCTTCACCGTCCCCTCCAGTAACTGTCCAGACAGTTACAGGATGCGGTTAACATGTCTGTTCACCTCGCATAACAAAGCTGGCAAAAAACATCTCCAGGATGCAGACAAGACACCTGCACCCCCAACTCAGCTCCCCTACCCCAACCTAGTTCTCCTGCACCCCCAGCTCAGCTCCCCCACCCCGACCCAGTTCTCCTGCACCCCCAACTCAGCTCCCCAGCCCCGACCTGGTTCTGGCCCTATAAAACCCTGCTATAATCTATAAGCGGAGTTGCCTCCTCTAACTGGCAGAGCAGCCAGGCAGCTCAGTGAAGCTTGCTTGCCTGACTTTGGGTCTCCTCATCCTTTCTCTCGGCTGACCTTAGATTTCTGGTGCCAAAACCCAGGATGATGGTAGAGTTTGGCCTCCCTTTCTCCTTCCCTCCCTCCTTCCCCCAGCTAAACTCCCCCTTCCAGAACCTGCTGGAAACCCAAGGATCTTTCCATTGCTGGCGAACACATCGAACACGAAGGCCACCTGAGGGGTGAGTAAAGGAGACTTTTGCCTTCTTTCTGGAACCCTTGTCTACTCTTTCCTTCCCAAAAGACCCAGCGCTGGGCCAAGGGTTTCCTCCTCCTCCCAGCCTCCAGGAGGCCCTTGATATCTCCCTATCGGGGATGCCTGAACTGGGGATTATCGCACTTCTCCGACTTGAACCATGGGACAAGGGATGCCTTCTCCCACCATTCTAGTCTCTGGCCAAGTCTCCCATCTCTACCCCTCCCTTTCTCATTCCACCATGGGAGCCTCCCAATCCACTCCCTCAAAGACATCCCCCGCTTGGGTGTCTCCTCTGTAACCTTAACGCCCTTAGCCTCCATTCCGAAATTCAGCCAAAAAAAACTCATCTTTTATTGGAACACTGCCTGGCCACAATATAAACTAAACAATGGCTCCCAATGTCCTGAAAACAGCACTTTCAGTTTCAACATTCTCGGGTACCAAGACAACTTCTGCCATCGCGATCAAAGTGGTCAGAGATCCCTTATGTTCGGGCTTTCGTTTGCCCTCCGTAGCTGTCCCTCCCTCTGTCAGTCCTGCTCTACTTTCCAGATCCTCCTCACCTGCTCCACACCTGACCCATTCTCAGACCCCCCACACCCGTCACCACTCCTCCCGATGATTCTTCCTCCTTTGACCCTGCCGACTTTTCCCCGACAGCACCATAATCCTCCCCCACATCATCACAGTCCTCCACCATACACTCCCACTGCTGCCTTCTTTCTCTTCCTCTCTCCAACCACCCAGCTTCTGATTCTGATTCCTCCCCATCTCCACCTCATACCCACTCAGACTCAGCATGCCCAACAGTCGGCCCCCTTACTTCCCCTCTGAGAGGTGGCTAAAGGAGTCATTTGCGTCCACATTCCCTTCTCCCTGTCTAACCTTTCCCAAATTAAGAAACGTCTCAGGTCCTTTTCCTGCAATCCTGACACTTATATCAAATAGCTCACTTGGCATGATCTCTATATTATCCTCTTTTACTCTCCTGGAAAAAAAAAAAAGAGTGGCTTGCAGCTCAGGCGCACGCCAGTGATCTTCATCGGCAAGAGCCTACTAAGCCCGTAGGGGCCGCTGCAGTTCCCTGGGAAAAACCCTCCTGGGAGTACCAGCCCACACAACCTGGCCAGGCATCTGGTGATCACGTGATCACTTGCCTTATCAGAGGCCTTAACAAAGTGGCCGTAAGGCCATAACTTTGAAAAACTCAAAAAAATCTCCCAAAGGGCCGACAAAAATCCCACTAATTTCTTTCCTGCCTTACAGAGGCCTTCCAAAAATACACCCATGTTAACCCCACCTCCCGGGAAGGAACTATTGTCCTTAATATCCATTTCATCTCTCAGTCTGCTCCTGATGTATGGCACAAGCTCAAAAAGGTAGAAGACGGCCCTGAAACCCCTCAACAAGACCTCTTTAACCTGGCCTTTAAGGTCTTCAACAACAGAGATGAGCAAAATAAGATAAAGCCCAATGAGATCATGCCAAATACCAGCTCCTAGCAGCAGCTATTCATCAGCCTACTCAGGCTGCCCGGGGCACAAAAGACCCCATAGCAGTGACCCTCCCGGGCCCTGTTTCAAGTGCTGCAAACAAGGCTGTTGGGCCCGAGCATGCCCTAACCCATGAATGCCAAAAACTCCTTGCCTAGCTTGCCAACAAACTGGCCACTGGAAGTCTGATTGTCCTCAACAAGCAGACTAACAGGCCGGTTCCTCAAGGCCCTGGCAAAGCAAAGAGTGAAGAGTCACTCACACTCCCACAGCTCCTTGGCTGGGCCACTGAAGATTGACAGAGCCCAGGGCCCCCGGCCCCATCCGCCATCGCTGCATTGGAGCCCAGGGTAACTCTGCTAATAGCAGGTAAGCCAGTCTCTTTTTTAATTGATAATGGGGCCACCTACTCGGCTTTACCTGAATTTTTAGGACCCACTTACCCTTCCCAGGTCTCTGTTGTGGGGGTTGATCGACTCGTCTCGCATCCACATGCTACTGAATCCTTTACTTGTTCCCTGTTTAATACTATTTTTTCACACTCCTTCCTTATGCCTCATTGCTCCACCCCAATCCTAGGCCAAGACATTTTAACCAAATTCAAAGCTTCTATCACCTTTTCCTGTCTCCCTCAACCAGAGTCCCTCCTGTTCCTCTCTGCTAGTCCAGCCCCTGACCCCCCCTTCCCCAGCACCTGCTACCCGCCTCCCTCATTAACCCAGTAGTGTGGGACACCACCACCCCTTCCATAGCTGCTCACCAGGACCCCATCAAAATCCCGTTAAAAGACCCTCTAAATTTCCCAACATTCTCCAATACCCTGTTTCCCTAACACACCAAAGGGCTTACAACCCATCACAAACAAGCTCTGCTCACACAGTCTGCTTAGACCAACACACTCTCCATGTAACACCCCCATCCTCGCTATTGAAAAATCTGACGCTCATACCAACTCGTTCAGGACCTCCGAGCTATCACTCAGGCTGTTCTCCCTATTCAACCTGTAGTCCCTAACCCCTATACACTTCTCTCTCTCATCCCCTCCAACACCACCCACTACACCACAGTTTACCTAAAAGATGCCTTCTTCACCATTCCCCTACACCCTCATTCCCAAAACCTCTTTGCTTTCACCCAGACTGACCCCGACAGCCTCCAGTCACAACTCACGTGGACTGTCCTCCCTCAGGGCTTCAGGGATAGCCGTCATTTCTTCCGGCAAGCGCTAGCCCAAGACCTTGCCTCCTTGGATCTTTCACCCAGCCACCCCCTTCAATATGTAGATGACCTCCTTCTCTGTAGCCCTTCTCTAAAAACCTCCCGGACTCACACTGCCCCCTTCTCAGTTTCCTCACTAATAAAGGCTATAGGGTCACCCCCTCCAAAGAATGGCCCAGATCTCGAGCCATGACCCTGTCACTGGCAGCCTTAATAGACAGCCTATCTCCACCTTCCTCAAAAAACTAAATCCATTCCTTCCTAGGGCTAGCAGGCTTTTTAAAAATATGGACTCCCGGCGGGGCGCGGTGGCTCAAGCCTGTAATCCCAGCACTTTGGGAGGCCGAGACGGGCGGATCACAAGGTCAGGAGATCAAGACCATCCTGGCTAACACGGTGAAACCCCATTTCTACTAAAAAAAAAAAATACAAAGAAACTAGCCGGGCGAGGTGGCGGGCACCTGTAGTCCCGGCTACTCGGGAGGCTGAGGCAGGAGAATGGCGTAAACCTGGGAGGCAGAGCTTGCAGTGAGCTGGGATCTGGCCACTGCACTCCAGCCTGGGCAACAGAGCGAGACTCCATCTCAAAAAAAAGAAAAAAAAATAAGGACTCCCAACTTTGCCCTCCTAGCTCACCCCCTTTATAAAGCAGCCAAAGGCCCCCTCAATAAACCCCTAACCTCTTCACGTAACATACTCCCCAACTTCCACAAACTCCAAACCGCTCTCATCACTGCACCGGCTCTGTCCTAACCTAACAGCTCCCAACCTGTCACTCTATACTGCCGAAAACCAAGGAATAGCCCTTGGTGTCTGAAGACAACAAAAATAAAATCCTCCTTCCTTTGCTTCTGTTCCTGCCTCTCTAAAACAACCCAACAACACAGTCACAGGTGGCCAGCCTGTCTTACGGCAGTAGCAGCAGTGGCTGTTTTAGCTCTAGAAAGCAGGAAATTGAACATTCAGCCCAAATACCACCATCTATATAGTCTTCATAATCTACAAGATCCCCTCTCCTCCCAAGCATTAAGCTCTCCTCCTCCTCCTTCCCAGATTCAATTACTCCATGTCCTCTTTATCAAAAATCCCAAATTCTGCCTTACCAAAAGTGCTCCCCTCAACCCAGAATCCTTACTCCTGGTGTGCTCTTCCCTTCCTACTCATTCTCGCTCTGACATCCTAGACCACCTGCACACTTCCCAAACGTTTCCTCCAAGCCTCTCACCAACCGCAATGACCAGCTATTCACAGAGGCCTCCTCTTCCAGGCCCACTGGCTCCCCCAGAATTGCTGGATATGCAGTTGTTTCTCTTGACCAAGTAATTAAAGCCAGGCCCCTACCTCCAGGAACCTCCTCCCAAAAAGCAGAACTTAAAGCTCTCACCAGAGCCCTAACCCTTTCCAAATAGGCCTATCACATCCTTCATTCGCATGCTGCCGTCTGGCAAAAGAGAGGATTCCTTACTGCCAAAGGAACCCCCATCACTAAGGTCCCCCTTATTTACCAACTACTTCAGGCTGCACACCTTCCAACCAAAGTAGGACATCAAACGGGATCAAATAAAATCTCAAAAGACAACAAAAGCCGATAAAGCAGCAAAAAAGGTCTCCCCTGGCTCTCTCCTCCTCATTACCCCTGCAATCCAACCCCAGAATTCCCCCACTAAAAAAAGCCTCACTACCACAACAAGGCACCTCCTTCCAAAGGAACTAGATCATCAAAAAACATCCTCCACCAAAAACAAATGAAAAAAAAAAAATTCTAACATCCTTTCACCAATCTTTCCATGTTGGAGTGTACCCCCCCTTACCTTCTCCTTTGCCTGTATTTCTCTTTGCCCCACCTGTCTACCTTACTAAAAAACATAACCTCAAACTGTCATATGTGCTCTGTCACTTCCTCCCAAGGGATGCTCCGCTCTCCATCTATTCCTACATACCCAGTAAGAGGAACCTCATTATCGTATTTCCAGGCACTCTACAGACTTACAGGCTTCCCTGGAAAAAAAAACAAAAAAAAAACTGTAGACTATGACCCACCTCCAAAACCAACTAGACTCCCTGGCAGCAGTTACCCTACAAAACCGCAAAGGCTTGATTTACTTACTGCAGAAAAGGAAGTCTCTGGATCTTCCTAGATGAGGAAGGCTGTTTCTACTTCAATCAGTCAGGCCTGGTTCAGAATGCAGTCAAAAAACTAAAAGACCAAGCCCCCCACCCTGCCAAAAAAAAAAAATCAGCTCCTCTGCCTGGCCCTGCTGCCCCCTCGGTCTCTCAGCTCTTAGGCCCCCTGGTTCCTCCCACTCATAGGACCCGTCATAACCATTCTCCTTCCAGTCTTTGGGCCCTGCCTCTTACATCTCTGTACCCAGTTTTTACAGAACCGCGTCCGAGCTTTCACCCACGGAACCATACAAGACATGACGCTACTACAAGAATACTGGCAATTTCAAAACCAGTACCAGGATCAACCCCTACCTTCCAGCCTTTCTCCTAACCACTGCGCCCTCTCGGCTTGAAGTAGCCAGACGAAAAATGGCATCCCTTTTCCTATCATCTATTAAAAGGCTAAAATGTTAGGGTCATCCAACCAGACCATTCTCTTCCCCTCCCACAGGCCTTACAATACAGCCCCTTGCACTCTCCACACAGTTACCCCACGGCAAAAGACAAACCCCCCCTTCACCGTCCCCTCCAGTAACTGTCCAGACAGTTACAGGATGCGGTTAACATGTCTGTTCACCTCGCATAACAAAGCTGGCAAAAAACATCTCCAGGATGCGGACAAGACACCTGCACCCCCAGCTCAGCTCCCCCACCCCGACCCAGTCCTCCTGCACCCCCAAGTCAGCTCCCACACCCCGACCTGGTTCTGGCCCTCTAAAACCCTGCTGTAGTCTATAAGCGGCGCTGCCTCCTCTAACTGTGGCAGAGCAGCCAGGCGGCTCAGTACAGCTTGCTTGCCTGACTTTGGGTCTCCTCATCCTTTCTCTCGGCTGACCTTACACCTTCTGCATTATAGGAAGAGGGAAACATTTTGAATTTTGTAAATTAATCGTTTTACCAGTATTTTATTAAGGTAATATACCATAAATTTTGCAATACTTTTTAAGATTCTATGTGAACTTGATTTGTTTTTAAACACAACTGTGTTAAATGTGTTAAGCCTGGTGTTCATAGAATAAAGTGTTATCCTACCAAAAACCAATTCCATCTTAGTGAAAGATGTCGATAACAGACGGTAACAATGTACTGTTGGGTGGGGCATAGTGGAATAGCATCTCCCAGGGATTTTTTAAAATCCTTTCCCTCTTTTTGTAACTACAGAGTCATTATTATTGCTATAATAAATATTATACAGGTGTATAAATAAAATACATATATTTCGGAGTATTTTTTAATTTTTTCCTATAGTTTTTGTTGGATGTACAACTTCTCTGCCCTGCAGAACACATAGATTCAGCTTTGATTTACATGGAGTTAAATATACAAATATATTACTGTAAAGGTAAACTAGCCGTGCGCAGTGGCTCACGCCTGTAATCCCAGCACTTTGGGAGGCCAAGGTGGGTGGATCACCTGAGGTTGGGAGTTCGAGACCAGCCTGACCAACAACGAGAAACCCCATCTCCACTAAAAATACAAAATTAGCTGGGCGTGGTGGCGTATGCCTGTAATCCCAGCTACTCGGGAGACTGAGACAGGAGAATTGCTTGAACGCAGGAGGTGGAGGTTGCGGTGAGCCAAGATTTTGCCATTGCACTCCAGCCTGGGCAACAAGAGTGAAACTGCATCTCAAAAAAAAAAAAATCGTAGACTATTTTATATAGTTTATATATATACACGTACACGTATACACACACACACATATGTGTATATACATGTAGATGTATGTATATACACATGTGTGTGTGTGTGTATACGTGTACGTGTATATATAAAAACTAGGCTGGGCATGGTGGCTCACATCTGTAATCCCAGCACTTTGGGAGGCCAAGAAGGGAGGATCACTTGAGCTGAAAAGTTTGGGACCAGCCTGGGCAACATAGTAAGACCTTGTCTCTACTATAGATTGTTTAAAAATCAGCTGGGAGTGGTGTGCACACTTTCAGTCGCAGCTACTCAGGAGGCTGAGGTGGAAGGACCATATGAGCCTGGGAGATCAAGGCTGCAGTGAGCTATGATCATGCCACTGCACTCCAGCCAGGGCAGCAAAGTGTGCCCTTGTCTCAATAAAGAAAGGAAAGAAAAGAGAAAAGAAAAGAGGGGAGGGGAGGGGAGAGGAGAGGAGCACAGAGAAATATTTAAAGTCAGATTTGCAAACATCCCAGCAGGGGAGAGCCCTTTTTTCTCCCATCCAATGGGCTTCTGGAGCTCCCATCGCTCTGATTGGACATGGACTCCCTGGAGGCAGCTCCCAAGAGCAGATGACTCAGAAGTTCCTAGAAAGTCATCAAACCAGATGACACAGAACTCAAACGACATTTCACTTCTTTTTGTATGAGACAAGGTCTCACTCTGTCGCCAAGGCTGGAGTGCAGTGGGGCGATCCTGGCTCACTGCAACCTCCACCTCTGTCCTGGCCGCCTCAGGGCGCCCTGAGAGGACCAGGACATGCGGCTGCAGTGGCTGCTCTTTTGGCTCCTCGTGCTGGGGTTTCCCAGCCATCAGTCCAGCCACATGAGTAGACAGTGAACCCGCGGGGTTCCTTCCTTTTCATTGGACTGTCATGGGGTGTGAAATGACACAGCTCATGCCTGTAGTCCCAGCTACTTGAGAGGCTGAGGTGGGACGATCGCTTGGGCCCAGGAGGTAGAGGTTGCAATGCGGAGTCCCCAGGAGTGACATGACCAGGATGTGAATGAGGACTCTCTTGTCCTTTGTTCTGTAAAATGTGTCTTGTGCAGATCGTTGATTTACCCAAAGCAGAAAAGGTCTTAAAGTCCTTTTGATTGTCCAAATAGAAAGAAATCACAGGTTTCCACTTTGAAAGGTTTCACCCTCACGTTATAAAACCTCTCCACTACGCGCAGGAGAGGGCACCTTATGGAGATGAGAGTATTTGTTCTGAGTGGCATGCACCAGATTCTCAGAGGGAGCTGGAAAGGTCCAGTGATGGGGAGCAACCGCCGCATCGAGGCAGAATCGCCCCACATGAGTGCCTCCAATCAAAGAAGAGTCTCTTGATTCTTTTGAGTCTGTGAAGGAGGAAATGTCTTGATAATCTTGGTTGGAATGTTCTTCCCTTTACCTGGCTGCATTTCATAGATCAGTTACGCTCTCTTTCCCTACCTTTGAAGACTTGGATACGTTTTCCTCATTGCATTTTCCACGTCCACCCTTGCTCATGGCCGTCGACTGCCAGAACCTAAGCTTTTTCCTGGCCGCATTGGACCTAATCTGGGTAGGAGCCCACGACTGATAACCTGATAATTGTCAGATGTGACAGGAGTGCCCAAGACGGAGGATGTTTTCCTGGTCAGTGACAAGATGGCCTTTGTCCTTCTTGTGCATTTGATCCACATCTTTAACCATTGTGCCCAGAGCTCCTGCTTCCTTTCAGATGGAGGCTACTCAGTGGCAGTGCCTCCCTCCCAGGAGCCCGGGCTGCACTCATCTCCACCGTGAGGCTGAAGACAAAAGTGCCGCAGAGCTCAGAGGCTGCTTCCTACAGAGGTTTGATTTGCACAAAACTGAGTCTTGGTATGTGGATTGGTCTCAGTTGCATTTTGTATTTATTTTCTCCCCCAATACTTGTAAATCCAGTGATTGTAAAATAATATGTGTGCCTCGTGTGGTGGTGGCCATACATTCCAGGAAGTTTGGATTGCCTTCCATGTGGATTTCCAAGGTGCTCCTGAGTGCTTCCGGTGCTTTGCTCTAAAACATGAAGGTGACCTCTTGTTAGTGGTTACTTGGTACTGTGTTTTTGACTGACTTCAGTTCTCACAGTTTTAATCATAATTCCAAGGAGACTATGTTATGCAAATCTGTATGGACTTTGAAAATCTGACATGGAGTGCCCCGTTTCAGCAGTAGCGAACATTGATTTTCAAAAGTGAATGTTTTTAGAAACTCGGGCTAAACAACAATCTGTGATTATTTTTGTTGGAATATCACCTAGGTATTATTATAACAGCTGTCCACTCTCAATTTGTGTATATGTAAATATATCTTTATGTAATATTTTCATCTATAACGTTCAGACTTTTTTCTTATATTTTTTTCTCATTTTTCCATACAGTGTGGACGTATTTTTGCATATATTTCAAAGAATGTAATACAAATTTTTAAATATATAAAAGAAGACCTTGGCTTCCCAACCATTGTGAGTTTGTATTTTCTTCTCTCCATTTTAAATTGAATTATGCATTTCTAGGTAAAGTTCTATAATTTTTTAAATATTTGCAATGTTTTTGTCAGATAAATAAAAACTAATAATTTGTGTCTCAAATTTCTTTCCTACTTTTTAAGTGATATAAAATCCTGTATATTAACAGCCTCTTTATAAAGAATACAATTTGCTGACTTTTACACATGGACACAGCAATGAAAGCATCACCACATTCCAGATTCAGGACAATAAACACATTCCTCCCTCTTCAAAGTTTTCTCCTTCTCCTCTTGAATCCATCTGTCCTTCTCCCTCCATCTTACTATCCTCCCCCTGCTCTGCCATTGTGTGTAATGGAGTCATACAGGAGACATATTCTTGTTGTTCTGAATTCTGTAAAGTCAGCAGAATCATGTTCACATTGATTCATATTGTTTTAAATATTAATAGTTTGTCTTTGTTATATTGCTGAGTAAAATTCCTTTGTATGGACATATGACAGTGCGTCTGTCCTCTCCCTTGGAAAGAAATAGAAGGCTTATTTTTCCCATTTGGTCTTTGTCCTGAAAACAAAAACCCATAAAGCAGCACCTCTGCAAGCTTTTCCTGTGTCCTTGCATTTTACAACGCCGGGATCAAGTGATAGAAAAAACACCCAGTTGATATTATGTGTAAAATTGTTCAAACATACAGAACGTGAATAATAATTATTTTGGAACTCTTGTTTAAAGGGGAAAAAATTACACGACACAAGTGGTTTTGGCAATTACCATCAACATTTTGCTATAAAAATGTTTGTAAATACAGCATTGATGTGTTAACACTTTAATGAACATGACTTAACATGTATCTGCCCATCTTTCCATCCCTCTATCCGTCCATCAGTCCATCTTATTTTAGATGTATTTCCAACTGTGTTGGAGACATCAACATACTTCCAATGAATAGTTTAGCAAAACTAATACTAACTAGAATTCAGTGTTTCTTTATAAAATTTTCTTCTAAACAAGAATTACACTGAACAAACTCTACAAATCTTAGGTGTAACATTGCTCACTTTGGAAAGCACACACACTGCATATCCAAAGCCCCTTTCAAGATCTATAATATTACGTTGCCCCAGAAAGTGAACTCTCCCTCTTCACAGCCAATCCCTTTCTCATCATAGGCTGATTTTGTTTCTTCTGGAATTTCACGTATATAGATGCGTGCCATACCATAGATACTCCTTTGTGTCTGTCTGATTCTGCTCAACACCGTGTTTTTTGAAATCATTCCCATTGTTGCACAGATCTCTAACTCAGTCTTTTCCATTTCGGACTCAGTATATGCTAAGTCCAACCTGTTGAATGCCTATCTCTATTTAATTCACCATCTTGAAAGAAGCACTTAAAATTAAGATGTTTTCAAGAACATACAGTTAAATCCTGAGGAATCTATGTAGGAATGTTATCAGAAGCCATCTGAACTTACTCAAGGGAAGCCTTCGTCTTCATTCACATTAGAGTCTAATAGAATTAATATCAAGAATCTTAGAGATTTCCCGCACTATTCATGCCATATTCATGATCTCCACTTTGTTATTATTAAGCACTAAAATTTGATAACTTATTTCTGAATGAAATCATCTCTTTATTGCAGTTTTTTTACTTATGGCGATCTTTAAATGGCAGAGACTCATTCATTCATAATCCAAGAGAGAAGTGTGATTCACAGGGATTCTTTTATCGTGTGATACATGATAAATACATCCAATATTATATGTCAATTTAAAAAGTAAGTAACTTTAAAAAATGATAATTACTTTAAACCTAGCTTGTCCAACCCACAGGTGACAGGCCACATGCAGCACAGGACAGCTTTGAACATGCCCCAGTACAAATTTGTAAACTTTCTCAAAACATTATGAGATTTTTTGTAATTTTTTTTAGCTCATCAGCTAGTTCTAGTGTTAGTGTATTTTATGTGCAGCTCAAGACAGTTCTCCTTCTTTGAATATAGCCCAGGGAAGCCAAAAGATTGGACCTCCCTGCTTTAGACCAAAGGAAAAAGACACCCCACATTTGCAATGCTTAAAAACACTACCAGCCATGCAGGGAACATGAGACTGTCAACTTCCAATCCTTCTTGAAGCAGTTAAATTCGCTGGTGATATCTGAGGGGTGTGGTTACTTCTTGGAGGAGGTTGAGGGTTTCTAAGGATGAGTCTTTGTGACTGAAATATTGTCAATGTCATCGAGCCTTCTCATTATTTCAACTCTTATTATTCCAGGTCATCAGTGTTCTGCCGGACCGTTTTCAACCCGGCCTGACTTTCCTGGAATTCCCTGGATGCTTGTTATCGTTTCCCTGGGAATTTGTTCACTTGGCATTTTCTTCTGGAAAACTAGCCTTGGTGTGAGTATACTGACTTCCCGTAGAGGTATACTTGTAATCAATAATAAGAAGAAATTATTTAGAACAATTCATGGTTCTGGACTTCATTAGGAATATTGGGTTTTACCAAAAAAAAATCAGGGAAGTGATGTATTAGCGTAAGAATTATGAAAATATCTACCATTTACATTATGAAAATTAAATAGGTTGGTGTTTGTTTCATAGAATGTCAACAGAGCTTTTGGTCTAAAATCCTTTTTTTTTTTACCTTTGTACTCTTTATCAGAAATGGATAAAAGGTAAATGCTGGAGTCATTTTCACTCTGCCTATTTCAGGACACTTTCGCCTTTTCCCACAGCGCCCTCTCCTGGCCGGGCCTCTGCTCTGTGGGTTCTGGGGTGCCTTTCCTGGGTGGAGGTTTTCAAAAGCAAAATATTCCCCATGAGCTTCCAGGCTTCTCCGTTCCCAGCTGGTCATCTTCGGTGGCACCTGCAGAAGCCATAAATGCTCAGGGGCCGAGGGCTGAAGGGTGTTCACTGTTCTGTTTGCAGAAATAACATGAGGAGATGCCACTGAGCTCCACTGCTGTGGGTCTCATGGCCCAGGGGACCCTGACTGACCCATTTTACTCCAAATATGCTGGGGTCCCCTTTCCAAAATACGTAAGATGTTCTTTTTTGCGTGACTTTATTTCTCTTCTGCCATAAGGTAGGTGATTAACCTTTAGAATATCTGCTGTAATCCCAGAAGTGAAAAAACTGAAAACTCATTAATCCAACATTAGTATGTGCAATTTTGAAAACTCTTTGACAAAGTCAATTCCATAATTCATCATAGTCCCAGCTCTGTTGGTAACTGTGTTGTGCAAAATCGCCCCACCCCCACCCAATGGTGCCCTTGATCTCATATTCTGGGTTTCAGAGTTTCCATATTTGCAACAGAAAATGTGCCCTGGCTGTGAGGTAGTGAAGAGTGAATGCCATTCATTACCTACAAGGACAATTCCCAGTGAAGACCTTCAGTGATGCTCAGGGAAGCTGGTCCTCATGTGGCCTCTGTAGTCTCGACAGCTGCTGCGTCCTCTGATGACACGTGATGGGACTTGTACACTTGAAATCAAACACACTTTTAAAACTTCTGTTGTTTAGAATTCCCCCCTCATTTTTCCGTGGACAACCTTATTTTTTATGTCTTAGTGCACTGAAAATTTGGTATTACCTGGGAGTTAAAAGCAACATGATAGCTGTGCCCCGGATGTGTAAAGGCTTTGGATCAGGGTGAGTAAATGGCTCGAGGTCTGGGAAATTTCACTTGGTTGTCAGGGGGCCCTGTCTCCCTGAGTTTTTAGGGCCTCACTAACAATGAGGATGGGTCGGGTTCAGTGGAGCTGTGGCCTTGGCCTTCAGAATGAGACCACCTCTGGTGGGGAAATCAAGGCCCATCCTGAACTGCTCTGGCATCATCTCATCCTCAGCACCCTCTCCTTCCCACCCGCAACTCCCAGCTTTGCATCTCCCAAGCTTGGCGTGCAAACTCCTCCTTTTCCCTGTGTCCCTGCTGCCTGAGCCTAGACACCAACTCTCAGTGGGGCTCAGAGCCCCAGCTTCCTTATAAATGAGGCAGGAATGATGAGGTCATTGTGAGGACTAAGAGACCAAGCCTATAAAGAAAGAATCTTGCAAAATAGCTGGTGGGTGTTAGACCCTCACCCCTCTCACTGGTTAAATGAAAATATTCTCACTCAGAATATCAGCAAAAGATATTCACCAAAGTTCATTAAATAAACCTTAGGGTGTAACAGCTCAGGCCTGGGATTTCCAATCTCTGTTACAAAAGATAAGGGAAAGTGCCTGTCTCCAAGATGAAAACTCAGATCCTTACGAGATGAGGAAATGGTAGGAATGCATACGCAGTTCCCCTCTGAGATACATATCTGTGATCTGTAGATAATTATTCTCCATGACATACAGACACAGATGCAGCCACCCACAGATCCATTCAGCAGGGGCACAGATATTTTATAGAAGACAAAATGTGTATTGGGCAAAAGAAGATCACATGGAATAAACCAAATCCTGTTACCTACAGGACAATTGGAAAACTCTCCTGAGCCGTGATATCTTGGAATAGTATCAACATGTTTTATGCTCCGTGCCTGGTGCTGCCTCCTCTCCCTCTCATTTCCATAGTGTTTCCTTAATAAACATTCGCAGTCCTGTCTCTGTGGGTGTCTGCTTCCTGGAGGCCCAGCTCACATCCCAGGGTGTACTGGGTGTGACTCCTCATACACTGTTCAAACCCAGGCAGGTACTGCCTTGCTGGCCATAGAAGTAGGGTTAGCCTTTGGGTAGTGTTGACTGGGAGGGGCCCGAGTGGGCCTTCTGGGGTGGGGGAACATCCTGTATCAAGCCATGGGTGGAGGTTGTGCTCATTCATTCTAGATATAGTCACTGTGTGCCTAGTGGCTGCCAGTGGTGCCTTGTGAGCAGATAGACAGGAAGATATCCCCGTGAGGTGGCCAACTACTCATGACAGGGAATAGAAGGGGGCCCAGAAGCAGCTGTGGAGCCAGTGAGGAGCCCCGCACAGGCTCAGGGTTTGTCAGAGCCATTTCCCCACTGAGCCGGCTGCCCCCAGCAGCACCAACTCCAGGTGGCTCTGAGGGAAGCTGAGCTGGGAGCAGACATTTCTCAATAAGTCCTCTACCCCCACCATCTTTCTGTAATGTTTTAATCACAGCATCTGCACACTTGTGGCCCGCACCCGTGCTGCCCCCAGGTCCATGTAGAGTGCACCAGCCAGTGCCAAAAGCCACCTGCACTGGCTCCATGCTTCAATGACACCAACGGCCATGAGCATAGCCACAAATTTCCACCTCTTGAATGCCACCAACGGCTGTGAGCATAGCCACCAATTTCCACCTCTTCAATGCCACCAATGGCCATGAGCATAGCAACCAATTTCCACCTCTTCAATGCCACCAACGGCTGTGAGCATAGCCACCAATTTCCACCTCTTCAGTGATACCAATGGCTATGAGCATAGCCACCAATTTCCACCTCTTCAATGCCACCAACGGCTGTGAGCATAGCCACCAATTTCCACCTCTTCATTGATACCAATGGCTATGAGCATAGCCACCAATTTCCACCTCTTAAATGATACCAATGGCCGTGAGCATAGCCACCAATTCCCACCTCTTCAATGCCACCAATGGCTGTGAGCATAGCCACCAATTTCCACCTCTTCAGTGATACCAATGGCTATGAGCATAGCCACCAATTTCCACCTCTTCAATGATACCAACGGCTGTGAGCATAGCCACCAATTCCCACCTCTTCAATGCCACCAATGGCCATGAGCATAGCAACCAATTCCCACCTCTTCAATGACACCAACGGCTGTGAGCATAGCCACCAATTTCCACCTCTTCAATGCCACCAACAGCCGTGAGCATAGCCACCAATTCCCACCTCTTCAATGCCACCAATGGCCATGAGCATAGCAACCAATTCCCACCTCTTCAATGATACCAATGGCCGTGAGCATAGCCACCAATTTCCACCTCTTCAATGCCACCAACAGCCGTGAGCATAGCCACCAATTCCCACCTCTTCAATGCCACCAGTGGCCATGAGCATAGCAACCAATTCCCACCTCTTCAATGATACCAATGGCCGTGAGCATAGCCACCAATTCCCACCTCTTCAATGATACCAACAGCTGTGAGCATAGCCACCAATTCCCACCTCTTCTGGTACCACGAAGATGAATCTTGACAGAGTTTTTTTCAGAATGGGAATCGGCAGAATGGCTACAGAGACCTCTTTCTGAGCATCAGAAGACCCACACAGAAGCCCCTCTGGGAGCTACCGTCTCTTCCGAAGAATCCCGCTTGGCCAGCCTGACGAGCCTCCTGAGGCAGATGCACTCTCTCAACACAAAGTGTCTGCCAGACTCCAGCCTCCACTTGAATGGAGGCAGTTACCCCAGTGAGTGATTTCCTCTGAGCTGGAACAGCAAACTGAAGGAAGAGGACCTCAGTGAAATATGGATGACTTGCCTGCATGATTGCTGGGGCTGGAGGCTCCAATCACAAGCACTTCATACTCATTAGATACCTGTAGCTTCATATTTGTTATGAGCAATTTTTCTTTGTCAGATGCATTTTGAAATTTTTCATCTAAGGGATTACTGAAAATATTTAGTCCCATGAATATCAACAATATGGCAAACATATAGGAAAGTGTACCATATGTCAATTCTGAAATAATTACAGAATTTACATATTTGAGGAAAATCTCATAGCTCTAATTAGGTAGAATTCACATGGAGGCATGTATCTTCATGCAGACACATATAAAGAAGCCGAGCACAGCTGTGGTGTGAACCCCAAAACTTGGGGTGGAGATGAAAGGGCGAAGGGGAGTGTGGTTATGGACGGTGATTTAAGGGGTTCCAGGAAAGACTCACTGAGAATTAGGAGGTTTTAGTAATTATAAGATGGAGAGCAACTGAATAGTTACACAAAGAGTAATCACAAAGATATAAATGTAATTTGTTGTAAGATTAAAATTTGACGACACTGCTAAATGAAGTATTAGGTCTGTGCAAACGTAATTGCTGTTTTTGCCATGACTTTTAATTGCAAAACCACAATTACTTTTGCATCAACCTAATATTAATTCATCTACTCCAATAATTGCCATATTCTTATCATTACTCTTGTCTCAGTTAACTACTATAGATAAATTGTGTTACCACCCACATTAGGATATTATTTCTATCTCTACTTCATCTAACTCTCAATAACAAAATAGATCACCTGTTATGATTACTCTTGTTTTACAGATGGAAAGAGCGAGGCCCAAAGAATCTGAGTGATTTGTCAAAGGTGTCTGTTTAATTATCAACAGACAGGTCCCTCCTCAATTCCACCTTCCTCTCTTTTTAATGTCCCATCTATTTTGTCACATTCTCAGCCATAATTCCAGAACTGTCTACATCTTTAATTCCCATCACATGGATAATCTGATGTTCCCTTTTTTTTCTGTAGTTCTTCTGAGATGCCTCTTGTCACAATCAGGACTTACACCCACATTGCCACAGCTGGTGATCACTTTCTTGTTCTCAGCTTATGGGGCTCTCAGAAGCTTTCAGCACAGTTGCCAGCTCTCCCCTGATGATATGGTTGGATTTGTGTCCCCGTCCAAATCTCATGTTGAATTATAATCCCCAGTGTTGGAGGAGGGGCCTGGTGGGAGGCAACTAGATCATAGGGGTGGATTTCCCTCTTGCTGTTCTTGTGACAGTGATGAGTTCTCACAACATCTGGCTGTTTAAAGGCATGTGGCTCCTCCCCTTCACTCTCTCTTCCTCCTTCTCTGGCTTGTAAGACTTGCCTGCTTCCCCTTCACCTTCCGCCATGATTGTAAGTTTCCTGAGGCCTCCCCAGCCATGCTTCCTGTACAGCCTTTGGAACTGTGGGTCAATTAAACCTCTTTTCTTTATAAATGGCCCAGTCTCAGGCAGTTCTTTACTGCAATGTGAGAACAGACAAATGGAAGCCCTCACTCAGGACTGCTTCTCTCTCATCAACACTTCCCCATGCTGCATCTGCCTCTCACCCAACTCTCATGCTCATGCTGACAACCAATGTTGATCCAATGTTTAACCTACAATCTTCTCCAATTTTGCCTCTAAAGAAATGCAAATCCTACTGGCATTGATGATTCATCTGTCTGGTATTCAATCCCACTTGGATCCATTAATTCCCCTTCTTGATACACATCTAAAGGATTTGAAATTAGCATATCAAAGACATCACTAGACTCCCGTGTTCACTGCAGCACTATCCACGATCGTCAAAATATGGAATCAACCTAAGTGTCCATCAAGGCATGAACAAATGAAGAAAATGTACATTTGCACAATGGAAGACTATTCAGCTTTTAAAAAGAAAAAACTCCTGTAATTCACAACAACATAGACAAACCTGGAGGACATGATATTAAGTGAAATAAGCCAGGCACAGAAAGACAAATACCACCTAACCTCACTCATCTGTGGAAAATTTTTAAAGTTGAACTCATCGAAGCAGAGAGAAGAATAGTGGTTACCAGAGGCTGAGGTATGGGGTGTGGTGTAAGAGATTGGGGAAATGTTGGTGAAAAGATACAAAATTTCAGTTGGACAGGAGGAATAAATTCAACAGACGCATTGTGCAGCATGATGCCTCTAGTTAATAACAACATACTGTATTTTCAAAAATAAAAGAAAAAAGAGTGAAAGGGTATATAATACAATGATAAGAAGGACATGCCTCGAGGTCTGACCTTGCCCAGCAGCGCCAGAAACCCAGAGGCAGCCTCCTCCCCAGCGTGATGCCTGTGCATGAGGGCCTGGGTCCAGGCTGCAGATGTAGCCACTGTTGTACCCTGCAGTGGTGCAGATGGGTAGCAGCTGCCTAGTGGCCCCTGCAGGGGTTCAGTCTTAAGCCAACTCTTCCCTCTTCCTCTTGTTCAACTTCCTGCCAGGAAGGCAGGTAAATGTTTTGTACCAAAAAAGCACTAATTTCCGTTGAGATAGGATTTTAAGTTTTAGAGGAGAGAGGAGTGGAAAATAGATAATATAAAAAATGAAAATGTGAATAAAGATTTAATCCCAGTGAGGCTAGAATGTGCAGGGCTTGGCCTTGAAAGAGACTGAGCTGCGTGCTGACTCACCAGAGGGGCATGCGGATCCTCCAAGCCCGCTGTTGAGGAGTGCTGTGGGTGGAGGCTCCACTTTGCGGGGACCAGCTTCCCGAGTTTGCCTTCCTTGCTGTCAGCATGGCCTCATGGCCCTGAAGAAGCAGGGCTCGCCGGGCTCCCAAGGCCGCCAGACAACATAAATGTTAACACCATTGTAGGGATTATAGCTGTTGGTTTTCAGTCATGCTTTTACACACACTCTGGATGCTTTTGAAGTTCATTTGAATTCTATCCCTCAGATAAACGGACTCTCCTGAGAAAGACAAACAGTTTCCTAGGCGCCCTAGCAACAGCACAGTGCTTGGGTGGTGGTGGTTGTTATTGTTGTTGTTTGTTTTAATATTTACCTAAGGTCACAGTCACATCTTATAATTTATTATATCTGAATTATTTAGAGTGATTATAAACTGTCCATCTCAGGGCTTAATGTTAATGAATGCTTCGGGGAAATGAACAGAATGATAAATTCAGGCCGATGCAAGCACCTCCCCACTTTTATGGGAAGAAGGGCCCCACACTTGTCCTCTACACCCAGGAGGAGCCCTGACCCATCGACTCACTTCTCATTCTCTTGTCATTACAGATCTCTGCCTGGTTCCTCACACAATAACAGAGGAGATGGCTGAAACGCTGCCTTCTGGGAGTTTATAAACCATGGTCGCTGCCTATTTTCAGGAGGAAATGCTCCTGGAGCTGAGAGGGCTGTGCTGCCCTGTGAGGCTCCCATCCCCTTAGTTGCCAGCCCACCATCTTCCCTGGGGACCACACGCTGTGCAAATCCACCATCCATCCATTACCGTCCATTATCAGATGGAAGCTTTCCAGCCCCCTGGTGAGAAGCCAGAGAGCACTAATGTCCACATGGGGACAAAATTATTGACCATGAACTGAGGAAATGTATTTTTTTTTTGCTTCTTCCCACTTTGATCGGAATTACTAACTTGATCAACATGAAATTAAAATGAAACACTTGGGGAAGAATCTCTTGAAGTCCATTTTTTTATCGCTGGGCTGAGACCATATTATGCAGTCAAAATGCCAGGTTATTTCAAATTAGTCAAATTAACAAATCTAACTCAGTCCTTGGCTATATTATTCATCTGTTTTAGGATATGATGAGAGAAAGTGTGTGACTTTTTCAGCAAGTTACACATTAGAAAATCGAGACGAGATGTCCAAGTTCACAGTCATCTCATCATGATCGAACAGAGGGATAATCACAGGAAAACATTGTTGCTTCCCTGGAACACTGAATTTCTATGTAATCAGGTAAAATTAGGCCATTTCAGTTGTCACCTGCCTACACAGGGTGTGGCTATAGCTGTCATTTATAAAGAAGGGGCGGTGTGGAGGGGTAGAAGCCACTGGAGAGCAGCTGTGGCTGGTGCTTACTTCCGGGCTCCTGGCAGGGTCTGAGCTGGGTGCCAAGTGCAGCAGTGGAAAATGGCCTGGACTCTGTGCCGAGGGCTCCGACCTCTTCCCCAGCTTGGCTATCATCTTGAGTCAACACCGCTGGGCCTCAGTTCCCCAGAGGGCTGTGCTGCCCTGTGAGGCTCCCATCCCCGTAGTTGCCAGCCTGTTGCAGGTCCTGTTGGAATTTGGAATCGGGGACTGGAAAGGACTCAGGGGTTTATACCGTTGCACTGATTTACAAGAAGTGTTGACAGCTAGAAGGCGGATCTAAGTTCAGGGACCCCACACAGCTGTGTGGAGACTCACCTGGGGCCCTGAGCAGGGTCTCCCACTCCAGAGACTGTGGGAGTGCCGTGCCTCCCAGGGAGATGGCTGCTCTATCATCTGGGTGCTCAGTCCCACCCTTGGAGACTCTCCTTGTGATGTTTCAAACCAGCCCAGCAATGGTCCTGGGTCCTGAAGAGTCTTTGTCAACAATAGGCAACCCGTTTGGGATATTGGACTGCCCAGACCAGGCAGTTTCTTTCCAGAGGCAACGTGGCTTTGTCCTCACTGAGCGTGGAAAGTCCAGCCCTGCCATTCTTTAACTCGGCAACCTTGGGGATGTTGCTGGCTGCTCTGAGCCTTGGGTCTCCATTGGTTTCCTCAGTGAGAATCAGCACAGACAACTGTATTCAAGGCATTTGGTAATCAGGAAAGGTGTAAATAAATATCTGGCATTATTATGACACCAGGGGCAATTATTTCTGCTGCAAAGATGGAGATGTTTATTAACTTGGATCACAGCTAGCTTTCTGAGATTTTATAATCATTGTAACTATATCACTTTTTAAAATATATCATTCCTTACTCAGCTTATTGCTTGACAGGTTTCATTTAATGTCGTTTTGTATTTATAAAATTCTATTACCTATGTGATCTCATGTAATCCCCACGGCAACACTGTGAAGAGGTGCCATCACTTCTATTTGCAGAGGAACATGATGCCCCATGAGGTTTAAGGTTGTGTCCAAGGTCACACAGCAGCACAGCTAGAGCCAAATGCAAGATTCCCAAATTCCAGGCCAGTGACCTCTATGGCAAACCCCCAAACCTGAACTTCCTCAGACTGGAAGATTCCCATGGGCATTTGCTGCTTTACCTTGAGTGATCTTGGGCAAGTCACTGCAAGCTGAGGACTAGGCAAGCTGGGGTTCAAGGGATGCAAAAGTTCTCTCCAGATCTAAAATTCTGAATTTCTCTGGTGTTGTGTTTGCAGATTTTGCTCTTGCCAGTGCTTCATAGGGCCATGCCTTCCTGCTATGCCAGAAATAAAAGTAAGGACAAGAGCTGAGTCTTGGACACATTCTGTTGCACCTCTTTTCACCCAGAGTAGGCTACACACAATATGCTTCTTTTTTATTAATTTTAAAGGCCAGAGGCTTATTACTTATTAGCCATTCCAAGACAGTTTATTTTGAGCCATTATTGCCTGTTTTACAAACACGCATCAGCAATATGTACATACATTGCAACGTGTGACCTGCAAATAAGAGTTTATTATCTTCAAATGCTCACACTGCCTGTATAAAAAAGTGACACTAATAACTTACATTTTCCCTCCCTGTGGCTACTGCTAAACCAGCAATCTGTGTTAACCATTTGCTGACGTTCTCACAGGGAGGAAGAAAAAAGACCTTTTATGCTTCTTGCGAGTATGAAAAATGGCGGAAAGTTGAAGGAAAGGTAAACAGTTAAGGTTTTAGGGCTTTTTTCATTTTCAGATATGCATGTTAGAAATAAATTTTCGTGCCAAAAAAGAAATAGCACTTGAACATAAATGTAATTTTCTCAGCAAGGCAATGTTACTTCTATAGAAAGGTGTGACTTACAGATGGAGCAATGGCAAGAGCACACCTGAACAAGGGAAGGGAAGGTGTTTTTATCCCTGATGCAGGCAGCCCCTACTGCTGTACCGTTCCCCTATTGGCTAGGGTTGGACTGCACAGTCTAAGCTAATTCTGATTGGCTATTTTAAAGAGAGTGAGGGTACGAGTCAGAGTGGTGGGGTGAGTAATTTGGTAGGAAGGACAGTTACAGAACAGGTGACTCAGGATGACTCAGGTCAGAGCAGGTGACCAGGAGTGACTCAGGCTGAAGCAGGTGACCAGGGGTGACGAAGATCAGAGCAGGTGATAGAAGCTAGGAGGGGATTGTTTACTGAAACTAGGGGCAAGGAGACAAAGAGAATGAGGACGTTAAATTTTAAAATGAACAACAAAGAACAGGGAAGCTGAACACACTGATGCACTGGTTCTTTGGAGAGGATCTCAGAACTCATTGTACTTGACAATTTACAGGCTAAAACCTTTGAAGAGGAATTTATTATATCCTACATGCAGAACCCTCGTGGAAATTCTTGCCGGGCACAAGAGTGGGAGTAACCACACTTCGGAGTGCTGGGTCTGACTTTACACAAACTTATCTTATTGCCCAAACTTGGCTTTGACCCGGGATGTCCAGACATGTGTTAGAAATGCAAAATGCTTGTTCCTCGATGTCACAAAGAAATAGCACTTGAACATAAATTTAATTTTCTCAGCAAGGCAACTTTTACTTTCTGCAGAAAGGGTGCTCCTCACAGATGGAACAATGATGAGAGCACACCTGGACAGGGGAGGGGAAGAAGTTCTTATTCCTGACACAGGTAACCCCTACTGCTGTGTCATTCCCCTATTGGCTAGGGTTGGACTGCACAGTCTAAGCTAATTCCAATTGGCTATTTATAAAAAGAGCAGGAATATGAGCCAGAGTAGCGGGGTGAGTAGTTTGGCAGGAAGGCCTGTTAGGAACAGGTAACTAAAGGTGACTTAGGTCAGAGCAGGTGACCAGGGATGACTCAGGTCAAAGCAGGTGACCGAGATTAGTCAGAACAAAGCAGGTGACCAGGGGAACATATGTGAACTACTGATTAAAACTGGTGGAAAAGGTTGTTTACTGAAACTAGAAGCAAGAGGGTGAAGAGAACCAGGAAGATAAACTTTAAAGTGGAGAATCAAAGAATAAGAAAGCTGAACATACTGGCATACTGATTCTTTGAAGGGAATCTTGGGGTTCACTATTTTTAACACATGGACATGAAAAACCATCTACTGAGAAGTGCAAACCCAGAGTCTACTAAACACCAGCAATTGTCCTGCCCAGGGTGGTTCTGAGCTCTCTGGGGCTGAGTAATGCCAGTCAAGGACATGAGAGGCTATCCAGGCACCAGACCTTCTGGAAAGATTATGGAGTGACTTACCAATCTGGAAGTGGGTCAGGGGTTTTGGGGGGAGGTCATATGTAAAGCCTGTAGCATTGAAGAGGCTGGGCTTAGAATCCCAGAGCTCAGGCAACTGGACTTGAAATCTCAGAGAGATGTTGTAGAAAGTAGAAAAGTGCCTCTCCAAAGTTCATCTTGGTTTAAAAATAAAATAATAGACACTAGGAATAATAGCTCCTTACTCTAAAGCCTCCTATCAACTGTTAGTTCTTACACTTTAGCGCAGTTAGTCACCTTGGCTTACTCAGGCATGTCTGGACAGGCCCATGCAAGTCTTAGCTCATAGCTTATGCCCCTTCCTTATTTGGAAATGTTATTGCTTCCTTAAGCCTTTCATAAGCAACTTCCTCTCCTTCTTTGTTCTCCCTTGCACTTACCTAGTTGGGAAAGTTTTAGGTTATTAGCAAATCGGGTATCAGTTTAAGACTGTGAGGTCCTGCTCCAGCCAATGGATGCAGGACATAGCAGTAAGGATGACCCAAATGCATAAGGGATAAATATGTATGTTTTCCTTTGTTCAGGTGTGCTCTCGCCATTGTTTCATCTGTGATGGGCACCCTTTCTGCAGAAAGTAAAAATGGCCTTGCTGAGAGAATTAAATTTACATTCAAGTGCTATTTCTTTGTGGCACCAGGGAACAAGCATTTTGCATTTCTAACAGATGTAGCTACAGTTGTCGAACTCCATGCAGACCACTTCAATCAGTTGCCAAAGCTCTTCCAGACAGGTTCAAATACAATTCAGTTACAGCCTTCCTCTAGATTAACTGTATACTTAACAATACAAAGCTGCCATATTTGTGGGTCCAAAACAGTCCAGTATTGACAATTTTATGCAGTTCAACCTAATCACTTTTTTTTGGAGTTTCTATTTTAAATTAATTAGGCAAGCAAAAAGTGGCAAAAACAGTACAGAGAGGTCCATGTACCCATCACCCAGCTTCCCCCAATGGTGGCAGCTGATGTAATATGGTATCCTAATAAAAAACAGGCCTTGCTTGGATGTTACCAACCTAGCAGCTTCTGGGAGCTACCTCCTAGTTACTTCCACACTGACACATTTAACAATCTTTTAAGATCTGTTTATTTAACAGGTGAGAGATCATTCATTTTTTTTTTTTTTTTTTTTTTTTTTTTTTTTTTTTTTGAGACGGAGTCTTGCTCTGTTGCCCGGGCTGGAGTGCAATGGCCGGATCTCAGCTCACTGCAAGCTCCGCCTCCCGGGTTTACGCCATTCTCCTGCCTCAGCCTCCTAAGTGACTGGGACTATAGGCGCCCGCCACCACGCCCGGCTAATTTTTTGTATTTTTTAGTAGAGACAGGGTTTCACCGTGTTAGCCAGGTTGGTCTCGATCTCCTGACCTCGTGATCCGCCCGTCTCGGCCTCCCAAAGTGCTGGGATTACAGGCTTGAGCCACCGCGCCCGGCCGAGATCATTCATTTTGTTAAGTTTTGCAAACATTATATTCTCAAGATAAAAAATTCAATTGATATAACTTTCTTCCTCACTCTTCTCTCTCATGCTGTGGAAGAAGCTGTTGTTGAAAATTTGAGGTAAATATCTCTTTACCTTCTCCTATGGGTATATATATAGTTACACATCATTTCTTTTACAAAACGATCATATTTTATAACCCTTTTCTCACTAGTATGTTATCCCAGGAGGGTTCTTGGCTTCACCCCAGAAAGAATTCAAGGACGAGCTGGTGGTGTTAGACAGCAACTTTGATTGAAGCAGCAGTGCACAGCAGCAGAAAAGGTGCTGCTCCTTGCAGACAGGGACACCCCATAGGCTGTGTGCCCAGAGCAGAGCTCAGAGTTCTGCACTCACATTTATACCCACTTTTAATTACACATGAGTTAAGGGTCTCACATGTAATTTCTAGTTATGTAGAAATTTCTAGGAAAAGCGTGGTAACTTCTGGGTCATCCAGTCATTGCCATGAAAAGGAGTGGTAATACCAGGTGTTGCCATGGCAATGGTAAACTGACATGGCTCAGTGGTGGGCATGTCTTATGGAAACCAGTTTTTGCCTTGTCCCTCTTTAGCTAGTCCTCAATTTGGTCTTGTGTCCAAGCCCCACCTCCAGAATCAAATCCCACATCCTGCCTAAAAAGGAGAAATTATATAGACAAAACTAAATGGATAAAAAGACAAAGGAAAAGGTGGGGAATGAGAAACCTTTGACTCCTGGGTGGCCACATGGTTACCCATCTTAAGGAGCTACAGCTAGACTGCATTCAGTTACTAAAGGTGAAAGTCACCAGTGGAATTTAGAGGTAGATCATCCTCCAGGAATTGGGTTCACTGGATGCATTAGGAAACGCAAACTAATAAGGAAAAAGCAAAATATCCAAGCCCGTGGCTGTTGTTATCTGTGATAGGTAAAATGACAGTGAATGAATGTTGGGTTTGGCCTTAAGGCCGGACCAAGCTCAGATGTGGGTTTGTCTCAGCTCAGGCCACGAGCCTCAAAGCTACCCACAAAAGGAAAAATCAAGGGCAGCAAAAGGTACCTCTGGAATCTGTGGTTACCTAGAAGATAGTCACCATTGGAAAGGGCAAAACCAGGTAACAAAACCAGGTGGTATAATGTAAAGGAACTGTTCCATTTTGTAGTTGGTATCATCAGCTTCCTAAGAAACCTTTACTAAAATGGACTGTAAGAGTAACTGCTTTAAGGACAGTACCCTTAATTTCAAATGCTACAGAATGAAAGAGTATGTTTGGAGTTGATGTAGACCCACAGCTCACTATTAAATAATTGCTGATGAGTATATGTGATCCAAATGCACAGGAGGTTGTTCTTGAGAATGACCAGCCTATTGGACCTGATAAATGCCACTGTAAGGGCTGTTTACCCTGAGGGGACTGCCCAACTCTCCCTATAAAATACTAAGTGGATCACCCCAGAGGAAGCAGTTGATATGCTTCATAAACAAGTCATGTGGGACTGACTTTGTGATAACCAGATATTCACCCACAGAATATGCCTATTACTCAGGTCACAGTTGATGCTGTGGTTGAGGGGACCCCTTCTCCATGGGCACCCCAGGTGACATTACTTCTGCAGAATCGAACAATGACTTGAGAAGCCTTCTCAAATTTGCTATCCTTCATGGGTATCACCGATGCTAGTAAAACATTAAGATAATTAACCAAAAAAAAAAAATGGGAAATGCAAAAGGGAGTCAGGGGTCTCAACCCAGAAGGGTGGAAATCTTCCAATGGTTATTAAAAAATGAAACAAACGAAATGAAAATTGATGGAGCTAAAACAAAGATCTTTACAACACTATCAAAGCTTGGGCGGACCAAAGGGAGCTCCTGCCACTCTCCCAACATTAAAAGGCCCCATACTAATTGTTCGCGGCATTTGCCCCAGATTGGAGAAATTTAAGAAAAATCAAAAGGCAAAGGTGATAATGAGAAAGCTGACATTGCCTGGAGCTATGCTGAGGAAAAATAAGATAAAGATTCACAAAAGGGACTGAGTCCCCTGGCTCAATCCCCTGCTGGGAACCCAAATCTTTTTTCACCAGAAAAGGTAAAATGGTCTGGGGATAGAGAAGAAAAAAGTTCCTGGGACCAGAACATAAGAATATAAGGGATGATAGAATTATGAATTTTTAGATGTTTAAACAGGTTTATGTAAAGTAGTCGTCACTCCTTTACTTAAATGTCTTATGAAAATGGGTATTGTATCTATAAACAAAAAATAAAATTCTAGGTCAGCCACGATGGCTCATGTCTGTAATCCCAGCACTTTGGGAGGCCAAGATGGGCATATTACTTGAGCTCAGGAGTTCGAGACCAGCCTGGGCAACATGGTGAAACTCCATCTCTACAAAAAATACAAAAATTACCCAGTTGTGATGGCACATGCTTGTAGTCCCAACTACTAAGGAGGCTGAGGTGGGAGGATCACTTGAGCCTGGGAGTTTGAGGCTGCAGTGAGCTAAGATGGTGCCACTGCACTCCAGCCTGGGTGGCAGAGTGAGATCCTATCTCCAAAAAAAAAGGAAAAAAGAACAGAGACCTTAACATTGAAAAAACAGACCCTTTAAGTCTGATAAGAAACATTTACAATCTATTCTCTCCAAAGCCTGCTACCTGGAGGCTTCATCTGCATAATAAGAACCTTGGTCTTGGCCTGGCGAGGTAGCTCACACCATAATCCCAGCACTTTGGGAGGCTGAGGCAAGCAGATCACCTGAGGTCAGGAGTTGGACACCAGCCTGGCCAACATGGCAAAATCCCATCTCTACTAAAAATACAAAACATTAGCTGGGTATGGTGGCTCGCACCTGTAATCCCAGCTACTAGAGAGGCTGAGGAAGGAAAATCACTTGAACCTGGGATGTGGAAGTTGCAGTGAGCCGAGATCACACGATTGTACTCTTGCTTGGGTGACAGAGTGAGACTCTGTCTCAAAAAAAAAAAAAAAGAAATAAAGAAAGAAAAAAGAACCTTGGTCTCCACAACCCTCATCTTAACCCAGACAGTCCCTTCTATTGAATCCAAATCTTTAGATCAACTCCTTCAACCAATAGCCAGTATGACAATTTTTGCATCTACCTATCACCTGGAAGACCCAGCTTTGAGTTGTGCTGCCTTTCCAGACCAAACAAATATATATCTTACATGTATTGATTGATGTCTTTGTCTCCCTAAAATGTTTAAAACCAAGCTGTAGCCCAACCATCTTGGCCTAATGTCATCAAGACCTCCTAAGGCTGTCGTGGGCATGTCCTTAACCTCGGCAAAATAAACTTCTAAATTGATTGAGATCTGTTCCAGATACTTTTTGATTTGTCTATCTGACTGGGGGATGTTTCTCCCCCCTAGTACTATAAAACTGAAGGCACGTAAACCTCCCCTGGGAGAAATGTTAATTGGACACGTTAAATGGGAACTGGTAAGATTGCCTGAGCCCACAGAATACAGTGTAGAAGCTGGAGTGCAAGCCGGAACAAACCCTCCACTTCAGAGTCTGCCGTGGAGTGTTCATTGGGGTTTACGGCAAAAGGCTGTGAGCACTTCCCAATGAACTGCTGGGACTTTGGACTCAAGAATTTCCACCTGAGGGGCATTTTCTGGCTTGCTATGTGATGTTAAGTGAAGCTAACCCCATGCTAATGGAATCAATGGTGCCCAAAAGAGTTCTATGGTAAAACAAAAATGGTTTATATAGGATCTGGCTGCCTGGGGAATGCAAGGAGGAGATACTCAGGAGCAGGGAGCCTGTTTTTCCTCTAGGAATGACTCAATGTGAGGAGCTGCTGGGTTCTGCTGTGTCCGACAACTCTCATCTCACTGACAAGAGCTGCTTAGTGTATGACAGCTCCAAGGTGAACACACGACATGTTGTTTGGAAGCTGCTGCTCTGGTTCAGGAAGACTCAAGGAAAGCTTTTCCTTTCTTTTATTTTTTTATTTTTTTTTTTTATTTTTATTTTATTTTTTTTTTGAGACGGAGTCTGGCTCTGTCGCCCAGGCTGGAGTGCAGTGGCCGGATCTCAGCTCACTGCAAGCTCCACCTCCCGGGTTTACACCATTCTCCTGCCTCAGCCTCCCGAGTAGCTGGGACTACAGGCACCCGCCACCTTGCCCGGCTAGTTTTTTTTTTTTTTTTTGTATTTTTTAGTACAGACGGGGTTTCACCTTGTTAGCCAGGATGGTCTTGATCTCCTGACCTCGTGATCCGCCCGTCTCGGCCTCCCAAAGTGCTGGGATTACAGGCTTGAGCCACCGCGCCCGGCCTTATTTTTTTTTTTTTTGAGACAGAGTGTTGCTCTGTCACCCAGGCTGCAGTGCAGTGGCACGATCTTGGCTCACTGCAACCTCCACCTCCCGGGTTCAAGCGATTCTTCTGCCTCAGCCTCCTGAGTAGCTGGGATTACAGGCACACACCACCATGCCCAGCTAATTTTTGTATTTTTAGTAGAGACAGAGTTTCACCATATTGGCCAAGCAGGTCTCGAACTCCTAACCTTGTGATCCACCAGCTCGGCCTCCCAAAGTGCTGGGATTACAGGCATGAGCCACTGCGCCTGGCCAGAAAGTTTTTTCTCTTGAGTTATTTATAGTTTAGAGAAATTGGGTAAAGTAAGTTTTTATGAGTAAATATATCTTTCTCTCTATCTGAATTCTTCAAAATTCAGACCCTATTAGTGAATATTCTGATTTTATGGCGTTCAGTTGTTTACATAGGTTTAGTAAGAATGTTTTCTTTTGAAACGGGACACAATTGGAGACCTAGGTTATTTTACCAAGGCTTTGACTAGAATAATATATTTTTAGGTAAAGTTCCAGCAAAGTCAACTTGAAAGGAGCCTGTATGGCCAATTGGTTCTTGCTGCACTTTATAATCAGGGAAGTATAATCAGGGAAGCCTAAAACTTGTTTTGCACATAGATTGGTCTTCCTATAATTTCTCTTTAGTAGAAAAGGAAGGCTAGAGAGAGGGAAATTTTTTCAAAGGAAAACTATAATACACCCATTACTAGATTCCAGCCCCGACTTTTGTTTGTTAGTGTGGATTGAATCATGAATTATTTCTTGGCTATAATAATCCTCTAAAGATGAACCAGGTTATAATTTTCTTCATGATGCTTTTAGCCAGTGCCCTAATGGAATAGATTCCTTTTTCTCTTCTGACACACACACATTCTCTTTTGATTGTCAAATTATTAATGTTGTTTATCTCTCCTTGTTTTACTTCTGAGGAAACCAGAATATGGTATTCTGAAAAACAGAGATGCAGCTCTCCCTCACTGACATCCCACTGGGCCTGATCTGTTTTTCACTGCAAATACCTGCTGCTAAAATTATACCAGCACTCTTCCTCTAGGCCAGGGACAGCTGTAGGTGAGGCAGGCATGTGAGATTGTAAGGGCCAGTTTGGGGGGATAGAATTCATTCAGATCCTCCAAATCAAGGATGGGCACAGAGATGCCTAAATCAGTGGCAAAAAAAAAGGGACTTTGCCTCCTGAGTTATTATGTGACCTGTTTTCATCCATCTCAACCATAATTTACTGCTTTCCATAGAATTCAAAGAAAATTACTGAGAAGATATAAAGATACCTCATGACAAAGCCTCTCGGGTATAATACTCCCAGTTATGAGATGTATGCAGTTGGATATATCTACATAAATTTATATATACACATATGTATGTATTTGTGTGTGTGTGTGTGTACATATTTATACATATAAAAAAAGTTTGGTGGAATTTTAAGGGTTGATGAATGCCTATCTACCTCCATTCCCTTCTGGCCTAGAATATTTAAATTGGCTGTAAGACTTTTGGCTCTAAGCCCCTTGGTCATAGGGGTCCCACTGAAGGTCATGATAGACCCAGGACAGGCAGCCATAACACCTCAGCAATGCTATGGGACAAAATAAAGTTTGGTGGCCATTGATGTTGCCTCTGGCAAGTCTTGGCCAGAGGAGGAGAATATAAACCAAAAATAAAATTCCAAGTCCCCCAACGAACTAAATGGAAAGGCATTCATTCTAAAGTAAACTTGAAACATTAGTTCAGGCCCTGATGAGAATGAGTGGTCAGACATGCCTCATACCTTCCTCCCTTTGGAATGCAGGCACAGCTGACCAGCATTCACATTAAAACAGAGAACTTAAGGCTGATAAAACAGACTTTTTGTAGCCATAAGATACCAATGTCATGTCAGATAGCCCTGATAGAAATCAAAGTATTTTACCCCTTATCTTAACCCAGGCATCCCTTTCTATTGATTCCAGGTCTTTAGATAATAACTCTTTTAACCAGTTGCCAATCAGAAAATCTTTGAATCCACCTATGATCTGGACGCACCCTGTTGGAGTTGTCTCGCCTTTCCAGATTGAACCAATGTACATCTTACATGTATTGATTAATGATTGATGTCTTAGGTCTCTCTAAAATGTATAAAACCAAGCTGCACCCCAAACACCTTGGGCACATGTTCTCAGGATCCCCTGGGGCTGTCACAGGCCACTGGTTATTCATAATTGACTCAGAATAAATCTCTTCAAATATTTTAGAGTTTGACCCTTTTTCTCAATCATTGGTAGATCAGTGCAATGGCTAAATAATAAGGAGGAACTCTAGGAAGTTTTTGAAAAGGCTCAAGAGGAAGAGAGAAGTCTTCTTTGGAACAATACAGTAGAGGAAAAGAGAGAGAGGGGCAGCCAGTATTTTGCAAGACAAAAAGATCAAAAGTCTGCAGGACACAGAAGTCTCTTTTCTCACTGCATCCCCCAACCTGCTCTACAAAAAAATCATGTTTTCCAAGACAGACCAAAAAAGAAGCTCATAAACTGGCATCTTTGAAACCACTCTATCTTGCCATCCTTACACACACAAATGCAGAGGCATAGTCTTCATCTATACAAAAGTTCTGGAAGAAAAAGCAGGAAAAAGTCCAAACAATTCAACTGATATAAGTTCCCTCCCATTTAAAGAAAAAGCAAAACCCCAGCTGCACCTTATAAATTCTTTATCATTCTAAGATAAACTCAAACGGCTTACAATTCTTCCTTATATTATATGAAGTGTTCTGAGCCTATGTTCATGACAATATTGGTCTGTAGTTTTTTGTTCTTTGAATGTCTTTGTCCAGTTTGTATATTAGATTATTAGATTCATGCTGGCTTCCTAAAATGAACTGGAATGTTCCTTACTCCTATTTTCTAAAATAATTTCATAGGGTTGGGATTATTTATTTTTTGTCTATCATATAGATTTGCCAGTGGAGCAATTTGGAACTAGAGACTTATTTGAGAGAAAGTGTTAAATTATGAGCTCACTGTTTTCCTGTTGAGAACTATCCATGTTTTCATTGTGTCTTTCAAAGAATTTGACCATTTCATCCAAATTGTCAAGCTTATTGGCACACAGTTTATTTTTATATTCCACCTTTACCATTTAAGTATCTGGGACCGGTAGTGGTATCCCCTCTTGTGTTACCAATATACAGGTGATTTGCATTTTCTCTTTTTTCTTCTTTTCTTTTTTTTCTTTTCTAGAGACAGAGTCTTGCTCTGTCACCCAGGCTGGAGTACAGTGGCCTGATCTTGGCTCACTGCAGCCTCGACCTCCCAGGCTCAAGCCATTCTCCCACCTCAGCCTCTCTCTCTTGAGTAGCTGGGACCACAGGCATGCACCACCATACCTAGACAATTTTGGGTTTTTTATTGTGTGTGTATTTTTTGTAGAGTCAGGATTGTGCTATGTCACCCAGGCTGGTCTCAAACTCCTGAGCTCAAGCACTTTTTATTTTCTTAACCAGTCCAGCCAAGGTTATTCCATTTTATTAATCATCTTAAATAAAACATCTTTGATGTCATTGCTTTTCTCTACAGCTTGTCCATTTGCTGTTGTCTTGATTGCCAGTCTTACCTGTATTGTTTTCAACCTTGTCCTGATCTGGCACTTAACCTGCTGAGCCCCTTTGCCTCTTCTGGCCTGTGTTGCAGTCTGGAAGCCACCTCCGGACAGAAAGTCAGGGTGAGCGTAGGGCATGCCCATCAGCTTCCATTTTCTTGGGACCACAGTCCTGCTCAGCCTGTTGTCTAAATCCACAAACCTTGTTTTGGTTTCTAGATTTTTATAATGGGAGGGTGACTCCAGCCCCTATTGCCCCTTTAGAACCAGAAGTAGAAGTCGTCATCCTCTTTCTGGAAGCTCCAATCCTGTCACATGCCACAGTGCTCCCTGTGTTATGATGATCAAGTCCAACAGGCAAATGGTCCCCCAAGGCGCCAACTTCAACATAACCCATTACAAGTGCTTGATTGACGATGAGCCACAGTGTGGCATGGATCACCAGTGTCACTGACCAGAAACTCATCACAACAGTCAAGGCCGAGGACACGACCAAACCAAGCCGAAATTACCACGTTTCCCCTAGGACCTTTCTGGGACCAATTTCAGCACCAGCAGGGACACAGTCAATAGGCAGAAGCTACCTATACTTTTGAAGGGATGAACTTAAAGAATTGTTCACTAGATATTGAAAAACCAAACACGTACAAAGGGAACACTAAAGTATTAGAGAAGAAACAACTGCAAAAAGACCCGCCACCCAGGGCACAGGGAACAAAGGAAGGAAGTTAAAACTATTGAAATTTAGGACCAGTGGGGACCACTAGAGTGTAATTCAGGCCCCTGAGGGGACTCCCAGGCAGTTAGTGGCCAGTGTCTCCAACAGGAAACGATGGGTCTGGATTTTCAAGTGCTGAGAAAACTGTAAAAGTCCATTCCTGCCACCAGGTGGAGAAAGTAGATGCGGGCCAGGCATGGTGGCTCAAAGCTACAATCCCAGCACCTTCGGAGGCCAAGGCAGGAGGACCACTTGAGCTCAGGAACTGTAGACAAGCCTAGGCAATATATTGAGACCCTATCTCTATAAAGTTAAAAATTTAAAAATTAGCCAGACAAGCTGCTGGTAGCCTGGCACTTGGTGCATGCCTGAAGTCCCAGCTACTCGGGAAGCTAAGGAAAAAATGCTTCAGCTTGCAAGTTGGAGGCTACAGTGAGCTGTGATCATGCCACTGCACCTCAGCCTGGCCAACAGAGTGGCATTCTGTTTCAAAAAAGAGAGAGAGAGAGACAGAGAGAGAGAGAGAGAGAAATTTGCTGTGGCAACACTGACAAGGAGTGAAAATGAAGCTAGAAAACAAAGGAAGATGTGGCTAACGCGGTGAAACCCCGTCTCTACTAAAAAAATACAAAAAAAAAAACTAGCCGGGCGAGGTGGCGGGCGCCTGTAGTCCCAGCTACTCGGGAGGCTGAGGCAGGAGAATGACGTAAACCCGGGAGGCGGAGCTTGCAGTGAGCTGAGATCTGGCCACTGTACTCCAGCCCGGGCGACAGAGTGAGACTCCGTCTCAAAAAAAAAAAAGAAAAAAGAAAACAAAGGAAGATGGACTAATTGAAAGGAGTTAGACAATTGGAGGGGTGGGGGAACTGGAAGGAGTGGGACAATAGGAGGGGTGGGACAATTGGAAGAGTGGGACAATTGGAAGGGTGGGACAACTAGAATGGTAGGACAATTAAGGTAGGACAATTGGAAGGAGTGGGACAATTGGGAGGGTTGGACAATTAAAACGGTGAGACCATTGGAAGGGTGGGACAATGGAAAGAGTGGGACAATTAAAACCATGGGGAAATTGGAAGGTGGGACAATTGGAAAAGTGAGGCAATTGGAAGGCAGTACAATTGAAAGGAGTGGGACAACTGGAAGGAGGGGGCAATTGACAGGTGGGAAAATTGGAAAGATGGATCAACTAAAAGAGTGGGATAATTAAAAGGATGAGGCAATTGGAAGGCAGTACAATTGGAAAGAGTGGGACAATTGGAAGGGTGAGACCATTAAAAGGGAGGGTCAACTGGAAAGAGTGGGAAAATGGGAAGGGTGGGACAATTGGAAGGCTAATACAATTGGAAGGTGGGATAATTGGAGGGTGGGACTATTGGAAGGGTAGGACAATTGGAAGGAGTGAAACGACTGAAAGGGTGGGACAATTGGAAGGAGTGGGAGACTTGGAAGGGTGGGACAATTGGAAGAATGAAACAATTGGAAGGTTGGGAAAATTGGAAGGGTGGGACAATTGAAAGAGACGGACAATTAAAAGGGTGGGGCAATTGGAAGGGTGGGAGATTTGAAAGGTGGGACAACTGGAAGCGTGGGACAATTGGAAAAGTGGGGCAATCGGAAGGAGAGAGACAATTGAAAGGGTAGGACAATTGGAAGGGAGACAATTAGAAGGTGGAACAACTGGAATGAGTGGAACAATTAGAAGGGTGGGGAAACTGGAAGGGTGAGACCATTGAAAAGGTGAGCCAAGTGGAAGAGTAAGACAATTTGGAAGCTGGGACAATTGAAAGAGTGAGACAATTGGAAAGGTGAGACAATTAAAAGGGTGAGACAATTGGAAGGGTGGGACAATTAAAAGGGTGGGACAATTGGAAGGAGTGGGAGAATTGGAAGGGTGGGACAATAGGAAGGAATGGAAAAATTGGAAGGGTGGAGGAGCAATTGGAAGGAACAGGACAAGGAAAAGGGTGGGACAATTGGAAGATTGGGACAATTAAAGGCTGGGGTAATTGGAAGGAGTGGGACAATTGGAAGGTTCGGGCATTCGGAAGGGTGAGACAGCGTTAAGATGTAAGACAATTATAAGACATGGAAATTTTGACAGGGTGGGATGGACACTGGAAGGAGTGGCACTATTGGAACTGTAGGACAACTGGAAGGAGTGTGGCAGTTAGAAGGATAAGATATTTGGAACATGTGGGGCGATTGGAAGCACTTCCCCCACACTTCTGGGCCATCCTTGAGTGACCACCCACTGGCAGGGCCTCCCAGAGCGGTGGCAGAGCCCAGGCATGGTTTGCAGAGCCCCGAGCACCTGGCAGCTCGGATCCTGGTTTAGGAAAGGAGGATTTGAAGTTGAGACACAACTCAGCAAGTGGCACCGCTGCCTATCAGCCACCTGCCTGGCACGGACGTCAGACACCAGCATTGCACAGATGCCAAACGAGCTTTGCATGGCCCCTGCGTTTTGGGGATGGAGGATGCTGGTGCCCTGGGGGATGCCTGCTGATGTCGTGAAAGGTCATAGGCCACGCGTGGGAAACTTGCTCTCACGTGGCTCCGCAAGAGGAGCCTTCAGGCAGAGCACAGAGTGGGAAACGCTTCGGAGCAAATCCCTGCTGCTCCTGCGCTGTACCTTGGAGATTTTTCTAAAGACAAAGAAGAGAAAAGAGTTGCTGGGACCTGGACTCTGGGAGGAACAGAGGTCAAAAAATGACCTTGTATTCTTTTTCTTGGCACGCCCATTGTGATCTCCGCTAAGGCAGGGCACTGGAAGGAAAGACACGGTCTGAAACGAGACTCTTTTCCCTTCTGAGACAAGCAGAAATCATTGAATTCACAAGGTCTCACCCAGCCTGACGCTGCTGTATGTGTTTGATTCTCCTCTGGCGGGGACCGCGCAGCAGCTTCTTGACACCAGCCATCTACTGTGTGCCTGTGAAGGAGGCAGGAGGGACGGCCTCACGCACATCCCCGCTCCTCCCCGCGGTCCGGTGCTGCCTGGAGAGCTGGGGCCGGCAGCCTGTGCTCTGCGGAGAAACAAACACATTTTTGCTGCAAGGACAAGTCCCCTGGTAGCCCGGCACTCGGCCGGCCCCTCCGAGACACAGATGGAGAGAATTGGTCCCTAAAGGGCCCTGCAGGGCTTGGTGTCTCTGAGCCAGGCATGCCGGTGAAGTCACAGCTTGGCTGGGCTCCACCCAGAGATCTCGTGGTTTCCTCCGCCTGCCCGGCCTGCCTGGAAGGCTGCAGGGAGGGTCGGGGTTTCTCTTGCTGTCCACACCTGGGCAAGAGCTGAGCAGTAGAGAAGGTGTCCTCAGAGATACGCCTTCCTGACCAGCCCCGTTCCAGCCGGACGCCGTGTGACTCGGAGGAGCTGGTGGACACTGAACAGGAGCCGCCCAGAGGCTCTGGGGACTGGAGCCTGCGGCTGCAGCCAGGACAGACCCAAGGCCCAGGGTCAGAGCAGGCAGGGCTCCGTCGCGCCTCTGCCCCAAACAGTGAGTAGCGCAGGTGGCTGGATCAAGGTGGGTTCTGGGGCCGGCCCAGGCACTTGGCAATTTCTGGGCTTTTCTGCTGGCCAGACGGTGGCAGGGGCGGGGCGTGGGCAACAGTGGATGCTCTCAACAGGGAGCTCTCCAGGCTTCAGCCTCCGCCCTCTGAGGGCCGCGCCACCTGGTCCGCAGCCAGTCCTGGGCTGACTCCAGAAGAGGACGCTCACTTGGGTGATGGCTCCCCCCACCCAGTGGCTCTGTCTCCGGTCTGCCTTGCTTCCTCCATGATCTAGAGTGTTCCATGCAGGTGCAGACTCTCAAGGGGAGTCATAGGGGCAGCTGGGGATAGGCCCTCTCCTCCCTGCCACACCTGGGCATTGATTCTGGACAGCCTCATGGCTTCTCAGTATTGACTGTCCCGGCAGGACACAGAGCCGCTCCTGGACCACCCGGGGATGGGGAATGCTGTGCCTCCCTCCTGTTCTCTTCCATCATCCTCCCCTGCCTCCTCCCCCGCCTCCTCCCCTCCTTCTCCTCCCTCTCCTCCTCCTCCCTCCTGTTCTCTTCCATTATCCTCCCCCACCTCCTCCCCTCCTTCTCCTCCCTCTCCTCCTCCTCCCTCCTGTTCTCTTCCATCATCCTCCTGGACCTCTTCCCCTCCTTCTCCTCCCTCTCCTCCTCCTCCCTCCTCTTCTCTTCTATCGTCCTCCCATGCCTCCTCCCCTCCTTCTCCTCATGGATGTCAAGGAAAGGCCTGAAAGAGTTGGGGGCTGCTTTAAGATGATGACGAAGGCCGGGCGCGGTGGCTCAAGCCTGTAATCCCAGCACTTTGGGAGGCCGAGACGGGCGGATCACGAGGTCAGGAGATCGAGACCATCCTGGCTAACCCGGTGAAACCCCGTCTCTACTAAAAAGTACAAAAAACCAGCCGGGCAAGGTGGCGGGCGCCTGTAGTCCCAGCTACTCGGGAGGCTGAGGCAGGAGAATGGCGTAAACCCGGGAGGCGGAGCTTGTAGTGAGCTGAGATCTGGCCACTGCACTCCAGCCTGGGCGACAGAGCGAGACTCCGTCTCAAAAAAAAAAAAAAAAAAAAAAAAAAAAAAGATGATGACGAAAAGCCCCCCAGCCACTGTAAGCTGTCCCTCTGTGGTCACACCACTCATTAGGCATGAGCAGTGCCTCCTGCTCTGCCTTTGACTAAAATAAGGCTGCTCTTTGGGAGGCCGAGGCAGGCAGATCACAAAGTCAGGAGTTCAAGACCAGCCTGGCCAATAAGGGGAAACCCCGTCTCTACTAAAAATATAATAAATTAGCTGGGCGTGGTGGTGGGCACCTGTAATTCCAGCTACCCAGGAGGCTGAGACAGGAGAATCACTTGAACCTGGGAGGCGGAGGTTGCAGTGAGCTGAGATCATGCCATTGCACTCCAGCCTGGGCAACAGAACCAGACTCCATCTCAAAAAAAAAAAAAAAAAGACTGTTCCGAGGATCAAGGCACCACTAGCAACAGGAAGCCCCATGGGTCTCGGACCCTCTTCCCACATCTCCTGGTCCCTGCCCCCACCTGGCCTGCAGGGACCAGCCCCACAGAAGGCCTTTGAGGCCAGGTAACCATGGGGAGGGGAGAAAGGGGGAGACCTTCATCCTGAGTGTCTTAGGGAAGAGAGGCTTAGGTCGGGTGACTGAGGGTGGAAATGGGAGAGGAGTCTCCTCCTGGAGGGTCTCACCATTCCCCTGGTCACCCACCCAACCCTTAGCTATCTCATCTCCCCGATGTCGGGGGGAGGAGGGGGCATGGATTCCTGAGCTCCACACTCAACTGTTGTGGTTACAGGGGCATCAGGAGAAAGAGCGAGCAGCAGCAGCACCCCCGTCCCCCAGCCTACGATGGAGTCCAGAGAAGCTGGACAGCATGCAGGGGCTGCCGACGGCGCCCAGGAGGATGTGGCTTTCAACCTCGTCATCCTGTCCCTCACTGAGGGGCTCGGCCTCGGTGGCCTGCTGGGGAACGGGGCGGTCCTCTGGCTGCTCAGCTCCAATGTCTACAGAAACCCCTTCGCCATCTACCTCCTGGACGTGGCCTGCGCGGACCTCATCTTCCTTGGCTGCCACATGGTGGCCATCATCCCCGACTTGCTGCGAGGCCGGCTGGACTTCCCGGGCTTCGTGCAGACCAGCCTGGCCACGCTGCGCTTCTTCTGCTACATCGTGGGCCTGAGTCTCCTGGTGGCCGTCAGCGTGGAGCAGTGCCTGGCCGCCCTCTTCCCGGCCTGGTACTCGTGCCGCCGCCCACGCCACCTGACCACCTGCGTGTGTGCCCTCACCTGGGCCTGTTGCCTGCTGCTGCACCTGCTGCTCAGCGGTGCCTGCACCCAGTTCTTCGGGGAGCCCAGCCGCCACCTGTGCCGGACACTGTGGCTGGTAGCAGCGGTGCTGCTGGCTGTGCTGTGCTGCACCATGTGTGGGGCCAGCCTCATGCTGCTGCTGCAAGTGGAGCGAGGCCCCCAGCGGCCCCCGCCCCGGGGCTTCCCCACGCTCATCCTCCTGGCCGTCCTCCTCTTCCTCTTCTGCGGCCTGCCCTTCGGCATCTACTGGCTGTCCCGGAACCTGCTCTGGCACATCCCCCACTACTTCTACCACTTCAGCTTCCTCACGGCCGCCGTGTACTGCGCAGCCAAGCCCGTCGTCTACTTCTGCCTGGGCAGTGCCCAGGGCCGCAGGCTGCCCCTCCGGCTGGTCCTCCAGCGAGCGCTGGGAGACGAGGCTGAGCTGGGGGCCGTCAGGGAGACCTCCCGCCGGGGCCTGGTGGACATAGCAGCCTGAGACCTGGGGGCCCCGACCTGCAGCTGCAGCCCCCATGAGGCAGGAGGGTGACTTGGGGAAGGCGGTAGGGTCAGAGGCTGGGGCCAGCTGGACCTGGAGGAGGCCTTGATGGGTGGCCCGGTCATGTGCTGCCAAATCTGTGACCGTCGGTCCAGAGCACGAGGCTCCCCTGGGAGCAGCTGGAAAGGCGAGGTCTCCACATGCCCAGGCAGGTGGGCTGGGTCTCCAGGGAGAAGGCCCAGGAATGTGCATTTTTGGGAAACCTCCCCAATGGTTCATGCATTGGCACTCGAGAGCTGCTGCTGCTACCCATTCCGTGCTCAGCTGCAGTGAGGAGACCCCGGAAAGGAAGGAAGCAAGGCCAGACGCCAGGTGAGGGGCAGGTCCAGGCCCTCCCACAGCCCTCCTCCCTCCCACTCCAGCTTCCCCAGTGCTGCAGGGGCACCCACAGAGAACACAGCCATTCCCTCAGCTCGCCATGTCCCCTCTGTGGAAGCTAAATTGACCCTAAAATTCAAGACTGCCCAAAACTTGACCCCTTCCCCTGACAAACTGTGTCCAAAGCAGCCAGCAGCCTTTTTGACCCGGGTCCGTTACGTTGTCACGAGTTTTCAGCAGGAAATGCGGTGATACCGCAAAGCCACTCATTCTATCAGCATAAGGGTGTGCATTGATCAAAAGCTGTACCCCCAACCCCAGCACAGATGCTGTGAGGAAAAGCAGGGGCTGAGGCTTCTAGAAGGCTGTGGGGCTGTCCTTGGTCATCAGGCCGTTGCTCAAGGCCATGCCACCCAGACCTGGATGATGCAACCCTCACTCGGAGCTTCAGAAAAGCCGGCCCCATGGGTGACCCTGGATATTAGAGGATGCTCCCTGGATGGGTGGAGAGGCTCCTTCAGCCCTACCCAGCAGCCTGCAGCCCTGTCTCCCCACAGGACCCAGGCCTTCAGCAACTGGAAAGCTTCCCACTGGCCCTATACAAGGCAGTTCACCCGCCTCTGTCCTGAGCAGTCCCGCTCCAGAGGATCCCTCTAAGGAAGGAACCCAGGCTTCACCCCTCAATGGGTTTTGAGCTTCCCCTGAGTGCCGGGCCTGGCTGCCATCCAGGAGCATGTGCCAGGGGGTGCTAGAGCGGGGGCTTTGGAGCACACAGCCTGGGCTGAGCCCTGCTAGCCACCCCACTGTGCCGCTAAGGCCATCTCTGAACATCCCTATGCCTCTGCTTGCTCGTCTGTAAAATATGAGAACCCAGTTCTTTGAGTCTTTGAGACCTGTCCAGCCTCTTGTGAGCCCAAGAGAAATGTTTGTCGATTCTACTGCCACCAACGCCGCCATCCAAGTCCACAGTACAGTTCTTAGCCACAGACTAAGGCATCTGAGAGTGTTTTCTTTGATTTCTGCCTCCGGCCTCCATGCCTGGTGATGGAGGGACATTCCCTCTGGGCCATGACTGAGCCTGTCTCCCCTGAGTCTGGGTGTGAGTCGCAAATCCCTGGTCAGCACCCTGGAATCCGGCTCCACCATGGGGGCTGCACCGGGCCCCTCCCAGCCCACACAGTGTGTTCACCCCAGGCTCCCGCACATGCCCAGCAAGCCTGGGTCCAGGTATCCCTTGAGACTAGGAGCCCCAGGGGCTGGACCACCTCTCCTAGAGCACCTCCAGCCCCCACTTGGGGACTTACTTCCTCCCAAATGATCTCTGGCCCAGGATCTGGGCAGGGCCGTCTCTCCCCACCTCCCAAATGATCTCTGGCCCAGGGTCTGGGCAGGGCCCTCCCTCCCCACTTCCAGGACATGATTAGCAACTTCAGTTCCTTAGCTGGAAACGAGAACAGAAAGGGAAGTGGCGTGTCTGCAAATTCCGCTTTCAGCCCCAGGACATAAACTTCCCCCAAAACAAGAAAGAACCAGGAGGAAAAGCACAGATTCATCTCACGGACATGACCTCACCGTGGACACAATCCCGGGGAATCCTTGTAATAATGTAGGAAGGTGCTCCCACTCTACAGATGAGACCACCAAGGCTCAGAGGGGCAATGTGGCCACTCAGGACCACAAGAAAGCGGCAGAGCCAGAAGGTGACTCCCAGCACCACCCTCCCACCCCACACTCTCCCACCCCACACTGGACCATGGCTGGCTCAGCCCCACACTGGCTCCCCCAACCCTGGCCCCATCCCCACCCAGACCCCTTTGCTGCGTAAGGGTCCGGAGAGGTTGGGGACCGTTAGGATGCTCACTTCTTCCCGGAGAGCCTGCCCCCAGCGCCCAGGGGATTGGGGCGACTCTAGATTCCTCCTTATTAGTCCCTTCCTGAGGAGTCTGGGAAATGTGGCCTCATCTGAGGTCTCCATGGAAACTGGGCCCAGCCCGTCCCCACTCAAGCAGCTGGTGTGGCAGCAGGTATACGGCCTGATGGCCCAGGATGCTGGTGGGGTGTCCCCGTGGCCCCAGATCTGCCAGCTTAGCCTCCAGTTCTGTGGTCCCTGAGACCTCAGGACATTAGGACCATGTGGGCCGGTCTCCAAACTGGAGGCTGAGCTTCCGTGAAGGCTCCCACCTGCCCCTGCCTGGCCTGCGCTGCCTCTGACCTCCCCCGCTGCACCTCCTCTTCTGCTCCCAGAGCCACAAGGCCCCACCCTGCAGGACCCTGGCACCACGCTGCTCAAAGGTCACCTCCACCTGGGTCGCAGGCAAAGCTCCTCGGCCAGGGCCCCGTCCACCCCGTCCACCCGCACCCCTGGGCCCCTGCAGGGCTTCTGCAGCCAGCACAGAGTTCCCAAGAAGAGGCAGCTACTGCTGGGGGCAGCCAAAATTCCAGGGAGCCTGTGTAACCCGCTCTGTCCTCAGGGCCCAGGGAGGCTATCCGTGAGGCCTGTGTGTGTGAGGACAGGAGCAGAGCCAGGCCCCCGGCCAAGCATCCCCGTCCCCTCCCCAGCGCCCAGGTGCGAGTCTGTAAATCAGCCTGAGCTGCGTGGCGTCTTCACGGGGCGAGGCAGGCTCACTCAGCTGGCTCATTAGCTCACACGCTGGAAAAATAAAACCAAACATCACACCTAAAACGTGACCACGGCTTTAGTTTTGTTGTTCTCGTGAAATTGGTCAATTCTTCCACAGCCCTGACCCTTTTCCTCTGAAACACACCCCATCCGCCCGCCTTGATGGTGCCTGCACAATGCCCAGCTGCAGAGAGGGTACTCCTGGCAGCTCCTAAGGCCATGGGGTTTCCTGTCCCTTCAGCCTCCTGCTTTCCCACCACCCCATGTGTGGCCACTGAAGCACGTCAGACCTGCTTATTCTAATGAAGAGGTAATTTTCTTTTCAGCTGTTGGATCTCACTGGCAGGAGAGCCAACGCATTCTGAGTCATTACTCTGCCTTTGGCGCTGGGTCACACATGTAACATGCATGATGTCACATGAACTTCCCAAGTAGCCCACGGGAAACTGAGGCTTCGAGAGACTGAGAGGGCCTGGCAGGAGCCACCGCCGGACACAGCAGAGCCCAGTGCTGGCCGCCACCGAGGGGCTCTGGTTTCTAAGCTGGGTGCTCTCAGCCCGGAACCGTCTGTCCCCTGGTGGAAGGAGGGAGCAGCAGCCCCATGGGAGCCCCCAGCTCTGGGCCACACAAGACTCCGACCTGGGAAGAAGGAGGGAGGGAGGCAGAAGGAGGGCGGCCTCAAGTCCGGTCCACCAGCCTCCACTGCTCCCGGTACACCCTGTTCCACCCGGGTCTTCTTTTCTGTGTCTGAAGCTTTGGCATCTGAGGCCTTGAAGACCCCAAGGGACGGCCCTTCCCAGGGTCAGTCAATTGCTAGAGAGTGACAACACCTTCATGAGCTCACCTTTCAAATGCAGACCCATGCCCAGCCCCTCCTCTATCCGGCTCCCACACTCCCAGCCACTATCCCTGCCCTCATCACCCACCCCAGGGCCGGGTTCCAGACCACCAGGGACTGGCTCTAGGACCCAGAGCTCTGAAACTGTTCCAGCTGCCAACCCTAAACCCACTTACATTGGCTGCCTCGCCCACTCCTTCCTACAGAAACCATGAGGAAGCTCCGGTCCACATTTCCCCTCCCCTCTCCCTGTGCCTCCTGACCAGCCCGGTACTGCCCCACGTGGCCCCTGTGGGGTCGCCTCCCCTCCTCCTGGGAGCTATGAGTTAACAACCAGCTCTTCAACCGCAGCATCTCCTGATCTGGCGGCCTCGCCTATCTGAATAATAATAATAATGATACCTATATTAAAACACTCCCACTGTCGAGCTCCTCTGCAGACAGGCGGGGGTGAGGGTGAGCAGGACGCTGCTGGACACCCGGTTCCCACTCTCCACCTGCCCTGGGGGACCTGGAAAACCTTGTGTTCTCCCTTGGGCTGAGTCAGGCCGATGTTGTCCTGAAGGTCAGATAGGACGGTGGCATGGAAACCACATGAACAGAGACGGGTTCCTGGCGAACCGGCTGAATCCTGCGCTGTTCCTGCCTCCTCAGTGGCCCCCAGGCAGCCCCCACATAGATCACCACTGAGTCCCCACACACACCCGAGGTGATTAAACCATTGCCCACACTTTCAGACTGGGACACTGCCCAGGGCCACAGAGCTGCTGTAGGGTGAGCTGTGCAGAGTCGCCATGCAGCCCCGGCCCGCAGCGCAAACCATCAGACAAGCTCAGGATGGCCGTGTTCAGACAAACCACACTTGGGCGTCTGCACCACCTGGACAAGCAATTTAAGTTTCCGGCACCTTGGTTTCCCCGTCTGCGGGCAAGGATGACAAGGTCGCCATCTCAGACGGCGCTGTGGGGGCACGTGGGAGGCTCGGTGGAGTGGCCGGCGCTCACTCGGAGCGCTCACCCAAACGGTACCCGCGTGCCACCTGCCTTGCAGTCATTTCTTGTATCAGCCAGAACAAACAACCACAACCAGGTGGCTTCACACAGCAGGACTTTATTCTCTTGGTTACGGAGGACAGAAGTCTGAGGTCAAGGCGGTGGCAGGGCCGCGCTCCCCAAGGGCTCCAGGGGAAGGTGCGTCCTCATCTCTTCCAGCTCCTGGTGGCTCTGGCCCTCCTTGGCCTGTGGCTGTGTAACCCCTGCTGGCCTCCAACCTCACGTGGCCTCCCCCTGCTCTCCAGTGTCCCTCCTCTCCTTTCCTGTATAAGGACACTTGTCATTGGATTTAGGGCCCACACAGATACTCCAGGACGAGCTCATCTCAAAATCCGTGTATCTGCCAAGGCCCTTTTCCCCAGGAAGAGCTCGTGCACAGCTTCCAGCAACTGGGACATGGACACATCTTCTTAGGCCACCGTCGGCCATGACACGGATGGGGCAGGCATTGGCTCTGTCCTCCTTGCAACACCGGGAGCAGCTGCTCCCCCAGCGGAGGCTCCCTCCATGCATTCCACCTGCACCAGACGCCTCCCAGGTGAGAAAGTGGAAGCATGGCCTAGACGGTGGGCAAACACGAGAAGGGGCTGTGGGAGGGGTTAGGGGTGATGGAGAAACCATGGTTGGTGGCTGCCTGGGCCTGGCCGGGGCTGGCCGAGCTGCACAGGACGTCCTCCCTAAGAGCTTCACCCCAAGCTGCCTCAAACAACTGCCCTTGCCCAGCACAGTCTGAAGTGCCCAATAGAAAGCGGCCCGAGAAATTAGCCCATCCCACTCCCAGTGGCTCTTAGACAGGGGAAGCCCTCCATGGGCACAGGGTTGCGATTGCCGTTGGAGACCTGGGATAGGAGAGTGCTACCTGGGATAGAAGCTGGGCGCCTTGCCTGGCTTGAGGATCTGCGAGGGATCAAAACTCTTCACCTTGCGCACTGTGGCTGACGCTGAGCTCCCCATCCCACCTCCAATGGCGAGGCGGCCAGGAGGGACCCAGGCTGGTGGTCTCCCTCTGTGTGTCCCTCTGGGCCCCCGGCGACTGCAGGGGACCGGAGCTACCAACGAAGTTAATAGAGATGCTCGAAGTTTCACCCAAACAGGAGACAGGTAAGGAGGGCTTGGAGGGGCTAGTTGAAACAGGCCTGGACAGTGACCTCAGGGAGGAGGTGGAGCCGCGCCGGGAGAGGTCCCGGAGACCAGCGAGGGCCGGCATCTGGGGCAGAGCCGGCAGGCGGGGTGGCAGCAGGTGCCCCTGGGCCACACGAGCTGTGCTGTGCGTTTCAAAGCCATGTGCAACAATGCTGGGGGCTGGGCAGCCGGCAGGTACCCTCCTAGAGCTCCACAGGCTGCTGACTGGTGTTACAGAAGTGATTTTCGAAGCCCAGTCCATTTAAGAAATGTGAAGAGAAACAGCATCTTTACGACCAAATTTCTGGCTTGTGCTAACACACGCTGCACCCCACTCAGGAGCTGTGGAGCGCAGTCCACGGAAGGAAAAAGAACATCTCACTGTCCAGTGTTCTGCAGAGCAGAATGCAGAAAACAATTCGTCAACGGCTGGGAGCCCAGCCTCCGAGGCAGACAGATGGACAGTGAGGGGGTCTCCTTAGGAAGGGGTTGGGGCCGCCTCTACAGACCACCCACGGACGCACTGGTCGGCTGACCCATTAGGAGAGCCAGTCCCAAGCCTGGGCACCCAGACTTCCCGCTGTCCATAAACGGTCAGTCCAGTGAGAAGGGGAAACCAAGGCACAGAGAAGTTAGGTTATTCTCTCAAGGCCACACAGCCAGGACCCTGCCCACTGTTCTAGGCCCCCTGTGCCCACAGCCAACCAAAGACTGGCAGGAGCAGCCCAACATCAGTGGGGCAGCTAGAAAGTGGTCCAGCCTCACTGGGCACAGAGGGTCTCCATTCACCTGCTCCGTCCCCTCCACGCACCAGGTGAGGTGGGAGCAGGTGGAAGACACTGGCCTGGGAATGTGCCTTCAGTTCCCCATGCCAGAGATGCTGAGGAGGAAGGAAAGGCCGGCCCACACTAACAACTCTTTGTTTTAGCTCATTCCTGCAATTCCTGTGAACAGTGCCACACCCTGCCACTTCTAGGGAACTGGCCGGATGTCCTCTGTCCAGCCAGATGGGTCCCAGAGGACATGAAAGGATTTAGGGACCAGGAGGAGCCTCCAGGCAATGAGTGCTGGTCTGAGCAAAGAAGGGCCCGAGAGAGCTGAGGGCAGCCTCGTCACAGGTGAGAAGGCTCTGTCTGCCCCCACCGCACCCCCCAGGTGAGGCACTGGCACCCTCCTCTGCCCTCCGTAGTGGCCCCTGCTCTCAGCCTGGGGCTGGCTGGGAAGTTTGGATTTCCTTTGGGAAGGGAAGGTAGGGCAGGATGGTGGTGGGAATGCTGGCTGAGTTGAAACGTGTGGACACTAGAGCTCGAGGGCATTGCTGGAGCGGGCCAGGCAGGTGAACCTGTTCTAATAAAAATGAAGATGCCCCCTCCTGCCACCATGCCACTCCTCTCTGTAACTCTCTTTCCAGGAACAGAGCCCACCCTCACCCCAGCACGGGGGCCCGAGCACCGGCCTCACCCCCAGCCCTCAGACTCTGAGCCGGAGCCAGAGCACAGCCAGGAGAGTCTGGTTACCTCCCCGGGGAAATTGAGGCTCAGAGAGGGGAGGTGTGTGCCCACCCCACCACCCCACCCCCAGTCACCACGGTCACCACCACAAGCCAGGGTCCGGCCGAGGTCTCCCACTCCCCCTGACTGGGCTCGGAGGACAGGCCACCATCACCGTGTGCCTGGCCACGGCAAGGCACAGGAGCCGAGGCCCGAGCCGCACTCCCCACCCTCCGACTAGGGGCAAGGACAAGCACAAAGAAGGTGCTGGGGGATGCTCGGGCATGAGGCAGGGGACTCACGGGGGCCGGAGGAAGCTGCAGGAGGTTGCAGGTCCCTGAGAAGGAGTCAAACCTTGAAGTAGGGCAGGACCTGGGTCAGGCAAGAGGTATTGAGCAGGATCTGGGTCAGGGAAGAGGTATTGAGGGCTGTCTGGGCTGGGGACACAGCCCAGGCAAAGGTGTGACAGACAGGGAGGTGTGTGTTGGCAGCTAGATCGCTCTCTGTCTGTCTGTCTGTCTCTCTGTCTCTGTCTCTCAATGTCTGTCTACATCTCTCTGTCTCTCTCTATCTCTCTTCTCTCCCGTGTCTCTCACCGCTGATGCCCTCGCTGCTGAGCCTGGGTCCTGATGCATCTCCCAGGACTAAGAACAGGACCCGTGTGGATCCTGGGGTTGGAGGGATGGCTGGAAAGGGAAGGGCTGCTCTGAGACCCTCTGCCTTTCAGTGCAGCTTCGTATGGCCAATCTCTCGCGCTCTGAGAACATCTGAGAACTTCCTCGGCCTCGCTCCTTGCAAATGGCCGCTTGTATCTGCCCCTCCCCTTGTGTTAGCGGCTCCTGGAGAGGCCCTCTGGCCCTGCCACTATCACCAAAGCCCCTCCCTTGGTTTGAGGCTTCAGAGCAGCCTCCTGAGTGCACCAAGTGCACCGCCGGCAGCATGAGCCCCGGAATTCAGCCTCTGCTTAGGCCAGGAGTGCACAGGGAAGGCTGGGGGCTCCCTCCAACTCCTCACACCACATCTTCCCTCCTCCCTCCTCCCTCCTCCTCAGGCCACCTGAAGCCTCTGCCTTTGGGCACCTCCCTGGACACCTCCAGAGACGCTCCGGGGAGAGGACTTTGCCAGCAGGCTGGTCTAGGCTCACCAGGTAGGAGCCCCATGGGGGTCCACCGTGGAGAAGCTCCCACCTCTGGGGGAAGAGGAAGGCCCCGCACGTGGGTTCCCCATGCACGTCCCCTCTGTCTGCAGAGCCTTCCCTGGCACATGGTGGAGGGTGCAGCGTCGCCCTCACCACATCCATGAGGGATGCGGACATCTTTTGAGCACGTTAGTGCACCGTGCCAGGAGCCCAGGGCCTGCCCGCAGGCATGGGGAGGCGTTAGGCACACTTGACCTGAGGTGCAGAGGGCTGAGCCCCGGCTGAGGTCCCGCCGCTGGGAAGGGAGGTCCAGGGCCTGCAGCCAGAGGGCATCTGCAGGGCCATGGATGCCACTCCCTGTGCCCCCAGCGGGGGCACAAAAGATGCCCGAGGACCATGTCTGTCTCCCTCTTGCAGGTCCCTCACCAGCACCCTCTGAGCCGGCCAGGATGTTCGGGCTGTTCAGCCTCTGGAAAACCTTTGACAGCGTGGTCTTCTACCTCACGCTGATCGTGGGCCTTGGGGGACTGGTAGGTAACGGGCTGGTGCTCTGGAACCTCGGCTTCCACATCAAGAAGGGCCCCTTCTCTGTCTACCTGCTGCACCTGGCCGCCGCCGACTTCCTGTTCCTCTCCTGCCACATGGGCTTCTCCGTGGCTCAGGCTGCCCTGGATGCCCAGGACACGCTCTACTTCGTGCTCACCTTCCTGTGGTTCGCGGTGGGGCTCGGGCTGCTGGCGGCCTTCAACGTGGAACGCTGCCTCTCCAACCTCTTCCCCACCTGCTACCAGGGCTGCCGGCCCAGACACGCCTCGGCCATCCTCTGCGCCCTGGTGTGGGCCCTGACCCTGCCGGCCGTGCTGCTGCCCGCCAACGCCTGTGGCCTGCTGCACAACAGCACCGGCCCCCTGGTCTGCCTGCGCTACCACGTGGCCAGCGTCATCTGGCTCCTGGTGCTGGCCTGCGTGGCCTGCACGGCTGGCGTGGTCCTCTTTGTCTGGGTGACCTGCTGCTCCACACGCCCGCGACCCAGGCTCTACGGCATCGTCCTGGGCGCGCTGTTCCTGTTCTTCTTCTGTGGCCTGCCCTTGGTCCTCTACTGGAGCCTGCAGCCCCTGCTGAACTTCCTGCTGCCCATGTTTTTACCGCTGGCCACGCTGCTGGCCTGCATCAACAGCAGCTCCAAGCCCCTCATCTACTTGGCGTCGGGCCGACAGCCCGGGAAGCGGGAGCCACTGCGGGTGGTCCTGCGGAGGGCCCTGGGGGAGGGTGCCGAGCTGGGTGCCAGGGGACAGTCCCTGCCCATGGGCCTCCTATAAGTGGGCTTGCCCCACCCACAGGGCCTTCCAGGAAGTGCCCACCCCACACCCAGATGCTTCCAGGACCGGGAGGAGCCCCACCCACCACCTAGCTCTTACCCTGAGCACCCAAGGGCTGGACACAGCTGGGGAGACTTGGTCCTGACCACCCCCTGGCCAGGCCTGCTGAGGATGAGGGAGGCAGGAAAATGGAGCTGGAGAGAGGTCGGGCAAGGTGGGAGAAAGGAGAAGCCTCCTGATAGGGGTGAGAACGGGCACCACGCCCCCAGGCCCAGCCCAGATCCCCTCACCCGGCCCCTCTCCACCCTGCTGCACCTCAGTCACAGGGGAGAAAACTGCGAAGTAAAACAGCCAGCCCCCAGCCCACAGTGGCCGGATTGGAACTCAGGCTTCTGGACACCTGGGCTAGGTGGGCGCTGTCCATGCCACCTGCTGGCTGAGACTCTGATTCTCCCACTACAGAGTTGGGGTGGAACTACTACTTACTCCCCGCCCCGCTCAGCCATCATTGTCCTGCCCGCCCCACGGGGACCACACCCAGGGCTCTGTCCCCCTCTCTGAGGCCCCAGGACGGGCAGATGACTGATGTCACCAGCAGAAGCCACCAGGTGGTGCTGTTTCTGTACAGAACAGACCCAGCCTCGTGGGCCGGCGGACACAGGAGCCTCCATCCCCTCGGTCCGCTCCCATCCCCTCGGTCCGCTCCCATCCCCTCGGTCCGCTCCCATCCCCTCGGTCCGCTCCCATCCCCTCCCACACTGGTCCCCACCAGGCCTCTCCTGAGTCCCCAGGGCCATCTGCTCTCTGCGGGATTGCTCAAGTCTCCCACCTCTGTTTTCACCCTCCCTCCTCAGCCCTGGGACATCTGGAGCTTTTGCCCCCAGGGTTTGCTTTGGAGAGAGAGAGAGAGAGAGAGAAAGAGAGAGAAAGGAAGGAAAAGAGAGAGAGAGAGGAGGTGAAGCCAAATTTCCAAAGCACAAACCATTTGATGTGTTTTCTGACCATGAAATAAAATACTTTCTGGTCAGTGTTAAAACATTCAAGCTCTGTAGAAAATACTAAAAAGATAAATCGCCGAAATATTTTTCCACTCAGAGGGGACATTTTTTATGAAAAGCACTCCAGTCATGTATTTTTTTTTAATAAAGACCAGCAGGAATTTTCTTTTTGCCCAAAGGAAAGCACTCAATGGGTGCTATTGGTGCCGGGTGGGACATTCTGCAGCTGCCTTTGAATAAAGTTGTTCTTTTTCCACTAGAAAAGTAATATGTTGCTCATTTATGGAAACCTTGAAGAACCTTAAAAACTGGAAAGAAAAAAAGCTTACATGTAGTCCCTCAACCCAGAGGCATGCGCCTTTGCTGGGTTTTCTTCCTTCCCCGGGATAAACGTGTTCTGGCCACACCAAGTCCCCTGACCCCTGCCCACTGCCAGTTCTCCTTAGACCGTGCCCTCAGGACAGGCAGCTCAGCAGGGAGTGTGGGTGCTGTTTGTTGGTCTAAAGGCCATCTAGGGGGCTCAGGAGGAGGAGAGTGTGGGCATTGTTAGTCTAAAGGCCATCTGGGGAGCTCAGGAGGATGGGAAAACCTGAGCCCTGCTGGCCAGGGGAGGCTTAGGCTTTGAGGGGCAGGGTGGGAGGGGTTGTTCATTCTTGTGACACTTCACACAAGACCCCAGGAAACATGTGGCCTCCTTCCTGAAAGACCTGGAAATGGGATAAGGGTGGGGACAGTTTCAGAGGTGACACCTACAGGACCCGTTCCATCCTCCCAGCCCAGGAAATAGCTGCAGGGCCCCCCGTGGGGCCATCCATCTGTGTACAGCAGGACAGGAAGGTGTCTGGCTGCTGATGGTGTCTGGAGCACATGACAAACAGCCCAGTCTAGACAGATGGAGAGCAAGGGGCCTCTGCCCCGGCACCCACTGCTAAGCCCAGAGACAACCAGGTCACGTTCTGGACCTGGAGAAGCTACAGCCACATGGAAGGATAAGGCTGCCTTGGGCTGGTCTGGGTCCAGGCAGCCGCAAAAGCTGGACTACAGCCCGGGCAGAGCTTCACTCCAGTCCTGCCCGCTCTTCTCAGGCTGGGTGACCTCCAGCGTGTCACCTGACTGCTCTGAGCCCAGGTCTGTGAGAGACGTCAGGGCAAGGTCTCCTTGCCCGCATGGCAGGGATCCAGGCCTCCATAGAGGGCGGCCCGCCCAAACCTTCAAGACCAGATGCATCGCCTGGCCCGCCTCTGCAGAACTCCAGGTGTGTCCCGCCCGCCCTGACCTTGGCACACCCACCTCGCTGCCTTCTGGTGTCCCTGCCCCTGGCACCGTCTTGCTCAGCCTTCAGGGACCCGTCCTTGTGACTGTCTGTCCTGTTCTGTGATGCCCGGGGCTTCCTGGCAGCAGATGCCGAATTCTCAGCTCCTCTAGTGTGCACTGCCCCGTCAGTGCCCACAGTGACCACTGTGTCCAGCAGCCCCCACCCCTGACCAGCACAGTCCATTGTGTCATGTGCTTCCCACCCCTGCTTATTCGCTCCTGAGTTTGCCTCTTTAGTGTCTGTGTCTCCCTAGAAGGGGAGCTCCATGAGGGCACAGAGCCTGCAGCTGACTTGCTGCTGTCTCCCTGGGACTGGCAGGTAAAGTGGCTTGATGAGTTCTTGTCAAATGGAGGGACAAGCAGATGGATGGATAAGTGGATGGATGGATAAGTGGGTGGATAGATGGATGGATAAGTGGGTGGGTGGGTGGATGGATGGATGGATGGATGGATGGATGGATGGATGGATGGACCATTGAAAGAGATATGGCCAAATGAATAAATGATGTGGTTAAGATAGAGTATAGTTAAGTGGAATCAGACCAGGCTGGTCCTGGATTCTGGAAGCTTCCTGGCCACTCTTGTCCTGATCTCTCACCTGACAGCTGAACGGATCATCAGAGGAGGGGCCCAGGTTTTCTCACAGCAGAGTCCAGTACTCCAGGCCCTCTGCCTCCCTTTTGGGTTCACAAACATCACTAAGTCAGCTCCGTGCTGGGCACCCGGCCTAGGGCTTGAGATGTGGACCCACCATGCTATGACCCCTGTCCCCAGAGAGCTTGACGTCTGGAGAAGAGACAGACACAAACATAATGCAAAGACAGCGTGCTGAGGGTGCACGAGGTGTACAGAAGCCTTAAGGAGCTGCCATTTGTCCCAGCTCACCCTCAGTACTTCCAGTTCATGGCTGTGCCCGTGGCCTTAGTGCCCCCTTTACTGGCGAGGGCCCAGTTGGACGTCAAATCATCCAGTGGCCCTAATGTTAGAGGAGCAGGAGGGTCACATGTCCCCACTCAGAACGCAGGGGAGGCTTCCCGGAAGTGTGGTGTCTGCGCCTTCCAAGGGCAGTGTGGGTGCGGAGGAAGGGGTGACCGTCTCAAGCACAGTCAGGTCAGTCTAAGAAGAACCTTGAAGGGAAGGCAGGACCCTCCCAGGGAAACGGAGCCAAGGCAGGGTAAGGTACAGAGGCGCAACCCGGGCGCCATGAAGAAGAAGGAACCCCGATGCCAGAGGGCGGTGAGGAAGCTGAGGCAGACAAAGACACAGAGCGGAGCTGAGACAGGGCAGTGACGAGGGGCATGGCCTTAAAGGGCTGGGACGAGGGGCGTGGCTTTAAAGGGCTGTGACGAGGGGCGTGGCTTAAAGGGCTGCGACGAGGGGCGTGGCTTTAAAGGGTTGTGATGAGGGGCGTGGCTTTCCCTCGGTTGCTCTGCGGGGGATTGCAAATGGATTTAAGCAGGAGAGGGATGATATCAGACGTACATGAAAGACATAAAACTGACAACTGAGAGGGGACCAGGCAGCGGGGGTGGGGGTCCAGGCTGAGCAGGGGACACACAGGAAGTTGCTGCCGCTATGCAGGGAAGACGGAAGAGCTGGTGCAGCCTCCAAAGAGAACAATGGCGGGAAGGCTGCAGGGGAGGATCTGAGGGCTGGGAGGAAGAGGTAGCCTAGAATTTGCAGTGGAACAAGGTCAGATCAGGAAAGGAAGAAGTCGGGAGACTTCACAGAGGGGAAGGGTAGGAAAATAAAACACAGGCACCTGCCAAGAAGAACAGAAGGACCAGGATCCTGAGAGGGGGCTGTGGATCCTGAGACGGGGCTGTGGATCCTGGTGGGGGTCGTGGATCCTGGGAGGGGATCGTGGATCCTGGGATGGGAACAGGGGCGTATCACGCATGTAAAAAGGACTCCCAGGGGCCGATGGGTAAACTCCCAGGTTTACATTTCCTGTGTTCATCTCAAATTAAATGTAGATGGTGAGAAATGATGATCAAAGTTCATTTTGTCTGTTTCTTTCCCACGCACATCCAGTTGTTCTGGTAAAACCCCTTTCCCGTTGGATTGCGTTGGCATCTGTATTGTGAATCAACTGATTGTATAGGGTGGGTTGACTTCTGGACTCTATTCTGTTGACTGCTCTATTTCACTGTCCTTCTATCAATACCACACTGTCTTCACTACTGCAGCTTTACATTAAGTTACGATATCAAGTGGTGTTACTCTTACACTTTTATATTTCTTCTTCAAGATTTACATTTCCATATAAATTTCAGAATCAGCTTGACAGTTTATCCAAATGTCTACTGGTTTTGACTGGGATCGCATTTACTCTATTCAGTTACTCTGGATCAATTTATGGAGAACGGACATCTTTGCAACACTGAGTTTACCAATTTATGAACATTGTTTTTCTCTGTTTATTGTGGTCTTCTTCATTTCTGTCTCTTCTAGTTTTCATTATAGGTGTGTTATACATTTCTAGTAAAATGTTTTGCTAGTTATTTAAGGCTTCTCAATGCTATGTAAAAATAGTCTTTTATTTGCTTTTTCCAATTGTTCATTGATAGTTTGTATATTTTTATATATTGATAGTTTGTATTATTTTTGTATATTGACTTTGATTTTTTTATATTTATCTAACAGCTATCCTGTGAACTTGCTAAATTAACTTATTCTAATAGTCTTTTTGAAAACTGCTTAGGATTTTTTATGTATACAATCAAATCATTTGCATGACATGAAATAATTATTATAAATCATGAATAATTATAAATAATAATTTAAAATGACACATGATTAATAGTTATAAATATAAGAGTTAGGAAATTTTAATAATTAATATTACACATGATTAATAGTTATTATAAATAATAATAACTAGAAATAATTTTACTAATTCATTTCTGGTCTTTGCACTTTTTGTTCTTTGCTTTATGTCACTCATTAAGACCTCCCATACAATGTTAATAGACACAGTAAAAGTGGACATCCTCACCTCATTCCCAGCCTTTCAGGAAAGTGCTCAGTATTTTGCCATTAAACATATTAGCTGCAGGTTTTTTGTTTGTGCCCCTCATCGTAGTGATATGATTCCTATCTAGTCCCAATTTTCTGACTTCTTTTCATCACACATAGGTATTGAATTGCATCAGCTTTTTTTCCTTCATTTATAAAGGCGACTATACAGTTTGTCTTTGTTAGTCTGTTAATGGGAGGAATTACATTGATTTATCTTCAAATGTTAACTTTGTATTCCTTGGATAGTCCCCGTCACATGTGTCCATGTGAAGAGACCACCAAACGGGCTTTGTGTGAGCAATAAAGCTTTTTAATCACCTGGGTGCAGGCGGACTGAGTCCAAAAAAGGAGTCAGCAAAGGGAGATAGGAGTGGGGCAGTTTTATAGGATTTGGGTAGGTAGTGGAAGATTACAGTTAAAGGGGGTTGTTCTCTTGCAGGCAGAGACAGGGGTCACAAGGTGCAGGGTAGGGAGATCTTGAGACTCATTGTCCAGGAGAAGAATATCACAAGGTCGATTGATTAGTTGGGGTGGGGCAGGAACAAATCACCATGGTGGAATGTCATCAGTTAAGGCAGGAACTGGCTATTCTCACTTCTTTTGTGGATCTTCAGTTGCTTCAGGCCATCGGGATGCATATGCAGGTCACAGGGGATATGATGGCTTAGCTTGGGCTCAGAGGCCTGACAATCCCCATTTGGCCATGACGTATTATCCTTCTTATATATTGGTGGATTTGATTTATGAATATATATATATATATACACACATTTTTTTTTTTGAGATGGAGTCTCGCTCTGTTGCCCAGGCTGGAGTGCAGTGGCACGATCTTGGCTCATTGCAAACTCTGTCTCCTGGATTCACAGCGTTCTCCTGCCTCAGCCTCCTGAGTAGCTGGGACTACAGGTGCCCACCACCACGCCCGGCTAATTTTTTGTATTTTTAGTAAAGACAGGGTTTCACCGTGGTCTTGATCTCCTGACCTCATGATCCGCCCGCCTCAGCCTCCCAAAGTGCTGGGATTACAGGTGTGAGCCACTGCGCCCGGCCAATTTATGAACATTTTGATATGGGGAGCATTTGTGTTCACAAGAGAGGTTGCTGTCTCATTTATTTTCTAGTAATGTTCTCTTCAGGTTTGGGCATCAGTTATTTCCTCTTGGGCTCAACTCTGTGTAAGACTTTAGATAAAGCCAATATTATTTCACCGGTGAAGCCAACTGAGTTTTTGTGAACAGGTTCTAAAACACAATTTCAATTTCTTTAACAAATATAGGGCTATTCAGATTCTCTTTTTCTTCTTGTGTCAGTTTTGTTTTTCAAGAAATTTGTCTGCTTTATTTTACCTGAGTTTGAATTTGTTAGCATAAACTTGCATACAATATCCCCTTATTAATCTTTTATTGTCTATCAAATTCACATATCTCTTTTTTATTTTTACTATGGGTACTTTGCATTTTCTCCTGATAATTCTCATTAAGGCCTTATCAATTTTAGTAATTTTTTCATAGAACCAACTTTTATTGATTTTTCCTATAGTGTTCATCTGTTTTCTATTTAATTAATTTCTGTTTATATATATTTATGATGTCTTTCCTTCTAAATCGTGAAAGTCAAATTTGTTCTTCTTTTTCTAGCTTTTTGAGTTAAGCAGCTTAGACAATTTTTTAAAAATCTTTTCTTGTAGACTTCCTAATGCTCCCTACCAAGATGTTCACCCACTTGTAATATAGAAACACTCCATATGAAAGCATAGATTACCAGAATAGGCATTTTTTTCATGATGCAACAATATGCTGCCTACAAGAGACACATTTTAGATTCAAAGGCACAAATAAGTTAAATGCAGAAAGATATAAAATGAGGCTGGTCACAATGGTTTATGCCTGTAATCCCAGCACTTTGGGAAGCCAACACAAGAGGATCACTTGAGCTCAGGAGTTTGAGACCAGCCTGGGCAACACAGTGAGACCTTGTCACTACAAAAAATAAAAAATTCACCAGATGCAGTGGTGCACACCTGTAGCCCCAGCTGCTTGGGAGACTGAGGCCAGAGGATCCCTTGAGCCCAGGAGATCAAGACTGCAGTGAGCTGTGATTACACCACTGCACTCCAGCCTGTCTCGATAAATTTTTATTTCTATGTATTTATTTATTTATGTTTTGAGCTGGAGTCTTGCTCTGTTGCCAAGCTGGAGTGCAGTGGTGCAATCTCAGCTCACTGCAATCTTCACCTCCTGGGTTCAGGTGACTCTCCTGCCTCAGCCTCCCAAGTAGCTAGGACTACAGGCATGTGCCACCACAGCCAACTAATTTTTGTATTTTTAGTAGAGACGGGATTTCACCATGTTGTTCAGGATGGTCTCTACCTCTTGACCTCATGTTCCAACCGCCTTGGCCTCCCAAAGTGCTGGGATTACAGGCAGATATAAAATGATATTCCATGTAAATAACAACCAAAAGAGAGCTGAAATGGCTATAATAATATCAGACTAAATAAACTTTAAGTAAAAAAATTGTTACTAGAGACACATAAGGACTTTCTACCATCATAAAAGCATCAGTCCATCAAGAGATACCACAACTATAAACATATATGCTTGTGGTAGGCTAAAAACAAAGCCCCCTTAAAACCTATCCATGTCCTAACCCCTGTAACCTGTGAATGTGACTTTCTATGACAAAAGTGACTTTGTAGATATGATTAAATTAAGGCCCTTGAGATGGATAGATGATATTAGATTATCTGGGTGGGCCCAAGGTAACCGCAGGCATCCTTGTAAGAGGGAGGCAGGAGACCAGGGTTAGTAGGAGGAGATGTGACGATGGAAGAAAGAGGCTGGAGTGATGTAAGGACAGGGTTATGAGCCAAGGAAGGCAAGCAGCCTCTGGAAGCTGGAAAAGCAAAGAAGAGACCCTCCCCTAGAGCTTCCAGAGGGAGTGCGGCCCCATGGACTCCCTGGTTTTAACCCGGTGAGACTGGTTTTTTCAGACTGCTGACCTCCAGGGCTGTTAGATGATAAAGGCATGTTGTTTTAAGCCATTGAGTTTGTGGTCATTTGTGACATCAGTAACAGGAAATTCATACAGACCATGTCCCTTCCAGCTTGTCTTCTTTTATTTGCTCTCCTGTATCTTCAAACAGTTGCTTTTGATTCTTCCCAGAGTTGACAGTTATTTAATAACAGCAGGGCTGCTCTGATGTCAGCTACCCTACCATTACCAGAAACAGAACTCGAGTTACCCTTTCTAAAATGAAAAGGATATTTTTGACTTCCAAAGCATGTGGGTCTCCAAGGGTTTGCAAATCTGTACCTATCTTATAGGATGTGTGAGAGTTAAATGAGAGAATTCACTGCACAGGTGGGTTACAGGAAGCTGGCATGAACTGAGCCTTCAGGCATGCTAGTTATGGTCAGAAGAATAAAAGGGGGTCATCCAGGCCTACGATTTATAGGTGGATCCACAGGACTTAATGACAGGCTGGGTTTAGGGGTGCCTTGTACAGGCTGCACCTGGAACGTCCTCCCGTTCCCTTCTCCTTGTCTGTCCGTGCCTCCTCCTCCAAGCAGCCACACTGCCAAGTCAGTTTTTTCCTTCTGCAGACATGGAAGAAAGTATGTAAGCACAGTCCCAGGCAGGAGCTAAGAGTTTGCAGAATAAATAGATACTGGATCTGGAGGGAAACTGTTCTGAGGTCCAGGGAGGCCCCGCACCATTCCACCTGCCTGCCCTGCCTTGCACTGCATCCTGGCATCCCACCTACTGGCTGAGCTTAGCCAGCCAAAGCTTCCCAGAGACCCATATGTCTGCACTGGATTCTCCTCCAATAGCTACAGGCCCCACAGCAGCGGCCCTGAGTAAAGACCCAACTCCTCCAAATTGTGTGGAACTGCTGCCAGAAGATATTTCATACCTCGAGACCACCTGGCATCCCTAGTGAGCATCACAGAGACCCTGCTTGGCCAGAGAGCTCACCAGATGCATCACAGCAAAGGGCAGGCCCTCACGGGCCATCCCCCTGGGTCAGAGGTCAGCAACAGTTGACCTGCAGACCAAACCAGTGGAGCCTGCAGATGCGCTTGGCTGGCATTCAGTGATTAAAGTCTTTTGGCGTTTGTTGCCAGCACTGAACAATAAGAAGATTCTACATTAAAATCCAGCTTTCTAGCCCTCCAGAACATCAGAAGCTGGCAAACCTGGCCCTCAATGCCACCTGGCCACAAAGGAGGGGTTGGAGAGAGTCTGGGGCTTCAGGCAGGCATGCGCTCTACCCCCATGAGCCCTTCTCTACTGTCATCCTGAGTCCCAGGTCAGCCATCACGGCACCACACTGTTCATTTCTAGATTGAAGATAAAATTGAGTGGGTTTTTTGCCACCGTTTTTTGTGAGAATAGGGAAAAACAGATTCAGAAGCCTCTTGTTTCAGGAAAAAATTGGAGCTGGCCTATTTCTTTGTGGATGAAATGAGTAGGTAACAAGACGTGTCTGGCACCGAGTTCCCCTGCCAGGATAAGAATTAATCCCCCTTGGTCTGGACCCCATCCTTCTGCAATGGAGAAACTGAGGCCCAGGCAGGGTGAGACCGGCCCAAGGTCACACAGCCAAACAGCAGCTCAGCAGCGGTGCCTGGGGACCCGGTGGCACCCACAGTCTCCTCTGATGGGTATGTGAGCACATCTGTAATGCTCAGAGCCACACACCCCAGGGCTCTGACGAGGACTTTGTTTCAGTCTCCCAGGGCCTGAGGATTCTAGTGGACTCAGGCCTCTTAGAGATGTGCTGTCCCAGCGCTATCCCCCAGACAAACTTGTGGGGCTCCAGCAAGGGTGGCAGATGGCCTGTGGCTGGGCTAATGGCCTGGAAAAGGCTGCCCGCAGGAGGAGGGAGGCGGCTGCAGAGACACAATATAAGAATACTTGACAGTTTCCTGTAGGGAGCCAGGCCCAGTCTCGCCAAAGAGGCCGGGAACCCGGAGCAGACAGATGGAGCTGTCCCCTCTGAAGCCAGCCAGGCTGGCCGTGCAAGGCTTCCTCCTCGTCAGCATGTCATCACGAAGCTGTTCAGCATATGCACAAGGAGGGGGGCCACACCCTGCACAGTGTGGCCTTTTGAAGCTGATTTGCAGATAGAGCTATCCACGTTCCCAAAATATTGCCTCCACTGTCCTTCATGAGAAATTCCACCTTTAGCATCACACTTTTGGGGTAAGGTGAGATAGACGGAGCTACCAAATTAGAGAGCTAAATGGCAGGTCCCACACATGGACTGGGACCAGGGCTGGCCAGAAACCATGAAGTGGAAAGACCAGGTTTTCAAAGTGCCACCCCCGTTGCTGTGCTGAGAGGTAGTGGGGGACCAACTAGGCCTCCAGGAAAGCCCAGCGTCAGTGATGCCACCTCACACCAGGTGCCTGACATAGCACCCATTTCTCTTATCATCTTATCTTCACCATCACCATCCTCACCATCACCATCCTCAACATCACCATCATCACCATCACCACCACCACCATTATTTCCATCACCATCATCATTACTACCATTATCACTATCACCATCACCATCATCATCACCACCACCATCATCATTTCCATCACCATCATCATTACTACCATTATCACCATCACCATCATCACCATCACCACCACCATCGTCATCATTTCCATCACCATCATCATTACTACCATTATCACCATCACCATCATCACCATCACCATCATCACCATCACCATCATCATCACCATCATAATTACTATCATTATCACCATCACCATCGTCACCACCACCACCATCATCATTTCCATCACCATCATCATTACTACCATTATCACCATCACCATCACCATCATCATCACCACTGCCATCATCACCATCACCACCACCATCATCACCATCACCACCATCATCACCATCACCACCATCACCACCATCATCATCATCACCATCATCACCATCACCATCCTCAACATCACCATCACCATCACCACCACCATTATCATCATTTCCATCACCATCATCATTACTACCATTATCACCATCACCATCATCATTTCCATCACTATCATCATTACTACCATTATCACCATCACCATCATTATCACCACCGCCATCATCACTATCACCACCACCATCACCATCATCACCATTACCACCATCATCACCATCATCACCATCACCACCATCATCATCACCGTCATCACCATCATCACCGCCACCACCATCATCACCATCATCACCATCACCACTATCACCATCATCACCATCACCACCACCATCATCATCACCATCATTACCATCACCACCATCATCATCACCATCATCATCATCACCACCATCAACATCATCACCATCATCATCATCATTACCACCATCACCACCATCATCACCATCATCACCATCACCACCATCATCATCACCGTCATCACCATCATCACCACCACCACCATCACCATCATCACCATCACCACCATCACCATCATCACCATCACCACCATCACCATCATCACCATCACCACCATCATCATCATCACCATCATCACCATCACCACCATCATCATCATCATCATTATCACCATCACTATCACCACCATTATCACCATCACCATCATCACCATTATCATCAACATCACCATCACCACCATCATCATCACCATCACCACCATCACCATCAACATCATCATCACCATCATCATAACCACCACCATCACCACCACCATCATCATCATCACCATCATCACTATCATCACCATCACCATCACCACCATCACCACCATCATCATCATCACCATCATCATCACCATCATCATCATCTTCACCATCATAATCATCATCACCACCACCATCACCATCATCACCATCACCATCATCACCACCACCATCACCGTCATCACCATCACAACCATCACCACCATCATCACCATCATCACCATCACCACCATCATCACCATCATCATCACCATGACCACCACCATCATCGTCATCATTATCACCATCACCATCACCACCATTATCACCATCACCATCATCACCATTATCATCATCAACATGATCACCATCACCACCATTATCATCACCATCATCAGTACCATCACCATCAACATCATCACCACCATCACTATCATCATCACCATCACCATTATCACCACCATCACCATAACCATCATCATCATTATCACTCCTCCTCCTTCTCCACATCCTCCTCAAAGTATTCCCAACTCTCTGCCAAGGAAGAAGGGATGAGGGAGAAAACAAGCCACCCATACCTCCTCCACACTCCACGCCTCAGCCCACAGCCAGCCCTACACCACTCTCCATGCACCTTGGCGCACGCTCTTCACACCTGAGAAACCTCCTCTACTGGGCAGGTCTCCAAATTCCTCAGTTTTGACGCCATCAGTCTCTACATCCTGCCTTGAGAGCAGCCTCCCTGGCAGGTGTACTCACTGAGCTTGTTTCCAAGCTCAGGAGCGCCTGGAGTCAGGGGCCATGTTTCTACCTTGGGGCTCCCAGGACTGGGTGCAGGACTGCCAGGGGTTCAACCACTGCCCAACAGAAGTGGGGCAGGGGAGAGAGAGAAGGGGATGAGAGGGAGGTGAGAGGAGGCAGGGGATGGAGCCAGGGAAATGAAAAGGGAAGCCGGGGAGAAGGGATGGGGAAGGAAGGGGGAGGAAGGAGAGGAGAGAATCACGGAGAAAGGGAGGGGACAGAAAGGAAGGAAGGGAGGAGTGTGGAAGTCAAGAAGGAAGGAGGGGAGGGGAGAAAGGGAGGGGACAAGGTGCCTGAAGAATAGACCAAATATTCGCTCTTGGCTCAGACTCATAAATTCCCTGGAAAGTGAAAACTTCCCAAGCCACAAGCAGCCTGACTAAGGGCCACTGACAAATCCTGGGGCTCTCTGAGACTGGTTTCATTCTCCGCTACAGAGAGAATAAAATGTCTGCTCAGCTGAATAAAAGGAAACCCAAATCACAGTGAATCTCCCTGTCATCGCCTGTTCGTGAGACTGGCAGTTTTTCTCTGTTCCTCGATAAACTAAATGCATCCTCTGTGTCCATCGAACCATGGAGGACACTGGCCAAAGTCCATTGCAAGAACTTCCAACTCTGGATCTCAGGGCCAGCGAGCCCTGGAGAAAGCCACACTGCAAGCAGCTCCCGGCCCCAGGACCTGCCACAGAGTTCCCATGGTTGCAGTGGGTATGAAAAGGTGCAGGATGGGGCAGCTGTGCTGTGTGTGCGGTAGTCCAATCCCCTGTCCCTCAGACCTGCCCAGACAGGTTACCACTGGGTGGTTCCCCCGACCACCTTGTTTCCTTATCAGTGGGCAGGATGCTGGCAATGACCCACACTCTGCTCGGTAAAGTCAGTGGCATCTGGAAGCTTCCAGCTGGCCCCTCTGGCTTCTATTAGTGCACAGGAAGTCTGTCCTGTCAGGGTTCTCTACTGGGGCAGACAGGGGAGAGGCCATGCAGGGACGTAGGTGCTCTCGGTGACTGATGTGGGGAGCCCCTGGCCCTGGCCAGTGAGTGCAGAATGTCCTGGAATGCCAGGGTTCCCCAAGATGGACAAGATGAAAACGGAAAGGACAGATGATTACATGTACAAGCCCCTCACCTGTACTCCATCCTCCTCCCCACATCCAGCCCCACAGAGCAGCCTCCTTCTGCCTTAGCTGTCCCAGCTCAGGCGCACACGGGGTGTGAAGCTCGCCATCCCCCAAACCACCCTTCCTCAGGGACCTGGGACCAGTCAGTGAGCCACACGGAGACTTGGTGTCCACATCTGTCAAATGGGGAACCGGGTGAATGGCAGGCAGTGTTCTGTGAGACCGAATGAGAGAAAGTGTGTCACCATGTCACCGTGTGCTTGTTGAGCCTGACTACAGGCCACGAACTGGGCTATACAGAAATCGCCTCCCCTGATCCTCATGAGGTCAGCACAGGGCAGCTGAGTGGCCTTGCCAGCCGGTGGCAAAACCCAGGCCGTGGCCTCCAAGGCCTTTTGCTCCCTCCTTGATGGGCGCAGGAGTGGTCTGAGCACTATGTTCACACAACGTTCACAGGATGGTGCCTAGCGGGCGGGGGGCACGCTATGCACCCCTCTTGGAACCCCCTGCAGCCCCGGCTCCTGTGGCTGTGGCCACTTCCCACAGCACGCTGAGGCGGTCACCTGGCATCTGGGCCAGCAGGAGATCTAGCTGTGCAAAGGAGAGGCTGGCCCTGCCCCTCACTGGTGCACAGGAGGCAGACATGCCCACAGCAGAGGCCACATTCCAGGTACAAGGGAGAGGGCTCTGAGACGACGTGTCCACTTGCTTTCTCGCACCCCCGCCCATGGGCAGCCTCCGGGATCACCTGTGTGTTGGGTGCCTGTAGCCTCCGGGATCACCTGTGTGTTGGGTGCCTGCAGCCTCCGGGATCACCTGTGTGTTGGGTGTTGGGTGCCTGCAGCCTCCGGGATCACCTGTGTGTTGGGTGCCTGCAGCCTCCGGGATCACCTGTGTGTTGGGTGTTGGGTGCCTGCAGCCTCCGGGATCACCTGTGTGTTGGGTGCCTGTAGCCTCCGGGATCACCTGTGTGTTGGGTGCCTGTAGCCTCCGGGATCACCTGTGTGTTGGGTGCCTGTAGCCTCCGGGATCACCTGTGTGTTGGGTGCCTGCAGCCTCCGGGATCACCTGTGTGTTGGGTGCCTGTAGCCTCCGGGATCACCTGTGTGTTGGGTGCCTGTAGCCTCCGGGATCACCTGTGTGTTGGGTGTTGGGTGCCTGCAGCCTCCGGGATCACCTGTGTGTTGGGTGCCTGCAACCTCCGGGATCACCTGTGTGTTGGGTGCCTGCAGCCTCCGGGATCACCTGTGTGTTGGATGCCTGCAGCCTCCGGGATCACCTGTGTGTTGGGTGCCTGCAGCCTCCGGGATCACCTGTGTGTTGGGTGTTGGGTGCCTGCAGCCTCCGGGATCACCTGTGTGTTGGGTGCCTGTAGCCTCCGGGATCACCTGTGTGTTGGGTGCCTGTAGCCTCCGGGATCACCTGTGTGTTGGGTGCCTGTAGCCTCCGGGATCACCTGTGTGTTGGGTGCCTGTAGCCTCCGGGATCACCTGTGTGTTGGGTGTTGGGTGCCTGCAGCCTCCGGGATCACCTGTGTGTTGGGTGCCTGCAGCCTCCGGGATCACCTGTGTGTTGGGTGCCTGCAGCCTCCGGGATCACCTGTGTGTTGGGTGCCTGCAGCCTCCGGGATCACCTGTGTGTTGGGTGCCTGTAGCCTCCGGGATCTCCTGTGTGTTGGGTGCCTGTAGCCTCCGGGATCTCCTGTGTGTTGGGTGCCTGTAGCCTCCGGGATCACCTGTGTGTTGGGTGCCTGTAGCCTCCGGGATCACCTGTGTGTTGGGTGCCTGTAGCCTCCGGGATCACCTGTTGTGTTGGGTGCCTGCAGCCTCCGGGATCTCCTGTGTGTTGGGTGTTGGGTGCCTGCAGTTTCCTGGGCCCAGCCTCAGTGCTCTTGCCTCCCAAAAGACACTTGCTAGAAGCTACAGGCATTCCCTGGGGAAGGGTGAACATGGGGACTGTGGGTGGGGGGGCAGAGGGGGCTGGGCATGGAGGGACCCGAGTACCCAGGCGATGGGGAATAATTCTAGTCAGCCTGAACTGGGGAGGCAGCTAACTCGCTGTAGGACCCCAGGCTGCCGCCCACCCACCGTCTCTGTGCTCTGCCGCACCTCTCCTTGAGGTGAGAGGCCATGGGTGGTCCTGCGGTGCCGTGCCCTGTCAGCGGGTCTTCCCTGCGTGGGTTTCTCCATGCAGCCTTTGCTTCCCACTGCAATCCCTAAGCGAGCCCGCTACGGAGACGGAGCCGTTCCGAGGTGTTAGGTAACAGCAGCGCGCACAACTCCTGGACTGCAGCGGATGCAGCCAGGTCCGCCTAGCGCCCAGAAGGCGGCTGCAGCAGCAGCAGGTCCTGCGGGAGGGACAGCTGGCAGCCCCACGCGAGCGTACGGAGAGGCAGTTGTGGGTGCAGCTGGGATGCGAGTCTCCTGGACACGCCGTGAGAGCCACTGTCGCCTGCAGTGACCCGCACCCCCATCCCCAGCCTGACCTGCTCTCCCGAAACACCCGCCTGTGCCGGGGGAGTCTTGGACACTCCGTCTGGAGCAGCCCGTCGGCCTGGGAGGGGAGTGGTCGTGCCTCAGGCACAGCCCACCCAGACAGGCAGCAGAGCAGAGCAGGCACAGGACCGGCCGGAGGAGGGACCCCAGCCTCGCCCCCATGCCCTGCTGCACGGTGAGTGCCGCCTCCGGGCAGCCCCCAGTCCGCCGCCTGGGAGCCTCGCGCCATCTGTGGAGGGGGCTCCCTTTCTCCACGGGCCACACTGCCGGTGGTGTCGGAGGGGACACTGTGGAGGAAGCGTTCAAGGGTCTGGAATAGTGTGTTGGGGAGGGGGCTGGGAGCAGCTTCTGCCGGGGAGTGCAGGGCCCCCCAACCTTGCCCCAGCCAGTTTTCTGCTGACTTTGCTTCAAAGTTCCCCAGGGCTGGAACCTTGGCCAGCAGGGCACTAGCTCTGTCTGGACACCTCACTCGCCCGCTGACCCCCAACAGTGTTCAGCCTGGTCGGAGCGCGGCGGGCAGGCAGGGCAGGCAGCAGGCTCCAGGGCAGAATCGCGAGGTGCCCCCAGGGCTGGGATGCTGCATTGCACCCACATCCCAGTGCCCTGTTCCCTCCTCCAGGGCAGCGCTGCCCACCGTGGTGGCGAGGGGACTGCCCAACCTCCCTCCAGGGGTGGGACGCCCACCAGGCAGGATGTGGGGCATGACAAATTAGGACGTGCAAGGTCACTTCTGAAGCGTCTGTTCACCACCTGTGCCTTTGACTTTTGACTTCTTTTGCTCAAAAAAAAATTTTTTAAGAAACAGACTTGAAAGGGGATATTTCTCAATTTGACTTAATATTGCATTGGCAAAATGGAGTTTACGCTGAGAGATCGGGGTGGTGAGTGGGGGGGGGTCTGCTACACACCCTGAGCTGGCAGGGGGACTTGGCAGGACCCTTGGGAACAGACAGGGGTCCTGGGAGCAGAGCGTGGGGTCAGCAGAGCCCAGCCTCCCAGGGCCTTTGGAGAGAGCTGAGCTGTCTGGGACACACTGCCAGGCCGACACCCCTCAAGGGAAGCCAGCCTCAGGCCTGAGATCATGGGGGTGCTGACCCTCAGCCTGAGGTCCAGGGTCCCTGGCGTCGTGGAGGCAGGGCAGTGCCACCTTTTTGTCTTTTGGCCTAAAGCTTCCTAAGAAAGGATGGCCAGCTCCCCATGGCTCTAGACGTTTTCCTGAGGGGCGCATAAGGAGCGGCGACACTGGACCAAGCCTCCCGCCTGTCCCTGTAGGTCCCACCAGCAAATCCCCAGGGAAGGGGCAGGTGCAGATGGGAATCCCAGCTCCCTCCTGCCAGCTCGGCCTCGATTTCCAGAGATGCCACGTCTTCCTGTGTCAAATGGGAATTTGAGCAATCCAGGTAGTCATGACAAACAGGACCCTGGGTGTGATGGTACCTTCTCGGGGCCTCATGCTCACGGTGCTGGAAGAGGTCAGAGCCGTGGCCTCACGATGGCCAGAGGCCAGGAGGGACGCTGACGGCAACCGCTGCACGCTGTCTGCCCACATTTGCACAGCACACTCTACAGGTTGAATCCGCTGGCTGTCTGGCAGCCACTCAGAAGCCACTCTGCTCTCACGTGCCCTGTTGCATCTGCTCAGCTGCAAGTCCCAAGAGCCAGTGGGGGGTCCCGACGCCTGCTGGAGACCACCGTGCTCCGGAACTTACAGGAGTGTGGTCAGCAGGCGGCCTCCACAGAGGAGTCCTCACAGTGTCCCAGCAGAGCAGCACATGCCAGGCAGTCCACTGCCAGGGATGTTCCTCTCTGACCAACTTGCTTCAAGGCAGAGGACGCACTGTGGGGACCCAGCGCCGGGGTGTGGGTCCTAGCGGTGCAGGCTCAGGCGGGGCGTTGAGCCTCTCTGACCTCAGTCTCTTCCTCTGTAGAGAGGGAGAACAGGCCCCGTCGTAGAAGCCTCGGGAGGCTGTGAGGAGAGGAAGAGGTGGTGCCTAAGGCTCCGAGCATGGCGCTTTTCAAGTTAATGACATAAAGTTAACCAGGACCACTAGGCAGCTGTGCATCGTGGCTGGGACTACTCATCGGTTCACGTGATGTGGTCCAGGGCTGGGACACGAGACCCAGGACCCAGCTGCTGCCCAGAGAAAATGGTTGAACTGAGCGGGCTGGATGAGGTTGCCCCCAGGACCCCCAGTTTCTCAGGCTCTGGGAGTCTACGATGGAGAGCACAGAGCGGCAGCGACTGCCTGCCATCCTCTGCTCCGCCAGGAGGCTCCTCCAAGCCTTCGCTCTGCAGCTGTGCTCCAGCCAGTGTTCCTCTCTCCCACACCAGCGAGCCCCTGCTGCGGCCCTGGGCCTGCCCCGACTCTCCTTCAGAACTCTCTGGAAGCCCACATGGCAGCAGAGGTGTCCTGAGGTTGGAAGGTGGCAGTGTGGGGAGGGGAGAGGAAGAGGAGGCCAGGGGCTGTGGGGGTCTTCACCTCCCCAGCACGGGAGCTGATGGGGTTTTGTCCTGGGTGGAGGTTGATCCTAGAGGCAGGTCCTGCCTCAGAACTAAGACTCCCAGCCCCGCACGGCCAGAGGGGCCTCAGAAGAGCCAAGGACCTCACAGCCTCCACATGTCTGCCCCAGCTGCCCCAAGGGCCTTCCAAGCAGTCCACTGGCTCATTCCTCCCTCCCCAGCAGGGCCGAGCCCCATCCATGGGGGCCAGGTAGCAAGGGGCTCAGTCAACTCTCACTTCTCTGACCATCTCAGCTTAGGAGACCCCCAGAGCCCCTCCCTGCAGGGGGCCCGGGCTGTGCCGAGCCTCGTTCCTACCTCTGCCAGGTTCCTTGCCTGGCGTTGCCTCCTCTGTGACTTGGTGGCTCCAACCCATGAGAAAAGCTCAGCCTTGTGCTACCCTCGAGGAGGCACAGATCTGCCTGGAGAGTCAAGGGGGCTTCCTGGAGGAGGTGGTGGAGAGTCGGGGGGCTTTCTGGAGGAGGTGGTGGAGAGTCAGGAGGGCTTCCTGGAGGAAGTGGTGGAGAGTCAGGGGGGGCTTCCTGGAGAAGGTGATGGAGAGTCAGGAGGGCTTCCTGAAGGAGGTGATAGAGAATCAGGGGGGCTTCCTGGAGGAGGTGGTGGAGAGTCAAGGGGGCTTCCTGCAGGAGGGAAGGCTCACCCCGGCTCTCCAGGGAGTTGGAACTGCCCTGCCCTATTCCAGGCCAAGTGGCTCCACATTCAAAGCATGGTGGTGTGGACACTTTTCCCCCTCCTCATTCTGTTCTGAGGGAGCTCTGTTGGGCACCAAGGAGGGTGTGTGCCTGGGATGATGGGGACTAGGCCAGAGGGGCCAGCATTGGCCAGATCAAGGAGAGCGTAGGACTCCAGGCTCATGAGCTTAGAGTCGGTCCTAAGAACAGCAGAGGCAGGAGGGTTCCAAGCCAGGGAATGATGTGGACAATGTAGGTTCTAGAAGGTCCTCAGGCTGCATCCTGGGGGCTCCCAAGGTGTGGGGAAGGCAGGAGGTGAGGAGCAGAGGGGGCCGAGCAGGACTCCCACGACCCTGCTCAAGGACCTTGGTCATGCCAGGCAGCCCCTTCCACTCAGCACCCCTGCTGCTTTCTTTCTCATTGTTCTCTGACCCGTCACACTCTTTAGCCCCCAGGGCAGAGCAATCTGTTCCTGGGCTTTCGGCCCTGGGCTGTCCTTGGTGTATTCCCCACCTGGGTAGCAAACAGCCCTGAAACCCAGTGCCCGCCGCTGCCATCTCCATTCTGGAGACACCCGAGGAACTGGGGCCAGAGGGCAAACGGGCTGCAATGGAGCAGCTGAGCCCAACTGAGCCGCCTCCTTGCGCAGGGCCCAGCCTCTCTGCCTCTCCACGGAGCTGTGGGGAGGCCCCAGGCAGCAGGGCAGGGCCAGGGCCTTGGGGTGACAAGGAAGCAGGGCCTAGGCCTGTAGTCTGTGGTCCTGTGATTCTGTGGCCGGTGCCCTCTGCCATCCACTCGAAGGCTCTCTGGCCTCTTGGGCCCCAACCTGCACCTTGTACCCTGCACCTAGCACCCTCTGAGCAGCAGGTTTTCTAGCGTCCCAGGTACCAGTGCTTCCCGAGACGTGTCAAACCACTGGGGACTCCCAGTGGCCTGAGCGGGCCGGATGCCCCCGAGCTGCAGCTTAGGACCCTTGGCAAACCCTCAGGGATGGAGCTTTGTTCCCAGGGCAGACCCACGCTGGCTCTCAGAGAACTGAGGTGTGGGGACTGCTCAGGGGGAGATGGAGGCTGGGGCGATCAAGGAGTCTGAGCTGGAGCCCTGGGGCGCTGTGCTGAACCCTGCCGCCTGTCATCAGTCCCGGAAGCAGCCCTCAAATGATAAATACGTCTATGCGGGACATAAGAGCCACACTAGACTCTGCTAATTGACTGAATAGGGCCTTGAAGTGAGGCACAGCAGGGTGAAGGTTGTGCTCACAGGATCTGAGTTCAAATCCCAGCCCCAGTACTTCCCAGCCGCGTGTCCCTGGGCAAGCACCTGTGGTCTTTCTCTGCCTCAGTTTTCCCATCTGTGGAGTGGGAAATGATGCTAATAATCTCACCTCACTGTCTCCCTGAGAATTAAGTGAGCTGCCTTGTGTGTGGTGCCTGGCACATAATCTGACGCTTTGTGTGGGTGGCTGCTGTTGCTAGAGAATTAATTTTGATGTTGCATTTTCTACTCATCACCGGGAGCCACAGCTTTACATCTCTGATATTTTGGTAGTTATCGAAATTCGTGTAAGCCCAAGGTACAGGAGGCCAGGTAGTGAAAAGTCCCTGGGCTCCAGGGCCGTGACCCACAGCAACAGGCTCCATAAATGCAGCGATCAGGGGCATCCGTTGAGGGCGCGTCTGCTCCCGGCTCTGCCCGCAGGAACAGCTGTCCCCAGGGGGTGGGATCCACTGGGCTCTGAAGTGGTCAGTCCGGGGTCTGAGCCTCAAACCCCAGCAGCTAGGAGTCAGGGGACCCAGCTACGATGGCAGGACACCCCGGAGGCAGAGGCAGCACCCAGACCTCCTCCAAGAAGCTTCCCAGCCCATACAGAAAGGGGACACTGGTTCTGCTCACCTCCCTATCTCCCCAGAAGACCCCTGGGCTGGGCCCACATCCTCCCAGGGGGCGCTGCCTGCTGGTCCCAGGAAGCTGAACCACTGGGCACAGTTCTTCAGCATCTCCTTTGCCCGGGGCTCCCACCAGGCCGGAGAGGAGGAGGTGAGGAAAGGCTAGTAATGGGGCTGAGCGGATGCCAGGCCCTCCAGCACTTCTCCTTCGGCCAAGCAAGGGGAGGGGGAGCTGCAGGGGATGCGAGACAGCTTGGTGCCCCTGAGGGAGAAAGGGGAAGGCAAGTAGGCCTCCCTGAGTATCCCTTGTCAGCTTCCCCGAGGCGTCCCCAGAGGCTGCCCTGCCTCAATGGGCCTCTCCAGCAAGGGACCTGCAGAGCTAGAACTGCCTTTAGTTGAAACCACGGGCTGCTGAGGTCAAGTCCATACTCTTCTCCTGATTGGAACCCCATGCCGATGGGCAGAGGCGGGTCTAGGAGCTGGCAAGAGCCAGAGGAAGGTGGTGACTATGGGGGGACTTTGAGGGGTCCCTGGGCTGGTACCGGCCACAGTGGAGCGGGGCTTATAGGGGAGGATTTAGAAGAGAGCCGAGCAGCCTCAAACCTCACATCCAGCCTGGGCTCCTGCTCCAGGGGCCCCTACAGGCCCCACAGGGATCCCTGAGCTGGGACAACCCAATGGAATACTCAAACTCATGTCCCTTCCCTCAGCTCCGGGGGTTCCTCCCCCAACACATCACAGCACCTCCGGCCAGACCCTGGCTGCCTCGTGGCCCCCCGACACACACTCCGTGGGTCAGACAAGACTGCACCCACCTTGCCCACCTGCCTCCTGCTCACACCCCTCAGGGTGAGGCTGGGCTAGGATAAGGACACCCAGATCCTGCCAGTCATTCGTGCCTGCACGGCACCAGCCCAGGGTGACCCTGGGACTTGGGACACAATCTGGGCCCTCCTGGGCCTTCCTTTCCAGCTGGCAAACATCTCGTCTTGGCTGGCGGCTGCGTCAGGAGCCTGCATTTCAGGACGACTGTCCTTGGCTGGCCTATAGTTCATCCTTGTCACATGAGTGCCCATCTCCCCAGACCCTGCTCACTCCAGGAGCCCACAGCACCCAGCTCATGTGCTGATACCTCCCTCACCCCTCCTTGGGCCTCCCAGGCTCCAGCATCTTCTCAGCTCCATCTGCAGGCCTGTGGGGACCCTGCCCTGCCATCTAGGGACTGGCTGGGCTGGAGCCTCCCTGTGCCACTCTAGGTGGTGAGCAAAGCTGCTGCTATCGGGAGCCAGCAGGGAAGGGCAGCTGAGTGCGGTCTCCAGGCCAGCTTAGTCTTGCACCTGAGCTGCCTGAGCTCAGCCCAAGCTGCCTGTGGCAGCCCCAGCAGGTGGGACAGTCTATGCTTTGCTCACCACTGGGCAGGGTTCCCAGGACACATGGTGCTTGGTGCCAGGCAGCCTTGTAGTTATACCTGGGCACTGAGCTGCCCACTAGCCCACCTGGAGAGCAGATGGGGCTCCCAGGACCCCACCCAGGCAGAGGAAAGGCATCCCACAGGGCCAGGCCCACACAGTCAGCCCGTCCTGGATCTGAGCTCTGACGGTCCCCCACACCCAAGGACAGTGGGAGCCACAGCTCTGCAGGGCTTGGAGCCCTCTCCCCCGGGCCCAGGGACCTGCCCCCGTCACTGGCACCCTGCAGCCTGCAGTCATTACAGGCCTCATCTGAGCCGTCCTTGTCAGGGCTGTGAAGGAGAAGCAAGGTCGTGCAGGCCTCCTGGCACAGATGGGCCGGGCCAGCTGCTCATATGCCAGCTCACCCACCTGGCTGCTGTGCCTTCACCACCGAGGTGGTCGGGAGGGCTTGGGCCCCTCCAGAGGGAGGATAGTGGGTCCCCACACAGAGTCGCAGAGCCAGAGCCAGAGCCAGATCCCTTGCCCCAGCCCCTTTCTCTCCTGCATGCGAGACCCCCTCCCACTTTCTGCTGTGTGGACTTTCGTTTGACCTAGTCACAGGCCCTGTGGGCAAAAGCCAGAGTTACGTCAGGGACCCACGCCCACCTGCTCTCTCTCTCCCTATCCCGACTCACAAGTCCTGAGACCCTAATCACAGCCTGGGTGCCTCCACCTTCAATCGGTCCATATAACCGGGCTGTGCACTAGTGACCTGAGGTGGTCCTGACCAAGTCCATAGCCTGGATGATCCAGGCAACAGGAGTTTACTGTCTCACAGCTCCAGAAGTCTGAGGTCAAGGTGTGGGCAAGGCCAGTTCCCACTGAGACTGTGAGGCAGAATTGGTTCCCAGCCTCGGGGACAGCCCGTGGGGCCCTATCCAGAGGCCACAGGCAGGGGAGCTGCCACAGGAGGGAGGTCTTTGAGCACCAGCCTGCCTCTGACTGTCCAGGGTTGGCCCCAGAGCCACCTAGGTGGGGCCCCAAGCGCATCCCACTGGCTAGGGAGGAACCAAGGTCTGCAGCAAAGACCTGCAGCCTACCTGCTCCCCGCTCAATCAGGGTCCCAGGGCAGGTCCAGGGCCCAAGGCAGAAGCGTCCTGGGCCGACTGCTTCCTGCAGGTGAGCTGAGCCACAGGTGCTACACCCGGCCCCGCACGGTGACAGGGAGACTTTTGGCGGCCTACAACAGTCCCGGAAGGCGGGGGCCGTGGGAGAAGTCTCCCGGCCAGTCAGGCGTAGGCCTCGGGGGTGCCAGGGAGCCTGCCCGCCTTCCAGCCGGCTCTTGTCTCAGTCAAGGTGCAATGAGTTTTTCCCACTTCCCCAATTTCCCAGAGCAGCTTCCTCTCTTCCCGGCAGGGGTCAGTGTGGGAGGGTTTGGCCAAGGCCGTTGCTAGGAAGAGCAGGCGGGAGAAGCTGGATGGGAGCTGCACGGGACTGGAGGCGGAAGCCCACCCTGTCCATAATGAGTGACCCCGTGGGCCTGGACCCTTCCCAGCGCCGCTACTCACTGGTCCCCACCACTGGGACTAGTGGAGCATTAATGGGGTGCCAGCTGCATGTTGGGCACGGGGCCTTGATGTTTGTGGGCACTCTCACATTCACTCCTACAAAACCTTTGCCAGGAAGGTGCTATGACGATCTCCATTTCACAGATGGGAAGGCTGAGGCCCGGGAAGGCTAAACGGCCTGCTGGGTTGTCTGCTAGGCTGAGGTTTTGGAGAGACCCGCGATGGGGGGTCCCTATCCTTCTCCTTCCCAGCCCTCGGCAGCTGTTCTTCAGGGGAGGAGATGGCCACCACGTGCTCCTTTGGGGTCAAGGGGATGAAGGTTTTGCTTCTCAGTAAGAATGTAAAAGCCTCTCAAAGACTCAAGATAAACGAGTAGCGATCAGTCACACCCCAGTGTGAATTAGGGAACGCTGCCCGAGTAGTTCACAGCAAAGGACCAGGCAGAGCGGTGGGCATCTTCCCGGATTTCGAGGGGGTCTCTATGTAGAGGGTGCACCCTGCAAAATAGCCTAAAAGGCAGCAGGAGCACAGGCAGCCCCAGAGGAGAAGGAGCATCTACCCCCCCCACCCACACCCTGGGAGCAGGGGTGCACAGCACCCCTGCAGAGACTGTTTCCCGGTTCCTAAGACCCTCTGTCCTCAGCATCCCCCGCACCCCTGTCTCAGAAGGGGCCTGGTCCTGGGGCCAAACTGGAAGGAGGGAAGGGGGGTAGGGGAGGGCAGGGAAGGTGATGCAGGGAGGCCACATCCCTCCCTAGACGCCCTGGACCCGGGGCTGGGGTAGAGCTGCCCCAGTGGGAGGGTCCCCTTCCTCCTGCGCCTCCCTCTGGTCAGGAAGGTAGAGGCCTAACCTTGGCAGGGGACGAGGGTAACTATCCCTCCTTCTTCGTCAGGAAGGATCTCGTCCATCAAGGACCTCTACAGTTCTACTCTGGCCAGAAAATGCCGGAAAATGCCAGAAAGAGCTGGAAAGAACAAATAGGCCAAGTGGGAAAAGGTGGAGGTGGCCACAGGCCTGGGGGTGCCCTCCCTTCTGGTTGGCCCGGCCACGCCCCTCTGCCCATGCAGTGTTGGGGAACGTGTCCTTGGAGAAGGGAGAAGTGGGGGCTGTGCTCCCAGACCACCATTGGCCCTTCAATCCAGGCGTCCCATCTCACCCCAAACACACCCTCCACCCACGTCCTCCTCTCTGGGATGCGGGTAGCATCTAGGTTCCCGGGTAGAGCTCCAGGCTGAAAATCATTAAAGCAAGGGGAAGGGGGACTCCCTGAGATTCCAGAGCAACAACCTCCTGGGGTGGCAGCACAGATGGGTCCCCTTACCCTGCCTCTGCCCTCAAATCCCCCTCATGCCTGGAGCTGAAGTCCCAGTGGGTGCCCACTCACAGCATTTTGTGCCAAGTGACTTATTCACACCGTAGAGAGGCATCTGTGCGTGTGTCGGGGGCTGGGGAACTGGTGTGCCCACATCTCCTGGACTTTCTGCTTCTGAGAAAGGACGGTGACCAATTCCAGCCGACTGTGGCCCTGGAGGGGCTGAGCCGCCCCCTACTCCTGCTCGTCATATCGCACAGCCCTTCAGAAGTTGGAGGGATCTTCCCTTTGACCCCTGTCCCCTCTGAGTGTCAGGGGCTCAGTTCCCTGGGGCCTGCTGAGCCCTGACCCAGAAAATGAGCTGAGTCGTCCATGGCCTCCCTGTCCAGTTTGGGGGTTTCTGGAAATCCCAAGGGAACCCATTCCTTCTAGGTTTTCACCCTGACTACACTTCCACACCACTGGGGAACTGGTAGAATCCCTGAGGCCTGGACCCTGCAAGTGCCACCACCAATAAAGTAGGAATCCCAGAGCTGGGAAGGGAGACCCTCTCTGGGTGCCTCCTGGGAGCCTGCAGCTGGCGTTGTACAGGGAAGTGCTGCTTGATTCGAGGGGCTCTATGGAAAGCAGGTGGTGCTCACAGAAGCACCAGAGCCTGAATGACCTGGCTTGGAGGGAGGAGGGGGCAACAGTGACCCCAGGAGAGGTTGTCTGGGGAGCAGTTGGGTCACCCCACCGAGGCCCACCCTACCCTCTTCTCCGCCAGGGCAGATCTGCCCACACCCACTCACTTCAGCTCTGGCTGCCGAGCCACAGGCCTGAGCCGGGTCCCCAGGGGAAGGAAGAGACAGGGGGAGGCAGGGGCTGGGAGGAGAAGGGAGGTGCTCTCAGGAAAGGATGCTGCCACCTGAAACTCACAAGCCTCCACCTGCACGCTCCCTACGTGTATGGATGATTACCAGAGCCAGCCTCACCTGCAGTGAATGCTTTCCTGTTTACAAATTGCACGTGGATGCTCCACCGAGCAAAAGCACCCCAGCTGGGAGAAGAGGATAACAAGTACCAAGAACAAGGACATCAGAGTCCCTTCTGACCACATCACTCCCCCAAGTCCCCTGGCCTCAGCTGGGCACGGAGTCCTGCTAAGCAACCCCACATTCTTCAGACCCTGGCAGACAAACCCAGACTGGGGTCTATCTCCCAGGGCTTACAGCCACAGTCACCTCCAATTCCCACCCCGGGGCTTCAGGGAGGTGAGCTGAACTAGGAGGAGATCTGGGAGGGCTTCCAGGAGGAGGTGAGGCCAGAGCCCAGAGCAGAAGGAGGAGTAGGCTTACAAGCAGCAGAGAAGGGGCAGATGGGTTTCTGTGCAGGCCACCAGAAACACACCTGGCTGTCGGTGGTGTCTGTCCATTGTTTTATGCTTTCTCCCTGAATATTCTTGGCTTTCGAGCCATCACCTCCTCGTGTGTAGCTCCCACATCCACATCCCTCGGCTTCATTGTAGAAGCCACCGATTCCCAAGCAGCTGCCCCCATTTATGAGGCCTGTTCCCCTCCTGTGTCAGAGCCACTCTTGCTGAGGACCCTTCTGGAACTTTCCATTCTCGGCTGGGCTGCCCTCTGGAGCTACATGTATTAGGCCCTTCTTGCACTGCTATAAAGAAATGCCTGAGACTGGGTTATAAAGAGAAGAGGTTGAATTGGCTCACGGTTCTGCAGGCCATACAGGAATCATGCTACCGGCATCTTCTCGGCTTCAGGGGAGGCCTCAGGAACTTACAATCATGGTGGAAGGCAAAGGGGCAGCCAGCGCTGCACATGGCCGGAGAAGAAGAAAGGTGGGGGGCGGGCAGTGCTGCACACTTTTTAACAACGGTGTCTGGGGAGAACTCACTGTCACAGGAACAGCACCAAAGTGGGGAATCCACCCCCAGGATCCAATCACCTCCCAGCAGGCCTCACCTCCAGCACTGGGGATTACAATTCTACGTGAGATTTGGGTGGGGACACAGATCCAGACCATAGCACTACGGTTTTTTGGTTGAATAAGCTAAGACTCACCTGAACCTTTGTTGAAAATGCTAATTCCCTGGTCTCCTCCAGACACTGGGGAGTCCCCACTGGGACCCTGGAGTCTGCCTTCACTGGCTCTGTGCTGTGGGCCCTTGGATCCTTGTCACTGGAACCCCTGTTAGAGCATATCTGGCACCAGATCACACCCTCTGCCAGCTCACAAGTATGTCCTGAGGGCTGCTGACCAAAGGCACCACCCCACCACTAAGTACAATTTTGGTTTTTTTTTTTTTTTGAGACAGAGTCTCCCTCTGTCACCCAGGCTAGAGTGCAGTGGTGCGATCTCAGCTCACTGCAACCTCCGCCTCCCGGGTTCAAGCAATTCTCCTGCCTCAGCCTCCCGAGTAGCTAGGACTACAGATGTGTACCACCACCACGCCTGGCTAATTTTTTGTATTTTTAGTAGAGATGAGGTTTCACCATGTTAGCCAAGATGGTCTCGATCTCCTGACCGTGTGATCTGCCCACCTCAGCCTCTCAAAGTGCTGGGATTGCAGGCGTGAGCCACCGTGCCCGGCCTAAGTATAATATTTTATATTTTAATAGAGCCCCAGGGCTTCTTCACGTTTTTTCTAGGGCAGGAATTGGCTTTGGCCATCACGTGAAAACTCACCAAAGCAACACTACAGTGAACATGGAGCTATTCTGCTTAAAACAGGGGTGGAGGCCCCAAACCTGCCCGTTCATCAGCCCCACCCCCTCCCTGTCTCTTCACCACTACAGCCACAGTTGGTGACCACTGATGTGGCAGGGGAGCTAATCTTCTGTGGGATTTGCCTGTGATTTTATAAAATCATCATCTACTCAGAAAGTTGCAGTTTGCTACACTTTTCCCCCTACTTAACGCTACCATTTACTTCTAGGTCAGCTGCATCTTACAAACATCCTAATCTGACGGCTTTAAAATCTATGAATCCATTTTCAGCCAAGTTTATTTTCACTAATAAAAAAATCTTCAAAGGAGACACTTCCTGCTGTGGACTGAATGTGGCCCCAAAGCTCATGTGTTGGAAGCGTAACCCCCAGTGCGACAGTGCGGGGTGTCGGGGCCTCTTGACAGGTGTTTAGCTCCTGGGCTGTGCCCCATGAATAGGTTAATGCCGCTGCCTGGGGTTTGGCCCCCTTCTGCCCTCCCCTCCCTTCTGCCCTGTGAGGACACAGCACTCCTGCACCGCAGAGGTCACAGCAACGAGGCACCGTTTTGGAAGCAGAGATGGGGGCCCTCACCAGACAGCAAACCCGCTGGAACCTTTGTCTTGGACGTCCCCAGCCTCCAGAACTGCAAGAAAATACATTTCTGTCTATAAATTACCCAGTCTCAGATATTCTGCTAGAGCAGCACAAAATGGACCGAAACACCTTCTTAATCGAATCCTAGCGTTGGAAGGATGCAAAAGTCACCACCTGGCTTTCCTACCCAGCTATGGTCTCCTGAGTGAATGTGGCCCAGCAATGCCTTGGTTCACCCACACAGACTCCAAGAACCGACAGTGGAATCTTTCCCACTGAGCCTGGCTGTAATCTCTGAATCCTCAAGAGGACACTCCAGACCCAGTTCTGCTCCAGGGAGCCCTAAAAGCAGGGCAGCAAGCTCTCCATTTCCTTCATATTCCCCCACAAAACCCAATGGACTGGTCCGTCACCAGCCAGCCTGCCCTATTCTAGGTTCATCCCTATTTATCTATGTCTTTGCGCCCATTGCTGATCCACAAGCTCAGGTGTGATTTGATCAAGTTACAATACATTGGGATTATCTCCTCCTATGATATGCACACTATATCCCTGTTAATGTGACCAAAGAGTGAAATTTTATAAATGTGTGTATACATACACACACACACATGCACATGTGCACATACATCTGCACCCCACGCCCCAATCACAATTTAATGAGACTCACCTTTGGATGTTATTGGTCTTTACAGTTTAGGAGCTCACAGCCACCAGTGCTCAGGCTTCTCACCCGTCTCCTTCATGAGCCTCACATTCACACAGGGTTGGCAGCCCCTGTGCCCAGGGAAGGCACCCCGCAGACAAGCCTGGAATTGAGCCTGTCATCTGCCATTTGGGGCTGTAGACCTCAGGCAGGTCACTGCACCTCTCTGAGCTGCACATCCTTGCCCGTAAGGGAGTAATGGTATGGGCTGTGCTGAAGACCACAGTGTCAGGCCTCTGAGCCCAAGTCAAGCCATGGCATCCCTGTGACTTGCACGTATACGCCCAGATGGCCTGAAGTAACTGAAGAATCACAAAAGAAGTGCAAATACCCTGCCTCGCCTTAACTGATGACATTCCACCACAAAAGAAGTGAAAATGGCCGGTCCTTGCCTTAAGTGATGATATTATCTTCTGAAATTCCTTTTCCTGGCTCATCCTGGCTCAAAAATCTCCCCCACTGAGCACCTTGTGACCCCCATTCCTGCCTGCCAGAGAACAACCCCCCTTTGACTGTAATTTTCCTTTACCTACCCAAATCCTATAAAACGTCCCACCCTTATCTCCCTTCGCTGACTCTCTTTTCGGACTCAGCCCACTTGCACCCAGGTAATTAAAAAGCTCTATTGCTCACACAAAGCCTGTTTGGTGGTCTCTTCACACAGACGCACATGACACACATGACAGCCCCAGTGGGGCTATTCTTCCTGCCTCCGGGGCCATGTCACTCATGTGCACTTGACCACTCGTCAGCTCTCAGTGGCAGTGGGGTCCCGGGGACCAGCCAGCAGCTGAAAGGCATCTGTCTCCTCCTCTGCTGGTGGAAACGGAGACTCCTGAGAAAGAAAAGCACTGGGCTGCTTGTGTGCTGGGTGTCAGGACAGAGTTCATGGGGATTTCTAAGCTGTGCAGCCACCCAGCCCCCAACCCCCACACTCCCCTACAACACACCGGCCGCCCTGGGCCAGAGTTCGTTAGCGTTTAAATGGAGTTTCAAAGCCCTCCCCACCCCCACCAAGGCAAATGGCCTGCCTCGCCAGCACTTGTCCAGTGACAACACAGCAAGTCACTTACCCCCTGCCGAGAAAAACTAGCAATAAGACCAGAGATAACAAAGGAGGCTGGCACAGTGGCTCCTACCTGTCATCCCAGCACTTCGGGAGGCCAAGGCAGTGGTGTGGGGGGAGCGGATCGCTTGAGCCCAGGAGTTGAGGCCCTCCTGGGCAACATGGCAAAACCCCATTTCTACAAAAAAATAAAAATAAAATGTCCTGGGTGTGGTGACACATGCCTGCAAATCATTTCAGCTACCTGGAAGGCTGAGGTGGGAGGATGGCCTAAGCCCAGGAGGTTAAGGCTGCAGTGAGCCATGATCATGCCACTGGACTCCAGCCTGGATGACAGAGCGAGACCCTGACTGAAATAAATAAACACACACAAAGAAGGCCGCAGCCCTTCCAGGGACACTGTGGCAGCCTTCTCTACCTGTCAGGTCCAGCAACTGGGAGGCATGCGATTGGCTAACCAGGCTCAGGGTCCCCTGCAGCTCCCCGAAGGACCTTGCCAAGGACCATCCCTGCCAAACCTCTCCTCCTAGGACTGAGAGCCGAGGACAGAGGCCAATTGCTTTGGGTGACCACACTCAGCCCAAATGCCACCTCCTGAGATGCCTTTCCACATTCCTTCTCAGCAACACAAAACCAGTCAGCACCCTGCCAGCCCCCATCCCACGCATTCACGCCCTCACTCTGTTATGAGCTTTTGTGAGAGATTTTTTTTTTTTTTTTTTTTTTTTGAGACAGAGTCTCGCTGTGTCACCCAGGCAGGAGTGCAGTGGCTCGATGTCGGCTCACTGCAACCTCTGCCTCCGGGGTTCAAGCGATTCTCCTGCCTCAGCCTCCCGAGTAGCTGGGATTGTAGGCGCATACCACCACGCCTGGCTAATTTTTTTTATTTTTAGTATAGATGGGGTTTCACCATGTTGACCAGGCTGATTTCCAACACCTGACCTCAAGTGATCCACCCACTTCGGCCTCCCAAGGTGCTGGGATTACAGCATGAGCCACTGCGCCCGGCCTTGTGAGAGATTTTTCCTCCCCCGCTGCCCGGCTGAAGAGCACCTTGGGGCCCAAGCTGGGTCTCCTCCCGTGTACATGGAATGATGAGCACAGGCACTAATGCATGGATGGATCCATGAGCATCGAGATGTGGCAACAACAGTTAAATGCATTCCTGCACCCTGGAGACGCCCCTGGGGGTGCAGGGGACTCCTGGGGGAGTCTCTGAGCTGCAGTGAGGTGCTGAGAGCACACAGTGAGGTGCCGTGTTTTGAGCGCAGCCATCCTGACAGGGAGAGGTGGCCCCTCAGTGGGGTTTTGATTCACATTTTCCTAATGATTAGCGACGTCCGGCACCTTTTCGTGTTGGCTGTCCATTTGTGTATCATCTTTGCAGCAATCTCTATTCTGGTCCTTTGCCCGCTTTTGAATCTGTTGTTTGGTTTCTGTCGGGTGGTGGCTGAATTGTAGGAGTTCTTGACATCTTCTCACACTAATCCCTTCTCAGATACGTGATTTGCAGACATTTTCTCCATTCCGCGGGCTGCCTTTTCACTCTTGATGGTGACTTTGATACACAAAAGTTTTTAATTCTGATGATGTCCAATTTGTCTGTTTTTTCTTTTGTTGCCTGGGCCTTGGTGTCATATCCAAGAAATCATTGCCAAATCCAATGTCACGAAGCCTTTCCCCTACGTTTTCTTCTAAAAGTTTTATGTTTTCAGCTCTTATGTTTAGGACTCAGATCCATTTCGAGTTAATTTTTGTATGCGGTTTAGGAGAAGGGTCCAGCTTGGTGCTTTTCCGTGTGGATTTTCAGTTTTTCCAGCACCGTTTGTTGAAAAGACTGTTCTTTCCACATTGAAGGGTCTTGGCACCCTTATCAAAAATCATTTGCCCGCGTATTCAAGGGTTTCTTTCTGGGCTCCTATTCTGTGTAGCTGGTCTTGGCGTCTGTCTTTATGCCAGTGCCAGTGTCTTGATTACTGTAGCTTTGCAAAAGCTTTCAAAATCAGGGCAAGTGAGTCCTCCAGCTTTGTCCTTTTTCAAGATTGTTTTGGCCATTTAGGTCCCATGAGATTCCATAAAAATTCTAGGATGGGCTTTTCTATTTCTGCAAAAAAAAAAAAAAAAAAAAAAAAAAACTCAGTTTGGGTTGTCTCAACATCTTAATGGGCAATTTCTTTTTACCCCAGACCCTTTTCACCTGCTGATCACCCGCGCATGTCTAAAGGGAGAGAGGTCTCAGCAGAAAAGCAGATAAGGCCGGGCGCGGTGGCTCAAGCCTGTAATCCCAGCACTTTGGGAGGCCGAGACGGGCGGATCACGAGGTCAGGAGATCGAGACCATCCTGGCTAACACAATGAAACCCCGTCTCCAGTAAAAATACAAAAAAATTAGCCGGGCGTGGTGGCGGCGCCTGTAGTCCCAGCTACTCAGGAGGCTGAGGCAGGAGAATGGCGGGAACCCGGGAGGCGGAGCTTGCAGTGAGCCGAGATCGCGCCACTGCACTCCAACCCGGGCGACAGAGCGAGACTCCGCCTCAAAAAAAAAAAAAAAAAAAGAAAAGAAAAGCAGATAAACAATTATTAAAAAGTCAAAAAACGACAGATGCTGGCAAGGCTGCAGAGAAAAGGGAATGCTTATGTTATACACTATTGGTGGGAGCGTAAGTTCGTTCGGCCACTGTGGAAAGCGGTTTGGAGATATCTCTAAGAACCTGAAACAGAACTACCATTCATTTTTTTTTTTTTTTTTTTTTTTTTTTTTTTTTTTTGAGACGGAGTCTCGCTCTGCCGCCCAGGCTGGAGTGCAGTGGCCGGATCTCAGTTCACTGCAAGCTCCGCCTCCCGGGTTTACGCCATTCTCCTGCCTCAGCCTCCCAAGTAGCTGGGACTACAGGCGCCCACCACCTCGCCCGGCTAGTTTTTTGTATTTTTTTAGTAGAGACGGGGTTTCACCGTATTAGCCAGGATGGTCTTGATCTCCTGACCTCGTGATCCGCCCGTCTCGGCCTCCCAGAGTGCTGGGATTACAGGCTTGAGCCACCGCGCCCGGCCAGAACTACCATTCAACCCCGCAGTCCCACTCATCACTGGGTACATATCCAAAGAAAAATAAACATTCGACCAAAAACACACCTGCACCTGCCTGCCCGTCACAGCAACTGGTCACGAGAGCAAAGACGTGGAAGCAACCCAGGTGTCCAGCAGGGTGGATGCAAAGAAAACGTGGTATGCATACACCATAGAATATTATGCAGCCATGAAAAATGAAATAATATCTGTTGCAGCCACATGGATGCAGCTGGAGGCCATTATCCTAAGCAAACTAACATGGAAACAGAAAGCCAAATACCACATGTTCTCACTTACCCATGGGAGCTAAATCCTGGGTTCACATGGACATAAAGATAGGAACCACAGATACTGGCAACTCCAAAAGGAGGGAGGCTGGGAGGGGGCAAGGGCCAAAAACATTCCTGTTGGGTGCTACGTTCACTACCTGGGTGACGGGATCAGTAGAAGACCAAAACCTCAGCACCACACAATATTCCCTGGTAACAAAGCTGCACATGTTTCCCCTAAATCTAAAAGAAAAATGGAAACTTGTTTTAAAAAGACAAGGAAAGGGGGTTGGAGGAAAAGGGGAGGGGAGAGCATTAGGACAAATATCTAATGCATGCAGGGGCATAAAGCCTAGATGACGGGTTGATAGGGGCAGCAAACCACCATGGCACTGTATATGTATGTAACAAACCTGCACGTTCGGCACATGTATCCCAGAACTTAAAGTAAAATAAAAACAAAATAAAATAATATCAGAATGTGTTTCCCAAAAAAATAAGAACCCTCTCTTTCACTATAAATACAGTTGGAAGTATTTTAAAAAATGAAAGAAAGGAAAAGAGAACGACTATCCCCAAACCTCAGTGATTGAACCCAAAAGTTTATTTCTAACTCACACTGCATGTCTACTGACTCTGCTAGTCACCCAGAGGCCATGCTGGGGAAGGTTCTACCAACCAACTTCTAGCCGTGTTATTTAGACCGTGTGGCCTTCTCTGTCACTATGGTAGGGGAAGAGAGACTGCAGAATCACTTTGGGCTAGTTTACTATCAGCTCCAAATTGATACAGCATCATTACTGCTATGGGTTGAATGTGTGTGTCCCTGAAACATTTGTAGGTTGGAACCCTCCCCCGGAATGTGACGATATTTGGAAGTGAGGCCTATGGGAGTGAATTAGATCTAGGTGAAGTCGTGAGGGAGGGGTCCTTCCTCACAAGTGTCCTTATGAGAAAGGACACCAGAGAGCCAGCTTTCTCTCTGCCTCTGCCAGGTGAGGATACAGCAAAATGGTGACCATCTGCAAACCAGCAACCACGCTCTCATCAGACACCAAGCCTGCTTGCACCTTGACATGGTTTGGATTTGTGGCCCCACCCAAATCTCATGTGGAACTGTAATCCCCAGTGTTGGAGGAGGAGGCTCAGGGGGAGGTGATTGGACCATGGGGGTGGACTTCCCCCTTGCTGTTCTTGTGATAGGGATGAGTACTCATGAGATCTGGTTGCTTTGAAGTGTGCAGCTCCTCCCCCTGGCCTCTCTTCCTCCTGCTCCAGCCATGTAAGACATGCCTCCTTCCCCTTTGCCTTCCGCCATGATTGTAAGTTTCCTGAGGCCTCCCAGCTATGCTTCCTGTACAGCCTGTGGAACGGTGAGTCAATCAAACCTATATTCTTTATAAATTACCCACTCTCAGGTCGTTCTTTATAGCAATGTGAGAACAGACAAGTACACACCTTAGTCTTAGACTTTCCAGCCTCCAGAATTGTGAAAGACAAATACTTGTTGTTGAAGTCACTCAAAAAAGAGCACATCAACCACTTCATTTTAAATCTAAGAAATAGGTCTCCCTCTGTCACCCAGGCTGGAGTGCAGTGGTGCAATCATAGCTCACTGCAGCCTCACATTCCTGGACTCAAGCAATTCTCCTGTCTCTGCCTCCAAAGTACCTGGGACTAGAGGCATGCACCAGTACATCCAGCTAATTTTTTTATTTTATTGTACAGATGGGGTCTCACTATGTTGCCCAGGCTGGTCTCTAGTTGCAGGAACTACAGGTGTGAGCCACCAGTCCCAACCCCAGATAAACCACTTTTTTTTGAGATGGAGTCTCGTTCTGTTGCCCAAGCTGGAGTGCAGTGGCGCAATCTTGGCTCACTGCAACCTCTGCCTCCTGGGTTCAAGTGATTCTCATGCCTCAGCCTCCTGAGTAGCTGGAATTACAAGCATGCGCCACTACGCCCAGCTAATTTTTGTATTTTTAGTAGAAACAGGGTATTACCATGTTGACCAGGCTGGTCTCAAACTCCCTGCCTCAAGCAATTCACCCACCTCGGCCTCCCAAAATGCTGGGATAACAGGTGTGAGCCACCTTGCCTGGCCAGATAAACCACTTTTAAGAGTCTAGATCTGCACTGTCCATAGTGTAGCCACTGGCCACACAGGGTTATTTAAACCGACAATATTAATTAAAACTCAGTTCCATGGTGGCACCAGCCCCATTTTAAGAGCTAAAGAACTGTGTGCAGCTAGTTCCTCCTACAGCAAGCCAGGCAGCTTGTGGGACACTGTCATCACTTCAGAAAGCTCTACTGGATGGAGCCATTCTTGACCTTTTTTGGGTTGCAAGAGGCCAGCATTGGAAAAGTGATCCCAAATGCTTACAGGCTCTGAATGGGCTGAGATTGTTTCCACAAAATAGGTCCTCGAATAGAAACAAAGAGAGCCAGGGTGAGTTGTTGGGAGGTGGAGTTACAATTCTGTCTCGCAGAGAGTGTGCACTTTGAAGAGGACACGGTGCCTACTAGGAAGGAAGAAGGAGGCGGATGGGCACTGGGCAAAGCCTTCTCTGGAGTCCCATCCTGAGGAGGTCAAGGCAAGGACCAGAAGCTGCAGGCCCGGCCTAGCCCGGCCGTGGTGCAGCATGGGTTGGACACAGAGTTTTCAAGGTAGGACATAATTACCCCTTCCCTCACTCTGTCCTCACTAAACTGCTCTTGCCAGCCCACCCTCATCTCCACCCTCAGCAAATGCAAGAGTGAGGATCCCTTTCCTCCCTGGCCAGAGAGCCTGGCACCAGGAGAGGGTCAGAGAGGGTGGTTTGGATGTGGTCTGTCTCCACCAAAACTTGTCTTGAAATTGGGTCCCCAGTGTGGCAGTGACAGGAGAAGGGCCTAGTGGAAAGCGTTTGGGTCATGGGGGCAGATCCCTCATGAATGGATCAACCCCTCCCACGGGAGTGAGTCCTTCAAGAAATGATTCAATCCCTGGAGAGTAGGTTGTTAAAGAGTCTAGTTGTAATCCTAGGATTTCGGGAGGCTGAGTTGGGAAGATCACTTGACGCCAGGAGTTCCAGACCAGTGTAAGCAACATCGCAAGACTCCATCTCAAAAAAAAAAAAAAAAAAAAAAAAAAAAACACACACTTTTTTTAAATTAGCCAGGTGTGGTGGCCACACCTGTGTTCCCAGTGACTGGGGAGGCTGAGGCAGGAGGACCACTTGAGCCCAGGAAGTCAAGGCTGCAGTGAGCTATGATAGTGCCACTGTACTCCCACCTGGGCAACAGAGTGAGATCCTATTTCTAAAAATAATAATTTAAAAGTCAAAAAAAAAGAGAATCTGGCACTGTTGCTTTCTCTTGCCATGTGGTCTCCTTGCCCATGCCTGCCCCTTTCCATTTTGTACTGTGAGTGGAAGCTGCTGAGGCCCTCACCAGACACAGTTGCCCAATCTTGATCATTCCAGCCACCAGAACCATGAACCAATCTCTTTTCTCTATACATTATCCAGCCTAAGGTATTCTGTAATAGCAACACAGAAAGGACTAAGACAGAGGGTGACTGGCCCCTACCCCGCCATAGCCAAGGCTTGCAGCGCTGTCCCCCAGCCCCGCAGGGCCACTGTGTGCCCCTTCATCTTTGGCCAGAGTACGAGGTGGAGCAGCTGAGCTCTGCCGCTGTCCTATCACAGGGCACACCTGGCACCCAACAGCTCAGGAGACCAATGACTGGGCAGGACCTGACCCCTGGCCTTTGCCTGCATGCACTTGTGTCTGGGGATGGGCCAGACCCAAGCCAGAGCTGCTGTTGTCTAGGAGGGCCACCCCACACTTGCTGCCAAGCTCCTCTGGCAAGGAGCACACAGAGGTGCCCCTCAGCCCTGCGGTGACAGACCCACCCTCACCCAGCTCAGGACAAGGCTGTGGTCATTTCCCAGCAGGACACTCACTCGAGGTTCCACATTTGCTTTCAGGGATTTTGAAGTGGCTGCACCCATCCAGCCCCTGGCCCGGCCTGTAGAGGCCCTCGGGCAGTCCTCACCTGCCAGAATCAATGGCTCCCTGGTTCTGAGCTGGCCCTGGGGCTGTTCTGCTACCCTCCACAGATGACCAACATCTGTGGGCCCCCCACCTCATGAGCCAGAAAGCACGTCTTCAGAGAGTTTGGGGCCCCCAGCAGAGCCCTGGCGACCAGACTCCAGCATGCCAGGACCGGAAGAAAGTGTCTCTGGAAAGGGCCACCTCGGGAGTGTTTTTGATGCCTACTGCTTTTTTTTTTTTTAATCACATATAAGTAATAAGCAACGATTTGAAAGCAAGCAAATGTGGTTTGTGCATTAGACAGGATTTGAGCACGGGCTGCTCTTGGGCCTGGATCCTTTTTCCACCATTCCATTCATACGCCTTTTTTGAGGGGGCCCGGATCTTTTTTTCAGCATTCCCTTCTTATGCCTTTTTTGAGGTATAGTTGTATTCGGTGTCAATCGTAATCCCCAAAGACACAATCCTGAACTGCGTAATCCGCAATGCTGAAATCCCTAAGTCGAAAATCCCTCGTGTCAGATTAAAATCCTGAATGCCGAAATCCTGAAAGCTGAGTCCTGGGGAAAGGATTGGTGCCTGTCTGTCTGTACACAGGACAGTTGCACCGTGTTGGGCAGAACTGCGAGGTAGACCTGTGGACCTAATTTTAGGTGTCAACTTGACTGGGCTAAGAGGTACCCAGAAACCTGGTAAAACAGTAGTTCAGTTGTATCCATGAGGGTGTTTCCAGAGGAGATGGAAACATTCTCAGCTAAGCAGCATCTAAATGCACTTGCTTCATCACAAAACTTGAGAATAGCAGGAATGAATGTCCTCCCTGACAAACCTTCTGTGCTGGCATCGTACAAGTGCATTTCCACCCTGTTATTAGTTATCGCCCCTATTTCAGAGTTGATAATACTTCACTCACTCACGCGTGAGTCTGAGTGGACTCAGGGGAAGATCAGCCCTCGGTGTTGGCAGGCACCATCCAGTCAACCAGGGCCTAGAAAGAGTAAATACAGACTCGGAAATCAGTCTTTCTCTGAGAGCTGGGACAGACTCTTCTTCTGCTGCCTTGGACATGAGAAATCCAGGGTTGCCAGCTTCGGACCCCAGGACATACATCAGCAGCCCCCTTGGGTCCTGAGGCTTGTGTGGACTCAGAGTTAGAGACCACTGGACCACTGGCGTCCCTGGTTCTGAGGCCTTTGGACTTGGACTGAGCCTTGCCCCTGGCATTATGGGGTCTCCAGCTTGCCTGTCATGGGACTTTCCAGCCACCATAATCGCATGAGTCCATTCCCCAGGGTAATCCCCGCTCTTATATCTGTATACCTATCTTATCAGTTCTGTCTCGCTGGAGAAGCTTAGTATAGATCTGGTACTGGGGAAGTCAAATATTCCTTCTTACTGTGTTTCTCACAACGTAATGATACAGAGCTGTGAAAGTGATCCCTTGCAAAAATGCCGTGATAAGTGTACTGAACGATGGAATATTAAAGATTTAAAGCTAATTATTATTAAGGCTGTGAAAGCAGATATCACTTAACTGCAACTGCTGACCAAGACCAGACTTGCAAATGGACAGCAAAGACATAATTTGTAGGCCACAACCACTCTCCAAGTGCAGCAAATGTTTCAAAGATCACAGAAGAAGTGAAAATGCAGGTGAAACATTTAGGAAGTCTTTTCCACCAAATTATTCCATCATGTGCAGTTTCCGCCCCTTCACACGTAGCGCCAATTTGCCATGCTGTATTTCATCTTCATATCATTTCCAACACTGGAGGCATAAATTATGTTACTTCAAAATGTACCTGAATATGTCCACTTCTCCTGACCTCCCATTCAAGCACCCCAAAACAACCCGAAACAACGCTGACTCTGTTTACGAGACTTCCTGTCTCCATTCTGTCTGTACAACAAAAACAAAGACCATCACATTCCCTCCTCAGAACTCCCTAAATGGCTTCCATCACAATCAGAATAAAATCAAACTCCACATGGGGCACAGGAAGCCAGGTGTGACGGCCCCTGCAACCTCCCTGATCTACTTCCTGCCCTTCTCCCTCCCCCTGGCCACCCTGGCCTCTGGCCATTATGTGAACACACCAAGCTCATGGCTTCCTGGTGCCTGGGTACCTGCTGTTTCCTCTGCCTGGGACACACTTAACCCTGAGGTGCTGTGGCTCACCCACTCCCTTGCTTCATGAGGGTTTCTGCTCAAATGTTCTCTCCCCAGAAAAAGTCCTCACTGGCCCCCCTCTCCAAGCCCATTCAACACTGCATGCCTCCTCCTACCTCCTGCCCCGGACTGGCTTTCCTTCCTTCCAATGTCGCTGGGGCTGTGTTCATGCACTCATTTTCTGTCTTTCTCACAAAAGTTTGAGCAACATGCAGGCAGGAGTCCTGTTTGTCCCCTTCACAGCCATGTCCCCATGCCTAGACACTATCTAGCACCCAATAGGTACTCTAAAAATAAGTGATTAGGGAGAGGGAGCATCATGGGCCTGCCTGCAAGTATCCCCAGCCCAAAGAACAGAGCAGAGCTGAGAGGTGGGAGGACGCCTCACTATCACTAGCCTGCACCTCACCCTGCCACACCCCACTCTGCTGTCTTCCATAGGCCTGGCCACCTCCCCCATGCAAGTCTTACAGCTGGGGCAGCTGTGACAACAGGGGTGAGCATTCACCCAGTGCCACAGTGTGCCACGCCTGGGGGATGATGCTTTTCACATGGGACTCTCCCACCCCAAGATGGGTGTAATTTTAATGCCTGTTTTACATGATCAAGAGGATTATGTTAACGTTGACATGCACATAGCCAGTGCCTGGTCCTTAGTAGATATTCAGATAAACTATTAACATTAGCAATATTCCCAACTAACAAGCAACAAATAGAGACAAACCAAGCTTGAGTAACTTCCCAGGATCAGAGAGAACAGAGACAAACAGATTGATATTCAGAGCATGCTCCACCCAGCAATTTAACTTTTATAAGCTTCAGTCTCCTCACCTGTAAAAATGGATAATACTACCTGCCTGGTAGAATTCTATGGTGATTAGAGAAAATGACTTATAAAGACCTGACACAGTGTCTGGCACACAGCTCATGCTCAGCCAAAGGGAGGCAGTAATCGTGAGAATAGTCATGATAATGGTGGTGGTAATGATGGAAATGGTGGTGGCATTGTGGTAATGCTGGTGATGGTGATGGTAATACTGATGAAGGAGGTGATGATGGTGATGAAAGAGATGATTATGATGATGATGATGATAGTGATGATGATGATGATGGTGATTATGATGGTGATGGTGATGAAAACAATGATGGCTGATGATGATGGTGGTGGTGATGATGGTGATGGTGGTGATGATGATAGTGATAGTGATAACGATGATGATGAATGTGGTGATGGTGTTTATGATGATGATGAAAGCAATGATGATTGATGATGGTGATGATGATGATGGTGGTGGTGATGATGATGATGGTGAGGATAGTGATGATGATGATGATGGTGGTGGTGATGGTGATTATGATGATTGAAAGCAATGATGGTTGATGATGGTGATGGTGATGGTGATTATGATGATGATGGTGATGATAGTGATGATGAAGATGGTGACGGTGATCATGATGGTGATGGTGATGAAAGCAATGATGGTTGATGATGGTGGTGGTGATGATGGTGATGATGGTGGTGGTGGTGATGATGATAGTGATGATGATGATGATGGTGATTATGATGGTGATGGTGATGAAAACAATGATGGCTGATGATGATGGTGGTGGTGATGATGGTGATGGTGGTGATGATGATAGTGATAGTGATAACGATGATGATGAATGTGGTGATGGTGTTTATGATGATGATGAAAGCAATGATGATTGATGATGGTGATGATGATGGTGGTGGTGATGATGGTGATGGTGAGGATAGTGATGATGATGATGATGGTGATGGTGATGGTGATTATGATGATGATGGTGATGATAGTGATGATGATGAAGATGGTGACGGTGATCATGATGGTGATGGTGATGAAAGCAATGATGGTTGATGATGGTGGTGGTGATGATGGTGGTGGTGGTGATGATGGTGATGGTGAGGATAGTGATGATGATGATGGTGGTGGTGGTGATGGTGATTATGATGATTGAAAGCAATGATGGTTGATGATGGTGATGGTGATTATGATGATGATGGTAATGATGGTGATGATGATGAAGATGGTGATGGTGATCATGATGGTGATGGTGATGAAAGCAATGATGGTTGATGATGGTGGTGGCGATGATGGTGATGGTGAGGATAGTGATGATGATGATGGTGGTGGTGGTGACGGTGATTATGATGATGAAAGCTATGATGGTTGATGCGGTAATGACGGTGCTGGTGGTGATAATGATGGTGGAGGTTGAGGTAACAATGGTAGTAGAGGAATAGGTGAGGATGGCAAAGCCTAGATTCACAGCCAGCTCTGACCCCAAAGCCCAACCCCTCTTCAGCACATCATACTGGAATCCCTACTCTGCCTTCCAGCATCCTCTACATCCATGGTTTGCAAGCCTTTTGGTCTTAGGGTCCTTTATAGTCTTAAAAAATTACTGAGAACCACAAAGAACATTTGTTTCTGTAGGTTATGTCTATCAGTATTCACCAAATGTTTAAAAATCTGCATTTAATTATTCATTTAAAAAGTAACTACTATAAATCCATTACATTGTTAATGTAAATAACACATTATTTATGAGAACCAACCATATTCTACAAAACAAAAATATTTTATGAAAAGAGTGGCATTGTTGTCCATTTTTGTGAGTCTCCTTAATGCCTGGCTTAACAGACGCTAGCTGGATCCTTGCATCTGCTTCTGTATTCTCTCCGTCACAATATCACACACGGGCTGCCTCCAGAAAACTCCACTGTACGTTGTAAGAGAACAAGGGTGGAAAGGGCAAATAGCATCCTAGTATTACAATGAAAATAAGTTTGACCTCTTGGACTCCTGAAAGGGTCTCAAGGACCCCAAGAGGCTGAGTCTGTCCACTTGGGAGACTCCAGGCACACACTCAAAATCACTGCTCTAGCTCCTCTTAAATGAGTAACCATCAGCCAGGCATGGTGGCTCATGCCTGTAATCTCAGCACTTTGGGAGGACGAGGCAGGTGGATCACCGGAGGTCAGGAGTTCGAGACCAGACTGGTCAATATGGTGAAACCCCGTCTCTACTAAAAATACAAAAATTAGCCAGGCGTGGTGGTGGATGTCTGTAGTCCCAACTACTCGGGAGGCTGAGGCAGGAGAATCGTTTGAACCCGGGAGGCAGAGGTTGCAGTGAGCCAAGATCATGCCACTGCACTGCAGCGTGGGTGACAGAAAGAAACTCTGTCTCAAAAAAAAAAAAAAAATGAGTAGCCATCTCCAGCTGTGGGTTGTCTCGTTGTTCCTGCAGGGGTGACAGGAGAGCCGCAGGTCATGCGTGCCCCAATACTGACTTGCCCTGAGTCCTGGGTGACCCTCCCTCCAGGTCTTGGTCATCTTTAGGGCCTTTCCATCTGCCTCTCAGTGCACAAGTTACACCTGCCAACCAACCCCAATTCCGTAAGAGAGTGACTTCTCAGTGGTGGCCCTGTGAGTACAAGCAGGGTCTGCAGCATCCGGGACTCCCCTCCTACCCCACAGACCTGGCCATGCGATTCTGCAGTCTTGGGTTTCTGTATCCTGAGAGGAAAAGGCGGCATCTCTCCTGGGCATCACAGGGTGGCCACTAAGACTGCAGATTCTCTGGTCAGATCCTGCCTTGGGGCAGTCATTTCCTTTCCCCACCCATTCACTGTGTGTCACCAGGAAGCAGCCCCAGGCCTTCCCCAACAGGTGGAAGACAGAACGTGCTAGATTCCCCATGATCCTCCCGAGGGCAGTTTGAAGATCCCTGGAGGGAAGCCAGCCTTCCACCCCAATGTGCACTTGCCAAAATCCTGCTCCTCGGGGTACCCAGTTGTTCCTGGCTAGAAATCAGCAAGCCGAAAGGGCAGCTTCTAGCAAAAGCGTAGACCCTCCACTGCTCCCGGGAGGTGCTGACCGCCCCATTCAACCCTCTCCATTAGTAGGGGCCAGAACAGCCTCCAGCTTGAGGCACAGAGCCAGGATCTGCTCCATCGAGGCTTCCAGGCCCCGAGGCTGTGCACTCAACAGAGACCCAGAACACAAGCATTTAGGACGGGAAAGAAGTTCAACCGGCTCACCAAAACCAACGGCATTCAATGGGAAAATCAACACAACACTGCCAAGGTTACCTTGCGCAGGGCCAAACCCCCAGTACCTGTGAATGTGACACTATTTGGAAATAGGGTCTTCACAGATGTAATCAAAGGAAGGATTTTCAGAGATGAAATCATCCTGGATTACCCCAGTGGGCCCTAAATCCTACGACTGGTGCCCTTATAAGAGAAAGGAGATGGAGATTTGAGACATAGACACAGAAAGGGAAGGATGCCATGGCTGAGGACGGAGGCAGAGATTGGAGGGACGCATCTCCAAGCCAAGGAGTGCCTAGGATTGCCGGCCACCAGAAACTGGGGAGAAGCAGGGAAGGACCCTCCCTCGGAGCCTCCAGAAGGAACCCAGCTGCTGACACCTTGATTTCAGGCTTCCAGCCCCCAGAACTGTGGGGGAAGCAATTCCTGTTGTTTCAAGCCCCCTGGCGTGTGGCAGCTGTTTGTTCTGGTGGTTCCGGGAAGTGAGCACACCTGTTTACAGTTGGTCTGAGGGTTGAGGAGAAACACCGGGGTTTTATTTGGTCATCACATCCACTAAGGTCACTGCGTGTCTTCGAGCACCAGCATTCTGAAGTCAGGGATGGGGTCGTCCTCATGGGGTGTCAGCAACTTATTAGGAAGGCTCCAGGTCTCATTAACTTGGAGCCAGATCTAGGTGAGGTGACCCTGCGTACTTCTGGCTTATGGCAGGTGCTGTTAGTTCTTCCTGAGGGGCACACGCACCCAGGATGCAGGGGGCAGGCCTTAGCCTCTCAGGCCTTCAGCCCTCTCCTCCTTGTCTGTGTCCCAGGAGGGCCCTGCTTTCCTGCAGCAGGTCCTCAGCCCCAAGCCAACGGGGAGGTTCAGGACCCAGCTCTGATCTCAGGAGTCAGTGCCAGGGAGCACCGCCTGAGTGAGCAGGCTCCAGGAGGCTGCCCCTCAGATAGCCATATCCCTGCGGGGTCTGCAGCCTTCCAAGTGGACACACTGGACCTCCTGGGTGAGAACTTGGACACGATGTGCCTCCCTTAGAGACGTGTCTGCTCCGGATGCCCCTTGATCTGCTCCTTCAGGTACCAGCACCGAGGAGACCCTGCCCCCAGCTCCCTGCGGCCTTACCCAGGGCTCTCAACACACCCACAGCTGACCGACATGCTGTGCCTGCTCCTTGGGCGGGGAGGATCACTGCCTCCCTCCTCAGAGCGGGGACAGAAGCTTCCCCTGAGCCCCAAGCAGGAGCCTGGGGCCCCCGTGAACTGCCCCCTCCCAGCCTCCCTCCCTGCCTCCAGCAGCACCGTGGGGCAGGCGGACGCCCATGACTGTGGCAGATGCAGCCCATGGCCAAGGGTGACAGGCAAGGGGCTCCTAAATCCAGGTCCTGAGCTGGGTGTGCCCCTGACCCCTGAGAAGAGGCCCGGCTGGAGCCCAAGTCAGTGCCCCCAGCCAGCAGATCCCCGGAGCAGCTGCCCCCACTCAACCTGGGCACCAGCCAGCTTTGGGAACCTCTGGGCATGTCTTTCTTTACCCCGTGAGGTTTCTGTGGTGTATCACCAACCTCCCTGCAGTGCCCACGAGGCCCTGCTCCTCCTCCTGACCAGGTGCGGTGGAGGATGGCATAGGGCTGGCTGCACATAGCAGGGCCATAGGCAGAGCCCGTCGCCCTCGGAGTCAGCTCTGAGGACTGGCTCCACGCTCGTGGGGAGGTCTGAGCACGAGCTTATCCCACATATCCAATGCCGTTCAGCGGCACCCACAGCCCCCTGGAGCCACCTCAGCTTCCCACCGAGTCCTGCGGAGGTTTTGACCCTATAAATAGCATCTTCTTTTCCTTTCAGGCAGGAGTCCAAATACTGTCACCAAGAGAGGTGGGAAACTCCGTTTTTATTATGATCATATTACAATGCCTGTATCACAGGTTTAGATATGGCTTTCTGGAAGACAGGGGTGTGTGTGAGTGTGCGTGTGTGTGTGTGTGCACACGTGTGCATCAGAGAGAGAGAGAGAGAGACAGAGACACAGAGTAACAGAGTCAGAGACAGACAGGCAGACAGAGCCAGAGAGCTGGGGCGAGCCTTCAGGCAGCAGGCCTGCTCAGGACACATTGTGGACAGTGCGGCCCAAAGCTGGGAAGGGAGTCCTGCAGGCTGCCCCAGGAAAAAACCAAAAGAACAGAAAACAGCCACTGCTCCGTCCCGCTCCCCACACCTGGCTTTGTGACTCAGCCCGGGAGACGCCACCACAGTCTCCCTAGGAAGAGGAGGAGGAACGCATGTGGGGACCCAGTATGTCCCTGCTCCTCCTCAGGCCCCCAGCCCCTGCACCCCTGTGGGATCCAGGAGAGGAAAGGACTTGGCTCCCTCCCACGGCTGGTGGCCCAAAGAGGCAGCCATGTCCAGCCCTGAAGGAGAGAACTGCGGGGAAATCCTGCCTCCTGTAACCTGAACGCCAGCTTGGCTTCCAGTCCTGCCTGGGACGCTCCTCAGTGGCCAGCCTGGAGCTGGTGGCATCACCTCCCTGACTTTCCACTTCGGTGTCTGTAAGCTGGGGATGCTAATAACCACAGGCTTGCCGGCAGTGCGGGGGGATGCAATCCGGTCACGTGAAGTTGAGGACATAGTGTCAAGTGCACAGCAAATGGTCTATACATGCTGCAATGTTCTTGTGATTAGCTTTGTGCCATGGAGACTACCTGGACGCTTTGAGTTTCACTGACGCCCCACTGCCTACGGGAGATGTCATCTCATCCCCCTGCACAGGGGAGGAAACAGAATTAGCAGCAAAGGCTCCCACAAAAGACCACACCGGGGGGTGGATGTGCCCTCAGGGTAGCAGGGAGGGCAGCAGAGCCCAGGCTCACCCCTGGATCTCCCCACTGCAGCCCAGGGAAACCGGGCAGGTGCCCTGCTAGGAGTCGGAGACCCACCTAAGTCCAGGTTCACCCCTTACTACTGGGACCTCAGTTTCCTCATCTGTCCAAGGGAGAGAAGTGGTTATTGCTGCCTCCGAAGACTGAAAAGGACCGGGCGTGGTGGTTCACGCCTGGAATTCCAGCACTTTGGGAGGCCGAGGCAGATGGATCACGAGGTCAGGAGTTCAAGACCATCCTGGCCAAGATGGTGAAATGCCGCCTCTACAAAAAATACCAAAATTAGCTGGGCGTGGCGGCAGGCACCTGTAATCTCAGCTACTCAGGAGGCTCAGGCAGGAGAACTGCTTGAACCCAGAGGGCGGAAGTTGCAATGTGCTGAGATTGCGCCACTGCACTCCAGCATGGGAGACAGTGAGACTCCATCTCAGAAAAAAAAAAAAAAAAATAAGCAGGCTGAGAAGGACTAAAGGAGATAACCGATGACAGTTTACAGGCCCACACCTGCTGAAGGTCTCTCCCCAGGGGGCCACACCCAGCCCCGCGGGCTCCTGCAGTGGCTGCAGCCCTGAGCAAGGCTTTCCTGGTTGGTGGCACTTTCTCTGGATTGGGCCTAGCCCTGTTCCCACGTGTCCTGGCCACCCCAGCCCTTTCCAGGGAGGCAGCCAGATGTAGCAGAAGGGGCAGGGGCTTTGGGGGGTCTCCTCTGAGCCAGTGGGTCTTCATCATGAACCAGGTGGCAGAGCACAGCGGATCAGAGCACAGTTCTGGAGCCAGAGAGGTTGGTGACTGCCTCGCCTGCTGTGCCTCAGCTTCCCCATCTGTAAAATGGAGTCAATCACGACAGAACTAGCTCATAAGTTTGTGAGACAGATGAAATGCACCAAGTGTCTAAAGCCCTCAGAAAAGGGTCTGACAGAAGAAAGGTGCCCACAGCCATCTTATTCACCCCTCAGTTGGTGTCAGGAGGAGTAGATGAGATGCAAAGAACCTGGGACAGGGTAGGGGCTCCATCAGCAGGAGGCCTTGGGGGCTTAGACCAACCATCCGAAACCAAGGAGTGATGCCAGCAGGTGGACATGTATTCACTTCTGGGGCAGGGATTCTTGACCACTGCATGACCAGCATTTGGGGCCGGGTCACTCTTTGTGGTGGAGGCTGTCCTGTGCATGACAACGTGTTTAGCAGCATCCTTGGCCTCTACCCACTAGACACCAGTAGCAACCTCCAAGGACAACTATCTCCAGGCAGTGCCAAATGCCACCTGGAAACTGGAGGCAAAACCACCCCTAGCAGAGAACTGCCATTCTGGAGACTTGGATTGGAACTGCCCTGATTTTAAATTGCACTCTGCTTGCAAAGCATTTTAAAAATTCTTACTTATCACAGACATATTTGTCTGAATTACCATAAATTCCAAACTAACCAGCTGGGCGCTGCAAGCCGTTCCTTCCCATAGTTCACTCATGGTCCCCAATGCCCACCAACAGCCAGCACTTGCAAAGTCTGTTAGCCCACGGGGGACTCACGGAAGCTCATGCAGCGGAAACTGCTCTGGTCATCATTGCCATTTACAGATGAGGAAACTGAGGCACAGCCAGTTGCACAAACTTGCTCAAGGGCTCCTGGATGGTGGGGCCTATTGGGCATGCCCCCCTAAAGCTGGTGCCGTTGGCACCTGGCTCTGCCCATCTCTGAGAATTCTCATGCCCTCATTTCCTGCGCTGACCACCAGGCACAGATGCTGTGTCCATCTGACAGGAGAGGAAGTGGGGGCCTGGGAGGAACAAGCCACTGTCTGGTGATGGAACTTCTTTCTGGCAGCAGCAGGATTCAGACCTACCTCTTGTTGGGGGCGACCTCTTCGGCTCAATGCCTCTCCAAAACCAGGCAAGAGGCTGGAAATGGGGCTTTCTGGAAAAATGCAGACCCTGCTGGGAAGCAGGGCAGACACCTGACACCTGTCGCTCAGCCTGGCAGGTGGCGTGTTCTTCATTTCTTGTGTGGTCATCTGGCTGTCACACTCAACCCAGTGAGAGGCTCGACCCTCGTCCTGCTCCGCCCCAGCCCCAACCTGCTGTCATCTATGGCCCCTTTCCCCACCCCGTCAGGTGCCTCTTTGACTTTTGACCTCTGCCCTCAGCAGTGTCATTTCATGAAACCCAGGCCCCGGACAGCCAGCATCAAGCACCTGGCAACCTTCCATACTTCGCCCCTGAGACCTCTGCCCTAGGGATAGGGGCTTTGTTTTCTTCCCTAATTCCCTTTGGATTGGCCCCAGCAACCAGCAATTTACCAGGCAGCAGCACCCCAGCTTTGGGCGGAGTCTTCAAAGAGCAAACCCAGCAGGTGTCTGTGGATCCCGGCTGCACAGACCCTCTCCTGGAGAGGCAGAGGCCACCTGCCACAGGCCACGCGGAGCAGGGTCCCACCATGGCCCTGAGAATCTTGACTGAGCAGTTCTGCATCCCAAGACCTCACAAGGTGACTATGGAATGGCAAGGCTAGCCCTGGGGGTAAGCTTAGGGCAAGTCCGAGTAGCCAACTCACCTCCATAAGCCGTGGGTTCCTGTGATCGGCGCACAAGGGGCTGGTGCTGCTATCCACAGGAGGATACCCACCAACTTGTCTAATGGGGTGGGCGAGGCCAGGGCTGAGAGGAGAAGGGGTCTGGCTTGTTGTGAGCAGAGCACCTGCATGCTGTGCCACTCCCCCTTCAGGTGCTGGAAGGAGCCTTCCTGGGTGGCTCGCCCTCCGCAGCCCTGCTGGGAGGTCTTGCACACGCCCATGATAGCCAGGTTTAGGGCCTCCCGAATGCACCTGCAGCGTGAAACCGTGGAAACACGCGTGTCAGTGGCAGTTCCGTGCGGGGAGGAGCCCGGGGCTCTCTCCGGAGGGTCAGTTCTGTCCCTTTTAAGGTTCTGCGTGGAAAAGGCTAGGCGCCTTCTTGGGTCTACCTACATCTGGGGATGCCAGAGCCCAGCTCCCAGTTTTTCTGATATTTGGGGGCATACCATAGGAAGGACCTGCAGGGCACCTCAGGCTTGTATACTACGGCTGCAAACCTTGGGGCCAACCCTGGGCTCACACCCAATTCAGGGTCTACAGGCAGCGAGCCGGGGGCCAGGGGAGGGCCTCTCAGCTCCCACTGGGGATGCTGTTTAGGGGAATTAGAATGTATTTTATATACAAGAGAACTGAGGGGTCTAAAAGGGTCTCTGGGGGGTAGAAAAAAGTGAGGAGGAAACACAGGAAGAAATGCACATGAGGGTAGGTTCTTTTCAAAAGGGTCCTGAGAAAGACGTACAGTTAGAAACAGAGTGTGACTGAGGGTCCTTCTTAGCACGTAAGGGGCAAGGACAATAGTCTTAGATGTCTGGGGCTCCTCTTGTGTTCTGATGGTTCCTGAGACGGGGAGAAACGGCGACAGTTTCTTGGGTTCAGAGAGGGAGAGGAGGCGCCTCACACTCTGGCTAGGGTGGGCTGGGGGCCTGCACCCCTAAATTGGAGAACCCCACTAAGCTGACCCCACTCACCACTGCCCACCCCGCCAAGCCTCCTGGCCATTTTCAGCGGAGTGTCCCGACCTCTGGCCGCCCGGGTGAGTGTGAGCCCCGGAGCGCGCGCGGGGTTGGGGGGCGAGGAGAAGCGGCAGCCGGTGGGGGGGGCCCCTGGGCGGCGCCCGCTCCGCGCGGCGATTCGGCCCGGGTTTTGCGGCCGCCGCGCCTCCTCCTCCCGCCTCCGGGCTCCCTGGGCCTCCTCCCTCCGCCGCGCCCTCGCTCCGCCTCGCGCGGAGGGACCATCTGCTGGCATTTCCTGCAGCCGGGCCCGCGCCGCCAGCGGAGCCCCCGCGCGCCCGGCCGTCCCGGAGCACCGAGCTCGCGGCACGGTAGGAGGTAGGAGCGCGGCGGCCCGGGGGGCAGCGGGGGACGGCGGGGGGATGGCGGACTGGGAAGGACCCGGAGGGCCCGGCCGGGCAGGGCCGGAGCGAACCGGGGGCCGCGGGGGCCGGCCGAAGGGATCCGGGAGCCCGCGCCGCAGCCCCGCGGACCCTGGCAGTGGCCGGTGCGGGGAGCCGCGCCGGGGCCGGTCGTGCGCGGGGGAGCCTGGGGGCGCCCCGGGTCAGGGCGGGTCGGCGCCTGGTGGGTTGGGGCGGGTGGGGCCCGCGAGTGGGAAGCGGCGCGCCCAGCACGGCTCTCCCCACTTGGTGGGGCTTAAAGGAGACGGGACCGCCAGGGAGGGTGGCTGGGTCTGACCGCCCAGACCCTGGCCAGTGCGGGGGTCTGTGTCCCCACCTCGGCCGACGCGGGCTCCAAGGAGCCTGCGTGGGGTCTGGGATCTGAGTCTGGCGTCCCAGCTGCGGGCTTGGGAGGGCGGCTGTGTCTGAGTCCGCAGAGTCAGGGGCTGCCTGGATTACAGGCTAGGGAAGGACCCTTGCCCACAGTCCCCATCTCTGGGGCACTGACCCCCTGAAGATATGGAGCCTCAGGGACTGTTGAGGTGCCTGAGTCCTCAAGAGGGTCTGGTGCACTTGAAGATTCCTCCCGGGGAGCGAGGTGCAGGAGGGTGGGGCAGGCAGGAAGGAGGCTGGAGTCTGCAGCCCCCCGGGCAACAGGCCCGTCCTGGGCTTCCAAGGCACCGCCCCGACCCCCACCCAGACCTTTGGGCCGCCTGCTGTCAGAAGCCAGCTGGAGTTAGGGTTTGGGGTGACTCCTGGGGGTATGGAGGGTGGGCTTACCTGCCCCTCTCTCATCCCTGGGCTGAGCCCACTGCCCCTCCCTCATCCTTGGGCTGAGCGGGTCTGCCCTGCCGAAGCGGCTGGGTGGATTTCGTGTCTTGCTATTTGGTAACTTGCTCCCCTCTGTGTGTCTGCCCCAGTCTCTTCAAGGTGTCTTTTACAGGCAAACTTCTGTAAGGGTCCCACCCCACCTGATACAGCCTCCCAAACTCTGGAGAAGTGGGCCAGCCTTTGGGATCCTAGGTAGATGCTTTTAGGTCTGCCTGCACCAGGGCTGATCCAGATCCCGGACTGAACAGAAACCCTGCCCCCCACCCCCAAGAGTAAGGCCCTTCTGCATGTTTTTATCCCACCTCCTTGTTACACAGGGGCCTTGCTGTTCCTTGAACCTGCCAGGTGAGAGGGGGCTTTGCAGGCATCAGGCAGGTCTGGGGCAACCTGGGGTGGCGTCAGGTGCCCGGCTGTTCCCTTCAGGCCTCAGGCTCCAGAACTGCAGATCCTATTGTCTGCCTGCACGCGTGTGGGGCTGGCCCGGGGTGCCCAGGAGGCAGGCACTGCGTGTGTCTGTCTTGCCAGGCGGTGTTTAGGAAAGGTGACACAGCAGATGGGCCGGATGAGGAGCCTCTGACCCGCAGTCCTGGGCCTGGTCTTGGAGAGGCTGCCCTGCAGATGTTGATCCCTGGACAGCCATCCTGCATGTCCAGTGGAGGCTCCTTTCTGGGTCCAGATTGGGCCATGAATAGGCCAAGTTCTTCAAAGAACTGCTTTCAGCTCTTCACAGAATGCAAATGCAGGAACCCCTGCCCCGCCCCCACCCAGGGTTGTATTTACTATGCTGAGAATGCCTGGTATCAGTTTCTCTCCTGAAATCTTGGCCTTGCTCTGAGCTCTGATAGTAATCTGACATGTAACGCTTGGGGGAGGGAGAAACACTCCGTGACAAGCCGGCGGGTGGAAGGGCTGTGTGTGTCTCTGACAGCTGTGTTTTGGGGACTGGTGCTCTCTGCTGATTCTGTGGTTAAGCCCTCACGCGTTTGCACACATACAGGCACAGCATGCAGGTGGAGAACTTACCCAAGATGACAGAAGGTGCATCCCACCCTGTTCCCATTTATTGTTCAAGGGACAGGTGAATCTGAGTCTGTGACCGCAGCTAAGAAATGTTGTGGACCCAGCTCAGGGTTCTCCCAGAGAGGCCTGGGGAGCTGGAAGCTCTGACCTCCTGGACAGGGGGTTGTAGAGGGGCCGAGGCCCAGGGGTGCATCGTGCCAAAAGGATCCCGGTCATTTTGCTAGGAAGGGAGCTGTCAGGGAGGGAGCCGTCAGGTGCAGCTCCCCTTGTGGAGCCCAAGGGCCAGGTGGGTAGAAGTGCTCACTGCTTGCAGGGTTGGCAGGGCAGCCCAGGGAGCACACTGGTGTGCTGGGGAGTAGATGTTGGGTGGTGCAGATGAGGGCCGCTGGCCTCCCAACAGGGACAGGCGTGCTGCCCTGGATGTCCTCGTGCTGCTTGTGACCAGCACAAAGGAAAAGAATATTGTTCTTGATGCCAGCTTTGCTTGATGACTTACCTACCGAGCCTGCAGCTTGAGGAGGCAACTGACAGCCTGAGGATGGGGCTCCTGGGCTGGTCAAGATTTTTAAGGGTTTTGCGGCCTTGGTGGCTGGGTCTTGGCCACGGCTGGGTCACCTTTCCCGTGGAGATGTATGGGCAGATAGAGAAGCTGCTGCAGAGTGGTAGGCTTGGCGGTCGAGTACAAAGGACTTGGACTGAGGACCGCGTCATTCTCTTAGCATCACAGTTGTTCTGAGCCAGGACCTCTGGGATCATGTCCACGAGGGTGTGAGGTTGCCTTGTGCTGGCATCTACACTAAATGGAGCCCTGGGCACCAGCTGTGTCCTCAGGACCAGGGCTTGAGGTGGGAGATGGGGAGGGGATGGGACATGAGCCTTGTTGGCTGGTTTAGAGGGATCTAGAATTCCTAGAGGACCTTTGTTGCAAATCTCAGAGCCACCCAGGCTGAAAGCAAATGCTTTGCTCGGCCTCCCAGCCCGCCTCACATCCGGCTGCTCCCTCCAGGGCTGGCCTCCACTCCCCTCCTGGCCCTACCAGCTCTTGCCTGGAGCTCCACATCAGCTACCTGCAAGGTTCCCCTTTCATGGCCTTCCTAGCCCTTCTCCAGCCAGCAGCCAGCACGGTGTTTAAAAAGATAAACCACTTCATGTAGTTTGCCTACTTACAGCCCTTTGAGATTTGCCATGGGTCTCACTCAGTAAGTCCTGACCCCTTTCCAGACCCCACAGGCCCTGGACACCCCTCCACTCCACCTCCCTTCCCATGTCCTCCTCTCCCCCTTCCCTGCCCTCCCTCTCTCCTCCTTGCTCCCAGGGGTCCAGCCTCAGCCCTGGCTTCTTACTTCAGGGCCTTCGCACTGGCTGTGCCTCTGTTTTTGGCCCCTCCTTGGATCTACACTTGGTGGGCTCCATCTAATTCAGGTCCCAGCTCGGATGCCGCCTCCCCTGAGAGAGTCTCTGTTCCTGACACGATATCCATTCCAAAGCAGTTCTCAGCTGTGTGTTTTGTTTTCTCTTTATTTATACTGAAATGATCTTGTTTGTTTAGTTGAATGGCTTCCTATGGAGAAAGCGATTGAGCCAAGCCAGGTCCATGGTGGGCGCCACTGCTGCGTGGCATCTGTCCCTGTGCACGGTTGCCTGCAAGTCTGCTCCGGGCTCTCTTCCCAGGGGCTGGCACACAGTAGGTGCTCTATGGTTAAGTGAGGCACATGTGGAAAGCCAGCATACTGTCTCATCCCAGGGAGGTCAGTAGGTTGAGACTGGCTGCCCCCATCTAGCAAGTCCCACCCACCATGTCCGGGTTTCAGCAGCATTGACTGGTGTGGGACGTGCCCAGCTCATTTCCTCCATGCCCTAGGATGGCGAGGACAAGAGTGTGTGTGTGACTCTTCCCAGGGTCCCATCATCTCTGATTTAGGAATGGAGCCCTTAGGGTGTCTCACCTCCTCGGGGTGCCTAATATTTTATTTGGTGAATGCAGATGGACTTAACTGGCCCGTCGATCTCCTCTGACCCTGCTGACACGAAGAGAAGGATGAAGGGGAAAGATGAGGCTCAACACCTGAACAGTATTCCCTCTAACTATGTACATTCTTTGGGAGTTTAAGTGGGAAATAGGGAGGAGATGTGGGGCATACCCCACCTCGGCAGGCAGCTGGTCAGGCTGCCGTTGTGACCAGCCTGGGGTCGCCTTCCCTTCATCCAAGGCCAGGGGAGTTTGCAAACCTGTAGTAAGCCCTGCTGTACCTGGCAGAGCAGAAGCACCACCCCGGCTTGGAGAGAGCAGGCCCCTGACTGCCGGCCATGGATGGCCCCTTGGGAAGTGCCCTGTGCTTCTGAGCAAGGAGGGAACGGGCCTCCAGGCGCTCGGGGACAGCACAGAGGGCACTCTGTCGCCCGTGCCTTTGTCCCTTCTCTCGCTGGCCCATTCTCAGCTGCTTCCTCTTGGGGAAGGGCCTTCCTTGGCCAGGGGAGGGAGCACTCAGTGGCCCGGCGCTGCGGAGGTATTGATGTGCTATTGGGGTGAATACGGCACTCGGTGTGGGGGTGGGGGCGGGAGGGTTGTCATTTAAAGGGGCCTTTGGGGATAGTCAGCAGAGGAAGGCGTGGTGTTGGGGCGGGGCATCCGCATCTCCGCGCCCCGTTCCTGGCAGCCAGCGGAATTTCTCATGTCTAGCTATTGCAGCGAATAAGACAGAGTCAACTAAAGGGCGCGCCACTGTAGGTCCTATTCGCTGGGCTGCGGCTCCAGGCAAAGGCATTTGTATGCCTGCCTATTAGGGTGAATGTGACGCAGGGAGTGTGGGTCGCTTAAAGGGCTGGGACTCTGGCAGCAGTGCGTCCCGCTCATGCCCGCCTATTGCGGTGAATACGGTGCAGTAGTCGGGTCGCTTAAAGGGTCCTGGTGTCCTGCTTGCTGGACTGTGCTGCTTTGGGGCAGCTCCTGGTCCTGGGCGGACCAGGAGACGCTGGCCTGTCGGGCAGGAAGGCTAGGTGCCCTTCTTACAGGATGAGTGAGCCTCACCCCCACCCCACCCCCTGCTGCCTTAGGAAGTCACCCAAATTTAGCAAAATTCAAGCCACAGCCAGCAGGCACCAGGGCGGGGCATGTGACCCTGTTCTGGAGGGCTGGCGGGGCCAGGGCAGGGAGGGGCCCGGGCCTAAGAGATTGATGGTGGTGATGGTGGCAGGCGCCGCCTGGGATCTGATCAGAAGGCCTAGCCGAGGAAGACGCAGCTGGAATTCTTCACCCCAGGTGCCAGGGTCAGCAGATTTTATTTGCGTCCTAAACCTTGGTTACCCCGTCTGTAAAGTGAGGCTCATGGCTGGCCCGTGAGAAGTCCCGAGATGGTCTTTGTACACAAGCGCTGGGTGAGCATCGGCCATTGTGTGGGTGACTGGCATGACCCACTACCCCACCCCTATAGGCTGCCAGTCAAAGGTTTCCACCCTCCAGCCACCATCTCCCTGGCTCAGATAGTCCTGGGTGGCCCTGGCCCTCCCTAGGTGGACCCTGTCCCTGCCGGCAGACCCTCCACCTCTCTAGCTCTCTCCTCTGCTCCTGAACTTGGCATTGGTCCCAGGCTGCCCTGAGCTGTCTCAGGGGACTCCTGACCCGTGAAGGGGCAGCGAGTCCACGGGAGGCAGTTGGCCTGGGCTCTTCGAGGCTGTTGTCCTTACCTGTAGAGCAGGGACCACTGCACATGGTGCTGCTGAGTGCAGCGGATCCAATGAGTGGCCTGGCACAGGGCCAGGGAGAACTGGGATGCCTTAGTCTCTGGCCCACACACTCCCTACCAGCGAGCACTTTGTGGGTTAGGTACCAGACCTCGTTAGCCTGAGGCTGGGGTGCTGTGGACAAGGTGCTGGGACTTAGCATTAATGCTCAAAGATGAGCTACAGAGGTAGTGAGATCTCCCAGCCCCAGGGACACCTGAGAGTTCTACGTCTTCCCCACGCCAGCCTCAAGAACATACCTGGGCAAAAACCGACCCTCATGTTGCATTCTCTGTGGCTTCAGGGTGTGTGCACTCTTGCCTGGGCCCTCACCCTGCTGTCCCTTGTGTTCAGAGTGTGGCTGGTCCAAGGGCTCACAGCATCTGACAGGCTCCCCTCTGAGACGGAGGAAATGGGGCCCCAAGAATGGCAGGGTCATGGTGCTACTCCTCGCTGGGCCTCAGTTTCTCCATCTTAAGCCACCCCCATCCCTGACATTTGCTCCCAACCCCCACACCTGCGGGGCTAAGGCACCCGCACACAAGCAACACCCCAGCAGGAACTGAGACGGAAACCTGGACATCCAGAGCTCCCTCTCCACTCCCGAGGCCTCAACTTCTCCAAAGGCTTCTGTCCATCTGCTCCTACGCCTTGAGCTGTTTTATATCTTGAGGATGCACCCCAGGTTTTATGCAGAAAGAAGCGTCCACTAATTTTTAAAGGTTTGAGACTGAGTGATTGGAAATCTTTCTCGTCCTTCCTCCTTCCTCTCTCCTGTACCAGTGTGCAGCCGGGAAGAGGCCTCATGTGTCACTGACCACGTACCAGTGTGCAGCCCGGGAGAGGCCTCATGTGTCACTGACACTCCACGAGTCTAACTTCTGCATGTGGAGTGTCCCTGTGGCTGGTCCTGGGGCGGTGGACTGGCCTGATGCTGCCAAGGACGCCCCACTTTCCCACAAAGCTCCACCCTGCTGTCTTGCACATCCTGGGGCCAGGACAGGAAGAGCGCCCTGCGGATTGGAAAAGCAGGTGCCATTGTGGGCACCAAGAGCCCTTTGTGCTTTGTAGGATCGCGTGCTGCCACATGGCACCCTCTGATCTCCTTAGGGCAGAGGAAAAGAGCAGCCAGCTTTGACGGGAACCCTCGCCCACTCCAGCGCCCATGCTGGGTTTCTACTTTGGGCCCAGCTCCTGCAGGAACGCACAGATCTCTCTCGCTCCGAGACCTAGATTCTGCCTTGGAACGGCACAGCTGTCCCCAAAGGGCAGGCCGGGGCAGGCAGCTTGGCCACAGGAGGCTGGGAGAGTTTGGAGCATGAAGAACACCTAGAAATGTCAGAATGTGGGCCCCATCTGGAAACCTGAGGCTGAGGCCGCTTCAGGACAGGGCCTGGTTTCTTGTCCCATTACAGTGCCACAGTGGGTCATCCTCCCCAGCCTGGCACCACGAAGGCTCCCAGAGAGAGGAGGACAGAGGTGCTCTCTGTTGGTGACTAGCACCCAAGGGTGCTTGGCCCCAGTGTGCTGCTGAACACACATGGCCGCCGTGGTCGAGGCCATCAGGAATCCCCACCCTCGTGCCTTGCACCGAGTGCAGCTGTGTGGCTCTTTCCTGCCCAGACCCTCCCTGCTCGCAGGTGCCCACCAATAGCCAGAAGAACCTTCCGGCTGCTGCAAGCCCAGCAGGCTGGACCAGTTTCTCCTTCATCTGGTTGCTGTGAGCAGAGGAGAACGAGTTACTCAGTCCCCAGCCGGCCGGGGGCGGGGCCGCCTTCGTCTCTGCTCCGTGGCTGCTGGGTGCTCACACTCTAAAGTGATGTGGGTGGCAGGAAGTGGCCTTGTGGCGCCCACCCGCTGGGCACAGGGCTGGCCTGTGGAGCCACCCTAGTCATGGAGCCAAGCTGGCTGGGTCTCTCCTGCCCCCGTCTGTCTTGGCACAGGCCCTTCCCAGGCCTGCAAAGCCTGCTTCCATCGGGGCACTGCCTCAGGACCCGCAGCACACATGACATCTAGGCTAGCTAACTTGGTACCCAGGACCCCTCTTGGCCTCCCTGGGTCTCTTGGGGACGTCACCTTCTCCTGGAACCCTGTCTCATCAGGGTGACCTCTCAAAAGTCCAGCCTCATTCCTTATCTGCCCCTTGCCATCCTTTTACCAGTCAGGGTCTCTCTGCTGCTGGCCCTGACTCCCTTAGATCTGGGCCCTGCAAGGCCCACTTTTTCCCACGTGCTCAGGAAGCGCCGCTTGCTTTCCTCCCTCGTGGGCTGTGAGCCTGGTCCTGTGTGTTTGGCCTGTGTCATTTGCACAGAGGCACGCAGTTCTCTGATCGTTGGTGCGTGAAGCCAGGTGCCCTGGGCCTTAAGCACCGCCCAGTAAAGGCGTCCTTCACTTTCTGACGTGTGCGAGCTGGGAGTTTGCTGCCCTTGGGGGCCCCGAGGAGTGACCCGTCTGACCTTGTGGACAGGGGCACAGTGCTTAGAACATGGGCTTAGCAGTTGGCAAAGCAGGTGGGAATCTCCACCCTGTGGGGCCATGGGGAAGTCCTAAAGCCCCAGACCTTGGTTTCCTTGTCTGTGAAATGGGCCATTGCAGGGACAGCCTCCTGGAGGTGCCTCGGGATGTGGTGGGAGCATGAGCCAGCTCATCGTGAGCGCCGGCCCTAGGCCTGTGTGGAAGTGGCACGGGCTCTCAGAGCAGGGAGGGGCCACCTCCTATCATGCCTATCATTAATGAAAACTTTCACTGTGAAAGATCTAAACACAGGAACCATACAGAATAACAGAACCAACCCCAGCCTTGTCAAGGTCCTGGCACCTGGCCGTATTTGCTTTAGGTGTCTTTCAACAGCTACAAGTTGTGTGTAGGGAGGGCCCCAGAGCTCCCTTCTTTCCCCAGAGCTGCCATCCTGGGTTTCCAGGCTCATGCTTCCAGGCGAGTTTTGGGCTTTACTATATATGGATGGATCCGTAAACACACACAGACAGAGGTCACGTGACCACCGATGTTCTGCTCACATCCTTCTTTCTGATCGTTTTAGAGTCACAGAGAAGTCGCAAAAACAGTAGTTCACCACCCTCTGCAACCTCTTCTTGTCTGTGTGGTCCATATGTCTTGTACATTTTCCTTGCTTTATATACATAAATCACATGGATTTCCATCCTTTGGAAGGACTTTCTGGTAGTTCCATTCCGTCCCTGGAGCAAGGTCTGCGTTCCGGTTTCCTTGGGCACGGCCGAGGGCACTCCCCCAGGGGACGGACCTGGGGTGGGGTCAGCAGCCCGGTGGGATGGGGCCCAGTCCCTCCTGTGCTCAGTGCTGCCTTCCCTGCCCCCTTGTCCCAGAGGGAATCATCCCTACCGCCCCCCCTTACTCTGCCTCAGCATAGGGCAGCGGGAGGCATCCTGGCCCCCGAGGAACATACCTTACAAAGATGTTTGCCAGGGCTCCCCAGGGGCCTCTCAGTGACCAACACATTTTGTTAGTTAAAACCAGAAACACAGGCTTGAGCCTGAGACTGAGGGTCCAGGAAGGGCGGGGTCTGGCCGAGACTCTGCAGGTCTGCTCACAGCCTGTTCCAGCACTGCAACCCCTTGCTGAAACCACACGTGTGTGGCCTTGCCAAAGATGGGGAGACGGGGCTTGGGAATACTGGCCAAGCCTCAGACCCGCAGCACCTCCACAAAGCTGGGTTAAATGGAAGCGAACTGTCGGCATAGTGGCTGCTGCCCTAGCCATCTGGCCGCTTGGGATATGAGTGGCAGAGCTGGGGTGAGTGGCAGAGCTGGGACGAGTGAGTGGCAGAGCTGGGGTGAGTGGCAGAGCTGGGATGAGTGAGTGGCAGAGCTGAGGTGAGTGAGTGGCAGAGCTAGGGTACCCATCTCCCCTCGGTGCTTGGGATCACCCCAGGTCTCCAGTTGGGAAGTGGCCCAGGCAGGATTTGAGCCCGAGTCTGCCAGGCTGTGCCAGGCGTTATTCCTGGGAGAGAGGCCCTGTGGCACCTCCTGATGTGGCCAGGGAGAAATCCCCTTTTCCCAAGGAAGCTGGTGCTATAGTCCGTCTGTCCTAGGAAGGCCCTCCTGGGCGGGTGTGTGAGTTTGCAGGGGTTTCCACCACTAAGCAGCCCAGACGTTGATTCTTTCTCAGTTCTGGAGGCTGAAGTCCAAGATCAAGGCCTTGCAGGGCTGGTTTCTCCTGAGGCCTCGCTCCTGATCGTGCAGGCAACCACCTTCTCCCTGTGTCCTTGCAGGGTCATCCCTCTGTGTGCCTGTGTCCTCATCTCCTCTTTTTATTTTTTATTTATTTATTTATTTATATTTTTTTGAGACTGAGTCTGGCTCTGTCGCCCAGGCTGGAGTGCAGTGGCCGGATCTCAGCTCACTGCAAGCTCCGCCTCCCGGGTTTACGCCATTCTCCTGCCTCAGCCTCCGGAGTAGCTGGGACCACAGGCACCCGCCACCTCGCCCGGCTAGTTTTTTGTATTTTTTAGTAGAGACGGGGTTTCACCGTGTTAGCCAGGATGGTCTCGATCTCCTGACCTTGTGATCCGCCCGTCTCAGCCTCCCAAAGTGCTGGGATTACAGGCTTGAGCCACCGCGCCCGGCCATCTCCTCTTTTTATAAGGACACCAGTGAGATTGGACTAGGGCCCACCCTCATGACCTGTTTTAATTTAATATGCTCCTTAAAGACCCCATCTCCAAGTACAGCCACTTTCTCAGGTCCTAGGGACTAAGACATCAGCACATGAATTGGGGGGACACAATTTAGCCCGTGACCGTGGGTAGTGGAGCAGCCAGACTAACCCCAGGCGTCTCGTCAGTGGGTTCTGTTTTTATTTCCTGTGAGGACCCAGCGTTTGCTGGGAGTGAGATTTTGATGTGATCAGAGGCTTTCCACACCCTTGAGTGTGTGCAGTGTTCTCAGATTTCACCTGCTTGAATCTTGACTGTTTTATGCCCTCCCAAGAGCCCCAGCTCAGCTGGAACCTGGGGGAGCTGTAGAGACCCCTGCTTGGTGAACGAAGCGTCAGCAGGAACACGCTCACCCTTCCAGGCTCACCCCTCCTGGGCCACACGCCGTCAGCCACTCTGTCCCACCGGCAGAGTGGGCAGGGAGGCCGGGATGCGGGTCACTCGGTGTGTGTGGGGTCAGCAAGCCCTCTATGACGCATCCTGCCACCCACCGGCAGGTGCTGCACGCAGGGCTGTGCTCTCCAGGTCCCAGCATCCTGGGCCAGCATCTGCGGGCTGGAGTGTGTCAGCCGCCCCTTCGCCGTTGCCCTCCCGTTCAGCAAACACCTCCTGCGGCAGCCCTCTGGACACCACACGGGGTCTTTCCTCCCAGGGAGGGCGGATAAGGGGCCACACACCAGCAGGGGTTTGAATGCCGTGTATTTCCCGGGCACAGACCTTCCTCAGGGGCTGCGGGCCTGCCCTGGGGCTCCCTGCTGTGTGTGCAGTGTCGGCAGCACTGTCGGGGAGCCGGTAACCCCGGGGCTCCCAGCTGCAGCCACCTTATCTGGGCTTCACCTATATGGAGCTTCTGCTGTCCAGAGCTCCGACGAGAACTCCAAATGCAGCAAAAAAGAAAACGAAAACGAAAGACTTCTCCCGAGCAGCCGTTGCGGACACCCACCCGTCACTCACAGCCGGGCCTCGTGGGCCGCTCGGGAGTCGTGCCAACGTGGGCCGCTGCTTCCCGGCAGCTTGAGCCGGTGGTCAGTTTTTAAACTGAGGTTTAACGAATGACCGCAGGCAAATAGCTGTCCTCCCGCCCTGTTCATTATTTTTAAACTGTGTCTGCTTTGAATGTGCAAGGAACATGCTGTTTGTCTCTGGTGGGCGCCTGTTCTCCTGGCTGTGGCCATTCATTATTCCTGGGCCTCAGCCCTAGCGATGGTGCTGGCGTCATCAGCCCCCCGCAGCTTGCTGGAACAGGAATAGCCCCGGGAATTTGTGACCTCAGTGAGCCACATCTTCAGGCTAGAGCGAGCTTTCCCACACAAGAGCAGCTTATCCCACGGAGGCTCAGATCTTTACACACATTTGCGCTGTTCCGTGCATATCCCAAAATGCATTACGTGCAACCTTGAGGTCTACATGAGAGACACTGGAACCTTCTTCCTGCTGACTTGTGTCATTATAACAGTTAATTTTGATAATGATTAACATGTATTTTATTGAGGCTTTTGGAATGACTTATCTCTTTTAACCCTTGAAACAACTCTATGCCATAAGTTCTATTATTGTCCCCATCTTACAGATGGGGACACGGGGGCTCAGAGAGGTGAAGCAACCTGCCCGGAGTCACCCACCCCTACGTGACAGGACTGGGACTGGAAGCAGCTCACCTCGTAGCCGGGACTCCCTGGCGCCCGGGGGATGTTGCACTCTGTGGGCTGTTTCTCGCTGTACTCAATGGCCCCAGACTCCTCCTCTTCTCCTTGTCGGAAGGGCTGTCAATGATCATTCCCGCCCACTGCTGTCTAGGAAACCAGATGAGTAAGATTGTTAGAAAAGTGAGCAAATCAGGAGCGGACGGACGTGGCAGGAGAACCCAGGAAGTGCCAGCGAGGCGTGAATGAGACCTGGCATGCGGTGTTTCATGATGCTTGATTGGGCTGTTTAGGGGGATCTTTTCTGTGTTTCTCATTCTTCTGATTCTCGCTCAACATCCAGTGTGGATCACACGGTATTGACAGCCAGCGGCGTGTATCAAACGCCTGCTTGCGCCCAGCTCTTCCTGGAGGCTTTGCAGGCACTGGTTCTGTTCACACTTAAGTGCCCTTTCGGGATAGAACCAGGGTTAGGGACGCTGCGTGCCTCGCCCGAGCCCGAGCCCATCGCACCCTGCAGGCTACTCCGATAATCCTGCAGGCCCCCACTGGTGTTCCGGGTGGGATCCCTGGAAGGGGGCCTGGTGAAAACCAAGGCCTGGTCCCTGCCCGCAGGAGAAGGGAACATAGGGGTCTCTTGGTCAGGAAGGAGTCCCACACTTTGAGCAGTTTCTGGCGTTTTTAGAACAGCTTTCAGTGTGCGCAGACCACCTTGGCAATCCAATGTCACCTATACTGTTATTTAAGACCTAGCTCTTTAATAAATCAACTCACTTCTTTTTGAAGTCTATTTATAACCTAGAAGACGTGTTAATCATTGCTGCAGTTAAAAAATCAACATCACCTGTGATAAATTGCAGGTAACTATGAAAACATGCACAATGAACACAAACCACATGTTAGCTGACTACATGTTAGCTTTTGGGTGCTCTGGCCACAGGGACTCACATTGTTTGCTGTGAGCTTTGTGCCCAGGGCCACCCTGCCTTCCTTAAATAGAGAGATGATGAGCAGGGGCAGAGCCACCATAAAGACCCATTCTCTTGTCCCTTGATGTAATCAGGAGGCTGGGAAGAGAATGGAGAAGGCCTCGCTTTCTCACTGTGACCTAATGGTGAAGGCCGCCTGTACTGCTGGTGTCACCAGGGGCATCGGTGACGTGCACACTTCCAAGCTGGCTCGAGAGGCAGAGGGGGCGTTTCAGTGGCCAATTCCAGGGGATTTGAGAACGGGCCCCTCTCCAGGAGCAGCCTGAGGAACAGGCAGCTGTCGGGGCTGCAAAGCCTGCCCCGGGGAGGCGGGAGAAGGTGACCCCAGTGACGGGGCCCTTCCAGGTTCCCAGCACAGTGCGGCTGTGTTGCCTGGAGACCCCTTCCCACGGGGCCGACTGGCATCTGCCGAGTCACGGACCGTTCTCCAAGGAGTCACCGGTTTTCTTTTTGGATTAATGCCAGGACAGTGTGTTCAGCAGGGATTCCAGAGGCGTGTAAGAACCGTTTTTTGTGCCGTGGGGGAAATAAAGGTACATGAGGCTTCATCTTCAATCCCTTGACTTTTCTTTTTCTTTTCTTTTTTTTTTTTTTTTTTTTGAGATGGAGTCTCGCTCTGTCGCCCAGGCTGGAGTGCAGTGGCGCGATCTCAGCTCACCTCAAGCTCCGCCTCCCAGGTTCACGCCATTCTCCTGCCTCAGCCTCCCGAGTAGCTGGGACTACAGGCGCCCGCCACCGCGCCCGACCAATTTTTTGTATTTTTAGTAGAGACGGGGTTTCATCGTGTTAGCCAGGATGATCTCGATCTCCTGACCTCATGATTCACCCGCCTCGGCCTCCCAAAGTGCTGGGATTACAGGCGTGAGCCACTGCGCCCGGCCCCCCTTGGCTTTTCATGGGGGAAAGGGCAGGAGGACGGTTTGGTCGCGTCCCCAGCACATGGGGAGTGGGGAAGACAGCTGGGCTGACAGGAAGTGGCCAGGTCAGGCTGGTGCCGGGTCTGTCTGGTCGCCTGCTGTGTGTGTGTGTGTGGAGGAGGGGGTGCGCTTTTCTGCGGTTTCTTCCATGCCGGTGGCAGAGGGGCTGAGGAAGAGGCGTTCGCTCCTTTGGCCAGGCTCTTCCCTGCTCCCAGCTCTGTACCCAGGGCATGGGTGCTCTGGGGCTGCCATAACAAATGACCACAAACTGGGTGGCTTAGAACAACACAGATTCATTCATTCACAGTGGTGGGGCCCGGAAGTCTGAAATCCCAGTGCTGGCCGGCCTGCTCTCCCTCCAAAGGCGCTGGGGGAGGATTCTTCCTGCCTCTTCCAGCTCCCGGGGACTCCAGGTGTTCCTTGTGTGGCTGCATCGCTCCGATCTCCGCCTCTGTCTTCACAGCACATTCTCCTCTGTCTGCGTCTCCTCCCCTGTCTTGTCACACGTGGACCCCAGTCATTGGACAAGGACCCCAGGCAGTGACCCTCTTTGCAAGGTCAGGGTCACAGGTACTGAGGTTAGGACTTGGACACATCTTTCATGAAGACACAATGCAACCCTCCACCGCTGGGAGAAGGTGGCCACAGTGGGCAGCCTGCCATGACTCCGGGGAAGATGGACTAGGATCGGAACCTGTAGAAAGACCAGGGGTGGCATTCTGGGCCGTGGGGATGACATCACAGAGGCAGGCGTGCGTGATCACAGTCGTGTTTAGTTCTAGGGAGCAGGGGGTTGCCGTATTTCACAGATGAGAATAATGAGGCCTTTCAAGAAACCAGGAGCTGCCTGGGGCACCCAGGCTGTCAGCAGTGAGCTGGGAATGAAAGTTGGGGGTGGCCACCAGGGAGCCCCACCCCAGGGAAGGGAAGAGTTCTGCTCCCACTGGAGGCATGTTTGTCCAGCTCTCACGACACCACAGGCCGCTGGCCTCTGTGTCTGTGAGGTGGGACACCTTGATCCCCTGGCCTCCTGACCCCTGGCCTTTCCCTGAGATAGTTCCTACATGCTACTGACATGGCGGCCCAGCTTGGACAGGAGGGGATGCCCACCTGGGGGCTGCTGGGCTCCTCCCTAAGGAGGAGGAGGAGCTGCTGCTGGGTTCCTCCCCAAGGCTGCAGCCTTGTCCCAGGACCCCGGAAGACAACCTGGGACAGGACTGTGGTTGCATCAGACATGTTTACCTGGGAACCAGAAAACGTTTTTTAAACAAAGCTGTCTTTAAAAAGTGAGGGGGAAAAAAGTACTGTCTGCTTCCCCCGGGGACTTGGGATCCTGGCTCCCGAGGGCGACTTGCCTTTTTGTACTGGCTCAGCCTGGAGCCTCCCGCCTGGGCCTCTGGGCCACAGTGCCCTCTTGGGAGGCAGCAGCTCTGCCAACAGGGGAAACAGCCGCTGGTTGGCTTCTGCATCCTGATTTGCTATGTGTGTGTGCACGTGTGTGTCTGTGTGTGCGCATGCATATCTGTGTGCTTATGCATGTGTGTGCAGGCATGCATCTGTGCACATGTGTATGTGTGTGTGCCGTGCCTGTGGTTGTGTGTGTCCATGCATCTGTGTGTGTGCCTGGGAGGGGGCGGTGAGCAGTCAGGATAAAAGAGGAATGCAAGGCCACCATCGCACTCCTGTGTGTCAGCACCTGGCACACAGGGAACACTCACCAGCAGCCACAGCGGGCCCTTGTGCCCCGGGCTATGTGGTGCCTGCCAGGGCAGTGACCACCCGTTGACTGGTCAGTGAGGGTGGGGTCATTTGATGATCAAAGAGGAAGAAGGGACAGGGAGTAGGGGCCTCGGGGAGCACCATTGTGTGCTGGAAACCACACGTCCTGATAGGACCTGCCTCCCAGGATGACTGTGAGGACCAAATCAGATCAAAGGAGCCCGGACAAGGCTGCAGCAGGCACCTGCTGCTTGCCTGATGCACCAACTGTCCCCACGGCCTGCGTAGGCGGCACCCCGCCACAGGCACACGTGGGCAGGGGAAGCTCATGGAGCGGCAAGCACTAGGTGATGTTGATGGGGACAGGGAGGATGCTGGCAAGAGGGTCAGCCACGGTCACAGCGCCCACTGCCTCCCTCACCAGAGCCCAGCACACCACAAGATCTTGCCCCTTTCCCGGCCACCAGATAGGGTAGGGGGGCTGGGAGGTCTCCCAAAGGGCGACTGCCCCGCCACCAGCCCACGCCTGTGGAAACAGAAGACTGCTCTGGGGGGCCTGACTTGGGGCCTCTGCTGCATTCTGGACTTGGGGGCTTCCAGCACGGTGGTGTGGATGCTCAGGGGGCCTGTTTCAAGTCTGATACTCCCTGGACAGTGGGAGAGCCATTCTGATAAGGCCAGAAGCCTCTGGAAAGGGCGGTTGCTAAGACACAGGGCTGGGGGGCCCAGGAGGTGGCTTTGGCAGCTGATATATAAAGGTGGCTCTGCGGTGGGCCCAGCGGGGAGGTCAGGGCTGGGGCAGGTTCTGAGCCTCTGGGGGTCCAGGCTCTCTGGAGGCTGCAGCCCACGGAGGAGACCTGGCCGGTCCCTGCCAACCCACAGCAGAGGCTACTCAGCTCCTTCTCTGCTAATTCTCCAGCTCATCCTGAGTCTTAATCCCTTTATCTTAATAACCTCTTTTATCTTGTGCCAGTTACTTGATTTTTCACCTGTTTGAAGCCTCTTATCTAGCTGGTTGTCACCTTTGCCTTCTTAAAAACCCTTAGCCTCCCTCGGGGGATGGGATTCTGCTATTACACCCAGTGTCCTCTCCTGCTTTGAGGCTCTTCCAAAATTCTCCTCTTAAAACCCCATCCGGGTAGTGGATTTCCCTTCACGTTGTGCCTTCAAAAGAAATCTATGGCTTCTCCTATTTGGCTTCATATGATAGAAAACGTCAAAGACGTACAAAAGTGCAGAGGGCAGTGCCCCCGCCCCGCCGTCATGGAAGTGGGTCCCAGACAGCGCCCCGTCTCCTCCACCCGGACAGCCACTGGAAAGAGACTCCGTGCGCACCTCCGGTCCTCTCTCTTCTGTGACCTCTGTTCTTCCATCTTGTTACCCACCTTCAGGGCGGCCAGCAGGAAGGTGTGGGGGGCAAAGCACATGTCATGGCAGGGGCACTTCCTCTCCACCCTCCCTGGCCCCTCAGCCCTTGCCTCCCCAGGTCAGGGGTGGGGGCCCACATGTCAGCATTGGGTAGCAGAAGGAATGGGGAAGGTTCTGGAAGGTCCCACCCCGATGCCCCTCATGACCTTGGGGAGTATGTGGTGGGGTCCAGTCCACCCTCCCAAAAGACACCTAAGAAAGTCAGCAGGTGCGATTTCCGTCCTGCTCCCTAGGGAGTCCCCGCTGTACTGTATACACATCACGGTCAGACTCACCCAGAAGGCATTCATTGGCACCTACTCCATGCTCAGGCACTGGGGGTGCAGGGAGAGCTGTCTACTCCATGGAATGGGAGCCTCTGCAGTGAGTGTGCCAAGTGCTGGGTGCCGGGGGAGTGGGGAGGATGAAGAACAGGAGAGTGACCAGGCAGGAGCCCAGCTAGTGGCCCCAGAGGTCCTGGGAAGCAAGGGCAGCTCGGTGAGGCCGGGGCCATGGTGGACGTTGAGTCGCAAGAACAGGCTCCTGGTGGTGGAGACCCAGACAAGACGGAAGGGCCTGGGTCGTGCGCATCAACTCCCACTCACTGAGGCTGGTCCCGTTCCTCCCCGCACCTTGCATGCCCCTGTGCCCCGTCTAGGGCCGCACCCGCGTGTCCCTGGACACGCTCACTCCCATAAAAGCCACTGCCAGCCATCCGCCTCTCTTCCGGCAGATATTGATTACAGAGCGTTTTAGTCCCAAGGGTAAATTTCTGGAAGTCCATCCCCGGCTTAAAGGATACATGAGCACTTGGCGCCTTGATTCGAGTTCACAAACGGCCCTCTGGAGAGGTCAGTGCAGCTCTGCCTGCGTCGCTGCCGTCCCAGCTGGGCCTGCATGGGGCTGTGTGCCCATAGCAGGGCTGACTGGGCTGACCCACAGCCTGGGACACGAGGGAGAGGCTGGAAGCAGACCTTGTCACCGTGGGCTGGCCTCGGCTGCGGCTGTCCTGGCCCAGGCAGCTTGAGGTCAAGCCAGGTTGGCCTGCAGAGGCAGGAGCCGTGCCCAGGCCTGTGGCCAGCCCTGTGGGACACAGAGTGTCAGACACATCCAGTACTCGAGCTGGCCCCTGCTCCCCCTCCTCCCAGGGCCTCTGCCAGCATCCTCCTGGGTGGGCCCGGCCAAGCCCTAGCCCCTGACTCTGGAGCAAGAGTCCTAAGTCCAGCGCTCAGGCCTCATAGAGGCCTTGCAGCCTCCCACCCACGCGGCCCGCTTGAGACAGGGTGAGTCACACGGCTGTGGTTCTGCCTTGGGGAAAACTGAAGCCCAGGACAGAGCTGGGGCCTCAGCCTGCCCAGAGGTAACAAGGTACAGGCTGTGCATTTAGCCCAGGAGAGTTGTGACAGCTGCCAAGACCCCTGTGCCCTCAGCTGAGCCACCTCGAAAATCCCAGCCCCTTGTCAAGACCAGAGGTGGGTGTGCTGGGAAGGGGCATGAGAGGCGAATCATAAATAGAAACGCCAGCTCCAGCCACAGCGAAGGGGCTCCTGGCTGCCAGGGACCCCGCAGTCTTTGCTGCCCTGTGCTGCCCTATGCCAGACCGTTTCAGAACAGGCTGTACAAAGGCCAACTTAGTCATCTCCCAAACCCCAGAGGGGCCCCAGGATTGTCCCCCTCCCCAGAGAGAAGCCTGCAGCCTGGAGCTGGCCTCTCCCCAGGCACTCAGGCGCAGCTGTGTGCCCAGTGGCTTAGCAGCTCTGCAGAAGGCAAGCGATGGAGTGCCCGAAACCGGGTGCGATGGAAACCGGGTGCCAGAAATACACCAGGTCCCTTGTCCCAGCCATGCTGTGACAGGGTCCAACAACTGTGCCCACGGGCGGGGGCTTCTGACCACCATGTCCCACCCAGCCTCTCCTCAGGCCAGAATCTCCACCTGCATTCTCTCTGTCCCCAACTCTCAGAGTTCCCACCAAATCCTGTAGAGGAATCCACAAAAGAGACCCCTTTCCTACCTTCCCGTGAGTTCCCCTTCTCGGCTGCCCTCTTCTCCCCCACCCTGGGAGTGAGCTCTGGCTCCTCAGAGTCCCACATGCCCTGGGAGTTTCCTGCAGGAAACAACAGTTTTCCCCAGAGGCGGCTGTGCCGGGGGCGCGGCTCCTAAGGGCAGTGTGTCAGTCTCGCTGGTCTGCCCGCCCTGGTCTGAGAGCTCCTGCGGGGCCGCTGGACCCTGGCTTATTTTTCTGTGTACCCCTAGCATCTGGTGAGATGGAAGGGCCTGGACTAGAAATAACGCGCGGCCTCCGTGGGCTCCTGGGGCCAAGGCCACTGGGTCTGGCGTGGTCCCGGCAGGGCGGAGGGGCCCCAGGTGGATCCTCCCTTCCGCAGGTGGAACAGCAGCTGAGGGTGGTGTTCAGAGCACGTTTGCCGACTGTGACCCCGGGAGCATTTACCAGCGTCCCTGTAACTCTCAGCCCACCCAGAGTCATCTGGGAGTGTCGTGGAGTCGTGACCTTCCTCCAGGTAACCAAGTTAAGTGAATACAGGATGGGCTACCAGGTGCCCGTTGCCAACCACTGAGGTCGACAGGCTGGGGTTCTGGTCCGGTCTTGGTCGGCCAGGCCCCGCTTCCCACCAGGGCCTCCCTTCTCATCTGTAAACTGCACAGGGGCTCTAAATGCCACGCTGGCCCTGCCGATCTGGGGTCTGAGGGTGCGAGTCTGTGAGTGTCCCCCAGGAAGCAGCCCCCAGCGCAGACCCCCGTTCCCGTGGTGTGTGGGTCTCAGCCGGCGCGGGGACTGCAGCCACGTCCAATGTTCCCAGCCCTCAGGAGGCCAAACTCCCACCCCAAGAACATCATGGCCAGGACAGCAGGCAAGAGAGTGCCAACTCGCTGGGCAGGGTTGGCTTCCAGAAGGTTCAGTGGAGGCTGTGGGGCAGTGGGAGACACTGCTGGCCCGGGAGGAGGGGATGTGACCAAGGGATTGGGGCTGGTGAAGCGGCCTGGCTTGTGGGACTGGTTGCAGGGGCTGCCAGTGTGACAGAATTGTGGGCCCTGCTGCGGTGGGCACTGAGCTGGCACAGCCGGTGGTGGAGGGAGGAGCAGGGCCTGAGGCTTCATCTGGAGGCTGGAGCCTGGGGGAGGTTCATCAAGGGGCGGATGGGGTTGAAAAGGTGGCTCTGCCACAGGCGATGGGAGGCAGTGGGGCAAGTTGATTAGGCTTTGCCTAATCCAGGTGGGCACGGAGCCGGCACAGCTGCACGCGGAGAATGTGAGGGCCAGGTAGAGCAGGGAGGGATGGGCTTCTGTGGCTGAGGGGCGCACAATGCCCCTTCCGTGGGGAGTTGCAAAGAGCCAGGCTGCCCCCCAGAGGCCTCCACTGGGCTAGATGCTACTGAAGCTGCCTGTAATGGGGTGAACAGTGTCCCCCAAAAATGTGTCCAGGTCCTAACCCCAGGTACTTGTGGACGTGGCCTTGCTTGGAATCCGGGTCTCTGCAGATGTAACTGAAGATCTTGGTATGAGACCCTCCTGGAGGATCCGGGTGCCAGGGGGGTGATTCTCACAGGGCCTGGGGAATGGGCTACAGCCTGGCCCCAGGCCTGACCTCCCGCCAGGGTGGCTGCCGGAGCGTGGGGATGCCCTTTGGTCCGGACTTGCAGGATTTGTAAGGGGGGCGTGTTTTTCCCATTATAAAATGATCCCCAAGAGGCAACATAACATGGGGTGTCCCCAAAGTCAGAGGATCCACACGTGTGTGGCTGCTTGGCCAGATGCAGGTGGTTTAATTTGGGGCCGGCGTCTGCTGTCTCAATGTCGGTGGAACGGGGTCAGGCCGGGCCCAGCCCACACTCCCCTGCAGAGGTCAGCTGGTCCCGGCCACGGAGCCTGGCAGGTTCGCTGCTGGCTGTGATCACGATCAATGCATTGATGGGAATGTGAAGAGCTGTGGAAATTCCACTTTGTTTTTTAAAGAAACAGCATTGGTCACCCAAAGTCCACCGCCGCCAGCGTTTCTGCACACTCCAGCTCCCCATCACGGGGGCTTTACCATGTTGAGGGCACCTCACCCTGTTTCTCAGCACCGTGGCACCCAACTTCCCTGGGGCTGTCATTGTCAGCGGTTTCATTGTATCCCCCAGGGTGTGAGCTGCAGACGAGGGGGCACTTTCTGTCCCCACCTGCCTGTCACTTCTACCCGTGATGGGTTTTTTGTGTATTTCTGTCCTGATGCAGCCTGCTTGAACCACCTCCCAAACAATAAACCCGTGTTTGGTCCCAGGGCTGTGGGACGCCCTGAGGATGGGGGAGCCATCGAGGCTTGCCGGGCTCAGTGGGTGTTGGAGCAGCTGCCCCCCGCCAGGCCTGACTCAGTGTGGCTTGAGGCCATCGACCCTCCGTCCTGCTGCCCAAACCCAGTGCCCACCCCAGAGCTCCCATGGTACAGGATGATCCCAAGAGCTGCTGATTCCGGCCGGACGCGGTGACTCACGCCTGTAATCCCAGCACTTTGGGAGGCCAAGGCGGGTGGATCACGAGGTCAGGAGATCGAGACCATCCTGGCTAACACGGTGAAACCCCGTCTCTACTAAAAGTACCAAAAAAAAAAAAAAATAGCCGGGCGAGGTGGCGGGCACCTATAGTCCCAGCTACTCGGGAGGCTGAGGCAGGAGAATGGCATAAACCCAGGAGGCAGAGCTTGCAATGATCCGAGATCGCGCCACTGCACTCCAGCCTGGGCAACAGTGCATGACTCCGTCTCAAAGAACAAAACAAAAAAAGAGTTGCCTATTTCACAGCATCTGCTGTGCACTGCAGCCCGGGTACCTTCCTCGGGCCCTGCCCAGCTCTGACCACGGCCAGGAGCTAGGAGGACCCCCCGGGCTGCGGTAAAGCAAACCAAGGGCTCAGGGCTCCAGAATCATCTGGTCACCCTCCAGTCTTAGTGAACTCCAAAGCCCGTGTTCTTTCCCCAAAGAGCCCCAGGAAACCGGGAAAGAACCGGGCCGGGCCCTGGCAAGCACCAGTTTGCATTCCGTGTCTGGACCTGCCTGTCCTGGATACTGCGTGGGCGTGGAAGCAGACAAGATGTGTGGCCTTTGGTATCTGGCTTCTTTTACTTGGCTCATCTCTGGGGCTCATCTGTGTCGTCGCATGTTGTTGTCGCATGTTGTCGCATGTTGTTGCATGTGTGAGTGCTGTGCTTCCTTCCTCTTGAAGGTCGAATGTTCTTCCGTCCGTCGCGCAGATGTGACCCATGTTTATCCGTTCACCCGTGTGGACGTCTGGCCGTGTCTACTTTCTGATGGGCCTGAGCCATGCTGCTGGGAGCGTGCGTGCGCGTACCACCTGGGGGCATGCACTTGTTTTCTCTTGGGCGTGTGCTCGTTTCTCTTGGGTGTGTGTGCTTCTTTCTCTTGGGTGTGTGTGCTCCTTTCTCTTGGGCGTGTGCTCGTTTCTCTTGGGTTCGTGTGCTTATTTCTCTTGGGTGTGTTGCGTCCGTGCATTTTCACCCACAGTGCAGCCCCCTGTGGGCCCCTGGAGTCAGTCACTGGTCCATGCACTGGGCTGTACCTGCCTCCTCTGCCCTGCTCTGCAGGCACCAGTACCGTCCACACCTAGATGCGGGGTCCCTAGGGTCTCTGCTCACACACCCCCACCCCGCGTGCTGTCTGCTGTCCTAGGTGACCGATTTTGTTCTTTTCCTCTGGCCTCACTGTTTCTGTGTGTGCAGGGGATGGGCAGTCACTGCCCTTACACCCGCAAGGCTGCATGGGGATCAGGGATCCCCATGGCCAGGCCCCCTGGACACGGAGACAGAGGGACAGGTCTCCACCTGAGTGGGTCTATGTGGAGAGGCAGAGACATGAAACCAGCAGCCCTGTTGATAAACGTACCACCCAGGCTCTCCGCCCGCGAGACAGTAACTCTCAGGCCTGTAGGATGGAGTCATTCGTTTCACTTCCCTGGGTCTCAGCTAAACATCTGGGTGAAATCTGACCTCCTGGGACACGGAGCGGTGAGTGGGGAGGAATCCTGGGCCCTGTAGCAGCAGGGCGTGGAGGGGTCATGGTGGAGAGGCAGGGGCTTCCCAGTTGTACAGACCAGCAGCCCAGAAAATGTTCTCTTGGACCATCCGAGCATTGCACTCCCCCAGCTGTGGGCAGCCCCGTGGACTTTGGGGTTGCGCCAGGGCCCAGCACCTCTGGCACCAACCTGCTGTGTGGCCCTGGGCGAGTCAGCTTCTTCTCTTGGCCTCAGAAACTGCAGCTGTCGGCAAGGCGCAGTGGCTCACTCTTGTAATCCCAGCACTTTGGGAGATCAAGGTGGGTGGATCACTTGAGGTCGGGAGTTCGAGACCAGCCTGGCCAACATGGTGAAACCCCATCTCTACTGAAAAAAATACAAAAAAATTTAGCCGGTCATGGTGGCAGGTACCTGTAGTCCCGGCAACACGGGAGGCTGAGACAGGATAATCGCTTGAACCCAGGAGGCAGAGGTTGCAGTGATCCAAGATCGTGCCATTGCACTCCAGTCTAGGCAACAGAGTGAGACCCCGTCTCAAAAAAAAGAAAGAAAGAAAAGAAACTGCAGCTGTAACATGGAGAGAAAGTGGGGAAATGGTGCCTTTGCTCTCTTGGGGTTTTTCTCCTTCCAGGGTGTAGAAACCTCCCAGTCCCTGCACTGGGTGGGAGGTGGGTGGGGAGTGGGTGTTCCTACTGCCACCCCATTTAGCATCCTGTGCCCAGGGGAGGATGCACATGCAAAGGTTGCGTGGACACCTTGGTGAAGCACTGGGACGCATGGGAATCGCAACTTGGCAACGCATTGAGCAAGGCACGAGCTTTCCGTTCATAGAAGGGTTCCCCTTGGAGGTCAGCAAAATCCAGCCCCTCCCTGTCCTCTCTGTGCAACTCGGGCCATAATGGACCCCATTAATCCCTTTTCCTGAACACCTTGGCAAGCCCTCCACCACAGCGGAAGACAGATTGGGGGTCCTTCTGTTGGAGACCCCCCCGTTTCCTGTGTGAGACAGATTGGGGGCCCTTCTGGAAGCTCTGTTCTGAGGGGAACCAAGGAGGCCTCGGGGCTGGACCTGCCTGCTGGGGCAGGAGGGGTTTCTAGAGTCTGTGTCCTCCCCACTGTGCAGAGTCACAGGGAGGAAGCTGGACCCGAGGGTCCGTTCCCAGGTGAGCAGGAGGTGCTTCGTCAAGGGACACTGTGCATTGTCCAGGAGCATTCACGACCTGCTGGCGTCCCCTGTGCCCTCCCTGCGTCACGTGTGATGACAATACTGTCTGCTGGGCAGGGGGAGGATTGGGTGGCTAACAGAATCGAAGCGCTCGAAACAGCCTGGAATGAGGCTTTACGGGTTGACTTTGTTGTTTCTGTTGTTAGGTGATTTTTATTCCTGTTTTGGGGTTCTCTCTGTACAAGACATTGGGTTGACCTCCCCCACCCAAGTTGGTGCCCCCAGGGTCCTACCTGCCAGGCTTTGTGTTTTATCTGCAGTGTGTGACCCCTGTCCCTTGACAGATGGCGTCAGGGAAGGAGTGGCTCTGAGGTGGCCGCCTGCCCTGGGGTCCCCTGGGCTGTCACACCCATGGGCTGACCAGAGCACCAACTGCAGCCCTGCATTGGCGGGTGGGAGTGGGGTAGCCACCTCACCTTGATACACCCAGGGGCAGCCTCAGCTCCTGGACATGAGGGGCCGCCCCAGGTACCTGCATACTCCAAGGAGAGCTAGGGTGGGACGTGTGGGCAGCAGGTGACCTTATGACCTCTCTGGTCTTGGAAAGAAGGCTCCTACAGCCAGTCCTGGGTAATGTGAGCTGGGGGACAGAGGGGAGCCGGGATGACGATGCCTGTCTGGGATGACAATGGTACTGGCGGGGTACCATGTACCTGGTGGGCAGAGGGCACTGCCCGGGGTCCTGGCTTCCCTCAGTGCCCATCTCTGCTGGGGGAGGCCCTGCGTGCTCACAGAGTGTTGAAAGTGGGCTACCCGGTCAGGGCCTTGTGTTCCCCCTCAGACTGGGACCCCTGAGCGTCCTCATAGGCCTCTCAGGAGGACATACTGTGCTGGCTTCTCCTGGGCTGCCTTGGCCCTGGGAAAGGTGTCCTGGCTCGGCTGTGAGCGCCACCCTGCCTGTCCAGCACCTGAGGGATACAGGGGAGAGCTTGGCTGTGTGTGTCACACCTGGGTGGCACCACGCTGGCCCTTCATAGAGAGCACTGCTGTGGGCTGCCCCTTCCTGAGGCACCCAGAGCCGAACCCAGCAGCCTGGCCAGGGAGACTCCACTGCAATTATCCCCTCCCTCCTTCTGAGGACTCAATCTCTGTTAATACAGCCCGAGATGGTGGCTGCAATTTGGGAGACCTTGGCCAGGTTTTCCTCTGCAGAGGGAGCTCCTTGGCAGACCGCTGCAGACCCCACTCTCGTGCTGCACTGACAAGCCGTGGGCCCGGGGCTTGCGATGAATGTTCGCGTGAGTCTGGCTCCTCAGAGCAGGGGGGCCGCCTCTGCAGTCCTGCCAGGAGCTGCAGGGAAGAGCTCCTGTTGGTGTCCTTGGCCACAAGGACACAAGGACCAACCACAGGCCAGGCTGTGAGCGCCCCACCCCCGCCACCACCTTCCGCCTCTGCAAGTGAACGCGCCCTAGGAGCTTGTGTTCCTTCGGGCGCGTGGCTGGGCCACGGGGCCTCCAGCAGGGAAGGCTGGCTGCCTGAAGGAAGAGAGGCCGGGGGGAAGCAGTGCTTGGACCCAGGGTCCAGGAGCCCAGAGAGGGGAGCCGAGGGACAGAGAGAGAGGAGGGGAGGCTGGATATGCCCTCAGGAGGCCTCTGGAAGTGGCTCCTCACCACGGAGCAAGGCAGCAAGGCCTCCCTGGGGCTGGGGCTTGTCCGGAGGCCGGGGAAGGGCTGCTACCTCCATCCTGCCACCAAACACCTGTGGGCAGGGCTGGGTGCCTGGGCTGGTGATTAAAGCCCCCTGCTCACTGGCTTTCCCCAGCTCACTGGAGGCCACTCCTCCCTGCCTGTCCCAGAATGGGCTCAACTCCATCACTGGGGTCTGTCTCCACCTCTGCCCCAGCCCGGTGGCTCCTCCTTCCCCCATCACCCCGGCTGGTTGCACGTGGCCCCACAGAATGCTGGCAAGAGCACAGCCGGCACCTTCAGAGCTGATGCCCCTGGCAGACCCCAGCAGGCTTGGCCATGGCCCCGGACCCTGGGGCCGCCCCTGCTGCACGGCCTCCTGGTCTCTGCTCACTCAGCTGGCCGGTGGCCACGTGCTCCTCCAGGGCTGGAGGTTTCCTCCTGTCTGGCTCTCAGACCCGCTGCCTCATGGTCACCCCAGGGTCCCCTGAACAGGAACAGCTGCGGAAGGTCCCCATGGAGGTGGTGTGTGGGTGGGCAGTGGAGGAGACTGAGGCTGGAGGGTTTTGGGGGAGAGTGTGGGCCTACTTGCACCCCAGGCTCCCTACTCGGTGTCAGCGATGACCCGTCACCCAGTCCCTGCCCTTGGAGCTCAGGTGCCCCTGGAGGGCGGAGAGAGACCTCAGTCTTAGCCCGCAGCAGCCGCATCCTCTTTGTTTCACTCTGGTCTTCTTGTTGGAGTTTTTACCCACATGCCTGGATCCAGGCTGCGCTGGAATTAGGAGGATGAGCAGGCTGGGGCCAGATGAGGAGACACAGCCATATGCCAGCTTCTCAGCTGCGTGTCCCTAGGTGGCCACAGCCCAGCTGCTTCTCCCTCTGTCCCCCCACCTGGGTAGTCAGCGGCCAGCAGGGCAGTCCACCGGGGGTGGCACACTGAGCCCAGGAGCCTCACCAGGAGGGCCAGGCGAGGGGGCACTGGCACCACCAGAAGAGGCCCCAGGTGTGCCTGAGGGCGTTCAGGACAGAGGCCAGCCCCACAGCACAGCGGTCAAGCGTCTCTTCTGGAAATGGGTGTCTAGGCTCCCCTGGGGGCCCAAGTTCATGTCCTATTTCCAGTGTAAATGCTGAGGCTCAGCATGGCGGGTTTGAGATTGTGTCCACAACCCCAGCAGGCCCCTGCCTCCAGCTGCACTGCCTCCAACTGACGGCCCCACCCCCTTACCCCCTCCCCTGCGGACCCCTGCTGCCACCTGGCTGCAGCTTGCAACTGAAAATCAGAGTGTCCTTTCAGTTGGGACAGGAGGGCTGGATCTGGCTGAGACCTGGTGGGGCCAGGCCTGCCTCAGAGACCACACCCAGCCCGGCCCCCATGGCCAGGGCTTCCTAGGGCTGGTGGAGTGATTGGCTAAGGGGGTGTGGGGTCGGGGTACGAACGGCAGCTGACCCGGTAGCTGCTCTGAGCCTTCAGTGGCCTGGTGTCGATCAGGAGGACAGGTGAACAGGGCCAGGGACGGGCTGGCCTGGCCGGGCCCACAGGCACAGGACTTGGCTGAGGCAGCCTGGAGAACACCCAGGCATGGCTCGAAGCAGCGTCCTCAGCGGGGCAGGCCACTTCATACACCCCTCTTGAGGTCCAACCACTCCATGGCTGCCTCTGAGAAATGTCTTCCCAGAAGGAGGCCTGCCCTCCCCCGTCACCTCCTCTGCTATCTCCAAAGTGCATTTGGGGCTTGAGCTGTGCTCCTTTGAGGGGATCCCAGGCACAGTGTGGCCCACGAGACCTTGGATGGGCCGTTTCTCCTCTTGGGGCCCCAGTTTCTTCTTCACGTGTGTGTGTGATGGGGTCTCGCTTTGTAACCCAGGCTGAGTGCAGTGACTTGACCACAGCTCACAGCAGCCTCGACCTCCTAGGCTCCAGCCATCCTCCCACCTCAGCCTCTGTAGTAGCTGGGACCACAGGCATCTGCCACCACAACTGGCTAATTTTTTTATTTTTGTAGAGACAGGGTCTCGCTATGTTGCCCAGGCTGATCTTGATCTTCTGGGCTCAAGCGATCTGCCCGCCTCAGCCTCCCAAAGTGTTGGAATTACAGGTGTGAGCCACCACACCCGGCCCACTGCATCTTTAAAATGTGATGATGACCCCTGCTCCCCGTACCTTGCGAGCGTTCTGAGAATCATATCAGACGGGACAGAACATCCAGGAGGGCCTGGGGGTTTAAGGTCCATCAATGCAGCAGATGTGCTGGGAAAGCCCCTGTCCCAAGCCCCCCGGGGCCCACTTGCCACAGCTGAAGTGCATGCCACGGCTCTCTGAAGAGGCTGCTGCTCCTGCAGGGGTGGGCAGGCTGCCCACATTAGCACTAGGCATTCGGTCCACCCAGACACAGCAGCCTGGTCCCTTGTGCTGCCGTCTGCTCTCAGGGAGGGCATCTGCTGCTGTGGTGGTCTCCATGGGGTGACTCAGGAGGCCTGGGTGGTTTGCTCACAGCAGGATCTTCATGGTCACTTGCACTGGGACCTTAGTAAGTTTCTGGAATGCAACTGTGTGGTGTTGACATGATGGCTGCTGTCCTTTAACTGATGGCTGCTGTCCTTCCTTGGGACCCACTGACCTCTCCATCCCATGTGTGAAGAGCCAAGCATGTGGGCTTACATTCCTTTATCCTTGTGATTTCAGAGCATTTCCACCCCCCGCAGTCTTGAATGAGAATCTATCTGGTTTAGGCAGAAGTATCTGTGCCAGATGTTGCTGCTGAAGGCTGACCGCGAGCTCCTGCTTTTCTGGCCCCTGCCAATTGATGGAGCACCCCAGTGGCTGAGCCTCCTCTCTGCCCCTGTGCAGCTCAGCCCAGCCCTGTCACTCTGGGCCGTGGGTGAGGAGGCCACGCAGGCATGGAGGGGGCTGGGTCTGGGCTCACACTCACCTCTGCAGGCGCCTTCCCCAGGGCCTCCTGTGGGCCTGGGACATCATCTCCCTGACTCAGAGCACGCCCTGATTTACAAACAGGGCCCGAGAGATGAATGTGGCCAGCTGAGGCCACACAACCGTTGGAGGCAGGGCTGAGCCCTTTTCCCCAGCTCTGTGGTCCCTGGGCCTCTGCAGGAGGACAGGGTAGGAATTGGGCACAGGGAGGATGCAGAGTGAGTCCAGGACTCAGTTGGATTCCTTCTCAGAGCTTCAGCCTTTCCCAGAGCGGAGGCAGTGTCTGCCCCGGCCGAGGTTCAGCTGAGTGTGGTCCCAGCTGACAGCTCTGTGTGACCCGACGAGGCGCCAGTGACCTTTCTTTATAAAAATCCCTTTATCCCAGCCTGAAGGCGAGCGTCTGGGAGGCAGGGGGTGGGGAGCACTTTGGAGGCCAGATAACTGCTGGGAAGGCAGCTAGGGGAGGCAGGGGGGCCATGTGCACTGGCTCTGGGTGGGGACCCTGAGGGGCCTGGGCCCCATGCTGCCAAACAGCTGGCCGTGGCCTGGGGTCAGAGAGCATGGCCCCTCCCTGGGTGTCCGGAGGCGAGCATCCTCTGGGACACAGGGCTGGCCAGGTGGAGGCAACCTGACCTGTCCCTCCCCACCTGCTCTGGGCTGGCACCACATGGGACCTCTTGTCCCCCAGTGATGGGAGGGGTCTTTCGTGCCCCGCATGAGAAACGGAAGGAAGAGCATGCTGCAGCCTACGCAGTGGGGGTTGTGGAGGGGTGGTCAGCCCAGTGTCAGAGCTCACTTCCTTCCTGTGCCCTCGCCTCTGTCCCCTCCGCAACTCCTAGGTGGCCCGGGAAACTCAGCAGGGCAGGAGGAAGTGGGAGCCATGAGGAGGGGACCAGAAGGTGCCTGTGGTTAACAGGAAGGGCGGTCAAGCAGTGGCTCTGGGCATGGGTGGGACCCTGCCGCGGGCAGGGCGGCCCCCAGGCGCTGCCACCATGGGGCGGTGGCTTTGCTGTGGTCTCAGGAGTGCAGCAGCTGCACAACACCATCACGGCCACCTGCAGTCCCCAAGAGCCCCACGTGTCCGCCTGGCCTGGGCATTCTGCAGCCCTGGGCACAGGCAGGGGTGGGAGTCTGGGGCCGGCCTGGAGGAGGATGCTGGGGTCTCAGGAGAGGACCTGGAAGGGGCACCCATCCCTGCCTGCCCTGAGGAGGCCCTGAGGAGGGCCTCAGGAGTGGCCTCTGCCTGGCTGCCACGGTTCTGGCTCTCTGTCCCACTTACTCCCTGGCCCTCCAGAACGTTCCCCGGCCCTTAGCAGCTCCAGGGTCTCTCAAGCCCCCTTCCAGCCATGAGCAAATTCATTCTAGAGATGCAGCCTTGGCCCCTGTGTGTACCTCACCCGACTGAGTCCAGAGCTGGGCCTGTGTCCCCTCAGCGGAAGCACAGCCCTGCCCAGCCCAGCCAGGCTCAGCTAAGGGGAACCCACCTGGGCCAAAGCGAAGCACTGCCACGGTGCACTTCAGGTCCAAAGAGACGGGCGGGGGCAGTCAGCTGCTCCTGAGGACCGACAGCAGGGGAAAGGATCCTGGACAAAGGGGCTGGGTCTCCAAGGAAGAAGGAGGAGCCCCCTGCAGAGGGCCAGGCAGAAGCAAAAGCCCAGCTCGGGGGCTGGGGTGCAGAGAAAGGGGGGCCTTCTGTGGGCCAACCGTCTCCCACGTTCCCTCTCCAGCCTAGTGGGACCATGAGTGGGAGGCTGGTGGGTGGCTCTGCCCACTGACCTGCACCTGGCACCCACACACGCCCCTCCCCGACCCTCAGCCTCACCCCTCTCTGGGTCACAGGATCACCCTTACCCCACCCCCAAGTCCTAGCAGACCTCTGAGGAGACCCACTCACGCAGCCCCTGTGGGCTCCCTAGCCCATCCCGCTATATGGCAGAGGAGGCTCTGCTCAGAGCCCGTTCTTTCAGTGGACAGCGGGTTTCCAGCCCAACCCAAATCCAAAGTGTTCCCTTTTGGTGCCCCCCTCCCTCCTTTCCAAAAGGCCCAAAGAGGCACAAAGTGGCACAAAGTCATGACTGAGAAGAGCGGCTGGGCAGGGCAGCCACCTGGGATGGGCCAGGGGCCAGCAGGAGGAGGGGCTGGGGGGCCAGCCCTGCCTCACCGTGAGACTTCACAGGCTGGGGAGTGGGCCTGGCTCACTCTGGACTAGGAAGAGTGGCCCCCACCCTGGTCACTAGGTCTGCCCAACAGCTGAACAAAACCTGGCGCTGCCCCAGGCAAGGGGCACTTGGAGAATTGGTTCCTGAGGGCACACGCGACCCCCCACGCTGGGAGTCGTGCCTGCTGGGTGGCCAGCGGATGGCTACAGTGGCAAACACAGGGCCCCTGGAGGAGAGAAGGAGGCCCTTCCTGTCCTGTCTGGTGACCAGCAGGAGGCCCACAAGGCGACTCAGCACCTGACATGACGTTGGAAGAGGAAATTTCCTCAGGCCCCCCAGGAATGGAAGCTGCAGAGGAGGGTCGTGGCTGATTTGGACTTGGGGTCAGGTGGTGGCTTCCAGGCCCACCTGTCACCTGCCTGTTTCCTGCTGAGCTCCAGGCCTGCACCGTTCCATCCTCCCAGGCTTGGCCAGAGCTGGGCACTGGGGACCACATACATTTAGTGACCCCCCCCACCCACCAAGCCCTGCCTTCTTCCCCAGCCACTCCTTGTTCCCTGGCCTCCTGGCCTGGCCTCCAGAGTGAGCCTCCTTAGGGGACCTTGGGGTCTTGGGGCTGGGACCCCACCAGGCAGAAACGTGACCTTTCAGACTGGAATTGCCCACACTTCCTCTCTGGCCCCAGGGACAGTCTCGCCGTGGGAGGGGCACTCCTGGGCTCCTTCCTCCCAGGACTCACAGCGTCCCTCCTGCACTTGGACTTCAGGACTGTGGGGGCAGGGTGAGACCACAGCTGGAGGCGGACACAGCACCGCGCACAGTGGAGACCACAGCTGGAGGCGGACACAGCACCGCGCACAGTGGAGGCCACAGCTGGAGGCGGACACAGCACCGCGCACAGTGGAGGCCACAGCTGGAGGCGGACACAGCACCGCGCACAGTGGAGGCCACAGCTGGAGGCGGACACAGCACCGCGCACAGTGGAGGCCACAGCTGGAGGCGGACACAGCACCGCGCACAGTGGAGGCCACAGCTGGAGGCGGACACAGCACCGCGCACAGTGGAGGCCACAGCTGGAGGCGGACACAGCACCGCGCACAGTGGAGGCCACAGCTGGAGGCGGACACAGCACCGCGCACAGTGGAGGCCACAGCTGGAGGCGGACACAGCACCGCGCACAGTGGAGGCCACAGCTGGAGGCGGACACAGCACCGCGCACAGTGGAGGCCACAGCTGGAGGCGGACACAGCACCGCGCACAGTGGAGGCCACAGCTGGAGGCGGACACAGCACCGCGCACAGTGGAGGCCACAGCTGGAGGCGGACACAGCACCGCGCACAGTGGAGGCCACAGCTGGAGGCGGACACAGCACCGCGCACAGTGGAGGCCACAGCTGGAGGCGGACACAGCACCGCGCACAGTGGAGGCCACAGCTGGAGGCGGACACAGCACCGCGCACAGTGGAGGCCACAGCTGGAGGTGGACACAGCACCGCGCACAGTGGAGGCCACAGCTGGAGGCGGACACAGCACCGTGCACAGTGGTGGAAAAGGGTTTGACAACTGCAGGCTGAGGCCCAGCTGTGTACAGATGAGCAGATAGTCACTGGGGGCTCTGGGGGTGAAGGTGCTGCTGGCATCAGGGACGGGCCAGCCCCCCAGGGAATGGAGGCCGCTGAGAGCGACCCCCACATCAACCCTGGGCGGCCTCAGGCAGGCAGAATCCTGAGGGCTGGGCCCAGAGGGTCCACCTGGAGTCCTTGGTCGCTGGAGCCTGGCCCGGGGCTTCCCCACAGGCAGTGCAGGCCAGTGGCGATTGCAGGCGTTTTGTGTTTCCCAGCTTGAGTGGGATCCCAGGTTGCTGCTGCCTCAGCCAGCGTGTCTGTTTCCTTGTCCACCCATCCTTTCCCTCTCTCCCTCCCCTCACGGGGGGTTCCCATGGGGGGCTGTGCTCCCTGGGGCTCCCAGCCTTCAGCTTTCACTGCCGTGGATGAAAGTCCTGCCAGCGCCGAGAGGGCCTCAGCAGCTCACACCCTGCAGATTCCAACTGTCCGTTATTCCTTAGGCAACGCCTGGTGTGGCAGGTGGCCGGGGGATGGGAACCTCACTAGGGTTCCAGTGGAAATCAGCCCTGAAACTAACCCTGCTCACCTCTCTGAGGACTCTGCCCTGATCTGGAGACGTCAGGAACAGTGGGGAGGCAGACGGGCGCCCCAGGCACCTCCACTGGGGAGGGCCTGCCACACACCACCCAGGGTCTCCACCCCGGAGCCGTGTGACACGTGACAGGCAGCCTGTGTGAATCCAAACACGGGAAGCACCTGCCGCATATCCCTGCCCTGGCTGCTGGGAC